>NC_034186.2:44021020-44747495 GCF_002021735.2 Oncorhynchus kisutch | reverse complement strand
CCTGCCTCTCTCGTCTCGACTCCCGACCCCTACACGTTCATTACTATGGGCCAGCTGGAGATCGAATTTGAATATTGAAACAATGTTGCATATGTCGGAGACAGACAGTTTATACTGTTTATACAAATCTTTATACAAGGTTTATACAAATCTCCACTGTTGAAAACTAAATGTTAGTCTAAAATAAATGTGAGATCATGTATAGATGCTTTTTATAGTGGAGATCAAGTTTATAACTTCCCTGCCTAGGCTGATGAGACAGTGGATTGTGCAGTCAGATGGAACAGAGTAATAGGAATATTAACGTCATAGATTTACCCAGTGGTAACTTGTGGAATAGACATCAACAGCATCCTCCCAGACCCACTCCAATTCGCATTCCGCCCCAATAGATCCACAGATGACGCAATCTCAATCACACTCCACACTGCCTTTTGCCACCTGTACAAAAGGAACACCTATGTGGGAATGCTGTTCATTGACTACAGCTCAGCGTTCAACACCATTGTGCCCACAAAGCTCATCATTAAGCTAAGGACTCTGGGACTAAACACTTCCTTCTGCAACTGGATCCTGGACTTCCTGACGGGCCACTCCCAGCTGGTAAGAGTATGCAACAACACATCTGCCACGCTGATCCTTAACTCTGGGGCCCCTCAGGGGTGTGTACTTAGTCCCCTCCTGTACTCCCTGTTCACCCACGACAACGTGGCCAAACACGACTCCAACACCATCATTAAGTTTGCTGACGACACAACAGTGGTAGGCCTGATCATCAACAACGATGAGAAGGTCTATAGGGAGGTCAGAGAATTTGCAGTGCGTTGCCAGGACAACAACCTCTCCCTCAACATGAGCAAGACAAGGGAGCTGATCTTGGACTACAGGAAAAGACTGGCCGAACATGCCCCCATTAACATCGACGGGGCTGTAGTGGAAAGGATCAAGAGTTTTAAGTTTCTTGGTGTCCACATCACCAACGAACTATCATGATCCAAACATACCAAGACAGTCGTGATGAGGGCATGACAAAACCTTTTCCCCCCTCAGGAGACTGAAAAGATTTGGCATGGGTCCCCAGATCCTCAAAAGGTTCTACAGCTGCTCCATCGAGAGCATCCTGACCGGTTGCATCACCGCCTGGTATTTCAACTGCTCGGCATCTGACCTTAAGGCGCTACAAAGGGTAGTGCGTTTCGCCCAGTACATTGCTGGAGCCAAACTTCCCGCCATCCAGGGCCAATATAATAGCTGGTGTCAGAGGAAAGCCCATAAAATTGTTAGAGACTCCAGTCACCCAAGTTATAGCCTGTTTTCTCTGCTACCGTACGGAAGCGGTACCAGAGTGCCAAGTCTAGGACCAAAAGGCTCCTCAACAGCTTCTACCCTCAAGCCACAAGACTGCTGAACAATTAATAAAATCGCCACCGGACAATTTACATTGATTCCCCCCCCCCCCTCCTCCTTCTGTACATTACTGCTACTCGTTGTTTATTATCTATGCATAGTCACTTCACCCCTGCCTACATGTACAAAATACCTCAACTAACATGTACCCCGCACACTGACTCTTGTACCTGTACCCCTTGTATATAGCCTCGTTATTGTTATTCTTATTGTGTTACTTTTTATTATTATTCTTACTTTAGTCTATTTGGTAAATATTTTCTTAACTTTAGAACTGCACTGTTGGTTCAGGGCTTGTAAGTAAGCATTTCACGGTAAGTTCTACACTTGTATTCGGCGCCAGTGACAAATAAAGTTTGATTTTATTTGACTTTTAACCAATCAGCATTCGGGATTAGACCGCCCCGTAGTATAACGCTTAAACATTGTATCAGAGAGGAAGAGGCGAAGCGAGAGGTTTCGCTCTCGCCTAAATCTGTCCAGAACAAGCCCAATGCGTTTCTATGTCTCCTGCCTTCCAGTGGTGGGACGACTACCATTGTTCGGGCAGAGAAATATGTATCTCGTCATTATATACAGATCTCTGATAGTATTTTCTGTTGGTAACATAATTTTACTGTTTGGAAAAAAAGTAGCCATTTGTTAACCGGTAAATGTTTTATATTTGTTTTACCTTTATTTAACTAGGCAAGTCAGTTAAGAACAAATTCTTATTTTCAATGACGGCCGAGGAACAGTGGGTTGACTGCCTTGTTCAGGGGCAGAACGAAAGATGTTTTATCTTGTCGATCTTGCAACCTTTCGGTTACTAGTCCAACGCTCTAACCACTAGGCTACCTGCCACCCGTTGGCAGGTAGCCTAGTTGGCACCAGAATTGACCGAAATGTGCATTCCTAAACACACACTAAAGGAACATATTGTGCAACATTTCCAAAAACATCCAGCAATCAAATAAATGACAGACTGAAATGCACACTAAAAATATAATAAAGCCATTGCAGAGGTATACATTACTTCACATATAAAATCAGAACTACTACTACAATCTTAAAAAGACAGACAATTTACACTGTAGATTGTTACGATAGTTAACCACTGAGAGCAACCTATAGTCTCCGTCTCTCTTCATCATTGATTTTGCTTGATCACTTATTTTAATTGTTCCCTCCAGTATTATTCACTTTTTGTATTTCAGTCACATTAAATCATTGTACATTCAAATGTTAAAAATAATCATACTTTACCAATTGCCTCGCAGTTAAGATTCTGGTACCTCTAAATAAATACCCCCGTTGGAGTTGATAATCACTTTTTCTACATAATCCCCTCCCTGCTCGAAACTCGAGGGCTGGCCAAATCCATGAGTTTCGTTTCTTCAGAATGCTCAAATGACATTGAATAGGATATGCATGCATTGCTAGTCCTAGACTGCTACATGGGACGACGCAACCTATTCAATATGCAGCGTCCTATGTAGGTCAAGCTGGCTATGATTATGCCATGTGTTTCGCAAATGTGTTCATGGCCAAGCACGCTGGATTCCCAAAATTGCATTGCCACGAACGCTGGGTTTTAAACGTGTTATTACATATCCCGTACATTACTGTGTGGGAATGGGAAGACCCCCCCCCCCCATTCCGGATTAGCTAGCTAAGCAGTTGAATCAAACAACTTGAAAAGCTGTGGCCACTTTATATCATCTAATTTACTCATGTTAGCTAGCTGCCTGGCTAGCTACATATCCACATCAGAACTCCTTTGCCCTTGCTGTTCGACGATGTAGAAAGCAGTAATAATGTCCACAAGCAAGGAACAAAACAGCTATCAGTAAAGTGATGAGTTTTCTTCAAGAGTGGGATCATGGCAACAAGCCGGTGAGCAGCCGCATGCTGACCATTTTCTACTCAAAACGCTTGCCAGTCTCTTCGTGGCTCGGTTCACTACCTGGATGGTAGTGATTTGTAGTTCGCGAACGATTAGTTCGTTTTGAACGACATTTTTTACTGACTCGAGTGTCGTGATTAGTCTTTCTGAGTGACTCGTTCATTTGACCCGTTATTAGTGCTAGCCGCAATGAGTCATATAGCAGGATTAATTGTCCGGACCAGTGGACGTGTCATCATAATAACCATAAAGCCTAGCAGTCAAACACGAAAATGGTTCAAATAGTTTTTTCACCGTTCATTTTTCACATCATACATACATTTTACAAAAACTTCAAACTAAGTATGTGTTTAGTGTAGGTTTACTTTGGCGTGACGTTTTGATCACTGTGTAATTCGCTAAGTGACAAATGTAGTTTTATCAATACATTTGCCCGGGGGTGAAAGTAGATTTAATTTCTTCCCGTTACAGCATATCTATGGGATCAAAATCATGACAAATGTATTCACAAATGTAAATCACCAATCCACAAATGTAAATCACTTTCCACAAATGTAAATTAGCTTTCCACAAATGTAAAACACTTTCCACAAATGTACATCGCTATCCACAAATCCAATTCACTATCCACAAACAAACACCCTTTGATTTGTATTTTTTTTTTAATAATTGCATATATGCATGTTATTTGCAAGTAAAATGACTACCATAAAGATGTGCACATAGCAGAGATATGTGCAAACATGACAGAAATGGCAAACTTGGAACTCCATATTTGGAGGCGCTTAGGTCACCTGACTTTAAGCAGCGATTTGACAAGACAAATACAAAAAGTTATCACGCGTAGAAAAAAAGTTCTCACCGTAAAAATCCATTTGAATTCATAGAAAAAAAATGTGTTCCCATAGTAAGACATTTCTACAAATCACTGGCAGACTCTCACCCTTTTTCAAGACCCTGTCTTTCAAAGATCATTCGTAAAATCCAAATAACTTCACAGATCTTCATTCTAAAGGGTTTAAACACGGTTTCTCTTGCTTGTTCAATGAACCATGAACAATTAATGAACACGCACCTGTGGAACGGTGGTTAACAGACTAACAGCATACAAACTGTAGGCAATTAATTAAGGTCACAGTTATGAAAACTTAGGACACTAAAAAGAGGCCTTTCTACTGACTCTGAAAAACACCAAAAGAAAGATGCCCAGGGTCCCTGCTCATCTGCGTGAACTTGCCTTAGGCATGCTGCAAGGAGGCAGGAGGACTACAGGTGTGGCCAGGGCAATAAATTGCAATGTCCGTACTGTGAGACGCCCAAGACAGTACTACAGGGAGACAGGATGGACAGCTGATTGTCCTCGCAGTGGCAGACCACGTGTAACAACACCTGTACAGGATCGGTACATCCGAACATCACACCTGGACAGGTACAGGATGGCAACAAAAACTGCTCGAGCTACACCAGGAACGCACAATCCCTTCATCAGTGCTCAGACTGTCCGCAATAGGCTGAGAGAGGCTGGACTGAGGGCATGTAGGCCTGTTGTAAGGCAGGTCCTCACCAGACATCACCAGCAACAACGTCGCCTATGAGCACAAACCCACCGTCGCTGGACCAGACAGGACTGGCAAAAAGTAGTCTTCACTGACGAGTCACGGTTTTGTCTCACCAGGTGTGATGGTCAGATTTGCGTTTATCGTCAAAGGAATGAGCGTTACACCGAGGCCTGTACTCTGGAGCGGGATTGATTTGGAGGTGGAGGGTCCATCATGGTCTGGGGCGGTGTGTCACAGCATCATCGGACTGAGCTTGTTGTCATTGCAGGCAATCTCAATGCTGTGCGTTACAGGGAAGACATCCTCCTCCCTCATGTGGTACCCTTCCTGCAGGCTCATCCTGACATGACCCTCCAGCATGACAATGCCGCCAGCCATACAGCTCGTTCTGTGCGTGATTTCCTGCAATCAGGAATGTCAGTGTTCTGCCATGGCCAGCGAAGAGCCCGGATCTCAATCCCATTGAGCACGTCTGGGACCTGTTGGATCTAGGGCCATTCCCTAGATTGGGCTAGGGCCATTCCCGCCAGAAATGTCCGGGAACTTGCAGGTGCCTTGGCGGAAGAGTGGGGTAATCTCACAGCAAGAACTGGAACATCTGGTGCAGTCCATGAGGAGGAGATGCACTACAGTACTTAATGCAGCTGGTGGCCACACCAGATACTGACTGTTAATTTTGATTTTGACCCCCCCCCGCTTTTTTTGTTCAAGTACACATTATTCACGTCTGTGGAACTTGTTTAGTTTATGTCTCAGTTGTTGAATCTTGTTATGTTCATACAAATATTTACACGTTAAGTTGCTGAAAATAAAAGCAGGTGACAGTGAGAGGACATTTCTTTTTTTGCTGAGTTTAGTATGGTAACCATAATATGTTAACCATATGAGTAACCATAGTATGTCCAATGTAAATAATCGAAGTCCTGGCCTTAGATTTCTCTAAATTTGGAACACTATTGCGTTGAACACCCATTCATCACCCAAATAGTTGAATTAGCTGTGTGATAGCACCACTAAATGGGAAGGATATGTCATACATTGTAAGTGATTATAATCTATCCCCTGTCTCATGTTGCACAGAGGATGAGCAGTAAGGAGACATAAGTATTCCTGAGGCCTCTAACCATTTCGCCAGGAGAGGCATGCAAAAGGTAGAAGGGAGGGGTAGGATGTGGGATCAGACTTTGTAACAGTATCGCTTCCGTCCCTCTCCTCGACCCCACCCCAAGACAACCCTGGTTTGAACCAGAGACCCTCTGCACACATCGACATACCTATCGTCCACAAAAGCCACGGTCCTTGCAGAGCAGGGGAAAAACTAGTTCTTGTTCTCAAAGCGAGTTACCTCACCGATTGAAACGCTATTAGCGAGCACCGCTAACTAGCTAGCCATTTCATACTGGTTACACTCAACCCCTTTGACCTCCTTTTCCGCAGCAACCAGTGATCCGGGTCAACAGCATCAATGGAATCAACTTTTATGGGATCAAATTTTTTCTACGACTACAAATCTCTTTCTACACATGACAACTTTTTGTCTTTATGGCAGTCATTTTACTTAAGGCCTTTGGAAACTACCTGAATATCTGCAGTTATAAAAAAATTCTAATGCAATATATCGATTTACAAATACAAATCAAAAGGTGTTTGTTTGTGGATAGTGGATTGCATTCGTGGATTGGTGATTTACATTTGTGGATTTGTGATTTACACATGTGGATTTGTGATTTACATTTGTGGAAAGTGATATACATTTGTGGATTGGTGATTTACATTTGTGGATTGGTGATTTACATTTGTAAATACATTTGGCATTATATTGATCCCATAGTATGACCCTCCACTCACATGCACCCCAAAAAATGTAGGCGAGACAAAAAAAATGGCCACCCTCCTATCCCAGCTCAACTAAAATAGGCAAGTGTACAGCAGGGGTCAGCAATAGGTTTGCCTCGCAAATTTTTTTCTCAGCTAATAGTCAGCAGAACAGAATATATTATTGGCCTAATTCATAGGCTAATTAAACACAATTGTTTACACATCTGGAAAGCAGGCTATATAATCAGTTCAATGTCAATAACATATCCTAATATGTTCGATCTGATTACACTGACCAAATAACCAATATCTCTATTCAATGAGTTTTACATTTCTTTGTGCATTGATTGTGGAAAAACAGATTGTAATCAACAGATGTTCTATCAAAATGTCTCAAAAGAAAGGTGGACAATGAAAATAGAAGTTTCAGGGAAGAATGGAGAGAAACGGGCATTCTTACCATATTTCTCCAATGTCAAACCAGAGTTTCTTGTTTACAACAAACCCCTGCTGTTTGAAAATAATTAAATAGCAAAGTTCATGTTTTGTCTCCTCCAATATTGAAGGCCGCAGCACAGCTTCAGAATGTCATAGTGAGGAATCAATATATCCCCATATGCATCAGAGTCACGTCTTTTGTGGGCATTTTAAAGCTTTGTTTCTAGCATAATGCATCATGGAGTTAAGCATTGTTATAGAACTCTTTATATAATCTGCATACTTTTTATTAATTTATTTCAAAATATAAAGCTAACAATAGGTATCATTTTGCCCTTTTCTTTATCAAAGGGTATGCCATACCCTCACTCAATTTGAGCCCTGGTTTTAACCAAACACACCAAGCCCTTACCAGACACAGAGGTATTTAAGGAGTGCATGGTGACAGTATTGGAGGATTTGGCTACCAACAAATCTATTGATAGCATAATTGTGTCTGTCAAAGAGGTAGGCCTAGCTCTTTTTTTTTTATATAGGACAATATAGGCTCCAACAAAGCCCTCTTGTTGTTAGTGAAGTCAAATGAAAATGCCTCATGCCACTTGGTGAGAGAAGTTATCATTTAGGCAGAATAATGTGAGGTGTTATGTGTTGCTGGGGGTGCGTCTTGGTCAGTTTAACTCAGAAATGGCCGCCCTCGTCAAACTGCCGCTCTAGGCAGCTACCTAATCATAGAATTATATAAAGGGACGGCTTCACAGGCAGGGCTTAGATTAAGCCAGGAGTAGGCCTTAATGTGTACTAGTTCAACTAGGACATTTAAGTAGCTTGCATGAATGTGGCTTAAATTTGGCTTAGTTAGTCGGAGACTATGGAGTCCTGGAGTAAGGTAAGTAGGCCTAAATGAGAACACCTGGGTTAAGCATTAGGTTAAGTATGAGCACATGCTGTTGGTCTAATGGTGCTCATAAAAACTCGGAAAGGAATTGAAAACACCATTACTGGTGTGACTCTTGAGACAAAACAATGGCAGAGGCGCAAATAATTTGTTCAAAAAACTTTAGTGAGTATGAAAAAATGCTACTAAAATAAGTTGTCAAACCATCCAGTTATTGAAATTAAAAACCATTGTTGAATCAACTCAACTGGCATTACAAAAAATACATTCCATTGCATGACTACTTTAGTTAGTGTCATTTGAATGAACATTCTTCATTACCATAGAAATGATTGTATCACAATACCAGGCAGCCAATGCGAGTGTACCCATGAGTTCCCCAATCAATGTTGCCACGGTTAGAGGTTCGATTCATTCTATTTCTATGGTTTTTCCCCTGATTAGCTGTTTCTCAACACTGGAGTTGAAGAGTATGCAAAGACAGATGCCTTCTGGCTTTATAGTTGGATTTGACTGGCAGACTTGAGAAAAGAGGAGTTTTTCTAATGGGTTAACAACAACAAGCTGGCGTATAAACCAGAGTATGAGCCATTACTCCCTGTTATCCAATGGCAATCATTCAATGCAATAATAACCAAAACAGAGCCACAACACCTGCATGTTGTGGTGTATTTACTGTCATTATTTTATTGATTATTACCTCATTGTAACACATTAACACATTATATAATTTATATATAGGAACTTATTTTTATATTTCACCATAATGGTTATCTGCTTACTCCATGGCTCTGTTTGAATTCTGATACTGAAATGGTTGGTTTGGTATAAGGGTAGTAACCTTGCGTACACTTCCTATCCAATATCTTATAGATCCACCACGTCAAAACAGAAATTGTGGTGAAGATATTGGGTGAGACGAATAGTAGACTGGGTCGTGGGGGGGACGAATAGTAGATGGGGTCCTGGGGGGGGGGGGACGAATAGTAGATGGGGTCGTGGGGGGGACGAATGGTAGATGGGGTCGTGGGGGGGACGAATGGTAGATGGGGTCGTGGGGGGGACGAATGGTAGATGGGGTCATGGGGGGGACGAATAGTAGATGGGGTCCTGGGGGGGTCCTCCCCCGTTTTAAAAATTATATTTTAAAACCCATTTCCTGCAATTCTACACAGCTTGACATGACTCTGTTGAGGGGTATTTTGAGGGGTATATTGAAAACACAGTATAAGTGGAAGGATAAGTGGAAGCCCCCCCCTTTATTATTTCATTCCAAGTCATCATCTCATCTCTATAGAGCTGCTGCCTGTGCTGTCTGACAAAATCATTATTTTGTAGTTCTTCAAAGTAAATAAGGCATACTTTTATGACTGCTGAATACCAACTATCTTTAAAAAAAAATTTAACCAGGCAAGTCAGTTAAGAACAAATTCTTATTTACAATGACGGCCTGGGAACAGTGGGTTAACTGCCTGTTCAGGGGCAGAACGACAGATTTGTACCTTGTCAGCTTCCGGTTACTAGTCCAATGCTGTAACCACTAGGCTACTCTGCCGCCCCAATGAAGAATGTTCATTCAAATGACACTAACTATCTTTCACTTTGATCGTGTATTTTCAGGTAGCAATACCTTGCAAAGCAACACCTGCTCTCTATATCCCCACACGATCCTGCATGCTTGTCTCTTAGCAGTTGTAAAAGAGACAGACAGGACAATATG
Source organism: Oncorhynchus kisutch (assembly GCF_002021735.2). Classification (NCBI taxonomy): domain Eukaryota; kingdom Metazoa; phylum Chordata; class Actinopteri; order Salmoniformes; family Salmonidae; genus Oncorhynchus; species Oncorhynchus kisutch. The sequence goes on along the minus strand of NC_034186.2, from coordinate 44,737,770 downwards.
TAGTATATGCGCAATGGATTATGGTAGTTGTAGTTTATTACCACATTTTATGCACTAAACCAGGTTTTCCCCAAACTCGGTCCTCAGGACCCCAATGTGTGCACGTTTTGGTTTTTGCCCAAGCACTACACTTCAGATAATCAACTAATCATCAATCTTTGATAATTTGAATCAGCTGTGTACTGTTAGGTCAAAAACCTAAATGTGCACCCCTAGGGGTGCCGAGGACTGAGTTTGAGAACGCTGTGCTAAACTATGTACACTGAACAAAAATATAAACACAACATGCAACAATTTGAAAGATTTTACTAAGTTACAGATCATAGAAGGAAATCAGTCAATTTAAATGAATTATTTAGGCCCTAATCTATGGATTTCACATGAATACAGATATGCATCTGTTGGTTACAGATACCTTAAAAAAATGGTAGGGTTGTGGATCAGAACAACAGTCAGCATCTGTGTGACCACCATTTGACTCATGCAGCGTGACACATCTCCTTCGCATAGAGTTGATCAGGCTATTGATTTTGACTGTGGATTGTTGTCTCACTCCTCTTCAATGGCTGTGCAAAGTTGCTGGATTTTGGCGGGAACTGGAACACGCTGTCGGTAGAGCATCCCAAACATGCTCCATGGGTGACATGCCTGGTGAGTTGCAGGCCATGGAAGAACTGAGACATTTTCAGTTTCAGATCCTTGCGACATCAGGATCTCGTCACGGTATCTCTATGCATTCAAATTGCCATTGATAAGATGCAATTGTGTTCATTGTCCATAGCTTATGCCTGCTCATACCATAACCCCACCACCACGGGGAACTCTGTTCACAATGTTGACATCAGAAAACGGCTTGCCCACACGGCGCCATACTGTCATCTGCCGGTGCAGTTGAACATGGGATTCATCTGTGAAGAGCACACTTTTCCAGCGTGCCAGTGACCATCGAGGTGAGCAGTTGCCCACTGAACTTGGTTACAAAGCCGAACTGCAGTCAGGTCAAGACCCTAATTAGGACGACAAGCATGCAGATGAGCTTCACTGAGACGGTTTCTGACAGTTTGCGCAGAAATTCTTCAGTTGTGCAAACCTACAGTTTCATCAGCTGTCTGGTTGGACGTACTGCCAAATTCTCAAAAACAACATTGGAGGCGGCTTATGGTAGAGAATTTTCTGGCAACCGCTCTGGTGGCCTTTCCTGCAGTCAGCATGCCAATTGCACGCTTCCTCAAAACGGCACATTTTAGAGTGGCCTTTTATTGCCCCCAGCACAAGGTGCACCTGTGTAACAATCATGCGTTTAATCAGCTTCTTGATATGCCACACCTGTCAGGTGGATGGATTATCTTGTGAAAGGAGATTTTCACTATTTAAAAAGAAAAATGTATTTCATCTTTATTTAACAAGGCAAGTCAGATAAGAACAAATTCTTATTTACAATGGCGGCCTACCAAAAGGCAAAAGACCACCTGCGGGGACAGAGCTGGGATTAAAAATATATATAATATATATATAGGACAAAACACACAACACGACAAGAGAGACAACACAACACTACATAAAGAGAGACCTAAGACAACAACATATCAAGGCAGCAACACATGACAACACAGCATGGTAGCAACACAACATGACAACAACATGGTTGAAAAACAGCATTGTAGCAGCACAAAACATGTTACAAACATTTTTGGGCACAGAAAACAGCACAAAGGGCAAGAAGGTAGAGACAACAGTACATCACGCAAAGCAGCCACAACTGTCAGTAATAGTGTCCATGATTGAGTCTTTGAATGAAAAGATTGAGATAAAACTGTCCAGTTTGAGTGTTTGTTGCAGCTCGTTCCAGTCGCAAGCTGCAGCGAACTGAAAAGAGGAGCGACCCAGTGATATGTGTGCTTTGGGGACCTTTAACAGAATGTGACTCGCAGAACAGGTGGTGTATGTGGAGGATGAGGGCCTAAGAGGGTTTTTATAAATAAGCATCAACCAGTGGGTCTTGTGACGGGTATACAGAGATGACCCGTTTACAGAGGAGTATAGAGTGCAGTGATGTGTCCTATAAGGAGCATTGGTAGCAAATATGATGGCCGAATGGTAAAAAAACATCATTTCGAGAGCACCCTCACCTGCTAATCTTTAAATGATGTATCCGTAATCTATCATGGGTAGAATGGTCATCTGAATCAGGGTTAGATTGGCAGCTGGGGTGAAAGAGGAGCGATTACGATAGAGGAAACCAAGTCTAGATTTAACTTCAGCCTGCAGCTTTGATATGTGCTGAGAGAAGGACAGTGTACTGTCTTTCTGTCTTTAAAAAAATAATTATACTCCCAAATACTTGTACCTCAAGCTCGAAACCCTCAGAGGTAGTAATCACACGTGTGGGGAGAGGGACATTCTTCTTACCAAACCACATGACCTTTGTTTTGGAGGTGTTCAGAACAAGGTTAAGGGTAGAGAAAGCTTGTTGGTCACTAAGAAAGCTTTGTTGTAACAGGGATGTAAACACATTTTGAGAGAAATTAGCTTTTTGTGCATATGGAAAATATCTGGGATCTTTAATTTCAGCTGATGAAAAATGAGACCAACAATTCACATGTTTACTGCATTTATATATTTTTTCGGTAGAGAATATTGCACAGTCCAGGTTGGATCTGATTTATCTGTAGGGAAACTGTGCAATGTGAGCATTGTGCTTACAGGGGAAAAAATAACGAAATGGAATTCAAATAATTGAACCGAAGAAGGTCAATTAGTTGTTTAAAAAACGAAAAATAACTCCGGTAATAGCTCAGCACTACCAGCTAGACTAGAGGGCCTGCGGCAGGGTCATGATGTATTCAATTCTTCCCTCAGTGAACTCCGTGGCCAATCAATGACCATCAATTGATCAAATAACAAGTAGAAGATAAATACATGTTTGCCACAGTAGCTTATCTTAAGTGCAGTGGCCCCTATCAAAATTTTCACTTTTATTTCCACCTAAATCAACAATAAATCCACCGTAAAGGCTATGCACCTTTAAATATAGCGGAGGCGTTTTAGTGGAAGTGTTTTAGCTAGTAGCGGATTGGACAAACGGCTTCTGTCCCCTCCATAAGTCGCTATAGTGGCGGGAGATGTCATGTGCGCTGTCTATAGGTAAACAAACAACTTGATCGGAGTATTGCGTGAACAACAATAGTGAACATTGTTGTTGATTGTGGATAATATATCCACTAGTAGCTAGTTTAACTTGCCAACTATACGGACCAAAGCGGGGAGAGAATTTGTTATTATGAGCAGGCTTCGATCAGCGATGCAGAAGAGGAAGAGAGTTGCGCTGGACAAAACCGAGTCGTCGTCAGCAAAACCATTGGGGAAAAGAGCGAATGCAACTGTGAAACAAGGTAGGCCTACACGTTGGGACTTTTGTCTCACTAGTCAAAAAAGTTACAAAAAAATATTTGAACAGAGAATATCAGCAACATATTTGAATACGTTAGGACAACGGTGGAGACTCCTGGCACAAGTTATGCAACATGCCTCTCCCCCTCTCCTAATCTTTCTCTGTGCATTCACTCTCAGTCTTCCATCTTTATTTCGAGATGTGTCTCAGTCATTTCTCTCAATCTTTGTCTCCTAGTCTCTCTTTCTCTCTGCCCTGAGTCTCTATTGACTATTGATGAATTTGAGTGATTGCCACAACCAAACATGTGATTTCACAATGGCATGCTGTAACGTTTTCCCTCCCCTCAGAGCCCGATGAGACTGCAGCGTCTACATACCATTCATTCCATGATCCTGCTGACATTACACTCTTTAGGACACGCATCCTTTACTGGTATGACCAGGGGAAGAGAGAGTTACCCTGGAGAACTGTGGTAAAGAGAATTATATAATATATTTTCCCATTACGGTTTCATTGATGCCTTACACGCACAACAAGGCATGACCATGATGATTGAGTGTGTACGAATGTACTCCCTTATACCATTGGAACGTCTGTTAGAATATTTATTAGATATTTTGCAGGATGAAATCTCTTGAGATGCACCATCTCATTTTCGATAGTGTCCAAATATTATAATGACTCATGAATATAATCCATAATTTGACATATGGTATATGAAATTTACATCGGTGGGCTATTTTAGCAGTATTCGTTTCCTCCCTCTCAACTCGGGGTAAAGTGGCCGTACCACGGCTCGAACCCGGGGCCCTCTGCCTCACTAACACACGTAACCGCCCTCCCTGACAACTTAACCAACCACCTGTTGGCTTCAATTTGACAGGACTGTTGACGGCATTTCAAGCTAGCTGTGGAATGAGTTCTTATTTCCATTACATACAGAACTGCTTAGCTGGAATAAATGTTACTTTTCACTTAATGTTTCCTTAATAGGCTCTGACAGAACCGGACATCAACATCAGGACATATGCAGGTAAGACGCTGCGTGCTCAACTCTCGTATAATAATAACTAGTGGGCCTTTTGTGTTATCCTAAATTGACCTGGTTTCCTCTCTAGTTTGGGTCTCAGAAATCATGCTACAGCAGACCCAGGTTGCCACTGTGATCGACTACTACAATAAGTGGATGAAGGTGGGCCAGTCCGTCGGGTCTCGTATGAAGTCTAAACTTGATTTAAGCAGACTTGGTAATCACAGAAACAATGCATTTGGTTTCATCTCTTCTCCTTGCGTTTTTTTGTTTGTTGCCTCATTCTTTTCCAGCGGTGGCCAACAGTACAGGGTCTTGCAGCGGCTACGTTGGAGGTGATTACAATGAATGCAAATGAGGGTCTGTGAGGTTGAAAATGCCTGTGTGCTCTGACCACCTTGTCATCAATGATCATCTTTTTTTTTTATCCGCACAGGAAGTCAATCAGATGTGGGCTGGGCTTGGGTACTACTCCCGGGGAAAGAGACTTCAGGAAGGAGCTCAGAAGGTCTGTGTCTATGGCATATATTATTTACAGTATGTCCTGGCTCAAGCGAGGCTTACCACCACACCAACGGGACACGTCTATGACAAGTGGAGAGCTGTCTTTGGTTTATGTTGTCGACTGCCTCTGCCTCTCTCAAAAACAGGATTTTATCTTTGATGTTAGGTGTCTGTTGAGTTGGGGACATGGATGGGAAATGTACTTTTTTGGTGGCTGCCCACATTTTTACCAGCCACTATTTTGAATGAAGACAAATCTCAGAAAACGCATGCGCAATGTTTTGTAATTTTAAAACAACACACAAACACGCTGTTGATTTCTTGGATGTGATGTTTGGATTGAACTGGGTGACCATCTGCCAATGTGACTGGTAAGAGTAGACATTGTTCTAGCCAATGCCAAAATCGACAAGCTGGTGACATGTACTGTGTTGCTTGAACTATTGAGCGCCTGTTCTCTGTCTATAGTGACTTCTGAGTGTGTTGTTTTTGTCCTGTCTGGCTGTGATTTGTACTACAGGTGGTAGCAGAGCTGGGGGGAGAGATGCCCAGGACGGTTGAGGCTCTGCTGAAGCAGCTGCCTGGAGTGGGCCGCTACACCGCCGCAGCTGTGGGCTCCATCGCGCTGGGCCAGGTCAGAGCTCTCTCTATACGTGCGCATGCTCACACACAACTTAACATTTTTTTATTTTTTTTTAAACCCTCCCTCTTTGGCATCATCGTTCACTGACATGACCTGTGACCTCTGTTGCCCAGGTGACGGGAGCTGTTGATGGGAATGTGATCCGGGTCCTGTGTCGGGTGCGGGCTATAGGGGCCGACAGTACAAGCCCAGCAGTGACTGAAGCTCTATGGTGAGGTTGAACTCATAGTTGAAGTGAGGAAGAAAAAAAAAGTTTTTCTAATGGTGATTCTTCAGTGGATATTTAACATCTGTCCAGTGCACTGTAGGTTGGTGGCACCTTAATTGGGGAGAACGGGCTTGTGGTAATGACGGGAGTGGAATCAGTGGAATGGTATCAAGTACATTAAACACACGGTTTCCAGGTGTTTGATGCCATTCCATTTGTTCCGTTCAGTCCATTATTATGAGCTGTCCTCCCCTCTGCAGCCTCCACTGGTCCAGTGGGGGTCATCTATGTTTAATACAAGCTGTTACAATGAAGACATAGTTGACCAATCCCAACACCTAAATCATCATACTCAGTCTCTTGTTGTTGACTTGATGCGTATTCTTATAGATACTGTATGGTTCCCTTGGTAATTGTTTTTAAGGATTCATTGTTCCTCTGTGTGTATTCTAGGAGTACCGCCAACACGTTGGTGTCCCAAGAGAGACCAGGGGACTTTAACCAGGCCATGATGGAGCTGGGGGCGAGGGTGTGCACCCCTAAAGGCCCCCAGTGCCACCAGTGTCCCATACAGACTCTCTGCCACTCCTACAGGAAGGTACCACACTGAAGTCATCAACCTTAATAATGAGACCAATAGGCATTTGCCTATTCCAGACCAGTGGTGATGAGTCTCCAGTGCATATGTCGCTACTGTGTTAGTGTCTCTCTCTCTCTCTCTCTCTGTGCAGGTTAGCGTCAAACGAGAGGAGAACTCAACAAAGCTTCTGGGTAAATTGAACAGGGTACCTGCATCTCTGCCAGATGTAGAGGATTGTGGTAAGTGTTTATTTAATTTTTTTCCTTTTCGTTGTTTCAAAGGTTGGGGCATATAAGGATGGTAGTCATATACCTGGTATTTTGAATACGGTTATTAAAGCATATTTGATAGAAATATTTATTGTTGTCTACAAGTCTTTGTAACAGATACTCTAGCTCCCGGTATGTGTGTGCCTCCTTGACGTCGCCAAATAATTATCGCGCAACGTGTAAACACTTCCTGACTCCTCCCCTAACTTTGTCCTCCTAACTTTGACCCCCCCCCCCTCCAGTGACCTCAGGAACATGTAACCTGTGCCCCACGGAACCCTGGGACAGCCAACTGGGCGTTCTGAACTTCCCCAGGAAGCCGGTGAAGAAAGCTCCTCGTGTGGAGCGCACACTCACCTGTGTGGCGTCCCGACCAGGAGCAGGAGGAGATGTCGAGTACCTGCTCACCCAAAGGCCGAGCAAAGGTCAGCTGCCCTTTAATATAGGCTGTGTCTTAAATGGCACCCTAGTCCCTATCAGGGCTCTAAAGAGTGAAGATTTTTGGTTGCATATGCTCCTAAATATTTAGCAGTGCGACTTGGAATTTCTATTTGGGAGCACCAGTGCCCCTAGAAGAAAAAACAACAACTTCTAGATAATAATTAATTGTTGTATTGATTAGGCTTCGCTGGACCTTTCTTGTTTCCGAGTGCCCTAGAGAAAGAAGTGCAGATTTGTTAGTGCCATGGTGGCCCCATTTACTACAGAGGAAACATCTAGTTTCTAGATAAAAAAAAAAGATAATGAGGCCTCATTTCTAAATGTTTCTTATGCACATTTTCCGCCTCAAATCATGAGTGCGCCAGTTAACGCAAAGTTGCCACTTAGAAATTGGCACTTGCCGTGAGAATGTGCTTGTCCTCCCGCAAACTTTAGACCATGAGTACGCACAGTTTCTAGTGGTTGAAGTCTGAAGCATTGCAAGAAGCCAAAAGTAGCTTAGTAGTAGCCTTGTGGAAATGGGGAATATATGATAAAGGTCTTATTCATATCAAAAGAACAGGTAGGTCTAGCTAAATATAATGACTAGATGCAATCATTAGCCGTTAGTGAGACGAGATCTATTTATCTTTGCATTCTAAAATAATTAGAAATAGGCCTATATTTCCTATAATTTCTTTCTTTTCATTGCTAAATAACTTCCTCACCTTTTCTGACTGATGGTTTCATAGACGACTCACGAAATAGCCTGTAGGCCAAAAACAAGTTAGGACAGGCTACTATTTGTCCCATTTCTCTTTTAGTTGGTCCCACTTTACAGTAGTAAATAAATGAGCTATTTCAAGCAGCCTATTTTGCTCTATGCGATCAGAAGCGCAGTTTAACGGTAGAATATGGGGTTCACCTTTTCCGTTGGCGTTTGTAGGCTACGTCTGAATACTGTAAAGTGCCATTTCTTGTGTAGACAATATTTAATTTATGAACATAACAGATATCATAACCATTCCTCACCTTTTCTGGCCATGACGAGTTCATATTCGCGAAGTAGCCATCAATATTGTAGTACCCGAGACCACATATTGGGTGTCTTGTCTCTGTGAGATACCAGCGGAGTAAAATTGTTAGTCTTTATATCTATTATAAGCATGTTAGTACAGTGGCAAACCTATTGGACCCAGGCCTTCAGTGTGTGACAGGTTAGTACAGTGGTGAACCTATTGGACCTAGGCCTTCAGTGTGTGGCAGGTTAGTACAGTGGCGAACCTATTGGACCTAGGCCTTCAGTGTGTGACAGGTTAGTACAGTGGCAAACCTATTGGACTGCAGTATGTGACATGACCTATTGGACCTCAGTGTGTGACAGGTTAGTACAGTGGCGAACCTATTGGACCTAGGCCTTCAGTGTGTGACAGGCTCGTGATGCTGAAAGAACAACAACCATAATACCAGCGCACTCACGTAGGAGAGTTCACCTTTTGTCAAACACAAAGGGCCAGTGGTGTATTGGAGGCTATACGCAGGCCGTATACCCAGTTTTTGTTTCAGTGAGCTTTGCTTCTACTCACTTCTTAATCCCCACTGATCCACATCAAAGCAGCGTGGTGGAGGTATAGGACTTATCGATTATGTAGTACAATAGAGAAATCAAGAGCACACAGCTCTCAACTGGTTGTCTCACGGAGCAGCTCACAGAAGAATGACATCAGTAGCCATTAGGGTAGGTAGGAAAAACGTTTCAACTTATGATATTTTCCAGTAAATGCTAACTAAGTCTTGGTTAGCAGACTAATTCATGAACACGCTGTTTGCATGAACATTTTCTAAAAGCTTTCCCCCAAAAACTTCCCAGATAAACTTTGACTGAAAAGTAGGTCGACCCGACATAATGGTGTCATGCTAATTTGTATCAATGGGGAGGGCATTTATTTTTGCTCAATTGAATTAAAGGGCAACATCACCCTCCAAAAATATATTTTGGGGGATTTTTACAAGACCTCAAAAAATGGTCTCCTGAATGCATCTTGTGAAAATATGAAAGATCTACAGGAACACCTGTTAAAAAAAAAACATAGGAAAATATAGGATTTTTCACACAGGGCACCTTTCCTTCACCGGGCAGTATACCCACACCAGAGTCACACACAACCTGATTTTAAAGGATAAGCAGGCCCTTCACTCAGACATAATTATCCAGTAGGTCCCAATCATAAGAATACCAAGACACAACCATTAGGCCAAGCATTTGCCAATCGAAATGTACAACTATTACTTCCCATTGCAAAAAAAAAAAACTTTTCACGCTTAGCCCACAAAGTAACCGGTGATCCAAAATGTTAAATGCCACAATGATTCGCACACAAGTTATTTTCAAAGAGATGGCAGGCAACAGCGAGTGAGCTGCAATAAAAAAACACAGTTCCACCTACCAGATGAGGATAATTTGAAACTTAACTTCTTGTTGAAAGTTATTCTTGAAAAGGGAGAAGCTAACAAATGAGCAACAACATCTTCGGTAACACCTGCTGCAGCTGCTGCGAACTAGCCTACAAAAAAGCTAGCTAGCTAGGACCGTCGGAGAACTACTGCTCGCTATTGCGCAGTAACTTTAAAGTTGGGAGCACCAGTGCTACCAATGAAAATGGTTAGTTTAGAGCCCTGGTCCTTACATTCAATATATCGTGAATAGGGTACCATTTGGGACAGGGCTCTAGTATAGCACTAAAACACACCTTCCAAGCATTTTAATTTCGCACCATCCCTGTTGTTTTTTCATGATGTTTTGTGCCGTTGTACAGCTCCAAGGTGGGTGTATTTACTATATCTTTACCATTGTTTTCACTAACATATTTATCAAAGGTAACCTTTTTATTATCAGTTGGGAATTTTGAGCACACTCATTAACTGTCTTGTCTGCTTGCCTTTTTCCTTCCTTCTTTACTTCCTTGTAGGACTTTTGGCTGGTATGTGGGAGTTCCCTAGCCTGCTCCTGGAGGGGGAGAATTCTGAGATGAAACAGAGGGGGGCGCTGTGTGCTGGGGTGGAGAGATTGTTGGGAGTTCGGCTGGACAACGGGCTGCTCCAGTATGTGGGGGAGGTATGTACAGGAGAACAGGGCCTACTGTTATGTTTTGCCTATCAGGGACATTAAAGAATATGTCCCAAATTGCACCCTATTGTCCCATAGTTCCTATGAGTATTATTATACATTTCCCTGTCAAAATTCTGAACAAATGACTTGTTATTCGGACTCCTGTCATTCTAAGTTTGTATTAGTATGCTAAGCTAGGCTTCTCCCTAAGTCATTGCAATTGACTGTTGGTGTTTTTCTACTGTACAGGTGGTTCATATCTTCTCCCACATCCACCAGACATATGTTGTGTACAGCCTGTGTTTGAATGTCTCTGGAGAGGGAGGGAAAGCCCAGAGTACTACACGCTGGCTCACTAGACCTTCCCTGCAGGAAGCTGCTGTATCCACTGGAGTGAAGAAGGTTAGTAATCGTAACTTGCTATGATCTACTGTGTGTTTGTGTGTGCGCTAACACTAATAGTGGTTAACATGATCTTTTACCACTAAGATTGTACCCCACACATACAATTATCTGAAAGGTCCCTCAGTCGAGTAGTGAAATTCAAGCACAGGTTCAACCAGAAAGACCAGGGAGGTTTTCCAATGCCTCGCAAGAAGCCCCTACAATGAAAAAATATCAGTTTACAAGCTTCAGTAAAACTGCATTAACTGCGGTATTTGGGATGTAACTGCCGTTACACTGCAACATTTCTACAGTACATTTTTTATTTATTTTGGATGCAGTTTTTGCAGCAAACTGCAGTTATACTGCTCTCTGATTGCAATCTTTTTTCGTAAGGGAGGGCACTGATTGTTAGTAAACAAAGTAGATACTGAATATCCCTTTGAGCATGGAGAAGTTATTAATTACACTTTTGGATGGTGTATCAATACACCCAGTCACTACAAAGATACAGGCATCCTCACTAACTCAGTTGCCAGAGAGGAAGGGATCCGCTTAGCGATTTCACCATGAGGCCAATGGTGATCGTTTTAAACGGTTACAGAGTTTATTGGCTGTGATAGGTAGTAAACTGAGGATGGATCAACAAAATTGTAGTTACTCCACAATACTCACCTAAATTACAGAGTGAAAAGAAGGAAGCCTTTACAGAATACAAATATTCCAAAACATGCATCCTGTTTGCAACAAGACACTAAAGTAGTTCTGCAAAAATAAATGTGGTAAAGAAACTATATTTATGTCCTGAATACAAAGAATGTTTGAAGCAAATCCAACACAACACATGACTGAGTACCACACTTGATATTTTCAAGCATGGTGGTGGCTGCATCACGTTATGGGTATGCTTGTCATCGGCAAGAACTGCAGAGTTTTTCAGAATAAAAATAAACAGAATGGAGCTAAGCACAGGCAAAATCCTAGAGGAAAACCTGGTTCAGTCTATTTTCCAACAGACACTGGAAGACATTTGCCTTTTAGCAGAACAATATCCTAAAACACAAGGCCAAATCTACATTGCTTTGATTACCAAGACGACATGGCATGTTCCTGAATGGCGTAGTTAGTTTTTACTTACATCTGCTTGAAAATCAACCTGGTCTCAGAGCATTTTGAATTATTCTGTATGTAAATCCATGTCGTATGGTATGTATTAATTTGTGGATGTCCATCACCTATTTCGTATGATATGTTACGAATGGCAATTTTTTTATTATATGTTAGGTATTTGCAAACTTAGAAAATGTTATGGATTTGCAAAATGTACTATATGTTACGAATTGTAGCTAGGTGGCTAATGTTAGCTAGCTGGCAAGGGTTAGCTAACATCCTAAGTAGTTGCAAAGTAGCTAAAAAGTAGTAAGTAGTTGCTAATTAATTAAAATGCTGATGTTGTCCGTGATGAGCTTCAAACTCGCAACCTTCAGGTTGCTAGACGTTCGCTTTATATGCCCTCCCATTATTTTTCATTAATTCTTTAAAAAACATATTTTTTAAAATCTTCCACTTTTGACGTTCAAGTATTTTGTGTAGATCGTCGACAAAAAAATGACATCCATCTTAATTCCACTTTGTAACTCAACAAAATCAAGGGGTGTGAGTACTTTTGGAAGGCATTGTTGGTTCACATTTCACAAATGGAGTGAAATATGTTGTGCAATTAATATAGCCATATGTCTACTGCACATAGGAGTTAGCTTTTCTATTGCATGTACTTTGGTCCATAAACCACTCCTTATCTGAAAATATAATTGAACTCAAGACTCACTCACCTTCACTCTATGACACAACATTGGACTTGGTCTCTGCCTCTATGCCTCGGTCTCTACTTCTTAAAGGCCCAATTCAGCCATTTTATATCAAATCATTTCTGCACCTTATTTCCATTAATTTCTCAAGCCAGAATTTAGCTCGTACTGTCTGGAAGTGGTCTGAGTGAGGAGGGGAAAACTGAAAATTAGCGGTTTAGAACTTTGTTATTTGTCTATTAACTAATTCACTACATGGTGATGTAACCATGGAAAGCCGAAACTCCCGGCCAATGCAAACCTGCTGCTTAGAAGGTCCTGTGAAGATTGTATTTTCAACCAGGAAATATCACTGATACATAAAAAAAAAACACGTTTACACGTTTAAAACACAGAAAAGACAGCATTTTTGGTGCGCCGAGTCTAACGTTCAGAAAGAAATTAGAACTCATTTTAAATCTGTAGCTGCTAATATTTCAGATGATGGAGAGCTATTCTGTTTGATCTGTCTGGATATAGTGAAGGATCTACTTCCTGTAGACACAGCTACTGTGTATTAGTGACATCTGGAATCAGGATGATCGGAAACGTGTCTACAGCTGCTCCCATTGCAGACCTTCACCCCAAGGCCTGCTCGGAAGGAAAAATAAAATGTTGGCGGAATTAGTGGAGAAACTGAAGAAGACAGGACTCCAAGCTGCTCTTCTTGCTCACTGTTAGCTGGACATAAACAAAACAAGTCACACAATAAAGTAACAATAATAATGAGGCTATATACAGGTGGTACCGGTACTGAGTCAATAAAAAAATATATATATTTAACCTATATTTAACCAGTTCTGCTAGTTGGGAACAAGTTCTCATTTGCAACTGCGACCTGGCCAAGATAAAGCAAAGCAGTTCACAACAACAACAAGCACAACAAAGAGTTACACATGGAATAAACAAACAGATTCAATAATACAGTTGAAAAAGTCTAATACAGCATGTGCAAATGAGGTAGGATAAGTGAGGTAAAGCAATAAATAGGCAATGGTGGCGAAGTAATTACAATATAGCAATTAAACACTGGAATGGTACATGTGCAGAAGATGAATGTGCAAGTAGAGATACTGGGGTGCAAAGGAGCAAGATAAATAAATAAATAAATAAATGAATACAGTATGGGGATGAGGTAGTTGGATGGGCTATATTACAGATGGGCTATGTACAGGTGCAGTGATCTGTGAGCTGCTCTGACAGCTGGTGAGGGAGATAAGAGTCTCCAGCTTCAGTGATTTGTGCAGTTCGTTCCAGTCACTGGCAGCAGAGAACTGGAAGGAAGGCGGTCAAAGGAAAAATTGGCTTTGGGGGATGACCAATGAGATATACCTGCTGGAGCGCGTGCTACAGGTGGGTGCTGCTATGGTGACCAGTGAGCCGAGATAAGGTGGGGCTTTACCTAGCAGATACTTGTAGATGACCTGGAGCCAGTGGGTTTGGTGACGAGTATGAAGCGAAGGCCAGCCAACGAGAGCGTACAGGTCGCAGTGGTTGGTAGTATATGGGACTTTGGTGACAAAACAGATGGAAATGTGATAGACTGCATCCAATTTGTTGTGTAGAGTGTTGGAGGCTATTTTATAAATCACATCGTCGAGGATCGGTAGGATGGTCAGTTTTACGAGGGTATGTTTGGCAGCATGAGTGAAGGATGCTGTGTTGCGAAATAGGAAGCCTATTCTAGATTTAATTTTGGATTGGAGATGCTTAATGTGAGTTTGGAAGGGGATGTGCGGGGATACAGGTTTTTGAGGTAATTTGTGCATGTAGGTAGGGGTAAAGTGACTATTGCTGCTCCAGTTTCAACTGTTCTGCCTTCGGCTATGGAACCCTGACCTGTTCAACGGACGTGCTACCTGTCCCAGACCTGCTGTTTTCAACTCTCTAGAGACAGCAGGAGCGGTAGAGATACTCATAATGATCAGCTATGAAAAGCCAACTGACATTTACTCCTGAGGTGCTGACTTGCTGCACCCTCGACAACTACTGTGATATTATTATTTGACCATGCTGGTCATCTATGAACATTTGAACATCTTGGCCATGTTCTGTTGTAATCTCCACCCGGCACAGCCAGAACAGGATTGGCCACCCCTCATAGCCTGGTTCCTCTAGGTTTCTTCCTAGGTTTGGGCCTTTCTAGGGAGTTTTTCCTAGCCACCGTGCTTCTACACCTGCATTGCTTGCTGTTTTGGGGTTTTAGGCTGGGTTTCTGTACTGCACTTTGAGATATCAGCTGATGTAAGAAGGGCTATATAAATACATTTGATTTGATATTGCGTCGATAATAAACAGCGAGTAGCAGCAGTGTAAAAACAAAAAGGGGGGGGGTCAATGCAAATAGTCCGGGTGGCCATTTTATTCATTGTTCAGCAGCCTTATGGCTTGGGGGTAGAAGCTAAGGAGCCTTTTGGACCTAGACTTCGGTGACTGGAGTCTTTGACAATTCTTTGGACTTTCCTCTGACACCGCCTAATATATAGGTCCTGGATGGCAGGAATCTTGGCCCCAGTGATGTACTGGGCTGTGCGCACTACCCTCTGTAGCGCCTTGCGGTCGGATGCCGAGCAGTTGTCAAACTAGGCGGTGATGCAACCGGTCAGGACGCTCTCGATGGTGTAGCTGTAGAACTTTTTGAGGGGGAACTATGCCTGGGGAACTATGCCAAATATTTGTTTTTCTCCTGAGGGGGGTAATGTGTTGTCATGCACTATTCACGACTGTCTTGGTGTGTTTGGGCCATGATAGTTTTTTGGTGATGTGGACACCAAGGAACTTGAAATTCTCGATCCCGCTTCACTACAGCTCCGTCGATGTGGATGGGTGCATGTTCAGCCCACCTTCTCCTGTAGTCTACGATCAACTCCTTGGTCTTGCTCACGTTGAGGGAGAGGTTGTTGTCCTGGCACCACACTACCAGGTCTCTGATCTCCTCCCTATAGGCTGTCTCATCGTTGTTGGTGATCAGGCCTGCCACCGTTATCGTCAGTAAACTAAATGATGGTGTTGGAGTCGTGCTTGGCCACGCAGTCGTGGGTGAACAGGGAGTACAGGAAAGGATAAAGCACGCACCCCTGAGGGGCCCCAGTGTTAAGGATCGGCGTGGCAGACGTGTTGTTGCCTACTCTTACCACCTGGGGTGTGGCCTGTCAGGAAGTCCAGGATCCAGTTGCAGAGGGAGGTGTTTAGTCCCAGGGTCCTTAGCTTAGTGATGAGCTTTGTGGGCACTATGGTGTTGAACACTGAGCTGTAGTCAATGAACAGCATTCTCACTGTGACCCTCCTGTGTTTCACCTCGCACCACCATTAACAGATGTTGTAGTCTTGGGAAAGCAAAGAGTTCTGTCTGTCGGAACTGAAGCAGCAGGCAGAGAGCTATTGTAAGAAGGGAGTGGTGGTAATAACCATGGCAGTACAAGCTGTGAAATCTGTCCAAAAGGAATTGTGAAGAAAATTTTACTCTTGAGTACTAATCAACGGTTTGTGTTGCATTTTACTTTCACAGTTGGCTGAACTCGCATTTGATTTGTCTACAGCTGGCTTCTTTTCAGTATTATATTTGTACCACCAGTTATCCATTAACTGGTGTGTGTAACTCCTCCCTTAATTAACACATGTCTATGTAGGCCTACTTTGTTGGTTTAACTAGTTTTATTTCATTCAGCATCCTTTTTGGATTTGTAAAGATTGTATTCAAATTAAACATGCACTCAGTGAACAAAACATTAAGAACATTAACACCTTCCTACTGTTGAGTTTGCACTCCTTTTTGCCCTCAGAACAGCCTCAATTCATCGCGTCATGGACTCTACAAGGTGTCAAAAGTGTTCCACAGGGATGCTGGCCCATGTTGACTTTAAATGATTCCCACAGTTGTGTCAAGTTGGCTGGATGTCCTTTGGGTGGTGGACCATTTCTTGATACACATGGGATACTGTTGTGGGAAAGACCCAGCAGCGTTGCAGTTCTTGACACAAACCAGTTCCCCCTCTGAATGGCACACATACACAATCCATGTCTCTATTGCCTCAAGACTTAAACATACTTTTACCTGTCTCCTCCCCCACCTCCACTGATTTTGAAGTGGATTTAACAAGTGACATTAATAAGGGATCACCTGGATTCACCTGCTCAGTCTTTCATGGAAAGAGCATGTTCATAATGTTTTGTACACTATTATTTTTATTATGACATAGTAGTACAAAATAAAAACATTTTAAATAAATAAAACCATTTTAATTTCAAATTAATAAAATTGTCAGACTTCAGTCACTGATTTCTTTGCTCCCACACGGCAAGCGATACCCGGAGCTCCAAGTCTAGGACCAAAAGGCTCCGCAACAGCTTCTACCCTCAAGCCACAAGACTGCTGAACAATTAATAAAATCGCCACCGGACAATTTACATTGACACCCCCCTTTGTACACTGCTGCTACTCACTGTTTATTATCTATGCATAGTCACTTCACCCCCACCTACATGTACAAATTACCTCAACTAACCTGTACCCCCGCACACTGACTCGGTACCGGTGCCCCCTGTACATAGCCTCGTTGTTCTTATTGTATCACTTTTTATTTTAGTCTACTTGGTAAATATTTAGTTAACTCTTCTTGAACTGCACTGTTGGTTAAGGGCTTGTAAGTAAGCATTTCACGGTAAAGTCTATACTTGTTGTATTTGGCGTATATGACAAAGTTTGATTTGAATTTGCCATTGTATCATATTTTCTGATATTTACAATAAGGATTACGGTTCCTAAGTGAAACATGTTCCTTTTGTCTCATTTTCTTCAACTCAATTTGGAATAAAACAGTGCACCCACTGAATCGATAGGGAAACTCAGGAGAACATAGTTTCCTCTGTACTCTGGATTTGAACTAACTAGCGCCCATGCAGTTTTTTCAATTTTATATTCAAATCATCACTGTATGTCTAATAAATCATTGTGCTTATTTCATGAAAACAACTCGCAACATATTTATTTGTATTTCCCTTACCCTCCTTTTGCCATTGAAATTCTGTTGGATCGTGTTGGCATGATGCTACAAATGTTCATATATTTATATGCATATCCCTGATTGATGGATGTATCCTCTTCAAAGTGGAGACATATGCAAATAAATGTTTTTCGTCATTGGTCAGAATAATCCAATCAGATTTGATGTCATGCTGTGGGCCAAAAACTCCGTCCCACCTGAAATAAACTATAATAAATTAAAAATAAATGTACACTAAAAGGGCATTATCATAATTTTCTACATTTCAGAGCGTTATGGAAATATCTAAGAAAAACAGGAAATCATTTTTTGGGGGTGCACTGCCCTTTTAAAATGAAAAACAAACAAACATCTAAACTGTGTAGAAATTATAACGGACCCTACATTTAGCTCACTAATAATCACCAAAATTAAAGCTAGACAGTCAGAGTATCTGAAATTGCAGAAAAGATAGATAGAGGACTATCTTTTGAAAATTTGGACAGCGAGGAAATATAACCCTCTTTTTGGGGGAACCCTCCGGACCTCGTTGAAGACCGACTGAGGCCCAAGGTACAACATTTTGATTGACACCCTTGATCTAGTGTGTGCGTACGTGTGTGCACGCAGTGTTTTCTGATTTAGCACTGTTAAGGTGAGCAAGAATAGTCATGCGTCATTTATCTCTTGCAGATCATGAAGCTGTACGACACTATGGAGGATCAAGAGGGACAAGCTACCAAGGTATTTCACTACATCACATTCATTAGCAGGACACCCTTATCCAGAGCGAATATGATTATACTGTACTGCTATACAGTACTTTCTGAATTTATACCTGAAATCCTTCTGCATTGACACCTAGACTAAATGACCCATTGATAACCCATACTGATGCCAGTGGTAACTCTTCTCTGTTCTTGTCTCTGTCCGGATGGGAAACAGAAGAAGGCTACTAAGAGTCATGGACAGCACAAGTCTAAAAAGCTCAAAGACAATGCAACAAACAGCGGGACCAGACAGCTGTCACTCAGTTCCTTCTTCAAGAGCCCAAAACAAGAAACTTGATCAATTTATACTTACTCACAATGAATAACAATGCCGTTTTTTTATTTTATTTAAAGCTGATCAAGTACCATACAAGGACTACTACTGTGCCTTGCTGTCTGGATAACTGCCACAAGGTTATGAGTGGAATACATTAAGAGCAAAAAGTGTGTCATTGAGTTGAATGCTGAATACAATTTTAAACATTTTTTTTTTTTTAAATAACAAATTGCAACAGTGGCCTCCTATACAGTTGAAGTCGGAAGTTTAAATACAACTCAGCCAAGTATATTTAAACTCAGTTTTGAACAATTCCTGACATTTAATCCTAGAAAAGAAATCCCTGTTTTAGGTCAGTTAGGATCACCACTTTATTTTAAGAATGCGAAATGTCAGAATAATAGTAGAGAGAGGGATTTATTTCAGCTTTTATTTCTTTCATCACATTCCCAGTGGGTCAGAATTTTACATACCCTCAATTAGTATTTGGTAGCAATGTCTTTAAATAATTTAATCTTGGGTCAAGCGTTTCAGGTAGCCTTCCACAAGTTTCCAACAATAAGATGGGTGAATCTTGGCCCATTCCTCCAGACAGAGATGGTGTAACTGAGTCAGGTTTGTAGGCCTCCTTGCTCGCACATGCCTTTTCAGCCCACAAATGGTCTATTGGATTGAGGTCAGGGCTTTGTGATGGCCACTCCAATACATTGCCTTTGTTGTCCTTAAGCCATTTTGCCACATCTTGGAAGTATGCTTGGGGACATTGTCCACTTGAAAGACCCATTTGCGACCAAGCTTTAACTTCCTGACTGATGTCTTGAGATGTTGCTTCAATATATCCACATCATTTTCATACCTCATGATGCCATCTATTTTGTGGAGTGCACCAGTCCCTCATGCAGCAAAGCACCCCCACAACATGATGCTGCCACCCCTGTGCTTCCCGGTTGGGATGGTGTTCTTTGGCTTGCAAGTATCCCCCTTTTTCCTCCAACCATAACGATGGTATTATGGCCAAACAGTTCTGTTTTTGTTTTATCAGACCAGAGGAAATTTCCCCCAAAAGTACAATCTTTGTCCCCATGTGCAGTTGCAAACAGTAGTCTGGCTTTTTATGGCCACTGAGCGGCCTTTCAGGTTATGTCGATATAGGACTCATTTTACTGTGGATATAGATACTTTTGTATCCGTTTCCTCCAGCATCTTCACAAGGTCCTTTGCTGTTGTTCTGGGATTGATTTGCACTTTTCGCACTAAAGTACGTTTATCTCTAGGAGACAGAACTCGTCTCCTTCCTGAGCGGTATGATGGCTGCGTGTTCCCATGGTGTTTATACTTGCATACTATTGTTTGTACAGATGAACGTGGTACCGTCAGGCATTTGGAAATTGCTCCCAAGGATGATCCAGATATCTTTTGATTTCCCCATGATGTCAAGCAAAGAGGCCCTGAGTTTGAAGGTAGACCTTGAAATACATCCACAGGTACACCTCCAATTTACTCAAATTATGTCAATTAGCCTATCGGAAGCTTCTAATACCATTAGACATCGTTTTCTGGAATTTTCCAAGATGTTTTAAAGGCACAGTCAACTTAGTGTATGTAAACTTCTGACCCACTGGAATTGTGATACAGTGAAATACTCTGTCTGTAAACAATTGTTGGAAAAATGACGTGTCATGCACAAAGTAGATGTCCTAACCGACTTGCCAAAACTAGTTTGTTAACAAGAAATGTGTGGAGTGGTTGAAAAATAAGTTTTAATGACTCCACCCTATGTGTATGTAAACTTCTGACTTCAACTGTATGTTGCATAAAATATGCTTTGTTCATTTAACCTCTATCGTATGATATATTTAGGTGATAATGCACGAGAAGCTGATGTTTGGAGGTGGGGTCAATATCACAAAACCATACCATTTGGACCATGCAGCATTTGTATTCCTTTTTATGGAAATATTAGACTTGTATTGAAACATGTTGGCTAAGCTCCAGCACTTAGATAATTATAAACCCATTATCAGTGAATCACCCATATGATAAGTCCACCCTGTTATGGACATGCACGTAACTGTCTTTATTTACTTTCGTTGGACTATTTTAATGATGTTTACATTTTTCATAAAGCCATTGTGTAACCTTGTCAACCCTGTTCATTTGTTCTGGTCAAATTTTAAAGAAATAAGTTTTGTATAAGTTTTATATAAAACTTCATCTAATTTGCACCTTATCTTTCTAAATTGAGACGGGAATTAATTCTATTTTATCCAAGTTTATAATTATGTGGTGTTGCCCGTTTTTTTTTTTTAACCAGGAAGGGCTCATTGAGATTTAAAATCTCTTTTTCAAGAGCGTCCTGGCCAAGATAGGCAGCACCAAGTCATTACAAAAATTACAGACAAACAAGAAAAACTACAAGTAATCGAGTAAAAACCATAGAATTCACAAGAGTATAACAACAACAAAAAATCCACTTGGAAGAAAAATATATTACACAAATTCTTTATATTTGACAATGTAACTGAATTAATTTGAAAAAGATGCCAAGATAACAGGGTGCACAGCTATAACGGGACAGAACATAAATTAAACACTGAATACTGAATAGACATAACATAGTAATACATGTAGTAACAACATTGGAACTGCTATTTAGTTACATATTCATTGTGGAAAAACAACATAAAAAATACATTGCCCCTACAAAAATCATTGGAATTAGCATTAGAACACATTCCTGCCCCTCTTCCTCTCGCGCTCACCCTCATTCCATCTCTCCCCCCTTTCACCCCAAATGCTCTTCCAAGTGGATTTTTCCATCTGCACAGAGCGTTTATTAACAGCCTGTGGCTCTGGCATCAGACAAATGATCTGTCCATCAGAGTACCAACAAACATTTTCCTTTGGACTTGGCCAGAAGGATTTGTTGATGCCATTCCGGTGCATGCACTTCACCTCAAATTTCTGCAGCAACGCACTGGCTATGGGGTATCCTTTTTGAATTTCTTCCTTTCTGTACGCTGCACTCTGTCACTGAGTCCTTCTTCCCTGTCTCTTAATCTTTCCTCCATTTCTCACACTCTTTCTCTAGATACTCTTTCCTTCTTTCTGGGTCAGCAGTACATCATTCTCTGTATTGCCGCTGTCTTTCAGCTGCACTAGAAGGAGTTGCCATTCCTTCAGAACGACCTGATTTCAACTGATATTTATTTATTCTTAAAATACTATACATGCTATATATACACTAATTATGTGATACAATTTCTGAAGAAAAACATATTTTGCAACCCATTACTGCAAGATATCAATTTCTCCACCCTGTTGAGTGCATGCCCACTCTGTTACGTGGACAATAACATTTTGAGCTAAAATTAGCAACTATGCTCCAAGTGATTGTGATGAAGCGAGTATAATGGTTGCCACTTGAAAAGGAATTTGCATTGTTTGACAAATATATTTTGAAATGATGAAATTCGATTAACATCTTTTGTAAATTTGCTTAACAGGGTGGACATGTTATGCTTTCCCACATCACATCACCAACACATAATGGATGAAAATGTAATCGTATGAAATCCAGGTTCACCACAGTTTTTTTCCTGCCAAGGAAGTGACATCATTTCCTGTTTGTGATGTCATTGTAGAAAATATATATTTTCTTAACGTGCCAGTAACCACAATGTAACAGGGTGGACAACGACTTTGAGGACGTACAGAAAATAGTCAATATTCTTATAAAAAGTGCAGCATTTTACATAAAGGCTATACATAGGATAACATTTAATTAAAACAATTATGAAATGTATATATACATTTTTAATGTATACATTTATTCCTAATTATTCTCGTTGAAGTTGATTGAGCAGCACTTAGGACATTTAAAACTTTCATCCTTCCACGGAAATAAAATCAAATTTAGTTTGAAGTCTGTCATTGCGCTTCTATTATCATGAAGGCATACACACATAAGGATCCTTTTTAAATTTCATCCAGTGTACATTGTTTTTATATACAATTTTGAATGATTTATATTGAGGACAGAAAATAACACTTATAATGATATTGTTTGTCTCGGGCCGGCAAACACCGGCTTCGGGGGCATTATTCATTTCATACATAATGATTTACATATTTTTATTCACTTTATTTGGATGAATACATTCATACTATTTCATCCTTCCATAATAAGTTGCAACAGTGGCCTCCTATATGGTGCATAAAATATGCTTTGGTGCATAAAACCTCTTGTCATGATATAATCAAAGATGCACATGCATTGAGGAGACTAAAGACATGTAGACGGACTAAAGCTGGAAGATCCACTGTATCTTTATTGTTGTTGATATCTAGCATACCATCATCTCCATCTTGAGCACAATAAAATCATTTAAACAAAACAGGATGTTGTTTATTTTTATGTAGCCTATTCGGCCCCCTTGAACTTTGCGACCTTTTGCCACATTTCAGGCTTCAAACATAAAGATATAAAACTGTATTTTTTTGTGAAGAATCAACAACAAGTGGGACACAATCATGAAGTGGAACGACATTAATTGGATATTTCAAACTTTTTTAACAAATCAAAAACTGAACAATTGTGCGTGCAAAATTATTCAGCCCCCTTAAGTTAATACTTTGTAGCGCCACCTTTTGCTGCGATTACAGCTGTAAGTCGCTTGGGGTATGTCTCTATCAGTTTTGCACATCGAGAGACTGACATTTTTTCCCATTCCTCCTTGCAAAACAGCTCGAGCTCAGTGAGGTTGGATGGAGAGCATTTGTGAACAGCAGTTTTCAGTTCTTTCCACAGATTCTCGATTGGATTCAGGTCTGGACTTTGACTTGGCCATTCTAACACCTGGATATGTTTATTTTTGAACCATTCCATTGTAGATTTTGCTTTATGTTTTGGATCATTGTCTTGTTGGAAGACAAATCTCCGTCCCAGTCTCAGGTCTTTTGCAGACTCCATCAGGTTTTCTTCCAGAATGGTCCTGTATTTGGCTCCATCCATCTTCCCATCAATTTTAACCATCTTCCCTGGCCCTGCTGAAGAAAAGCAGGCCCAAACCATGATGCTGCCACCACCATGTTTGACAGTGGGGATGATGTGTTCAGGGTGATGAGCTGTGTTGCTTTTACGCCAAACATAACGTTTTGCATTGTTGCCAAAAAGTTCAAATTTGGTTTCATCTGACCAGATCACCTTCTTCCACATGTTTGGTGTGTCTCCCAGGTGGCTTGTGGCAAACTTTAAACAACACTTTTTATGGATATCTTTAAGAAATGGCTTTCTTCTTGCCACTCTTCCATAAAGGCCAGATTTGTGCAATATACGACTGATTGTTGTCCTATGGACAGAGTCTCCCACCTCAGCTGTAGATCTCTGCAGTTCATCCAGAGTGATCATGGGCCTCTTGGCTGCATCTCTGATCAGTCTTTGTCACGACTTCTACCGAAGGTAACTCCTCTCCCTGTTCGGGCGGCGCTCGGCGTCGCCGGTCTACTAGCCGCTACCGATCCCTTTTTCTGGTTGTGTTGTCTGTGTTCCTTTTCACACCTGGTTTTCAATTGCTTTGATTTCTGTTGGTATATAGGGCACCTGTTACCTGCCGTAATTCGTGCAGGATTAGACTTGTGTATTGCGCTCGATTGTATTTGATGTTTGTTGTTTTTTCGCTATTACGCACGTGTATGTAAAGTGTCGGAACTGTGTTTGTTCCTCCGTGTGTTTGCACGAGTATTCGAGAGCGTAGTTTTGGGATTTTTTTCTGTGCCGTTTGTATTGGTGGACTATATTATTAAAACACGCTTCTCAGACATCCCTGCTCTCCTGCACCTGACTCCTACACCTCTCACCAAGACGCATGTTATCACAGTCTTCTCCTTGTATGAGCTGAAGGTTTAGAGGGACGGCCAGGTCTTGGTAGATTTGCAGTGGTCTGATACTCCTTCCATTTCAATATTATCGCTTGCACAGTGCTCCTTGGGATGTTTAAAGCATGGGAAATCTTTTTGTATCCAAATCCGGCTTTAAACTTCTTCACAACAGTATCTCGGACCTGCCTAGTGTGTTCCTTGTTCTTCATGATGCTCTCTGCGCTTTTAACGGACCTCTGAGACTATCACAGTGCAGGTGCAGTTATACGGAGACTTGATTACACACAGGTGGATTGTATTTATCATCATTAGTCATTTAGGTCAACATTGGATCATTCAGAGATACTCACTGAACTTCTGGAGAGAGTTTGCTGCACTGAAAGTAAAGGGGCTGAATAATTTTGCACGCCCAATTTTTCAGTTTTTGATTTGTTAAAAAAGTTTGAAATATCCAATATATGTCGTTCCACTTCATGATTGTGTCCCACTTGTTGTTGATTCTTCACAAAAAAATACAGTTTTATATCTTTATATTTGAAGCCTGAAATGTGGCAAAAGGTCGCAAAGTTCAAGGGGGCCGAATACTTTCGCAAGGCACTGTATATATGCTATCTTATTGAACAAGCAACTTAACTCAAATAATGATGTGTGCGCTAGGCATCTCTCTCCAGCTCTCTACGGGTTGTTGTGCTGCTTGGCTGGCTAGCTGCTCAATGGTTTCCTTCAGATATTGCCACTGTTCTCGCACACACTGCAGTACACACTGCCACCATCAGCTCTGTGTCTCCGCCAGTTCCAGAAAGTCCACTCCTTGCATACGTACTGTAAATATGATGAATCATAGATTGGCAAGGAAATCCTCTTCATCTTCACTGTCCAACTGCATTGTCACAGAGCTGGAACCAGCAGTAGAGGATGGAGTGGCCACAGTATGCTGCTGTGGTGCCAAACTGCAGCAGAACTTCACCTGGTAGTTTATGCTGGTAACAGGTATCACCAGCCAGCTTCAGTCCGTACTGCACAAGGAGTATGGAGTTGAGAGTGTGCAGTGACATTCTATTTCTTAACTTTGACTTAACTTTGACTTGACCACACTCAACCTCCGCATTTGAGTGTGGCAAGGAGAGGGCAGCGAGTGTAGCTTTGCACAGTTCTTCAAATGGATTTGACCCGGAAGAGTCCGTGTAGTTATTGACTTCACTCCAAAACTCGACTGTATTTTCAGTTGATTCCCACCTAAACAGATGGATGTTTCTCCATTGGGAAACTATTGTATCAATTGTTTGGGGCTGGTATTCCAGTAGCTCAGCTACTTTAATAATTTCAGTGGTGCCTTTATTGTGCTTTAGCATTTCCTTAACACTGAACAAGGCCATGTTTCGCAAGGCTTCAAGGTTGTCTTGGAGCCTTGCTTAAAGCAACAATGCAGTTGATGCACCATCTCCGAATGACCTTTTTGTCCACTAGCGCAAGACTGAGTTGGTACACCGTGCTCTCGAAAAGGTACCCAAGGTATGGTGATGGACTGAGATGTCCATCAATGGCATCCTTCAGGACATCAACTTTTCCCATAGAGTTGACTACCCTGCTGCAAATTGATGTTAAGAGGTGTGCCAGATTGTCAAAAAGCTTGACAGGATCTGTTTGCTCTCCCTCAAATGACTTCACTGCAACTTGTACGTCGGACAGGATTGATTTCAAGATTGTCAGGTAGACATAGTTGGTCTTGTCCATGTATGTGGCGTGGAGCACATCCGCAATGTAGCAACGCTCACTGGCATTGGTCACCTCAAAGCAGAGTTTCAGTTCTTCCCACTGGCTCAATATACGAGTTACCTCAGGCTCAATTGATAGCCAATGTGTAGCACACACTTTGGTGATCTGCAGGGGTTTCTGGACAAAATTAATGGTGGCATACACTGCTTTGTACACCTCGCGCCGTTTTGGGGAAATCGAAAACCAGTTGTGGGTTTCCCTGATTACTCAACACTCCTAGGGATGGTTTCTTTGGATGCTGAACTGACAGCCAATTGTAAAGAATGGCACACACAGCGGATGAGTACCAAATTGGGCAATGCACATGCTTCCTTTCAAATCTTGTGCACCCCATTGTGCACCCCAGTCATCACGGACGCATTATCAGTACCAATACCCCGAAGAATCTGTTTTTTTAAGCTTACAATTCTCCAGAAACTCAACTACCGCCTTTGCTATTGATCTGGCATCGCCCCCCTCCAATTTCAACCAGCCCAGGAAATGTGGACACAACGGTTCTTTTTTTTAGCACTGAAATACCGAATCACCACACCCAGGTATTTCGAGACACTGACATCAGTGGACTCATCCAAAAGGAGACTGCACTTCTGTCACGGGAATTTCTATCTCAATGTTCTAACTGAACTATTTTATAACACCATCTGTATCCTAGAGGTTGTAAGGCTCTACGTTTTAATAAACAGAGTCCCAGCATACAATTGGTCAGTTCTTTATTCAGAGAGCTCTGCCCTCTCAAGTTCAGAGCCCATCTTTTACACACACACACACACAAACACACACACACACACACACACACACACACACACACACACACACACACACACACACACACACACACACACACACACACACACACACACACACACACACACACACGTGTCAGTCGAGAACCCCACCCCGCTTTAGGCGGGCTGTATTATTCCACTGTACACTTACATTGTTTATCATATTCTGCAACATGTTTCATGATTTTCTGCAAGCCTAACAGTTTCTCCACTTCACGGATGGGGACAGAATGTCCTGTAAGGAACACAATGTTCTAATTCTATCCTGCCTGCACTGCACACATTATCAACTTATAGTCTTACGTGTCTAATGCATTTCACACACAGGGATACAGTTTCAGGGTGAAATATCTTATTCGTTATTTTAAAACATACAAATAATTCTGTCAACTTCTCATCCCCCACATCTGATGTTACCCTTTTGAGAAGATGAGGGGCCAGTACTCCCCTAATCATTTCTGTGCACTTGGTGCGGTGCATGTGGAAGTTTGTTGCTGCCACCGAATCTGAAAAGGCAGCTCTGCAAGCCATACCTAAATGGTCGCATGCTAGCAGCGAACAATGCTCCGCAATGGCCATTGCCATAGTAGCTCCTGCGCTTTTGCAGTCGATAACTGCAAAAGCGCAGGAGCTACTATGGCAATGGCCATTGCGGAGCATTGTTCGCTGCTAGCATGCGACCATTTAGGTATGGCTTGCAGAGCTGCACACGCAGCACAGCTCTGAGTTGTTTGGTTTTGATTTATTTATATGCTTTGCTGTAGCACAATGTTTTTTGATGTCATACATTTTTTCAAGCATATCTGATTTGCAGTACGCACAGTATGCCCGACAATCATCCCCAATTACTGGCTTCAGCCACCCTTTTAAATTCAGGTACAGACTCCCACTCTTTTCTGTACTTCTGGTTATACAATTGTGATTGAGACATGTTGATTGATGTTGTAAGTTCTGTTCAAGATCAAACATTTGTGACCAACTATATTCATTGGGTTTGTCTCGTCGAACGCATACTACTGCTGCTGCAGTCAGCCCCAGTGTTGCCAACTGATTTCAGGGTGTTGCTAGAGGCAGGTTGATTTGTTGCTAAATGACGTTGTGATGTCATTGCGTGATAACGTAAAACTGCGTCATTACGTAAGATATACAATAACGTTACTCAAATTGACTGGCCATCTGCAAAAAATATGATTTGACATTTGTTCAGGTACAGACTCCCACTCTTTTCTGTATTTCTGGCTGTACAATTTTGATTTAAACTTTTTGATTGATGTTGTAAGTTCTGTTCATGATCAAACATTCGTTACCAACTATATTCATTGGGTTTGGCTCATCGAACCCATGCTACCTGCTGCTGAAGTCAGCCAACAATTATTTGCAATTTGCTGAAATTGCTGCTGTCCTGCTGCTGACGTCACTCACAATGCACTTTTGCAGCCAGGCACGTGTGTTGTAACTGAGTGTGTGACAGAAAAAAAAATCGTTTTTGTGTCATTTAGAGAGAAAATGCGTGCATTGTAGCGTTTGAGTCACTTTTCAAAAGTTGCTAAAAGTTACAAATATCTTTTTAAAAGTAGCTACATTTGTTTCTAGGTGCTGTTTGAAAAAAAGTTGCCAGGGTACTCTGAAAAGTTGCTGAATCTAGCAACAAAATTGCTAAATTGGCATCACTGATAAGAACTGCGAATTCCATATTCTTGAAGAACTTTGCGTTACCTGCCTATATGAGCTGTTGTCGCATTGTCCAATCAAAATGCTGTGTGGAGCGCGCGCTGTCACTAGTCCAACGCTTTAGTCGGGTAAGTGCAGTTCATTCACGCAGCACAGCTCTGTATTTTATTTATTCCTGCGAAAATCTTAACCTAAATATCTTCACAAATATGGATGTTTAACTATATGAATTTATGGCGCGCGTGAAACGCCAAGAAAGCCTAATGAAATGTACGCTAACAATGTTATTACTTGCGTACTAAAACAATGTTTAAAGTCCAGATGCATCGAGGTTATACTGCACCTCTCTCATGTGCCAGCAATTGACAAATTGTTTGGTGAATTGTGTGAATTGTATCAGACTGACCAAGGTATATAGAATGCGAAATGGGAAAGTGTAAATCCTACACTTTGGTTGTTGTGTGGTCTGTCTCACAACTTGATTATGCAAAGAGTGACTGACCTCCGTCGTTAATTATCAATGACCAACGTTCTGTTCCAACAGTGTCAAATGGCTTCAACATGGCAAAGCGTTCAGTCCATGCGCCAGTGGATTTTAGAGAATGGAGGTATTTTCAGAATTTGTGTACAGTCTTTATGATAGGCTACTGTTAATTAAAAGTGCACTCATTTCCTTCAGCCTGTCCTATCAGGAGAAAATAAAGCCTACGGCGTTGTCACATTGTGCTGTTCTAGTGTGAAGGGGTAGTGAATGAAATGGTGGATGTGTATCACAGCTGGCAATGCAGAAAATTCTTACATAATGGCTGCTTTGTGGCCAAGAACACAGTACATCACAGGACTGACATGAAAATTGGATTATCTAGTTGCAATTGATAGACACACTGTAGAACATGCATCACTAGCCTCCCTCACACAGTCAACAGATATCGGAATATAGGCTACTACAAATACAATCAATCAATGTATTCATTAGTGCACTCCGTTTCAAACCGTAGCCAAATGTCTTGCAACAGAAAGTGAACATGAGTCGCTCTTATTGGACAAGTTCAGGTTGCCCCTTCCTGTTTCAGTCCGCTTTCTTCTGTTTGGTGCCTAGTGAATATGACTCAGTCGTATGTATTAGTACTACAGTGATGTGTTTCAGATAAAAGGACAGACCCATGGCTACTGGTCTACTCCCCCATGCCAGTGGCCATTATATTCCTCCTCTATCTTGGTGTGGTCTGGGCTGGGCCCAAGCTGATGAAACGCAGGGAACCAGTTGATCTCAAGGCTGTACTCATTGTCTACAACTTCGCCATGGTCTGCCTGTCTGTCTACATGTTCCATGAGGTGTGCTTTTCCTACTCCCATCAAAAATGTGTGTGTCTGTGGCAGCCACAGAACTGGGACTCATTATGCTTTATAATGACATGTTTCACCTGATTTATAAGTGCTTTGATGTTGCAGTTCTTGGTCACGTCCTTGCTGTCTAACTACAGTTACCTGTGTCAACCTGTGGATTACAGCACTAGTCCACTGGCGATGAGGGTGAGAGTGCATCTGAAAACTCCCTATTGTACAACAACTGTTGGACCTCTGATATAGTTGACCTAAGTGGCCTAACTCTGTTTCTTCACCAGATGGCCAAAGTATGCTGGTGGTTTTTCTTCTCCAAGGTCATAGAATTGGCTGACACGGTAAAGCACATTGAAAATCAGGGTCGTATTCACTAGGCACCAAACGGAGGAAAAAGTACTGAAATGGGGAGTGACTACTTAACAAACATTTGTTTTCCATTCCAAAACTTCTTCTTACAGTATGCACTAATGAATATAGCCCAGGCCAGGATTAGTATCAGAGTCAAGAGAAACACTGGAAGTCCATTCTAAACCCATTTCAAACTCTTAATTGGCAGGTGTTCTTCATCCTGAGGAAGAAGAACAGTCAGCTGACTTTCCTGCATGTCTATCACCATGGCACCATGATCTTCAACTGGTGGGCAGGGGTCAAGTATCTGGCTGGAGGCCAATGTAAGTCTTGCATGACAAAAACTAGGGCTGCGGTCCAAACATTTAAAAGATACACCCTCGTCCACTTACCCTCACCTTATGCCCTTGGGGGAATCCCAGTCGCCATTTGGAGGGCGGTCCAAATGATTAGCCAAGCAAGGGAAGTTTGCAACATAAGCCTCTCAGCCCTCGTTTTTAGTCGACTTTGCGAGTGTGCAATTATGTTCACTCCGGGGCCTGAAACTTCCCATAATTCAATTCACCACGATTGTACATCCGCTAAGAAAAGTCAGCGAAAACTTAACATCAATGGAGAAGTCAACATACAAGTGTAAGTAAAAACGAATGCAAATAAGTTAGAAATTGTGCTATTAATGCACATGATGGCACAAACACTTCTCGTAAAAAGTTTTTGAAATTGTTGAAATAGAACATTTTCCTTCTTCAGAAGTTCCAGCTAGGCAGGCTTAACATCGGTTAATTAATTTGCTAGCTATCATACAGTAGGCGTATATTAATAATGATATATTTAATATAAGTAGACTTGCACTCCTAATTGACTGTAGCGCATATAAATCACCCCCAAACTACCGGTGGCTGAAAACACAATCATCGCGGGATGAACAAGTGACAAATTTCCGGCCAAGGGTGGTCCATTTAAAAATCATTCCTTCCTCCCTTGCCCCGCAAGTGTACACTCGTCAGACGTGTCCACTTCATTTGAGGGTGGAGGGGATAGGGTGTGTCTAAGTGTTTGGACTGCAGCCCAGGAGTTTTTCCTAATCACATGTCCTGACCAGGAAAAACTCTGGGCCATACTTGTTAATGCCATAGATTTGTTCAATACCTGCTTCATTAACATCTTATAACATATTGTTATCAACTCCCGGGTAGGCACTTCTCATTACCTGGGAGAATATTCATAATAGTATCACAATGGTATCCTATAACAAATTGTCCAAACCTGTCATGACGTAGAGGTTGTGCAGCAGATGGCCGAGACGTTTCGTGTTCCTCTGTCTCCTCATAGCGTTCTTCATTGGCCTGCTCAACACCTTTGTGCACATCGTGATGTACTCTTACTACGGACTGGCTGCCCTGGGGCCTCACACGCAGAAGTACTTATGGTGGAAGCGCTATCTGACCTCACTGCAGCTGGTTAGTGGCTTTAGCTTCAGCTCGGGATACATCTAGTAGGGCTCAAACATAAAGTGGGTAGGCTTGCACTTGGACCTCGTATCCTGAACCTAGATTAAGCCTAATCGTGGATGAAATAACTACTTCAATGGAGAAACGTCTTTGAGCATGCTTTTTAATCCAGGACTAGGCTTAATCTGTGTCCAGGAAACTGGCCCTTTGAGTCTGTGGATGAGATTCTTTGAGAGCTTAGAGTATTGGTACAAAACAGATCATGTTACGTCTATGAATGGATATAGTGTAATAACGTATCTGGAAACTTTCTGAACCCGAACCAATGTTCTGCCGCCTGGTGTTTCAGCTCCAGTTTGTCCTGTTGACCACTCACACTGGCTACAACCTCTTCACTGAGTGTGACTTCCCAGACTCCATGAACGCTGTGGTGTTTGCCTACTGTGTCAGTCTCATTGCTCTCTTCAGCAACTTCTACTATCAGAGCTACCTCAACAGGAAGAGCAAGAAGACATAAAGGCTATGGACAATCACGCACTCACTGTGTCGTGCTGTACCTGAATTAAATTCACTGTCAAATGTAAAACATTTTTAATACAGTATCTGGAGATGCGTTGTTTTTGTGAAGCGTTCTACAATGTTCCCTATGGTCTCTACTTCCCACTAGGCGGACGTCAAAATCAACGTCCACTCCACATTGGTTCGACGTGATTTCATTTCAATTGCATGGAAACCACGTTGATTCAACCAGTGTGTGCCCAGTGTGTTATTGATGGCCTTGACTGGCTGTGTACCAATGAATACATCTTTGTCATTAATTGAAAGGAACGAGACTGACATGGCTATTTTTGTTTGTCACGTAATGCGCCATACAACTTAAGTGTAGAGTTAGAGGAGACATTTTGCAGGTTGTCTCAATTCAGCGGCATTACTTTTCAGAGTGCTAGCGTGAAACATTTGGTTTGTATGCAGCATTTGAGAATGTCCACAAGAGGGCAGAGTCTGTCTATGGTTGGTGCTTCACTTACCAGCGTGTCAACTGCAGTGGAACTGTTCGCCACTTATCTAATTTGCCTGCCACTTGAAAATTCCCATATGTATACACTACTTTATGTGGTACTGCTGGTTATATCTTGGGCACATACATTTCACATTATAGCAAGATATATTGTGCTTTAGTTATTTGAAACTTGTAATTAGGCAAGGATTGTGCACTTTGTGCTATAACCATGTAATAACACTAAGTGAGGCTCATCGGAAAATGAGAAGAATTCCTGAACACTGTTTTATTTGAATGCTCCCATAATGAAAATGGTCTTCTTTTACTGTGACATGGCATTAACCTGCACCTGCGCTAATTCCATGGATGTGCATACCACCGTAAGAAGAAGAGTCACCATCTGTATTATTGTAATAGCATTTATTTCTTAAACTTGGGAATAACAAACATTCAGAATATCGCTTTAAACAAACTGTACATTTATACACATGATAAAGTAGATTTGACTGTGTTCCAGAATATTTCACGAATGACCATCCACCACCCCTCCATTTACCATCCAGAAATATCTTAAGACAATTCAAACAAATAAACAAACAACAAAGGAATGCAAACAATACATTTATTTTCCACTGTTAAAAACAACACGGCAAAATGATATATATTTGTCTACATTTCAGTTCTTAGTAGATTGAATGATGTAGAGACGGAAGGAGAGAGAAAGAGGAGGGAGTTCTGGAGTAGGTCATGTCTCCGTTTGAAATGTGTCCACTTGGTATCTGTTCGGGCAGGGCTGTAGGGAGCTCTGTCGTACTACAGAGGTACGACAGTTCTTTCAGAGCAGTAGAAAAAGCTACAAAGGATGGCCTTTGACCAGCGGAACCATGGAATAACGTATTATACTAGGGTCTATCTCAATACTCTAAAATTGCCTTTCCTTGTCCCCCTTCATCCACCCTGATCTAACAAAAAAAAGCAACACAGGTCTGGAAGCTACCGATTGGCTTGCTTTCACTCAGCTTGTTTCCTCTAGATCAGTACAAACTGGAACGGAGACCAAGGAAAGGCTATCACCTCAGACTATTGAAATGCATACTCCATGAGAGGCCCGTATAACGGTACATAGGACAGCATCCGGTCCTCTATGTCTCTGTGTAGACAGAGGACATCTGGCTCAGGCTGCGGTCGAAGCTGTTCACCTGGAAGAAGATGCTCTCCTCTGGGCTGGAGGAGAACTGGCACCCCCCTGGCCCCTGGAGGTCCTGGGCCAAGCTGAAGCCTGAGGGAGGAGAAGTCATGACTCCTTAGATACAAGATTTGATGCTACGCTTAGGTGTGTGTGTGCGTGTGGTTGATCTAACCGACATCAAGATATCTTAAAATTCTGTCTATAAAAAGTCATGAATTGCCTTATCACACAGGCACATACGAGATACTTCTTGTTTAGGAAGTGAAGAAGTAGGCGAAAAGACAGAATAAACACTAAATTGCAGAAAAAGGGGTGCGATGGAGAATAATGACAGGGAAGCACATGAAATGTCAGAGGAGGATGAAAAGGAGGAAGTAGAGGTGATATATCCTAGAGTCTCACCTGCCGCAGAGCCACCGCTGGTGCTGGACATGTGGAAGCCATTGTGTTGGTGGGAAGTGTAGCCATGTGAGTCCGCTGGTAAGTGAACACCACTCACAGACTGCTCCATTCTGTAGGAGTCTCCAAAATGGAAGCAGCTCTGAAAGCTGCCTTGGTAATCTAAGGAGAGAAGGAAGGAGAGAGTGGAGAATTGAAATAGAATTACTAGAATGGGAAAAGCCCTTCTCCCCATGGCAATTTAACTGGAACACTCATGGATACACTAAATATGGCTGCTAGACGCAAAGACTTGAATGGGAATACCTGTTTTAGTCAATCTATTTCTATTTATTCATTTGATTGATTTATTTAACCTTTATTTAACTAGGCAAGTCAGTTTAGAAAAAATTCTTATTTACAATGATGGCCTACCAAAAGGAAAAAGGCCTACTGCAGGGCCAGGGGATTCAAAATAAAAATAAATGAAATAAAAATATAGGACACAAAACACATCAGCACAAGAGAGACAACACAACACTACATAAAGAGAGACCTAAGACAACACAGCATGGCAGCAACATATGAAAGCACAGCAACGGTAGCAACACAAAACAGGGTACAAACATTATTGGGCTCAGACAACAGCACAAAGGGCAAGAAGGTAGAGACAATAATATATAACGCAAAGCAGCCACAACGGTCAGTAAGTGTGAGGTAAAGAGGGGGGTAGAAAAGGAAATAAAAGTGTATGAAAGGGGCATTCCT
The DNA here is from genome assembly GCF_002021735.2 of Oncorhynchus kisutch. Classification (NCBI taxonomy): domain Eukaryota; kingdom Metazoa; phylum Chordata; class Actinopteri; order Salmoniformes; family Salmonidae; genus Oncorhynchus; species Oncorhynchus kisutch. The sequence continues at coordinate 44,702,763 of NC_034186.2, read as the reverse complement.
TGTGACCATACAATACGGTATGTTAAGGAGTGATTATTATGTTTGCAAAGTGATTCCATATACTGTGTGGCTTCGAGTTATTATAACGCTACATTTGTGTTAGCGCGCTAACTCTTCCAGTTCCTCAGTGGTAGCGTTTGTCAATTGTCCCCCTTCTCTTTTTCTACTCAAGTAATGATAATGTGAAAGCAGCCCATTTCTGGAGCGCTTTACGCAACTCCCCGACCACAGCGTGGTTTGAGAGACGTCCATGCGTAGATCTTTAACAGGGAAAGCTGTGTTTAAGGCATTAGGGAGCGGGTCTGGAGTGACAGCTAACTAGAGCAGCCTTGGTGGAGCTCTGAGAGAGAGAGAGACAGCTGACTACAGAAGGCAGCGTTTTGTTGGCTAATTCAGAGCAGAGGAGGCTTCCGCTTGTGGTTTCGCCTGCTCTGTCTCTCTGACAGCAATCTTCTCTCTCTGCGCAACGCTAAACGCTCTGACAGACCTACGGGCCGCGTCCCAATTCTACAACACCGCTTCCTCTACTTGTGTCCTTTCATGTTCATATGGTGGTAAAGTGTGAGGCCTATTCCATGGAATGGAATGTTTTAAAAGGTGCCGTTAGACATGTATTGCATAGAACTGCTTGCATGATCTATTCTACATGACAGAAAGTTGAGTCGGTAGCGTAAAACACATTTGAATCTTTAACCAATGCTCTGAGGCTTCCAGCCCACTAAATAGTCCAGTTGGGTTGTATTGAGTCTGGTCAGGGCTGATCTTACCGTCACTGGCGGCCTGGTGGTGATAATGAGAGTAGGGCTTGTGGTGGGGGTGGATGTGCTGTTGCTGCTGCTTCTCCAAGGGAGGAGGAGTGCCTGTACCCTTCATCCCTGGGGAGAGCAGAGGACCCGACACCCTGCAGGAGAGCGAGAGTGAGAGTGAGAGACAGAATTCATTGTCTAATTTCCAAATAGTTATGCATAATCAGATGCTCAAGTGCATCAAGACAATGGTTCCCTGTGTACACTCTTAACAACTGTGGCTACATATGATTTGTTGAATCAAATGTCTCACTTTATCAAAGTGCTACGCACTCGGCAACACGTGATCTAACCGACACACTGGGGCAGTTAAAGAGTCCTGAACACCCCTCAGAAGAACACATGTTGGACTGTATGTACTGTAGTCAGTAAATGGAAACGTCCTCCACCTATCACATGTTACGATCTAAAGTCAACAAACACGAGAGGGTGCATTCGACTGAAACCGAGCTCCCCGTTTCCTTTAACTCCTTGCCTTGTGGCCTGGGAGGAGAAAGCCTATTCGTGTTTACTTTCTCCAATATTTTAGAGATGGCATATGAGCATGACATGTTTGTCACAGAACGCCTCGGGGCGGGCAAGCAACGACCAATGCTTCCTCATAGGCTTTCTGGATTGTGATGAAGTAAATCAAGCTTTGTCCGTGGTGGTATTAGACACAGATGTGTGCAAGCAAATAGTTAGAAACGTTAAGCCGAATAGCTTCAACTAGACGGGACTGTGCCAAATACCCGAAAGATCTGTGGAGTGTATTTCCCATGTTCTTCAGTTCACACTTCAAAGGGTCACACTTTGCGTTGAGTGCACCGCATTTCACAGAGGAAGGAAAACAACAACAAGGGGTTGAATTGCTTTTTAAAATAGAGTTATAACTAACAGATGGGAACTTGTTCCAACCGCTTGAATTCGAAACATGGTTACGCTATTAGGACGTTGGAAAAACCTGCAATCAACGTGAAAGAAGTCATGGAATGCAGTGGGTTTTTGGTGAACTTCTATTGCATTCAAGCGTTGTGACAGCAGATTGTCAAAAGGATACCACATGCTCTTACATAAATACTGTCCCAGGAACCTTACATAAATACTGTCACAGAAAGCATCAATTGGATGTCATCCATTCAGCTCTTTACCTATTCAGAAAGCTGCACTCTCTAAACTTTTCCATCTAACCTCTTCCTGCTGTGTCCAGTCATTTACATTTCAAACAAACAGGAAATGTCAGATTATTTTTAATGTAGCATTCTACAATATACAGTTGAAGTCGGAAGTTTACATACACCTTAGTCAAATACATTTCAATGCAGTTTTTCACAACTCCTGACATTTAATCCTAGTAAACATTCCCTGTCTTAGGTCAGTTAGGATCACCACTTTATTTTAAGAATGTGAAATGTCAGAATAATAGTAGAGAGAATGATTTATTTCAGCTTTTATTTCTTTCATCACATTCCCAGTGGATCAGAAGTTTACATACACTCAATTAGTATTTGGTTAACTAAGGTCAAACTTTTCGGGTAGCCTTCCACAACCATCTCACAATAAGTTAGGAGGAATGGGCCAAAATTCACCCAACAGAGCTGGTGTAACTGAGTCAGGTTTGTATGCCTCCTTGCTTGCACACACTTTTTCAGTTCTGCCCACACATTTTCTATTGGATTGAGGTCAGAGCTTTGTGATGGCCACTCCAATAGCTTGACTTTGTTGTCCTTAAGCCATTTTGTCACAACTTTGGAAGTATGTTTGTGGTCATTGTCCATTTGGAAGACCCATTTGCGACCAAGCTTTAACTTCTTGATTGATGTCTTGAGATGTTATTTCAATATATCCACATAATTTTCATACCTCATGATGCCATCTATTTTGTGGAGTTGCACCAGTCCCTCCTGCAGCAAAGCACCCTCACCACATGATGCTGCCACCCCCGTGCTTCACGGTTGGGATGGTGTTCTTCGGCTTGCAAGGCTCCCCCTTTTTCCTCCAACCATAACGATGGTCATTATGGCCAAACAGTTCTGTTTTTGTTTCATCAGACCAGAGGACATTTCTCCAAAAAGTACGATCTTTGTCCCCATGTGCAGTTGCAAACCGTAGTCTGGCTTTTTTTATGGCGGTTTTGGAGCAGTGGCTTCTTCCTTGCTGAGCGGCCTTTCAGGTTATGTCGATATAGGACTCGTAGAGGTTTTACTTTGGATATAGATACTTTTGTACCTATTTCCTCCAGCATCTTCACAAGGTCCTTTGCTATTGTTCTGGGATTCATTTGCACTTTTTTTTTTTTGCACAAAGTACGTTCGTCTCTAGGAGACAGAACGCGTCTCCTTCCTGAGCGGTATGATGGCTGCGTGGTCCCATGGTGTTTATACTTGTGTACTATTGTTTGTACAGATGAACGTGGTACCTTCAGGTGTTTGGAAATTGCTCCCAAGGATGAACCAGACTTGTGGAGATCTACTATTTTTTGTCTTAGGTCTTGGCTGATTTCTTTTGATTTTCCCATGATGTCAAGCAAAGAGGCACTGAGTTTGAAGGTAGACCTTGAAATACAACATCCACAGGTACACCTCCAATTTACTCAAATGATGTCAATTAGCCTATCAGAAGCTTCTAAAGCCATGACATCATTTTCCAAGATGTTTAAAGGCACAGTCAACTTAGTGTATGTAAACTTCTGACCCACTGGAATTGTGGTACAGTGAATTATAAGTGAAATAATCTGTCTGTAAACATTTGTTGGAAAAATGACTTGTGTCATGCACAAAGTAGATGTCCTAACCGACTTGCCAAAACTATAGTCTGTTAACAAGAAATTTGTGGAGTGGTTGAAAAACTAGTTTTAATGACTCCAACCTAAGTATATGTAAACCTCTGATATCAACTGCACATATGGAAACCCAGTAGGCCCTTGTCAGTATTAAAGGAGATTTGGGTGATACATTTAAGATGTCTTCTGAGTGCATTTCAACCCCCCCCCCCAAAAAAAAAAATCATGCCTATTTTTTGAAGAGAAAACTAATTGTACTTAGTCCATTTGCAGAAACAAATATCACATTTCTGCTCTGCTCCCAACACCTAACTTTGAACAAAACAGATATCCAGACCAGTAAGACACAAATCTCCATAAGGAGGCAAAATCTCCTCACAAATATTCAACAGCCACTTAGTACCCTTTTTTCCAGTTGCGTTTCAAGAATGCCAACACATAAACTGTTGCTGTGTTACTATGTGCCGTGGATGGATGCATATGGTTTGCAGTACGGGCTCTGTGAATGTGATGACAGAGAGTTACCGGAGGCAGCGAAGCCCTCAGATGACTGCTCACCTCTAAGGCCAGGATGACATAGCTCTAACTGTGTGAGAAAGCTAGGTCAGTACCACCCAGTGCTACCACCTGGCACAGCCTTTCTACACCCCACAGGAACAGATTATGTTTCAGGCACAGCCAGGGCTCCCTTGAAAACTAGATTCTCATCTCAATGGGCATCACCTGGTTAAATAAAGGATGCATACGTGAATAAATAAGGCTATGTCTAATAAAAGAAAGACATGCTTGAGATAGGTATTTCGACTGTGTCCATATATAGACCTTTCTATTTGAAACCTCACCGTGCACTAACAACGGACTCATGCACCTCCTCTTATGCTACCACATATCCTAAAGCAAACCCTCTCTGTCGCTCTCCTGCCTCTTGAGCTTAGAGAGCCACACGCCTCTCCACTGAACACACACGGAACCATTTGAACCAGCGCAGTGTCGAACCAACGTCTTCTCCCTGCCTAGCGTTAGCATTAGAGCATTAGAACGCTTGCTAGCAGCGAGCGTGGCTAATCCGTCCATTGGCACGGGCCCAGTGCCGCGGCCATGTGTTTCTGCGGAGAGCGGCGCTCCCCCGGGAGCTGCTGTCAGCACAAACTCAGGAAACAGTTATACTGTTCATATTTTTACAAGCAGCCTCTATGTGCAGCTAAAGTGAATCATAAGCTAATCACTGCCAGCTGCCGCACGCTCAGGCTCAAGGAATGAGGGGAATCTTTCATACGCTGCACCGAGTATAAATCTCTCCCCTGGTATTCACCTTCCCTGATAATCCTCCATCCTCCTTCTCCTCCTCCTCCTGTCATTACTGCCTTTTTCCAACCGGCCATCCCTGACCCCTTCTTCTGCTGTGAAGGAGTGGTTTAACCCCTGACCCCTGAAAGATTGACATAGAGGCTATTAACAGATAGGCTACTGGCTATTGGTCGAGATCAGGGGAGGGATGACGAGGGCCGGGGAGAGATGTTGGGGTGAGCGTTTCAGAGTGACGGGGTGAGTGTAAAAGAACTGAGGGCCAAGTGTTTGAGGGACCTCACTGCTTGGAGCATTCAGCCAGATAAGCTTTGACTCCGATTACTGGCAATAGTACAGTGGATAGACTATGGTTCCGTGACTGTGACTCAATTGACCTGATTTAGTGAATATGACCCAGTTAATCTAATGTATAATACTGAGTGAATATGGTAATAAGGTAATACGTCAAAGTGAACATGATGATGCAATCTCTATTGCACTCCACGCTGCCCTTTCCCATCTGGACAAAGGGAGCACCTACGTGAGAATGCTATTCATTGACTACAGCTCAGCGTTCAACCCCATAGTGCCCACAAAGCTCATCACTAAGCTAAGGATCCTGGGACTAAACACCTCCCTTTGCAACTGGATCCTGGACTTCCTGACGGGCCGCCCCTAGGTGGTGAGGGTAGGTAGCAACACATCTGCCACGCTGATCCTCAACACTGGAGGCCCTCAGGGGTGCGTGCTCAGTCCCCTCCTGTACTCCATGTTCACCCACGACTGCATGGCCAGGCACGACTCCAACACCATCATTAAGTTTGCAGACGACATAACAGTGTTAGGCCTGATCACCGATAACGATGAGACAGCCTATAGGGAGGAGGTCAGAGACCTGGCCGGGTGATGCCAGAATAACAACCTATCCCTCAACGTAATCAAGACAAAGGAGATGATTATGGACTACAGTAAAAGGAGGACTGAGCACACCCCCATTCTCATCGACAGGGCTGCAGTGGAGCAGGTTGAGAGCTTCAAGTTCCTTGGTGTCCACATCACCAACAAACTAGAATGGTCCAAGCACACCAAGACAGTCGTGAAGAGGGCACAACAAAACCTATGCCCCCTCAGGAGACTGAAAAGATTTGGCATGGGTCCTCAGATCCTCAAAAGATTCTACAGCTGCAACATCGAGAGCATCCTGACTGGTTGCATCACTGCCTGGTACGGCAACTGCTCGACCTCCGATCGCAAGGCACTACAGAGGGTAGTGCGTACGGCCCAGTACATCACTGGGGCTAAGCCTGCCATCCAGGACCTCTACACCAGGCAGTGTCAGAGGAAGGCCCAAAAATTGTCAAAGACCCCAGTCATAGACCGTTCTCTCTGCTACCGCATGGCAAGCGGTACCGGAGTCCCAAGTCTAGGACAAAAAGCTTCTCAACAGCTTTTACCCCCAAGCCATAAGACTCCTGATCAAATCGCTACCCGGGCTATTTGCATTGTGTGTGTGTGTGTCCGTCAACCCCTCTTTTACGCTGCTGCTACTCTCTGTTTATCATCTATGCATAGTCACTTTAACTATACCTACATGTGCATATTACCTCAATTAGCCCGACTAACCGCACATTGACTGTACCAGTACCCCCTTTACTTATCTATTGTTTACCTAATACCTATTTTTTACTTACAAATGGAACTTTTGGATAGGGCTTGTATGTAAGCATTTCACTGTAAAGTCTACACCTGTTGTATTCGGCGCACGTGACAAATAAACTTTGATTTGATTCCGGGAATACGATTTGATTCAGTAGACATAGACTGAGCCCTGCAATAAACTTGGCTTCATGAACCTCTACGACAGAGCAAACGGATCAGGACTATGCATTCCAACCTGGACACTGTAACATCACCCTGGGGCTAAAACAATCCAGTCAAAATGATTCACATTCCTACAACCCAAGCAGGTATGTAAGGAGGACATGGACGTTATCAGCACTGGACTATATGTCAGGTTATATACAATCTATAATAAGCAAAAAAATACAATTGGCCGTGACGCAATCCTTTGCCGTTCTAGGATCTGTCCTCTAAGGCTTGGTTCTGTCTACAAGGTTGAGGGGGGATGGAAAGATGGGAAGAAAGACGGAAAAGAGATGGATGCTCAGGATGAAGATTCATGAAGAAAGTTGCTCTGCTCCTCGTTCGTCTTCCTTCACCTGCCCTTCCTGTCCCACTGGGGACCATGGATCAGATCCCCTTCCGCCCCCCCCTCCGCCCCCCCTCGGCGGCCCACCATTAAGCCCCTCTGATGGATGGGCATGGGCGGCTTGGCGCGGGACGGTGGGAACGCGCCTGGTTCTGGTTAGCACGCTAAAGCCACGCGTGAGAGACGGGTCGTGCTGAGCTAAGCTAACCCTACGGCCCAAGACGAAGCAGTCAAGGAGCTTTTCCTGGGCCGATAAAAGCTCTCTGTTAGTTTTTGTGAGATAACCTCTGAAAACACTGGAGGAAACACTGAAACACTACATAAATGCCATCCCTGGTGAAGGAATATTGACTTTGAATTGTCTGAATTGTTCTTTGAATCAGCCATTTATCAAAGGCAGTTCAAAACCACGATTAGTCCTACTACTACCACGTTCAGAAACGTATATACGACTCCGGCCTGTCTGTTGAATTAATGACTATGATGGAATGTTTTTGTTTGACTTGGGAGATTTGATACTCCGTGCAGATGATTTAGGGGTGATAATGAATGGAGGGAGGGATGGATGGACGGATGGATTGATGGCATGGAGTTACTCGCTGACTATGAATGACTGTCTCCCTTCAGAACCGTATCTCTCTTAATGCCGTCTCTGCAGCCACTCTAATTCAATTAGATCTTGTCAATCACAGTTCCTTGTACTCCACAAGGTACCAAACCATGTCAAACTAATATTTGCCGAGGGGCTCTAATATCAATACACAGGAAAAATTCTGTCTGCCCTGCCCCTGTAATTATAGAATGGCATATGGTAAAGAGGCACTGAATGACAACCTTTACCACCCATCGTCGCTCACAAGCCCCTCACCAACTGTAGAATGGCCGTGTCTGTGAGAGAAGCCCCGAGTGTCTCTAGCTCCTGCTCCGAGCTCCATATGCATGCCACGGGTCACAGAAATCATATTTTAACTGGCATATTTTAATATCAGCTTCAGAAAAATGACACTGATATTTACAAAGTCAAATTTGTCTAAATGGCCCATTTGAGCCAGAGTAAACACATTTAACTATGAGGTCAGAGGCTGCCGCAGCACTAGAGTCAGGTTAGTTAGATAATTTTGTCAAAATGTTGAATGTCCTGCTAAACCGTTTGGGAAAAACAAGTGCTGCACGGCTATTGACTTTGGCAGCGGCCTGTATACTCAAGGCTTTAAACATGTAAATCAAATGCTCAATCTTCAGGCAAATGTGAGTAGACGTTTCATACGCAGCTTGTTGTAGGTCCTGGCACAACTCTCTCTCTCTCTCTCTCTCAGATGGGCAGATAAATCTGTGCAGTTACTGTATGTATGTGTATAGTACATGCATTTTTGGTCAGGTATCGCAATTTGATGAAATCCACAAATTGCTGCAATTCTCGCAATGAAACGCTGTCATCACATCACAGATGTACAAGTAGGAGCTTTGGGTGGGCAAAGAGACAGGCGTGGACAAGAATGATCACTTAGGCACTTGATCTTCATTTGTATGGAAACTTAGGAAGATATCTCCACTTACATCATCCACTCACAGCGGTATATTTCAGATGGTCCTCATCAACCTTACTGAAAAACAGACCCCTGTCTCACTTCCAATATCTCATCATGTTGGTGTGTGTGTATGTACAGTTGAAGTTGGAAGTTTACATACACCTTAGCTAATTACATTTAAACTCCGTTTTTCACAATTCCTGACATTTAATCCCAGTAAAAATTCCCTGTTTTAGGCCAGTTAGGATCACCACTTTATTTTAAGAATGTGAAATGTCAGAATAATAGTAGAGAGAATGATTTATTTCAGCTTTTATTTCTTTCATCACATTCCCAGTGGGTCAGAAGTTTACATACACTCAATTAGTATTTGGTAGCATTGCCTTTAAATTGTTTAACTTGGGTCAAACATTTCAGGTAGGCTTCCACAACCTTTCCACAATAAGATGGGTGAATTTTGGTCCATTCCTCCTGACAGAGCTGGTATAACTGAGTCAGGTTTTTAGGCCTCTTGTATGCACACGCCTTTTCAGTTCTGCCCACAAATGTGCTACAGGATTGAGGTCAGGGCTTTGTGATGGCCACTCCAATACCTTGACTTTGTTGTCCTTAAGCCATTTTGCCACAACTTTGGAAGTATGCTTGGGGTCATTGTCCATTTGGAAGACCCATTTGCGACCAAGCTTTAACTTCCTGACTGATGTCTTGAGATGTTGCTTCAATATATCTGACGACGAGTATGAAATATCGGACCAATGCGCAGCGTGGTATGTGTTCATGATGTTTATTTACTGAACACTGAAATAGAAAATAACAACGTGAAAAAAACGAAACACTAAACAGAAAATAATCACCCACAAAACACAGGTGGGAAAATAATTGATTCTCAATCAGAGACAACGAACGACACCTGCCTCTGATTGAGAACCATTCTAGGCCGAAAACACATAGAAAATATAACATAGAAAAAAAAACATAGACAACCCACCCCAACTCACGCCCTGACCAACCTAACACAAAGACGTAAAAAAAACTAAGGTAAGAACGTGACAGTACACCCCCCCCCCCCCCCCCCCCCTCCGGACTCCGGACGCAAAATCTGAACCTATAGGGGGGGGGTCTGGGTGGATGGGAGATTAGATAGATAGATATAGATGGGAGATTCCGGCACCCCAGGACAGGCGGGAGACTCCAGCAGCGCCGGCGTGAAGAGTGACTCCGGCCCCGCCGGAGTGTCGGGCAGCTCCGGGCTGACGGGCGGCTCTGGCAGCTCCTGGCTGACGGGCGGCTCTGGCAGCTCCTGACTGACGGGCGGCTCTGGCAGCTCCTGACTGACGGGCGGCTCTGGCAGCTCCTGACTGACGGGCGGCTCTGGCAGCTCCTGACTGACGGGCGGCTCTGGCAGCTCCTGACTGACGGGCGGCTCTGGCAGCTCCTGACTGACGGGTGGCTCTGGCAGCTCAGGACAGACGGGCGGCTCTGGAAGCTCAGGACAGACGGGCGGCTCTGGCAGCTCAGGACAGACGGGCGGCTCTGGCAGCTCAGGACAGACGGGCGGCTCTGGCAGCTCAGGACAGACGGCGGCTCTGGCAGCTCAGGACAGACGGGCGGCTCTGGCAGCTCAGGACAGACGGGCGGACCTGGAGGGAGGAGATGGAGAGACAGCCTGGTGCGTGGGGCTGCCACAGGACCCACCAGGCTGGGGAGACCTACAGGAGGCCTGGTACTTGGAGGAGGCACCGGATGGACCAGGCTGTGGAGGAGCCCTGGCGCGCAGCCTTGGCACCACTCCTCCCGGCTGGATCACCATTTAGCCCGGACCATCCAGAGTGCTGGCACAGGTTGAACCGGGCTGTGGGTGAGCACTGGAGTTCTGGTGCATACCACTCGCACCTCTCCCTTAGGCACAATACCCACATTCGCCCGGCACGGGCAGAGCACAGGCATAGGACGCATTGCACCCTCCCAACGCCCTGGAGACACAGCACGCAGCGCCGGCACAGGATACCCTGGCCCAAGACGGCGTACTGGAACCAAACACGCTGGGCCGGCACAACACACCCTGGCTGGATGCCCATTCTCACTTGGCACTTGCGGGGGGCTGGCCTATAGCCAACCGGGCTATGAGCGCGTACTGGTGACACTGTGCGCTTGACCGCATAACACGGTGCCTGACCAGTACTGTGCTGCTTCCGGTAAGCACGAGGAGTGGGCTCAGGTCTCCAACCTGACTCTGCCACACTCCCTGTGTGCCTCCTCCCCAAATATTGGGGGCTGCTTCTCGTGCCTGTCAAGCTGCCGTACTGCCTCCTCATATCGCCGCTGCTCAGCTTCGCTGCCTCCAGCTCTGCCTTGGGTTGGCGATATTCCCCAGCCTGTGCCCAGGGTCCTTTTCCGTCCAAAATCTCCTCCCATGTCCATGAGTCCAGAGATCGCTGCTGCCCCATACCACGCTGCTTGGTCCTTGGTTGGTGGGTGATTCTGTAACGGTTGTCTTCGTCGTCTCACGACGAGTATGAAATATCGGACCAATGCGCAGCGTGGTATGTGTTCATGATGTTTATTTACTGAACACTGAAATAGAAAATAACAACGTGAAAAAAACTAAACCGTCCTGTAAGGTGCAGAAAACACTAAACAGAAAATAATCACCCACAAAACACAGGTGGGAACAGGCTACCTAAGTATGATTCTCAATCAGAGACAACGAACGACACCTGCCTCTGATTGAGAACCATACTATGCCAAACACGTAGAAAATATAACATAGAAAAAAGAGACAACCCACCCCAACTCACGCCCTGACCAACCTAACACAAAGACATAAAAAATGAACTAAGGTCAGAACGTGACACTTTGTCCCCATGTGCAGTTGCAAACTGTAGGTTTTTTATGGTGGTTTTGGAGCAATGGCTTCTTCCTTGCTGAGCGGCCTTTCAGGTTATGTCACTATAGGACTCGTTTTACTTTGGATATAGATACTTTGGTACCTATTTCCTCCTGCATCTTCACAAGGTCCTTTGCTGTTGTTCTGGGATTGACTTGCACTTTTTGCACCAAAGTATGTTCATCTCTAGGAGACAGAACGCGTCTCCTTCCTGAGCAGTATGACGTACTTGCATACTATTGTTTGTACAGATGAACGTGGTACCTTCAGGTGTTTGGAAATTGCTCCCAAGGATGAACCACACTTGTGGAGGTCTATAATGTTTTTCTGAGGTCTTGGCTGATTTCTTTAGATTGTCCCATGATGTCAAGCAAAGATGGACTGAGTTTGAAGGTAGGCCTTGAAATACATCCACAGGTACACCTCCAATTTACTCAAATGAAGTCAATTAGCCTATCAGAAGCTTCTAAAGCCATGACATCATTTTCTGGAATTTTCCAAGCTGTTTAAAGGCACAGTCAACTTAGTGTATGTAAACGTCTGACCCACTGGAATTGTGGTACAGTGAATTATAAGTGAAATAATCTGTTTGTAAACAATTGTTGGAAAAATTACTTGTGTCATGCACATGTCCTACTGTCCTAACCGACTTACCAAAACTATAGTTTGTTAACAAGAAATATTTCGAGTTGTTCGAAAAATGAGTTTTAATGACTCCAACCTAAGTGTATGTAAACTTCCGACTTCAACTGTATGTGTGTGTTGTCTAACTGGTGTTACAATATCCTAACAACACACTTTGCATCTCTCTCCCAGTGGCAGTAACTGTGTGCGTATGTAGTGCTACTTACCAAGGAATCCTGAAACCACATTGTAATTCTACACAATTCTATTCCTGCTGTTTCAATGTTTGACAAAACACAGCACCTTCCAGAAAGGGCCTGGCCTACCATGACATCTCACTGCACGCACGCACACACACCATGCTTATGTAAAACTATTCTTTTGTTACACTTTCTGCAATGCTTGATTGTATCCCCATTGCCTCCAAATGTTTTTTTAATGGTGAATTTTTTCTCTCCCTCTGGTTGTTTTGTACGGTACACACAGTGCCTCCTGACAACACGTTGGCTTTGTTACTGTGCTCTGCTGGATCTCTGGGGAAATCATAGACATGAATAGGAAACATGCATAGAGAGAGAGAGAGAGAGAGAGAGAGAGAGAGAGAGAGAGAGAGAGAGAGAGAGAGAGAGAGAGAGAGAGAGAGAGAGAGAGAGAGAGAGAGAGAGAGAGAGAGAGAGAGAGAGAGAGAGAGAGAGAGAGAGAGAGAGAGAGAGGAGAGAGAGAGAGAGAGAGAGAGAGAGAGAGAGAGAGAGAGAGAGAGAGAGAGAGAGAGAGAGAGAGAGAGAGAGAGAGAGAGAGAGAGAGAGAGAGAGAGAGAGAGAGAGAGAGAGAGAGAGAGAGATCGAGATCGATCTATGCTAAACACAGAGGAGCCTAGTTGGTACTGCACTTATCATACTCCAATGCTACGAAATATAATACGATAGGTATTGTATTAGCATTACGCCGCTATAATCTTGTTAGGACTGTGCCTCTACTAACTACAATCGACACTTGTTCAGAGTGAACTGGCTGACACACATCTGCGTGGACAGTACATGTCAAATAAAAGTGACGACAGGTTACACGGACAGAGCTAAAGTATGTTTAAAGAGCTATGGAGTATGTTTAAAGAGCTGAAGGTCAAGTGCTGTTAATGAGCTACACAAACCCACAAGAGGAGTCATCACTGCTTTGACAGTTTCATCTTTAAAACCTTTGTTAAATCCTGGGCCAAACCGTTAGGTCATTGGGAGTACTCTGTAAACCCCCAGCTGGGACTCGAATGGACCTGTGGATCATTGGACACAATGCCAGGAACAGAGCGGATCTTATTGGCCCGCATCATTTTGACCTCACCGTGGCCTTTCCTGTGAGCGCTGTATCTGAACGGTCACGGTTAAGCTACGTCCCAAATGGAACCCCCCAGTGCACTACTTTTGACTAGAGCCCTACGGGGCTCCTTATGGGCCCTGGTCAAAAGTAGTGCACTACATAGGGAAAAGGGTGCCATTTGGGACTCAGATAGGTTTTGATTTGGATTACGACAGCTAAAGTGATAGGATGTATCTGACGGTGGGCCCTAATATAGTTTTTGCACTAAAATGGGAATTGATTTTGGATGACACATAACAGAGTTTCTATTTCGCAAGTGTCCTCACCCTGCGCTGGGATCAGCGTGATAATATTGATGAAGTGTACAGTATGCTACAATGATGTGTACGTGTGTGTATGTGTGCGTGTCTGTTTGTGTTTGTGTGCGTGTCTGTCTGTGTTTATGTGTGCGTGTCTGTCTGTGTTTATGTGTGCATGTCTGTCTGTGTTTATGTGTGCATGTCTGTCTGTGTTTATGTGTGCGTGTGTATGTGTGCGTGTCTGTCTGTGTTTATGTGTGCGTGTGTATGTGTGCGTGTCTGTCTGTGTTTATGTGTCTGTGTTTATGTGTGCGTGTCTGTGTGCGTGTCTGTCTGTGTTTGTGTGCGTGTGTATGTGTGCGTGTCTGTCTGTGTTTACGTGTGCGTGTCTGTCTGTGTTTATGTGTGCATGTGCGTGTCTGTCTGTTTATGTGTGCGTGTGTATGTGTGCGTGTCTGTCTGTGTTTATGTGTGCGTGTATGTGTGCGTGTCTGTCTGTGTTTATGTGTGCGTGTGTATGTGTGCGTGTCTGTCTGTGTTTGTGTGCGTGTGTATGTGTGCGTGTCTGTCTGTGTTTATGTGTCTGTCTGTGTTTACGTGTGCGTGTCTGTCTGTGTTTACGTGTGCATGTCTGTCTGTGTTTATGTGTGCGTGTCTATCTGTGTTTATCTGTGCGTGTGTATGTGTGCGTGTCTGTCTGTGTGCGTGTTTATGTGTGCGTGTCTGTCTGTGTTTATGTGTGCGTGTCTGTCTGTGTTTATGTGTGCGTGTGTATGTGTGCGTGTCTGTCTGTGTTTATGTGTGCGTGTCTGTCTGTGTTTATGTGTGCGTGTGTATTTGTGCGTGTCTTTCTGTGTTTATGTGTGTGTGTATGTGTGCGTGTCTGTCTGTGTTTGTGTGCGTGTGTATGTGTGCGTGTCTGTCTGTGTTTATGTGTCTGTCTGTGTTTACGTGTGCGTGTCTGTCTGTGTTTACGTGTGCATGTCTGTCTGTGTTTATGTGTGAGTGTCTGTCTGTGTTTATCTGTGCGTGTGTATGTGTGCGTGTCTGTCTGTGTGCGTGTTTATGTGTGCGTGTCTGTCTGTGTTTATGTGTGCGTGTCTGTCTGTGTTTATCTGTGCGTGTGTATGTGTGCGTGTCTGTCTGTGTGCGTGTGTATGTGTGCGTGTCTGTCTGTGTGCGTGTTTATGTGTGCGTGTCTGTCTGTGTTTATGTGTGCGTGCCTGTCTGTGTTTATGTGTGCTTGTCTGTCTGTGTTTATGTATGCGTGCCTGTCTGTGTTTATGTGTGCGTGTCTGTCTGTGTTTATGTGTGCGTGCCTGTCTGTGTTTATGTGTGCGTGCCTGTCTGTGTTTATGTGTGCTTGTCTGTCTGTGTTTATGTGTGCTTGTCTGTCTGTGTTTATGTGTGCGTGCCTGTCTGTGTTTATGTGTGCGTGTCTGTCTGTGTTTATGTGTGCGTGTCTGTGTTTATGTGTGCGTGCCTGTCTGTGTTTATGTGTGCTTGTCTGTCTGTGTTTATGTGTGCGTGCCTGTCTGTGTTTATGTGTGCGTGTCTGTCTGTGTTTATGTGTGCGTGCCTGTCTGTGTTTATGTGTGCGTGTCTGTCTGTGTTTATGTGTGCGTGCCTGTCTGTGTTTATGTGTGCGTGTCTGTCTGTGTTTATGTGTGCGTTAAACAAATCAGTATGTATGTGACAGGAGGCTGCTGAGGGGAGAACGGCTTATAATAATGGCAGGAATGAAGCAAATGGAATGGCATCAAACACCTGGAAACAATGTGTTTAATGTACTTGAGAACATTCCACATATTCCGCTCCAGTCATTACCACGAGCCCGTTCTCCCCAATGAAGGTGCCACCAACCTCCTGCGGTATGTGACCTGTGGCCACAATTCCATGTGTGATATGATGTACATATATGATTTCACAGTAGTATGTTATAGGGGACTCACCCGTCACGTGTGCTCTCCATGGTGGACAGAGGGGACAGATGATGCGGGCTGCTCAGGTCCCGGTCCAGACGGGGCTGCCTGGGGGGCAGGTCAGGGGCGGAGGCTGAGCCAGGGGTGGGGGCTGGTCCTGGGGAGAGGAGCTCCACTGAGACACCGTGGTGGGGAGTGCTGGAGCCAGTGTACAGGCCTGAAAGACCAACAAAGTTAATTCACTAAATGTGCCAACTTGAGTCCCTCACTCGACCACCTTCCCCTTTGAGCAAATTAAAAAGCTTTTCAAGGCAACAAGCTTTTGTTTTCACAACTGATCGTCCAATCAGTGAGAGCTTTGGAAAATAAAATGTTCTGTTGTTTTGTGATTTACAGTACATTGTTTGTGCTGCCACAGGGGTTGTCCTCGGTTGTCCTTAAACTGTTTTGTTCTGGTTACAATACTATTTAGTACAATAGTGTTACGATTTCTGTTGAGAAGACTTTATAGGAATTTTGAACATGAGTGGAGAACTTGCTGTGTGTGTGTGTGTGTGTGTGTGTGTGTGTGTGTGTGTGTGTGTGTGTGTGTGTGTGTGTGTGTGTGTGTGTGTGTGTGTGTGTGTGTGTGTGTGTGCGAGCGTACGTGTGTGTGCCCCTGTGCCAGTCCCTAAGTATTTGTAGCAGTTTAAATGCCTCTGACCTTCCTGTCTGAGCATCAGAAAAGAATCAGTCTACAGATCTATGATCTTAATTTGAGCCAGTCTCCTATAGCAGGAAAATAATCCTGCAGCAACAGGAAATGTGAATTACTGTGTGGATTATAATTAATGCACATTTTTTTGCAGCGGTTTATACAGTATATTTTCACAAGGGAAAAGCAAGTCTGACATTTCACAGTGGAAATTACAAACTTTAGAAGCCTTTTTAAACGTCAAAACACTACAAGTTTTACATTTCCTGCATGGCAGAAAAGTCACCCTGCAACAGGGTGATCACATTAAGATTCCACATCTGTACTTCAGTTGGATGGCGATTCAGGCTCATGACAAATCACAATGACAGCTGAATGCTCTACTGAGAGCTCCAGTTGAAAGAGCTCAGCTCTGTCCAAGGGGCTCTCAGATTGCCTAAGAGGGTCAAGGCAGTGAAGTCAGCAGCCCCCTCTGCCTCTCACTCCTCCTCCTGTACTGTAAATCTGTTCTCTCCTCTCTCCTCTCCTCACTCTGCCCTGCCTGCGATGTCTTTGCCAGTGTCCTGGGGGACAGCGTAACGTCGTCGACTGTCCAGGGCAACGAGGCGGTGCGGAGACGAGAGGAGCGCTCCTGGTTTCTGCAGTACTGTTCCCCCAGCTGTGCTCAAGTGGAAGCAGGGCCTATCTGACAGCTCTCTGAAATGGTTACAAGCTTGATTCATTACCCCCAAAATCATCAATCACAGACCTTAAATGGTTTCCCCTTTAGCCCCCACATCTGCTACCAGACCAGCAAACATTCTACAAATAATCGCTGCGATTGCTTCAATTTCATCACAAGCCTCAGCGGTGCAGGGTTTCCCCCGCGCGTTTTGGGATGATCGTAGGAGTGCTCTGTGACGATTCTAAGTGTTTTCTTTTCATGTGGGTTCTGAGAGGGCTATGTGACGGGCCTGAGAACATTTGGTTGTGGCGGTTCTGACACGTATCTGTGACGGTTCAGAGAGTTTTCTCTGTGAGTTTTGTGAAGGTTCTTTGTGAGTTAGCAGGGGGTTCTGTAGGGTTATGAGTGGTTAGGGCGGTGTTTGTGGTGGCATTAGTAGGCAGCATAGCCTGACTTGAAGCCTGTCACACTGAGATGGACCTATGGTCATCTGCAGTAATGTGCTCTAGCAGATGAATTACATTCAGAAACACACTGACTGAGGTCCTAAAAGGAACAAAGATATTTTCCTGAGTAAGATTGAGCCTACTGAACATCTCTTTAGCCTCAGAAACTAAAACCTACAGATACCAAATACCAAGCCATTTTAAAAACCAACCAACAGGAACCATAATATTCACCGCAACTAGAAGTGCGACTCATTGTCAGCTATAGAAGTGTTAACGTTTAAGAGCCTCCCTACTCTGCCCATCCTGCTGACTCTCCTCCCTCTGTTGGCTGGAGAACAAAGCTCAACACATGCAATGATGAATCCCATTTCATTTCGCCTGGCGTAAACCCTAACAAACCCGTCGTCCTCGAACGCCTCCTAATCAACCAATACGGCCACAGCAACACAACAGCTCCTGCGGGCTAGAAACCATTTGCACATTTTGTCACAATTGGAGCTAGCAACACATCCACTCAAAACAGAGGGAGAGGAGAAGAAAAGATGCCAGTATTTCAAGCATCGATTCAATAATCAAAGACAACTGGAGCTTTCATAGTCCCATAACAATAACAGAGAGAGATGGGGAGTCTGGATTGGACAAACTGAGCAAACAATGACAGATGTGTCCATAAACTGTGGACACTGCAGGGCATCTCTCCTCTCCTCCATAGTAATCCTATATTTGATCCTGCTCATCAACCTCTCTTTCGCAAGCCATTTGACTGTAGTATAGTCTATGGGATCTCCATAGAGAGACTTCCAAGTTAAACCAAAAAGAATGTGAATCGGAAAATATTCATATTCAGCATTAATTGCAAATCATAAATGTTAGCCATTTGTAGATGTTCTCAGTTTGATTTCCAGTCCTAAATATCTGTCAACCAGCGGTCTCAACCAGCAGGAAGTGAGGCAAAAGTTTCTCGTAAAACACAAAGGACTTGTTTCCAAACCGAATCCGTTCTAATTAATGCATCAGGTATCACATTGAGCTGAAGGCACTCAGGCCAATTTGTCCTCAAAGCTGGAAATCAGCACTGAGACAGTTACTGCCAGTCTATCATCTCAAAATGTCAACGTTTACTGTAATATTAAAGATAGGTCAGTGTGTCGGTTGGTGAATTGGGGGTTAAGGGTTGGAGTAGGATGAATTTGTCCTGGCCTAGAAGCTGAGCTAAGGTCAGTTTTGCGTTAGAATTTTAAAGAAAGATGATCCTAGATCTGAAAGCTGAGCTGATCCTAGATCCTACAGGCACCTTTTACCTGGAGTGTTAGGGTCTGGGGTTATGGGTACACAGGTTAAGGGTGAGGGGTTAGGGGGGGTAGAGTGTCCTCCGTGCACCTGTGAAGATGTCCTGGCACAGTCCCGGGGAGCGGCCATCCTTCCCGTTGAACAAATGCTGCTGCGAGGGGGCGGGGCAGTGCAGGTGCTGGTGCTGAGAGGGGGCGGAGCCCTGCGGGTGGTGCACAGACAGACACTCACTCAGGACGTCCTGCTCCAGGTGGGGGCAGGGCCTCAGCTGTCAATCAAGCAGAGAAGGGGAGGGGTTGTTGGACAATACAATACAATACATTTCAGAGTTTGGTTGGACATCTTCATACCAACACCAAGCCATGACATGTGGCATGACTGTCTTTCTGCAAATTGTATCTGGGTGAGCAAACACACATGAAACTGCAGTCTATCACCCATTCCATGCCAGGGTGGAATTGGGGCAGCGTATTCGGGAACACTGCTCCCAAAGTGAAAACATTACTATGACTGTGGCAGTGTAGCCTAGTGGTTAGAGCATTGGACTAGTAACCGAAAGGTTGCAAGTTCAAATCCCCGAGCTGACAAGGTACAAAATCTGTCGTTCTGCCCTTGAACAGGCAGTTAACCCACTGTTCCTAGGCTGTCATTGAAAATAAGAATTTGTTCTTAACTGACTTGCCTAGTAAAATAAATGAAAAATGTGTTTTTGAGCTGATTTCCTGCATTCCCAGTGGTTTTAGTTACCAATCTAAATCCACGTTTTTAAATTCCAACCCTGGGTATATTAAGCTAGCAGTGGTTTCAAGGTAATCTACATCAGTTGGAATGATAGCTAGGGTAGTCTGTCTTACAGATCAGTGAAATGGTTTACTCTCGTCTATACATCAGTGCAGTGGCTTGCGCTGTAGTAAAATGTTATCGTAGGCTATGGTACATGCCAAGGCAGTGCATTGCAGGAATCCTAACAACCATGTCTTTCTTCCCCTTCATCTGCAGAAGTACCTTCAGAGCTGTCCCACTGGGCACAGACGTCAATTCAACGTCTATTCCGTGTTGGCTCAACGTCAGCTCATTGAAATTACGTGGAAACAATGTTGATCCAACCCGTGTGTGCCCAGCGGGGTGGTGACGTCAGGACATGGTTGATCACACCGAATGCCTGGTTTTAATCTGAAGGTAAAGGCAGGTATTTAAAAAAAAATCCAACATGATTCTACGGTGTGGCTGGACAGTGGCTGGACTGAAGGGATAGCTGTGATCCTTCTATGGCTCAAATGAAAATCTCGTCGTTCTTTAGTCTAGTGGGCTGGTTAGCTCAGTTGACTAGAGCACAGCGCTAACCATATAAGGCTGTGGGGTTTGATCCCAAACGAGGCTATGTTTAGCTATAGATTGCTACAACATATAAGCTACACTAAACTACACTGAATCTGTTAAAAAGGCTGTAGTGTAATGTCAACCCTCCCTACGAGGACAGCGACGCCGAGGCTCTGCCAGTAAGAGCTGACATAAGTAACACCAGGGCTACGGTAAGAATAAAAGAACATTTGTGTAAACTGGCCCACAAGCACAAAAGTCTTTCATAAAAGCAGTGAATCAGTTCGTTAGCATTGGCATCTCAACCACAGAGACTGAGAGGAAATGACAGGCCTAGAGGCCCGTTTTCCCGACCACAGGCAGCCCACTTATTAGGACCCGGAGAAAGAGAAGGGATCAGGACCACTAGTCCATCTAGCTGTCGTTCTGTTCGTCCATTCTCTCATTTACAGGTTTGACAAGCCAACGGAGCAAGCCAAGAGGATAGGTTCGAAGCATGCACTACCTCGCTCACAGATACCCCAACAGATTAGTATGCCAGGGCGGCCATCAGAACTAATTCAATGGAATTCATTCAGGATGGATTTAATAGCCCGTCTGGATTGATATTCGAGTTGGCATGAGGCTTTTCCTGTTATATCTGAGCCCTTGAATCAAGATTCCAGATGGATCGCTGTCTCTACGTATCACAGACCGATTCGACAATCATCACATTGTAAGTTGACACCTGGACAACGTCAGTAAGTGACCGAACACATGTGGTGATTGGCAACCGTTCCTTACGAGCGCCTTGCAACAATTCATCAAGTCTAATTGGGCCTCTGCCTTTCACAACATGACGCTATAACAGATTTGGATTGTCTTTTTTTTTTCTGTTCCGAGATAGAGTGAGGGGGTTTGTTTGACATGTGTCCACAACATCTGGCCACTGGGGTATTCGGCTCGAGCTCCAGCTTATTAACAATGGTGCAAGCCTCAACATGTTTCTGTTTAACAGCAATGGTAAGCAAAGGAACACATTATCCAGGCCCGGCCACCACCACTCAAGCCTTTTAGACACAATGAGACCATTCTGTCTCTCCATTCTCCCCATGTTTACCGAGCCCGATCAGCAGAAGAGTGGGCTGTTGACCATGAATATGACGAAATGTGGTCCAACCTGATCTATTGTCAGGGAAATGGTTTTCAAAGGCTCTGCTAAATTAAACCAACTGTGCGGAGCCGCGAGGAAGAATAAGTACTAAAGCGGAGATGATTACACCTACTGGGGACATTTGCGACGCATGTGGTCTGACAAGATCGACAAGAGTCCTAACATGCTCTCAGTCGTCATTGAATTTCTTGACTTTGACTTGAAGAGCAACGGCGAAACGGGGCTCGTCTCTTTTGAACGTCAGTCATTTAACATTTGGTTGATCCGCATGGCGGAGGGGACCCTTTTCCGGCTTACAAGTCATCGATGTGCTACGCACTACTTACCTGGAAACGAGAACCAAGAACTAGCGCTAATATCTAGGGTCCACTGGGGTGGAGATGATTGTGGACTACAGGAAATGGAGGACCGAGCACGCCCCCATTCTCATCGACAGGGCTGTAATGGAGCAGGTTGAGAGCTTAAAGTTCCTTGGTGTCCACATCACCAACAAACTAACATGGTCCAAGCACACCAAGACAGTCGTGAAGAGGGCACGACAAAACCTATTCCCCCTCAGGAGATCAAATATTTGGCATGTGGCATATTTGGCCTGAAAAGGTTCTACAGCTGCACCATCGAGAGCATGTTGGTTACATCACTGCCTGGTATGGCAACTGCTCTGCCTCTGACCGCAAGGCACTACAGAGGGTAGTGCATACGGCCCAGTACAACACCGGGCCAAGCTTCCTGTCATCCAGGACCTCTATACCAGACGGTGTCAGAGGAAAGCCCCAAAGAATTGTCAAAGACTCCAGCCACCCTAGTCATAGACTGTTCTGTCTGCTACTGCACGGCAAGCGGTAAGTCTAGCACCAAGAGGCTTCTAAACAGCTTCTACCCCCAAGCCATAAGACTCCTGAACATCTAATCAAATGGCTACCCAGGCTATTTGCATTTCCCACCACCCCACCCCCTCTTTTACGCCGCTGCTACTCCCTGTTATTATCTATGCATAGTCACTTAAATAACTCTACCTATATGTACATATTACCTAGACTAACCGGTGCCCCGCACAAGGACTCTGTACCGGTACCCCCTGTATATAGTCTTGCTATTGTTATTTTACTGCTGCTCTTTAATTACTTGTTCCTTTTATTTATTATTCTTATTCTTATGTTTTGTTGGTTGTTTTGTTGGTTAGGGGCTTGTAAGTAAGCATTTCACTGTAAGGCGAATACAATACCTGTTGTATTGGGCAGATGTGACTAATACAATTTGATTTGATTTGAGTTAACTGGTCGAAAGATGTACAGTGTGAGAAAGTGAAGGCTGGAGAAGGGAGGATGGCTCCTTCAATGCATTCTGGCCATTACAATGAGCCCATCCTCTGATTTAAAGTGACAGTTTTTTTTTGGGGGGGGGGCGTCAGTAAATTCTCTCACTCTTACCTTTCTACGCACCTGTTGCTCTTTGGCCGAGTGGATCTTGACGTGTTTGCGTAGGGAGCTGGGGTCGGTGTAGCGCTTGGTGCATCCCGGGATCTGACACGCGTACGGTTTCTATAGAACATGATGAACATATGAATAGTGTAGGGTAAGTGTCTGATTCAAAGCAACTAGTTGTTGCGTAACGACAGTGAAGCAACCACAAGTCAAAGCAACCAAAGTTTTCGAAATGGATTAATACAAAACCACATGTGAACTCAAGAACATGTTTGCGTTGGCCATAGGCACTATGTTACATTACCAAAGAAGAGCAGAAATCAAGAACAAAAATGCACACAAAAAAAAAACAGGCAGAAGAGTAATGAAATGCGATGAAATAAGAAGGCAAAGAGAGCCTCCTACCTTTCAGCTGAGAATACAGAGAGCAATTGAAGAAATTGAGGGCAAGAGAGGAGGAATGAGAAAGAGAGTGAAGAGAAAATATAAAACATAAATTGAATAAAATATTCAATTTGACAACATTTTTAAGCACTACAAGAAATCACATTTAATGTAGCACATTGGTGCTCCATAGAAGACTGACGACATAAAGGCTACCCCGGGGTGGCAGGGTAGCCTAGTGGTTAGAGTGTTGGACTAGTAACCGGAAGGTTGCAAGTTCAAACCCCTGAGCTGACAAGGTACTAATCTGTCGTTCTGCTCCTGAACAGGCAGTTAACCCACTGTCCCTAGGCCGTCATTGAAAATAAGAGTTTGTTCTTAACTGACTTGCCTAGTTAAATAAAGGTAAATCAAATTTTTAAAAGATCACATTTGTTATAAGGTTTACAAGGTTTATATTCTCGTGAAGTTATCGTGCAAATTACGGCAAAAGATGTGAGGGGGGGCACTAAACATGATCACCAAAAGCAACAACACTTCACTACGCAATAACATCTGCTAAATATGTGTATGCGACCAATAACATTTGATTGGATCACTACACCAGTGGTGTAAAAACGACTGCACTCCCTGTCATTAACTTTCCTCATTGTCACACAATATTACTGAATAAAACACAGCATGCAGCCTGGTGATGGAGCTATTTTCCCTGACCAAAAGCATGTGGACACGTGCTCTTCAAACATCGCATACCAAAATCATGGGCATTAATACGGAGTTGGTCCCCCCTTTGTTGCTATAACAGCCTCCACTCTTCTGGGAAGGCTTTTCACTACATGTTGGAACATTGCTGCGGAGACTTGCTTCCATTCAGCCACAAGAGCATTAGTGAGTTCGGGCACTGATGTTGGGTGATTAGGGCTGGCTATCAGTCGTTGTTCCAATTCATCACAAAGGTGTTTAATGGGGTTGAGGTCAGGGCTCTGTGCAGGCCAGTCAAGTTCTTCCACACCAATCTCAACCAACCATTTCTGTATGGACCTCGCTTTGTGCACAGGAGCATTGTCATGCTGAAACAGGAAAGGGCCTAACTCTTGTCACAAAGTTGGATGCACAGAATCGTCTAGAATGTCATTGTATGCTGTAGCGTTAAGATTTCCCTCCACTGGAACTAAGGGGCCTAGCCCGAACCATGATAAACAGCCCCAGACAATTCCTTATCCACCAAACTTTACAGTTGGCACTATGAATTTGGGCAGGTAGCTTTCTCCGGGCATACGCCAAACCGAGATTCATCCGTCAGACTGCCAGATGGTGAAGCGTGATTCATCACTTCAGAGAACGCGTTACCACTGCTCCAGAGTCCAATAGCGGCAAGCTTTACACCACTCCAGCCAACGCATGGCATTGTGCATGGTGATCTTAGGCTTGTGTGCGGCTGCTCGGACATGGAAACCCATTCCATGAAGCTCCTGACGAACAGTTATTGTGCTGAAATTGCTTCCAGAGGCAGTTTGGAACTCGGTAGTGAGTGTTGCAACCGAGGACAGACGATTTTTACCCGCTCTGCGCTTCAGCACTCAGCGGCCCCGTTCTGTGAGCTTGCGTGGCCTACCACTTCACGGCTGAGCCGTTGATACTCCTAGATGTTTCCACTACACAATAACAGCACTTACAATGAAACCCGGGGCAGCTCTAGCAGGGCAGAAATTTGACGAACTGACTTGTTGGAAAGGTGGCATCCTATGACGGTGCCACGTCGAAAGTCACTGAACTCTTCAGTACAGGCCATTCCACTGCCAGTGTCTGTCTATGGAGATGACATGGCTGAGTGCTCGATTTTGAGAGATACCTGTCAACATAGCCGAATCCACTAATTTGAAACAGGGTGTCCACATACTTTGGTATGGTGTATGTATTTTCTCTCTCCACACAGTGGAAAATAAGGTGGCCATTAAAGTGAAAGGTGATACGCCTCTTTATTGGTTCTCCGCTTGTACCTCGCTCATTTCTGTAAATAACACATTGTTATTCCAAGCCGCTCTCGACACCACTCATCTCTGCCCTGTTTGTTATTCCTACGCAACGCCAATCCGACACAGACCCGACGAGTGGAGAAAATATCCAGCGAGGGAGAAGAAAAAAAAACACACACACACACAACTTCTTTCTAGTATAAATATCATAGTTGAAAATTATTTTTCCCCCAAAGTGTGTTTGTCAGGGTGGCGGGCGGCGGAATTAGGCTCTCGGCGGGGCGCTAATGTGCGGCCATCAGCGTCTTGGGCTGGTGGTGGAATTGGCTGTGTCAGTGCGGGAGTGAGGCTGGGGGGGCTGAGGCTGGTTGAGGCCTGTGGACTGTGATAAAGTAGGACGTTGGAGGAGTAACGGAGACAGGAGGAATGAGTCGTGGCTGACTCAGGCTTTCCTTTCCTCTATATACAGTCACTGGTTTCCCCCTTGTAGCAGACAGAGACAAGGCAAAGCCCTGTCTGAGCCGAACGCTCCACGCTAACCTAACTGCTGCTTATTTCACATACTGTGACTCGAAACGGACTAATGGAAGTGATATTTTAATGATCTGTAGCATGTCGTGGCACCGGCACAGCCTCTGGCTGATGGAGGGAGTGTGGGGCGAGTGAGAACGGACTGTTACTCCCTGACTGATGGTTCGCTTATTGAACTGTGACACTGTCAAGGGATGGAAATGGGCATTGAGGTTTGGAAATGGGCACTGACCCTTTCATGTGTACAATTCCATTTTCCTTTAGGTTTAGTTTGGTTTTTGGTTTGGTTTAGTGAATGGCAGCCTTGGAAAGGGAGGGAAAAAAAGAAGGGAAATCTAAACAAACACTTGTTAAATAAAAATCCCCCGTACACATACACCGTAATCAGGTCAACCCTATCAGAGTTCAACTGTTAACAATGGCCCCTTTTAGGGCACTCACACCCACAACGAGTGTCTAAAATTAACCCTGATTCAAACCCCTTATAACAGCCTTGATCCATGATCTACAGCAGAAAGGAACCAGGAGGTAGGAATTGTGGGTAGTAGAACCAAAGTGGAGGCTGTCTCCATGTGTTCTGACCGTGTCCAGGTGAGTGCGCTGGTGCTTGGCCCGGTCGCTGGAGTTGCTGAAAGCTTTCTGGCAGCCGGGGTGCTGGCACAGGTAGGGCTTCTCCCCTGTGTGGCTCCGTAGGTGGATCTTTAGGTTCTCCAGGCGGGAAAAGGCCTTGCTGCAGCCCTCAAACTGCAGGAGAGGATAGACAAGAGAAACACACACACAGAGGGAGAGAGAGGGAGAGAGAGGGAGATCAATAAGAGAGGAAGGCTGTACAATGAAGCCACTGTGTCCATGTACCTCTGTGACTCAGAGCAGCGCATGCTCCCATTCATTCCCCCACTCCTTCTATCAGTCACACAGCTGGATGAGTCCCTTCCTTACAATGACACCAGGCCATGGAAACTAACAGATATTGTACCAGCCATGGTCAAAATCTTCCATTTTCACATGGTCTGAGCACTTGTGTTTCCACAGACCACTGTAAAAAGCTATTAGTAACCAAATTACATTGATTTAATCCCAAATGGCACCTTTTCCCCTGTTCAGTACACAACTTTTGACCAGGGCCCATAGGGTTCTGGTCAAAAAGAGTGCATTATTTAGGGAATAGGGTGCCATTTGTTACTCAGACATTGTCATATGAGCCAGGAACACCTCACATCTGTATTTTACAGATGTAGGATCTTAATTTGAGCCAGTTTGCTACAGCAGGAAAATAATCCTACAGAATGAGGAAATATGAATTATTATGTGGATTACAATTAATATACATTTTTTACATTCTTTATTATGGGAAAATCAAGCCTGAAATTTCGAAATTGAAATTACAAACTTCAGAAGCCTTTTCAAACCTGAAATACACCACCATTTTTACATTTCCTGCCTTGCAGGAATGTTCTTCTGCAACACGGTGATCAAATTTAGATCCCACATCTCCATATACATGCCTTCAGTGTTAGTGTTACTACAACTTGCTATGTAGCTACCGGTGAGGCTACAGTGCAGGGAGACGATAGTAAGCCCGTACTACCAAGAGACACGTAGTGGGGTTGCAGGAGAAACGACAGTAAACCTATACTGTACAGTGACAGTTAATGGGTGACATGCGGAGCATAGTATATGAGGGTAGATGAACTAGATAAGTGGCAGTGAGTGTAAACAAGCCCATTACATATGATCCTGACTGGCCACTCAGCCCATTTGATCCTATCCACTCAGCCAATGGACACCACAGATTTGCTAGCACACCCATTATTCATGAGTCTGCTCGCATATCCTTCCCCGCTCATCAACACAAACAGGGCTGATTGGCTGAGACAGTGGCCATCCTCCTCCTCCTCCTATGCATACAGCCATTAAGTGTATGGAGCACCACTGTACATGTAGAGTACAGTACACCTCAATGTAACTTATATCCCGCTTCATTAATCTGCCTTAACTATTCACGGGGACTCGCGGCAGTGGCTACGGTCAGCCTGACATCAATACCAGTCATGGTTGCTATCATGGTCCACAACAATGGGAGCCTTTGGGGCCACTGAGGAGCATGGCATCAAGGCCCTTTCCGTTACAATTACTTTCCTGTTACCCTATCTGAGGGCTCTGCCGGCTCCACCTCCCTGGCCATTATGCCTCGATCAGGGGCGTGGACACACACACATGCGTGCGAGCAAACGCACACACGCGTAGGGACGGGATTAGTAGGGTCGTCTCACTCTGTGGCCTGGGCAGCAGTGGTACCTGACATGGGAGGAACTGCTCTCTATTGTCCCCTGACCTTTAGTGAAGCCTCTGCGTGTGTGTTGTGTGTGTGTGTGTGTGTGTGTGTGTGTGTGTGTGTGTGTGTGTGTGTGTGTGTGTGTGTGTGTGTGTGTGTGTGTGTGTGTGTGTGCGCGCGCACTGGGCTGGGGAGTGTCGGGTTACGCCCAAGGAGAGAGACACACCATTCTTCTAATGGCCCTTCAGTCCTGATCTGAGCTCAATGCTCATACATGGCCTCCTTCATTCACTCACAGCACAGGCAGGAAGCGCCCTCTATTCACAGCCCCCGCCATTTAATATGGACGAAACCTAACCCTGTCATGGGAGAGCTGGGTCAGGTGACCGAGGTTTTGTATGTGTGTGTGTGTGTGTGTGTGTGTGTGTGTGTGTGTGTGTGTGTGTGTGTGTGTGTGTGTGTGTGTGTGTCTGTGTCTGTCTAAATGTGCTATTCAAACAATAAAAAGAGACCAGAAGATTCCTTTGTCTCATCACACTCACATAGCTTCCTCATCAGCTCCGTACTTAGCAACCCCACATGAGACTCATGTTTTGTTGTGATAAGTGGACACCTTAAAGCTGTTAACACACACACACGTAGTGGCAGTCGTTTGGATTGTAGAAAGGGCAAGGATAAATATCACAACAGAAGACATGATACGGCATGTAATGTACAGTAGATTTCAGCCCACTAATGTCATGAGATCAAACCGACCATGCTGCATCAACACAGGGCAGAGAAATGGGCCTACTCAGGCCTCCTCAACTGGAGGGCTTGGGAAACATCTAAAAGTGTCAGACCACACAATACACACTGGAGTCGTATTATTCTAGAGGCAGGGTCATCAACTGTATAGGACTGAGGGGGGTGGGTTTCAATAAAATCTCAGAGAAGAAGCCCTCTATACTAGCATGCCAGGCCTGACAGACACATACCGTGCCGAACATTTGAGTTTGGAAAATAAATATAAACCTTATTGACGGGCCAAATGTGTGTATTTATGTAGAAGGGAAATAATCAGTCTTTCATTCTTTCTTTGACGCAATACAAATTTGAAGCTAAATGAGAGTTATAGGTCCGTGGAGAAAAGCGTGCTAATCGTGTTGCTCTGGATATTAAAGTGCCCGAGGTCGGCTGGCAGTGAGACGGTGCTCTGTGTCCCAAATGGCACCCTTTAGCCCACACAGAGCCCTAGAATAGGGAGCCATTTGGGATGCAGGCAGGGAGGGTGAAGTTTCCCCGCCTGTTGAGAGCCTACTCCCACCGCTGGGCAAGGGCACATGATTCACAGGACATTGGTTTTACTGACCGGCTCATAGAGCATTTACTGTGCATGGTCAGGTGTTGCTAACCTGCCAGTCAAAATGGCATCTGTTAGTGTAGTGGGTTACTGGGAAGGTGTCGGCAAATTCGAAAGCAGGACTGGGGCACAGGTTGAAATTCTACAGCGTGCGTATAACTTTGCTGCTGTGTGAGAGCTATTGAAGCTATTTTGTACGGGGGGGGGGGGGGGGATGTCACAAAGAATTTGGTTGCTTATTTTTCCGTAAAATGGATGAGCAAAGAAGTAAAACAGGAAGACAGGGAAGAAGGTATGGGTGGGAAGGCCTGTGGAGCCAGCCGAGGTGTCGAAACCACACAGGACAACTTCAGCTTCTTCTAAACACGTCTTTGATATGATTTGTGAAAGCAGTTTAGACGCTAATCACATGAATTGCTTTAAACATGTTTGGCTTTCCCCTCTGAATGATTGGTTCTAAGGTAAACGGGCTCGATAACCACACGAAGGGAGCAAGGCGAGCAGGGCCTGAGCCACGTTTGACACCGGCGGCTCGGGCAGCTCGGTAAACATTGGGGTGACGGTGGGTTCTGACATGGCCGAGGGGCCGGCAGCCGATCACAACAGACAGCTTATGGGCCCAGAGAGCTGGGCTGTGAAGGTACAGCGAGCTTGAGGCCTTCATGGGAAATGAATGCTGACTGGCAAAGAGAAGCCCAAACAGTTGGCCGCCTAAATGGCCGCAGTGTACCGCTAACCTACTAAAAAGAGCTCATTAGAAAGAGCCTGACTGAGATGCCGGAGAAGATCGAAACAAACCGCCCGTTTATTGCATGGCGTTGGGGGGGAAAAGCTGCCCGCTGACATCTCAGACATCATTTTGATAGAAAGCCTTGAGAAAGAAAGAGAGGTAAAGAGAGAGAGAGAGACGAAACGAGACAAGAGTTTTCTCAAGAGGTTCATTTCTTTAGAAATGCACTCTATTCGACTGTATCGAGGTCATGTAAGCGAAAGCCTCACCTCCTCGATGTGCTTTTGTTGTTGTTGTTGTGAGGAATGACTTTCGAAAGTTCTTTGTCTCGACAGCTACAGTCTCCAGTGTTGCTGCTGACAGGAGGGAATCCTTTGATATCAGTGAAACCCCTATGTTTCTGGCCTGCTCTCACCACCATCCGTTTGACCGGCGGCTTCTGACTAATGATGAGAGAAATGGGATTAAAATGTTTGGCTGCTAACTAGCATGAAATCCCTATTACTCATTTTGAGAGGACCTTCAGTCAACGCAATAAGGTACTCCGGGGCTTAACGAGATCCACCGGTTATCCGCTTTGATTCATTTCAGCTAACGCATCGAGGCTCTGTAATTGCCTAAGCTTCTAACGGGGTGTTCTCTTAAAGCCTAATCTGGGAATCCAACACACCACCACAGAATATAACCCTAGATAAAATACTGGTTGCTTTTCAGTATTATTCTAATCTGAAAAAAAAAATTGGTACTGGAAGTGTGTTCATTTATCACAAGGTGCCTTTTTATACGCTGACCCTACGAGGAAAACCACCAACACTTCAGGATCTGTTCAGCTGAAAAATGCTGGAGCGGAGTGTTCATGCTGCGGCTCGGGGAAACATGTGCGTTTAATCTGCCTGCTTCCAAATGCCCCGTGGCAACCACAGCAAAGAGCAGAAAAACGTAAATGGATGAAATTATATCCATATGATTCAACGAGACAGCTAAGGAGAGGCAGGTTTCTCATGTGCTTCGTCAGGGTACCAAATTAAAGCCAGCTTCGCTAAAACATTTGCATTACATAGTTTACACATATCATTTCCACAGCCAAGCAGGACCCCTTTTAGCAGCCAGACTCATCTGTTGCGAATAGAGGCCCTAATTTGAATCAAAGATGGGGGATAACTTTTTTTCCTTCTCCTTTCCATTTCTCAATGCTGGATTGAGATGAATTCACACACACTTTACTTTGTTTTTCTTTTGCGTCATTCCCCCTTATCCTCAGCCCAAACTCTCACAGCACTTGATTTATGAATGGTGAGATATGAGTACACACATACACAGCAGTGACTAAGGCAGGACTGTTGTCCAGATGGAACAGAGTGAGCGAGCGCTGCCGAGGCGATAGCTCGCTCAGCCGATAAATTGGTGGAAGGAAGTAGTCATGTAAATGACTAAAGAAATTGTTCCGAGCAGCCATTTTGCACTAACACGGTCCCGCATAGTTTGGGGCAGATGAAAAAGTTTGTGAATGGCATCGTCTACAACAGGAAGCATTCCTATGATGACTAAATGAGGCATCCAGCATAATGGCCCACCAGCTGCTCTCTGCCACAACAAGGGATGCGTCCCAAATGGCACCCTATTCCCAATATAGAGCACTACTTTTGACCAGAGCCTTATGGACCTTGGGCAAAAGTAGTGCACTATAAAGGGAATAGGCTACCATTTGGAATTAATCCTAGCACTTTTGATGGAGATTGAGGGGGAACTATATGATGGA
Organism: Oncorhynchus kisutch; assembly: GCF_002021735.2. Lineage (NCBI taxonomy): Eukaryota > Metazoa > Chordata > Actinopteri > Salmoniformes > Salmonidae > Oncorhynchus > Oncorhynchus kisutch. Next base: position 44,671,134 of record NC_034186.2, on the reverse strand, counting down.
TTTGAACCCTTGTTGCTATGGGGGACTGGTATAGAACGACTTATAGAACTACTTTGGGTACGTCTGGCTCCAGAATACATGGTGAGTCGAGTCGTCATGGAAGCACTTAACCTGTTGAGACTCAGGGGCCTGCGTTCACATATGTGCCAGCTTCCAGGCCCTGTATTACATTAGAGAGCTAAGATGTCATTTCCTCGTGATCGGGGCATCGCTGGGTTTATGGCCCAGTTTGAAAGGGAGAGGGAAGTGGGGTCACACGCGTACCATAGTACAGCCCTTCTCTCTTTGATAAAAGTAAAAAGGATATATCTTATTTGCTGATCTGATGACCTTCACTGTTAGCGTTCAACAGCAACTGTTCATTCCCAAGCCGAACTCCCTGTTTTCCACATAAAAGCGAAAATGGCACACCTTGTCTGTGTGTTATCTTGAAACTGGCCCGTGTTCATTCGTACCCCCCTGTATGAAAACAGACAAACTGTGCAGGAGTTCCCATTGAAATGCACTCAACTTCCAACACAAATGGGGGTCACGTTTCAGCCAAGTGACCAACCGCATCCATATCAATGTGTTCAAATGAGAGCGGACAATGTTTAGACTGCACCAGTACTAAAGCCTTAACAGTAGTCAGGTTTTTTTTTGGCAGACTTTAGATGTTACGGGGCAGAAGTTGACTTTTAAATCATGGTTGCGCCAACAAACAAAAAATATTTCTGAAGGGGTTTCTGAAACGTCAGTCCATTTGAGATTGAGGGAAGTTCAGTTGGAGGGCTTATGTATTGGTTACAGCCAGAGTCTTATATTTAGGAGCCCTTATATTTTTTTCTCAATGTAAGGCTCTGGTTACAGCAATGGAGGAAGGAAAAAGAAAGACGTTGGTTTTTGGTGGACGAAAATCATTCAGGATCTTTACTCTTGTGAATAACCATTCATTGAGAGGTGATTGAAACTCATTACTCAGAGTTGGTACGTTATGACTGTGTTTCATGGCGCTGAATCTCTCTCTCTGATTGCTGGCCCTGTGTTTACCCTAGCTGCCCTAACCATTTCTAATAGCTAATTAGAGTGTATTACACAGCCCTGGTGCCATGACCATTAGTAGACCATCAAGGCATTAATTATAAACCTTTTCGCCGTAACTCGAACCCTCGGAGTAAGGGGAACGTTAGTGAAAATCCTTAACACGATATGTGCTTTGAGCCGGCTGCTGGACTCTGACTGGACTGATGTTACTCCCAGTCAATACCGTATCATCTGTGACGGGTCTGAGAGCAGCATCCTCTCTCCTCTCTCTGCCAACCCGGGCTCAATCTGTCCAGGACCTCTCCCTCACACCTGCTTTCATTCCCCCCTGCACCTCTTCTCTCCTCTCCACACCCCTTTCCGGGCAAAGCTCCTCTTCCTCCGAGGCTTCAGTGGGTTCCAGAGTGGGGACTGTTCTACACGTGGATGGATTCAGAGGCCTACTAGATGGCATTTATTAGCTGATCGCTTTGCTACTTTTCTCTTCCAGGTTGTTCTATGTCAAAGCAACTTGACTCATACCGGCTCTGTCTCTCAACTCAATCAACCATTTCTTCATCTCTCGAATCCCTCTCTCTGTCCACCACTGTCCCTCTCTCCCTCCTCCCGTGTACCTCTGACGTCAGTCTCTCCTGTGTCACCCGGCTCTCCCTAACTCTGAAAAAGTAGGAAAATGTATGCGCTCACTACTGTAAGTTGCTCTGAATAAGAGCGTCCGCTAAATGACTCAAACGTAAATGTACAAAGTAGCCCTCTCTCCTTCTCTGTACCCTTCTCCCTTTTGGCAAACTGCTCCTTGTCCACACAACAAAATAAACATTTCAGAGGCGCTGCGTGCTGCCAAGCTAAACGCCTTGACGCCACAGGCCCCATAATATTCAGAGAGAAAACAGTCGCTGCGAAATTAAACAATAGGTCAAGATGGCATTGTGATCACCACCCAGCACTGGCCCAGCAAGGCGAAGAGCCGAAGAGAGAGAAAGGGCATTTTGCGCAACTAACAGTCCCTCGGAAAGAGATCGAACAGCGAACGGGCATCATTCACTCTGCTGGAGAATGTCCAGACCACTAGAGCCTTCTGGGTAATCGAGAATGATGCGGCGGCTGCCCAAGACGTGGTGAAACTGAACTGCTAACGGTGTCCTCTCGGTTTGTTCAGTTCTTAGTGTGCCAAAGTCATGCTCTCTTGTCTTCTCTCTCTGGGCGTCGGGGAGTCCAGTTTCACGCCAACGCGGGGGGAATACGGCTGGCTGTGATATATCAGCCTGCAACCGGGGCTTCAATGTGTCAGTCCTTACCAAGGCTCAAGTATATCACTCCTCACTGCAGATGTCCAAGTATTCACTTCTGAATAAATCAATTCATATCAACGTTTCAGTAAGTGGTTCCATGTTCACGTGTAATTAAGTCAATCTGCATTACTGTTTTGGCCCAGGTTCCTAATACCTGGCTGCAAACACATTCGTTTAAGTGCAAAAACAGTCTCTGTTCCTGAGCAATTACTTTGGACAAAAGCAACCTGCCAACTGCAGGAGTTGTGAGGTTCCAGCGTTCCGATTGGTATTCCACAGTAAACGTTTTTATATTTATGGAATATTTTCCATGACATTTCTCATCAGACACGTGTTTACGTTAGCCAGTAATATGAGTCTGGGCCTGGCACTTGCCGTGGCCGCACACCGCGGCCCGCACAATGTTTTTTTTCTTCTTTCACGTGCAATTTCCATTCGCAGTACCGTCTGGGTTGACCAAATTGTGCACGACCTAATGTAAAGCGTGGCTTTGTCCCTTTAAAATGTGAAACTTGGCACATCGGCAACACTGATTTTGGTTTCATTTTGCTCGGTGAAACGGACAACCTGAAAGGATCGGTCCTACGTGCCACAAACGTAATCACTGTTATTACAGAAACCAAAGCTAGCATAAGACGGGAAACAATAAAAAAGTTCCCAGACTTATCTTTCATTCTGTAAGGAAACAAAACCAATGGTTATAAATCCAGCATAAACCCTTTTACGTCTATGTTAAACTAATTCCGAGGCTGAAACTGATCAAATATGAAACACATGTTTGAAGTTGTACTGGATCCTTTTCTGGAGACTCTTCAGCGTCACTGGAGGGGTGTAAAACTCTACGGGAGGAATGTAAATCAGATGTCTACCAATCAAACTCTCTGGTTCTGAATAAACCAAGGCAGTAGCACCAAACAATGGGGTCTGTACAACGTCACAACACAGCAGGTTAAACATTCTAGGCGCCGGTGTCATGACAGAATTCTCCACTGTGACAAAGCGTACCCCATCTTCAGATGGGGAAGTTACTGTGATGTCATTGCTCCCCCCCCCCTCTCCCGCTCTCTCTTTCTCTCTCTGGTCTAGGGTTGCAAAATTCAGAGAACGTTCAATAAATTCTCTGGGTTTCCAGAAATCCTGGTTGGAGGTTCGGGATTTCCTGTTTATTCCCTCCTGATTCTGGGAACCCTCCAACCGGGATTTTGGGAAAACCAGTTCCTGGAATTTTGCAACCCTACTTTGGTCTCTCTCTCTCTCTGGTCTCTCACTCTCTCTGGTCTCTCTCCCTCACTCTTTCTGGAGAGAGCTCTCTCTCTCTGGTCTCTCACTCTCTCTGGTCTCTCTCCCTCACTCTTTCTGGAGAGAGCTCTCTCTCTCTGGTCTCTCACTCTCTCTGGTCTCTCTCCCTCACTCTTTCTGGAGAGAGCTCTCTCTCTCTCTGGTCTCTCACTCTCTCTGGTCTCTCTCCCTCTCTCTCTCTTTCTGGAGAGAGCTCTCTCTCTCTGGTCTCTCACTCTCTCTGGTCTCTCTCCCTCTCTCTCTCTTTCTGGAGAGAGCTCTGATACAGCTCTGTGGTGCATCTCCATTATAACAGGCAGAGTGAAGGCTTGACAGTGTAAACAGACAGAGCCTGTAGGGAGTGTGGACAGCCTCATTGGCCTGGAGGACTGAACACTTTGCTGGGGAACGCTCCCAGCTCTAATTGCCCTGCTGGATTCCAGCTGTGAGTCAGCGTTACAGAGCGCAATGTTCTGCCAATGCTATGAATGCTATGAAAAAGCTCCCAAATATGGATCACATTCACATCATTTTCAGGTATATCATACAGCGTGTTGAGTTGATTCTGGGCTGAATACTTTGGGGATGACATTATTTTTATACAATGATTCAACTAATCTCTCTTCTACTTTCCTTCGGGCCTCCTCCTCCTTTCAAAACCTTCAAATGTCACCTGCTAGCTAGCCAACCTAGCCACTGAACACTACAGTGCGTATGTCAACATAACCCTACCACATAACACATTTTACTTCAATCCATAAAAAAAAATGCTAACATCCATCCTTCTCTCGACAGTACCAGTGTCTGTACTGTAGCTACTTTATATTAGTTGCTGGCCCAGAGTGACACTGGATCCTGGTCTGACTCTGGAGTCTGGACTGGTCTGAGTGGAGGCGTAGTCCAGGGGCTGTGGTCTGGCGGCCCCTGGCTCTGAGGCAGACATGGTCTGGGTCTGGAGAAGGGAATATAAAGGTGTCTCTTGTTGCTCTGTTTATTGGGAGATGTGACGGCGGTCAGGCTAGGCGAGGTAGATGATGTTTCTCTGGGCTCAGTGGTTTGTGTGATGCGTGTCCCACTGACACCCAGCCCCCCCCCCCCCCCCCCTGCTACATCAATACCTCAACAACACCCACTCCACCTCTGGGTACTGAGAGATTTACCTCTGTCCACATACTGTTCACACACTGTCCCACACACTCCCAACAGGCCCGGCTCACACACTGCGGCTCACAGAGAAGGTTTGCGGAATGGCTGCTGCTCGGTCACAAATGGTGTCTGGTCGGTCAGTACAAAACAAGGCTAGTGTTGCGCAGGGAGTACGACGATCGAGAAAGTATATTTTTCTTTATTCCTGGTAAACTGCCTCCAAATGTTTCCATAAGAAGCTTGTCTGTCCTGAGGATTTAAATGGTTTACAAGCAAGACCCCATGTTTTATATGACCCTTGACACTGCAGCATTAGAGAACCCAAAGTGCTTTGTTTGGAATCGTTTAGGAACTGTGGCAGCATCCCAAATGGCAACCCATTCCCTATATAGTGCACTACTTTTGACGAGAGTCCTATGGGAACCCTATGGGACCTAGTCAAAAGTAGGCTGCCATTTGGAACTAGGGTGTCAATTTGGTGGATCTGGTCTAATGAGCCCTATTACCTTAGAAGGAGATCCCAGAACACATGTTAGACCAGTGTTCTACAACAGACCTGTTCAGGTCCCCATCCATCCCCTCAGAGATCCCAGGAACGTGCCTGGACAATAGACCCTGAACACGGCTCTGTTCGTCTCTCCCACGTATTAGTAAACTGATCTGGCCCACTGTGGTGAGGTTAAACTGATTAAGGACTTGGATGGGACACAATTATGACACAACCACTGCGCTATGTTAGAGTCAAGCCTGTCAACTTCAGCCCGGTCGATCAGGTTTCTGATACAAAACCGTGATTAAATGTTAAGGAAATTACAAACTCAAAACATTGCATTCCAGACAAATGTAATTAGGGTATCGCATATAGTGGATTGTCCCTGCTTTGATACCTGGTTACGCAGTCTGAGACAGGGGAGCTGGTTCACTGCATATCTAACTTTGTTTCACTGTGGCTTCATAATACTTTTATCTGTGTCAGCTGTAGCCAAATGAAATATAAAAATGACTATTGAGGCTCTTTATATATATATATATAGCTATAAGTATTTAGATCCAGACCCAAATGACGAGAGAGAGAGAGTGAGAGAGAGAGAGAGAGAGAGAGTGAGAGAGAGTGAGAGAGAGTGAGAGAGTGAGTGAGAGAGAGAGAGAGAGAGTGAGAGAGAGAGAGAGAGTGAGAGAGAGAGTGAGTGAGAGAGAGAGAGAGAGAGTGAGAGAGTGAGAGAGAGAGAGAGAGAGAGAGTGAGAGAGAGAGAGAGAGAGAGAGTGAGAGAGAGAGAGAGAGAGAGAGAGAGTGAGAGAGTGAGAGAGAGAGAGAGAGAGTGAGAGAGAGAGAGAGAGAGAGAGAGAGAGAAGACAAAAGACTGGATTGCATTACTGTAAAGAGATTGACTGGAACACTTTTATGGCTTGACAAGAACTTGGCCTGGCTTATTCGACAAGGAAAACAAGCAAGATCCATCTATATCCAGGCCTTTCATTACCATGCCAAAACATCAGTCTCAGACCATTTCTGCCAGCAGTTTCATCATACTAATATATGTATCGCATATGGTCAGTGCTTCTCCACTATTAGCATGACGCCCGAGACAGCCAAGTGGCACATAGGATCTGACAGACGGCAGAAGATAACGATGGCATGACAATATGGCTTCATTGCACCAATAGAATACATGAAATAACAATTGGACATGGTTGCCCACAGGCTTGATTGATAAGAGACCGGGAGGGTGGGTACTCAAATGATTGACAGCAGGCAGGGACGCTCTGGACCCACAGTCATACAGCGGCGGTAACCATGGGTTGACACTGTCCTTCCCAGATACACCGCAGACGGTTACTGTGGGCTCCCATTGCTTTTGTGCTCCGAATTCAATTACTCTGCGCTTTCAAATTCTAGGCAAGCTATCAGAACTCAAGTTCCCCATACAATTATCCATTTAGTCCTGACATGTAAAAAAAAAAAAAGAAGCCTCCTCTCTCCCTTTCTCCCCTATTGCTTCTGAGTATTCATGTTTAACTGCATCGTACAAGAGTTCTCCCTCCCCTTCTCCTCCAGTACAGAGGTGTGTGGGTCTCTGTGAGCGCTGAGCTGGCTCATGCCTACAGACCTGGCCATCTAGGTTAAAATTCTGAATCATATGTCTTCATTGCAGGTAGCTGCTACCGGGCCAGAGTCCCAGCCTCTGAAAGATTGCGCTGGCTAAGCAGTCCAGACAGGCCGGAGTGTCAGCGGCTCGTACTGGTACAAACACATTAATATCAACGTCAGTCGCCGCCTGCGCCCTACGCACAGACGGCTCCGGTTTCAGGACAGCGTTCAGGGGAAAAGCCGGGTCATGTGTAGAACCTCAGTTTTAATTAGCTAATGGCACTCGCCGTTTCATCTCCTGTGTCGGAGCTGATTGCTCACAAAAGACTCCATTTACCCGGAGAAAACACCACGCCATCTTGGCAACGGACGCCGCTGTATGTCTCAACGTCTGCTTGTGGGGGATTTGGGCCACTCTCTTCCAAAAATCAGTCTAATAAATCTAAATATATATGTTTGCTGGTTTCACACCTGTGAAAAAAAAAAGGAAATTCCATGATCTATCCTTTTTTTTCCAGCAGGTCCCTGGCTGACTGCAGTCAATTTTCCTTCAGCATATGGTGGTGTGTGTGTCAAGAGAGGGGTTTCATTAGGCAGGTGAGGTGGTGGCTGGGGTGTGTTTTATCATTATGACGTGGGTGGCATCGGTGCAACTCTGAGCTCTCAATCGTTCTCAAAACTAAAACCGAAACTTTATTCAATTTGGAGGGTAAAATACCAAATGTGTTCTTAAAGTAAAATGGGTAACACTATTTTAATTGTTGACAGAGATTACCAGGTATATACTTGGAAAGTACATGGTAAAACGGTAATTACATCTGTCCTAATTCTGTTGATGGCTATATCTAATATCTTTGAATGAATTATATGTAAAACAAACCATATCTTCTATTTTATTATACAAATTGATAATTGAGGGGGGCACACGTCCCCTCAGCTTCAGTGGGCATTATGCCTCTGGCTCTAAAAAGTCTCCACACACCTGAAAAATATTGATGGAAGACACAGAGTTATACAGTGCCTTCAGAAAGTATTCACACCCCTTGACCTTTTCCCCAAAAAATTGTATTACAAAGTGCAATAAACATTTATTTGATTGTCTTTTTTTTGTCAACGATCTACACAAAACAGTCTGTAATGTCAAAGTGGAAGAAAAAATTCTAACATTTGTAGAAATAATTATGGAAAAAACAAGATAAGTAGATAAGTATTCAACCTCCTGAGTCAATACATGTCAGAATCCCCTTTGGCACCAATTACAGCTGTGAGTCTTTCTGGGTAAGTCTCTAAGAGCTTTCCGCACCTGGATTGTGCAACATTTGCCTATTATTTTTTCAAAATTATTCAAGCTCTGTCACATTGGTTGTTAATCATTGCTAGACAAAAATGTTCATGTCTTGCCATAGATTTTCAAGCAGATTGAAGTCAAAACTGTAACTCGGCCACTCAGGAACATTCACTGTCTTCTTGGTAAACAACTTCAGTGTAGACTTTGCCTGTGCTTAGCTCCATTCCGTTTATTTTTTATCCTGAAAAACTCAACAGCCCTTAACGATTACAAGCATACTCATAACATGATGTAGCCAACACTATGCTTGAAAATATGGAGAGTGGTACTAAATAATGTGTTGTATTGGATTTGCCCCAAACATAACACTTTCTATTTAGGACAAAAAGTTAATTTCTTTGCCATTGTTTTTGCAGTATTATTAGTGCCTTATTGCAAACAGTTTTGGAATATTTGTATTCTATACAGGCTGCCTTCTTTTCACTCTGTCAATTAGGTAAGTATTGCTGAGTATCTACAATGTTGTTGATCCATCCTCAGTTTTCTCCTATCACAGCAATTAAACTCTGTAACTGTTTAAACGTCACCATTGAAATCTCTGAAAAGTTTTCTTTCTCTCCGGCAACTGAGTTAGGAAGGATGCCTGTATTTTTGTTGTTTCTGGATGTATTGATACACCATCCAAAGTGTAATTAATAACTTCAACATGCTCAAAGGGATATTTAATGTCTTCTTTTTTATATTTTTAACCATTAGGTATTCCAGCTATTTTCACAGAGGAAACAGATGAGACATTTTGATTCAGGACCAAATGCTCCAGAAACCAATAGGTGCCCTTCTTTGCGAGGCATTGGAAAACCTCCCTGGTCTTTGTGGTTGAATCTGTGTTTGAAATTCACTGCTCAAACAAGGGACCTTACAGATAATTGTATGTGTGGGGTACAGAGATGATGTAGTCCTTCAAAAAATCATGTTAAACACTATTAATGCACACAGAATGAGTCCATGAAATATATTATTTGACTTGTTAAGCAAAGTGTTACTCATTAATTAATTTAGGCTTGCCATAACAAAGGGTTTGAATACTTATTGACTCCGGACAAATCAGCTTTTCATTTTTAATTAATTTGTAATAATTGCACTTCGACATTATGGGGTATTGTTTGCAGGCCAGTGAGCAAAAAAATCTCAATTGAATCAATTTTAAATTCAGGCTGTGACACGACAAAATGTGGAAAAAGTCAAGGGGCATGAATACTTTCTGAAGGCACTTGTAGGTTAAAGAGTCAACTGAACCACAATGAGTATGTTTCTAAAAGGCAACTTGACCCAGTCAACTTCTCAGGTAAGTCACTGACAAAAAATTGAGGGAAGCACAAGTGAATCCTTCAACAGGCCTTCTCCACATCCATATAGTCCAACATTGTGCAATACTTTCAATGGACAGGATTTCAAAACAATTTCATAAAATTTTGCCATTCAGTTCATCTGTGGAGACTCAGAGAGAACCAAGTCAAGAACCAAACGCAAGATATGGTCCAGCATGACGAGTCTCATCAAGTTCTACATTATATAGGGTTTAGATGAATATTTATCTGAACTTCAGGGTGCAGAGTGGAGCTATCTGACTCAGAGACATTAAGCCCGCAGGACCGTCTCGATGTAACCCACTAAGTTATCAAAGCCTGTGACTATGTCAGGTCTCCAGTTGCTGGATATATTTTTAATATTTATGCAGACAAGATAAAATAAAAAAAATGTAATAGACTAAAACAACACTCTGAATTAGCCATGAAACATAACAGGATATTGCAGAGAGATTATGCCATTTCCTTTTCGCCCGTGTGTTCCTGCCTGCCAGACTACTATACAACAGCCCTGGGGCCTGCATTAATTGTAGTAGTGGGGGGGGGGGGGCTTTTACAAGTTCTCCGAACTCAATGGTTACAGATGGAGTCGCAATTTTTATGGGGGACCGCGTTAAACATAGGTCCGCGTTAAACATAGCCAGGTATGGACAGTGACAAGCGAGAGGTCGGAGAACGACTTTTGTGTTGTGATAATGACTTTTTCCTGCCAAGACACCGCATGAAACAAATGCTGTGCAGCTGGAGGAGGCTGGAGGGGAGGGGAGTGTTATGCTTGGATGTGAGCGCAGCTCCAACTCATGAGCGCCCACTGGAATCTGCCGCTGGAAAGATAATAAAGGAATTAGCTGGGGGGGGGGGGGGTTCTGGAGCATTTGGTCCTGAATCAAAATGTCTCATCTGTTTCCTCTGTGCAAATAGCTGGAATTCCTAAATGCCTTTGTCTATTGCATGAGTACAGCAAACACAACAGGCATCAGTCAAACGCTTCTGACTGCAGTGGTCACAGACGCATAAGGACTAAATAAGGATACGAAATAAGATACGACGACATATACACACACATGCTGTGCGTATAAATGCATACCCACTACAAATCATAGCCCACATTTGTGACAAATTATGGCAGGGATCTATCGCCATAGTATTGCACGTGAATGACCACACACTCTCAACCATTATTCAAACACAAACTCATTGCCTCAGACACATGCAAAACACGTGCAGACTTTCTTCCACTTTCTCTAAGGCTTTCTGTCGAGCTGAATCTAAATACATACTCATTAGAAGTGTTTATGCAAGTCTGAATACATTTCTGTTTTAGTTCAGTTTGAGAACTGAGTGTTAGAATCCAACATGGATAGAATCAATACCTCCTATTGTAGGGGTTAACAGAAATTCAAGTAAGTGTGTGTGTGTGTGTGTGTGCGCATGTATGTGTGTTTGAGGCCTTGCTGAGGTCTGAGTGATTGGGAGGCTGTGATGTGTAGCTTGGACCCGCACACACACACACACACCACACACACTGCCTCCCGTCCCGAGATAGAGCCCAGCGGTTCCATTACACTGAGGCGAATTGTTCTAGTGTTAGCATCTGGTAAGCATCTCCCCACACAAACACACAAACACACATTTATACATACATGTAGTACAGTACGTATGCATACAGACACACACGAACACACACTCTGTCTATTTCCCTTCCTGTCCTACGTGGCACCAAACTGACCTCCGTGACAGAGTTTGAGACACACTCAGCTTATACTGGCATGAACAGTCACAAGAGAAGAAGAAAATGTGAGTGTTTAACGTATATGCAACACTCTCTGAAAAAATCTAAACCAACAGCTGGACCAAAACACAGGGAATTGTGTTCCCAGAACTCCCTAGAATTCCCAGAATTTGCGTGAAAAACAGCACAACAGAGTTGAGAGAAGATTCACAGCCTGAGCACATTTTGAGCTACAACATGCACACGCACTAATGAACGATGGCTCTGAGGAACTTCCAGTAACTTCCAGTGCTCATTATGCTACACGACGCCTTCGTGTAAAAAAAAAAATCCTATAAAATGTAGCTAACAATGTAAAGCAGTGTTAAGTGTCACTTTAACACTTAAACACTTTAACTGCATTTCACTTAACAACTTATGACGCTCGCCAGTTTTCACACGTTCACAATAATGAGCAGCCAGTAAAGTATACAAAATATGATTCTCTTTTTCTATATAATCGCCTGGGATTTCATCAAACATAAATAGAAATAACACAGGTATTTTTGTGGTGTTAGGCTACGATCGTATTGCACAATAATAATTCTATTTTGGATGGTTTTCCTAGAACGAGGAAGAACATTTCGGACAGGGGTTGGGTGATACTCTGAATTGAGCAAGACGAGATATTTTACCATCCATCACTCTGCTTCGTAAGCCTCTTCTTCTACTAGACTACTACATATTTCCCTGTGTTTGGTTTGGATAAAAAAAAGCCAGTTCCCTTAATACTTGTGGGACAGCTAAACATTTAAACTTTCTATTTAAAGGGATCAAGTGTATGCATTGTTTGGTTATGTTAACCAGATGTGTTAGTTTTTCATGATCTGAATCCCTTCTTAAAAAAACGGCAAAGTGAGAGAAAATAAACGCCCAACACAAATTGTGGACTATTGTGTATTTGGACTAAATCCTTCTCTAGGTTGGAGTTTTTTTTTCCATTTGCTAAGGGATGCTGGGGAGTGACAGTTTGACGTTGATTGGTGTGTTGACTTGTGGAATAGGAGAGCTTCACCTGTAAAGAATACAACCACAAAGCAATTTATACAAACGAGCTACACTGCTCCAATTATAATGCTTTTCTTCAATGGAAAATGTGTGCTTGAAATATTCTGCCAAAAAATACTGGGACTACAAATGTATCCATTTTCAATTTAAAAAAAAAACTAGTCCGGAAAAAAACCTTTGCAATGAAAAAATGATCCGTATTGCTTTTGGAAACAATGTATCTTGTTGATGTAGATGTTTTCCTTGAATCACAATCGACCATCAGTCTCTGAGGATATAATTTTTACTTCTAACACCAACCAATTTCAATGAAATACCAAATAAGGGATATACTGTATTAGGAACTAGTCTACCATCAACTTCACCTGTTCATGTATTACACATGTACTGTACACAGCAGCTCCAAAATGTATGTTTAAATATAAGAGAGCAGGCTCTGTGGAAACTGGAAAAAGTAATATGCAGGGATACATATGCAGGGGTACAATCAAACTGTTTGCACAAGCTGGGAAGTGTCAATTTCACACAGTAAAAATATACTGCGGAAACAAGAAATATAACCTACAGTACAATGGACCATAAAAAATGGCTTCCATTCAGAAAAGTGGGCTGTGAACAACATTGACTGCCGACACCAACCGTAATGGCTTGGTTCTCTACTCAGGTTGGGGAATTACTAGAATGGCATGGGTACATTCAATATGGCCGCCAGCACACCCATCACGTTTACTTGAATGTGGATTTCCATTCAATGAATTATATTTCTATGGTGGGGAGAGGGACTCACCATACACTTGTTGGGCTTCTCTCCCGAGTGGACCCTCATGTGGATGAGGAGTTTGTAGCGGGCGTTGAAGGGCTTGTAGCGGCGGATGCAGCCGGCCCAAAAGCAGGTGAAGTCCTCCCCTTTGCGCTGGTCGATGTGCACCTTCTCGATGTGCCTCACTAGCTCCTCCTGCTGCTCGTACGCCACACTGCAGTCAATCCAGCGGCAAACCTGCTTGTCGCTGAGCGGCCCACCGTCCTCTCCCCCGACGGGGCTCGAGGTCTTGAGGCCCGAGAGGAGAGAAGATGAAGATGATGTGGGCTGGTTCTGGAGGTGCAGCAAGCCCCCCGGGCTTGGGCCCCCGTACTGGTGCAGGTGGTAGGGTGGGGGCATGGAGGGCCGCGGGGGGGCAGGGTGGTGTGGGTGAGGACGGAGGTGGCTGGCAGCAGTGCGGCCAGTCAGGTGATTATAATGGTGGTGATGGTGGTAGTGGTGCTGAAAGAGCTCCTCCTCGCTGGGAGAGAAGTCATCTAGAGGCTCCTGTTTCAGAGCTCCTCCACCGGCCCTCTGACAGCCCTCCAGCATAGACACGTTCCCAAGCAGGCCTCCCGTCATCAGGGCCCCACTCATCAGCAGACCCAGCCCATCGGCGCCTGCTCCTCCTCCTCCTCCTCCTCCACCCCCCGGCTGCATGGAGCCGGGCTCCTCACACAGTCCCTGGTTCTGCTGCTCCGGGTCCAGAGACGACACGGAGGAGGAGGAGGAGGAGCCCGAGGAGGAGCCCGAGGAGAGGGACAGCAGGCAGGCGGCAGGCGAGGGCAGCTGACAACTCTCCTGCGAGAGGGGCTGCTGGGGGCTGCTGCACTGCTGGGGGGGTGGGGGCTTGTGGGGGCCAGCCCTGGAGGAGAAGCCGCCGCTGGGCTGGGGTGAGGGGTTTGTCCGGAGCCCGTTGACACAGGCCACCACGGACATCTGGGAGGAGCAGATAATGGCGGTGATATCGATCCCCTCGGTGGCGGTGACGACGGCGTTCGCGACGGCGCTAGCGTTACTGCTGGCAGCGGCGGACTGGGAAGCCAGGGACAGGCAGCGTCTCTTCAGGCTGCTAGTAGTGAGCAGCCGCGCTGAATGACGGGAGCCGCTTGGGGACAAAGACAGCGGGGAGGAGCCATCTTCATTATTAAACGGGTACGCCGAGTCTGCCGATAGAGCACTGCCTAAGCCACTGCCACCACCGCTTCCACCGAGAGGACCCTCCATCTCCCCCCGCCGGACCCCAATGTTTCCCCTGCTGTTCTGGAAGGCACCCTGGATTGTGGTGGGGACCCCTGGTCCCTGTGAGATGTTGTAGCCCATGGATGCCTCCTGTTTGATGGGATAGGAGAGAGGAAGTGCCCTGGCCCCGTTGGAGGTTCCGCAGCCTGGGTCGGGAGAGGCCAGGGATCTCTGGAAGGCAGAGGACCTGTAGAGGGGAAAAACACACGGCAGGGAATCTGAGCAGAGCGAGGCTATTAGGACAACACAGGGGCGAATATGAGCACTATTAGCCGCCCGCTGTTGATAGATAAAGGCCACGGCTGTCTGGGTCCTGCCAAGCCATCCTTCCCACACGCCGCAGCTTTCAGCCCTCGCACAACAGCAAGGCTGTGAGCTGCAGACCTGGCCTAGAGTGGGCTCTCTTTCTCCCCCTCTCTCTTTCTCTGCTCTCCCGTGCTCTCGTTCTTTGGCTACAAGAATAACATCTCACCCCAGAGAGCCCCCCACAGAACTAAAAGTCTTTTAGTCAGGGGGTCTAACATCCACTTCACACAGCCAGAGGACTTTCAGAGAGAAACGGAAGGTTAGTTAGTGACTTGTGGTGTCCCTTTCAAAACAAGGCAGCATCCACCAGAAACAGATGATTCGGGAGTGATTTCATGAATAAATGAAAGGGGACCTTGAGCCCTGTGAGCAGTTATGAATGGGCATTTATGGCTAAGAATAGGAGAGCGGCAGATAGAGAGGACAGAAGAAGAGGCGATGGATGAGCCTTCTTGTGTGTCACTAGTCTGACAGGCTTTGATGACACAAAGGGGTTAAACCTAAGCCTACATGTTGGGATAAATAGGAGTCACCTGGTTTGTTGGCATAATGGCGGCCTGTGAAGGGTCAGCGTTTACAATACTGTGTATTATGGTGGGAATCTTGCCCCCGGTGAATGGGGAGCCAGGTCGTATTTCTCCATGCGTCGCTGTGATGTCCTACATAATAATTCCTGTCAGTTCGCTCATTATGGATTTTGTGCAAAAGCTCTTGAGTGATGTGAGAAGGCCCCTCTTTCTCTCTCTCCTGTCTCCATGAAGGAATTGCCTTTGTCCTCTCGCTCTCTCTCTTCTCTCCCTCTCGCTCTCTCTTTCTCTCTCTCTTTCTCTCTCTCTATCTCTCTCTCCCTCTCTCTCGACGCACACTGGGGAAAAGTACTAGATAGAGCCAGAGATGGACTTTTTCGTAGTCAATAAAGAGTGTGAGAGAGAGAGAGAGAGAGCCCCCCTTTCTTTCATGAGCGCTATTTCCTGTTTGGCTGCAGCGATGGCATTCGGGGAGACAATATGGGAGAATTGAATGTCTCTCCAGAAGCACTTTGGAGTGTATAGAGGCCAGAGAGGGTGATAGGAATCTTTTTCTGACCAGTGAATAGATGTTACGTAGTGTACCTGCCTCCTCTATGAGAAATGTCATTACATGCTATAGGTAATTACATTTGACAGACGAAGTACGCATTTATATGGGGATTATTATCAATACCATTACCTGCGTAGAATGATTACTGTTCATTTTATCAATATGATCATGTTATTAGTGTTAATACGATAGTAGAACGTATACTGCTAACATCATTTCAGGTGTTTCAAAAATACAAACAATCTGATCAACAGAAACAAATCGACAGACAGCTATACTGTTTCAGGCCTGCACTGACCCCTATGTTGCCGGTGTTCTTGTCAGAACCTGTCTCGTCGTTCTTACCTGGCTTCAGCGTGCTGCTGCTGGCTGTCCTGCAGATGAAGGTTGTGTGTGGGTGTGGGCCGCTCACAGTGGACACTGTGGTAATGACCCACTGGACCTGGCTGGCTCCCTGGTGGCACCGGCACCGCCAGACTCTGCCCACAGCGCATCAGTGTGCCCTCACTGCCCCCCAGCTCTGGCCCACTCTCCTTCTCTGGGCAGTAGGCACCACTGCAACTGCCGTTCACTGGAAAAGGGGAAGAGAAGGGATGAAAATGACAACACTGTCTGTAACCCTCAAAGTCCCTAAAATAAGATAGGATTTTATTCATCCCCAAAGGGGAAGTTTGTTTGCACAAGCAAATACACACAAATATAAATATACACACCAATAAATACAACACTTATGATGACAATGACAGCACTGTAAACCCCTCAGAGTCCCCCTCTAGCTGGAAGTTGGCTCTGCTAGCCTGTTTCGCTACTCTAACGACAGAACAGAGAGATTAATAACTGCCATAGAGTGCAACAGATCTCCTCTGAGACGCTTCCATCAGTGACATGTTGAAAGTGTATCAAATTACGATCGATCTCTCGAGAACAATCGCTGGCTTCGAAGTTTGTGGACCCGTTGAGATATGGAGTGGTTTTGTGCTCTTTGGTGAACTTTAAAAAAGCTGATGACGTCAAAAGATTAGACTTGTGTAAGTTCTTGTTGAACTGTGTACAGATAAGCAAAAAAAAAAAAAGCATGATTATTATATATTTTTTTACTGCATCCAGTTAGCATATACAGACATTTTGGCTTCACAGGCCTTCTTCAGTGTGTAGACAATAACACTTTATAGCGTGGATCTCATTGATATTATTAGTACTGTGGGAAAACTAAACAAGAGCGAGAAATTAGCTAATTATTTGCATTGATGAATGTTCCAAATGTTCCAAGTGTTTGTCACTTTGCTATTGAAGAGACACTCAGTCAATCCACAACCGGGTAATTCTATTTCGATTACAGGAAATGTGTTTTGTGTTGAAATTGTGAGAGAGTTTGCTGAACCACTAGCATAAACAATCTATATATTTAGCACCACATGACATGAATAATATAACCAAGAAAACCTTTTTTAATTTTTGGGGGGGGGGTGTGTCTAACAAAATGTTTCCATAAAACACATCAGAATATGACTAGAGTTCTGAAATTTGACACATGAAAGTGAGTGAAGGGGGGGGCTGTATGTCGAAATATTTCCAGAAGGAAAGACAATACCCCCGATGCTCGTTCGTGTGTAGGAGGCCACATGTCCCTGCTCCAACCTCCCTAACTCAATTTCTCAAATTGAATTTAGCTCATAATGATGTTATTGACAATGTTTTCACATCTCTTGAGCTATTATCAATGCAGGCACCCAAACACTCCTTAAGTGATATAAAGGAATGAAAGGAAAAAGAGATGGAGAAGGAAGGCATGAGGATAGAGAAAACAGAAAGACGAGGATAAAGTAACAGGCAGAGAAAGATCTTTCTTCTTCTTTTAAACACGATGTATTCAGCGAGAGAGTAGGAGGGAGGGAGAGGCAGACGGACAGAGAGAGGGAGAGGTTGTGAAGAAGTCACCGAAAAACAAGTTAAGGTGGAGATGCGTGGTTGGCATTGGAAAGAGAAAAAGAGACTAGGGGAGAGGTGGCGAGAGGGAGAGGTGATGCACAGGGAGCGAGAGGGGAGAGGTATAGAAAGTCAGTGCAACCGCTGCAGTGTCGCTCGCTGAGGGACTTTGAGAGGCATGCTGGTTTCACTCAGAGCCATAAACAGAAGGCAAGAACTCTTTCAGCTCTGTTCTGTTTTCAAGGAATACAAATGGTTCTGTTTATAAAGTTCTGGAGTGTCCTGCCTCTTCTTTTTTTTCTTCTTCTTGGCTGCGCGTTTCCATAGTTAGCATATCCAACTGTGTTTGTGTATTGAAAACTTCAAGGCCTGTTGATTGACGGCCAAGTATTTCTTGCCTCATCTGGAATAAGAGTGATTCAATCAGGACGGCCAATGGTGACATGAGTCAGGATAGAGAATTCAAAATGTGTGTGTACACCATGGCTTTGACCGTATGTAACCTTTCACTATGTACAGTCACACACAGGTGCACACACACACGCAAACACGCACCACATGTTCGAAAGAGTGAATACAGATGTAGGATCTTAATTTGAGCCACTCTGCTACAGCGGGAAAATAATCCTGCAGTAACCAGAAATGTGAATTATTATGTCGATTATAATTAATGGACATTTTTGTCGGGGCTGATACATTTTTTCATTTTGGGGAAATCAAGTCGGATATGTCTTTTTGTCTTTTAAAATGGTTCTCCCCAATTTCGTGGTATCCAAATTGTAGTTAGTCTTGTCCCATCGCTGCAACTCCCGTACGGACTTGGGAGAGGTGAAGGTCGAGAGCCGTGCATCCTCCGAAACACAACCCAGCCAAGCCGCACTGCTTCTTGACACAATGCCCGCTTAACCCGGAAGCCAGCCTCACCAATGTGTCGGCGAAAACATGGTGCACCTGGCGACCATGTCAGCGTGCATTGCGCCAGGCCCGCCACATGAGTCGCTAGTGCGTGATGGGACAAGAACATCCCTGCAGGCCAAACCCTCACCTAACCCGGACGACGCTGGACCAAGTGATCACCGCCCCATGGGTCTCCCGGTCACGGCCGGCTGTGACAGAGCCTGGACTCGAAGCAGGATCTCTAGTGGCACAGCTTGCACTGCGAAGCAGTGCCTTAGACCAATGCGCCACTCGGGAGGCCAAGCCTGACTTTTCTAAGTGGAAATGACCAACTTTAGAAGCCTTTTAAAAACTAAATACACTTCAAGTTTGCATTTCATGCTGTACAGGAAAATTCTCAGCCAAAAAAGAGTAATCAAATTAAGATCCTACAACTGTATTAGTATGTGCACTTCCAAGCACCCTATAAAATACACAGCCAAAGTGAGAACAGCATAAAGCCTATGGTCTAACCATACCATATAATATTTTCTGTACGCTATGTCTTTAAGATGTAGCTTATTTTCGGATCAGGTACAATGAACAATGAAATACAACATATACCCAGGCAAAACAGATTGAGCCACACATTCAAGCCAAATAAAATACAATGCACTTCAGAAGAGGCATTCTCTGCTTCCCTGTTTGGAAACAGTTGCTGTTTGCCAGTAGAAAGTACTTTATGCAAATCAAGGCAAAGCTGCGCGAACACCGCAAATATGCCAGTGGAGTGATTACCTATGATTTGTTCTGTTTACAGAGATTGGTGTGGCAGGTAACCTAGTGGTTAGAACATTGGACTAGTAACCGGAAGGTTGCAAGATCGAATCCCCGAGCCGATAAGGTAAAAATCTGTTGTTCTGCCCCTGAACAAGACAGTCATTGAAAATAAGAATTTGTTCTTAACTGACTTGCCTAGTAAAATTAAAATCAATAAAATACAAACAATTGTTTCAAGCTTTGCTACGGTGTGTTTGGCAATCTTTGGAGTTGCCTCCCTGAGCATGGACCTTTGACCTGGCACTCCAAGAGATACCCATATCTATGAAGGAGAGGATGAGAGGAGGAACATGGCTCCGGATCAGGAAATAGTGAGGTATAGAGGAGATGTTGGAGCAGGATGAGAGGACATTGGGAAAAGGAGAAGACACATTCAAGGTGCTAGTTTGTGGCTACAAGCTCAGCCTGGTCTCATAGACTAGACGTAACATAGTAAAAGTACATCTGGGACACTAAAATTTGTATGATACTGCATGTTACGTTTGGTATGGTTACTTAAGGCAAAAATGAAAGTCGGGGTGGATCGGTGGGTGTATAACGCAAACCTTTAGTAACCCAAAGATTGTAAATTTGAATCTCATCACGGGCAAATTAGCTACTTTTTTTTACTACATTTTAGTTGCTTAGCAACTACTTAGCATGTTAGCTAACCATTCCCCTAACCTTAACCATAACTCTTAAACTTAACCCTAACCCCCAATCCTAAACCTTAACCAATATTAGCCACCTAGACAGAATTTGTAACATATCATACATGTATGATATATCATGCATTTATACATATTGTAAATGACATATAAAACAAATTGTTATTCATAATATATACAAGATGGGTGATGGAATCCATAAATTAATAAATAACATATGAAACGTAACATATCCTACTATAAAATGCCATGTTCTGGATTTACGTACAGAATAATACGAAATGCTTTGAGACCAGGTTGCGAGAGGAGCCTAAACTGTATGGAGATGATTAGGACTAGGGTATAGGGTATATCATCAGGAAAGTTGTAGGCAATTGGTAGGACAAGGAGTTTTTCCTGATCAGTTCACACCATATAACTAGTCTGTCTTTAGATCTAGATTAGAACATTCACTCTTCTAAAATAAACCAGGGTGCCTCCACTCCAGTCACTGTGTCTGTACTAAAGTCCTATAGTTGTTCTATATTCCATAAAGCATACAGACTGAACGCCCGGCTGAAAGCTTTGCTACAGTAACAGAATCAGTCATGCTCAGGCTAGGAGGAGAAACAGGCTTCTCAACATATGGTGGCTTGGAAGGAAACCAACCGTAAATTCAGTTTATATTGAATATGCCATGGTAATTCAACATTGCGAGTATTTCGTTGTGTGTTAGGGCTGGCTTGATCAGGAGGTGGAAGCCAATGGAAGCACCTGGGACCGAGGTGAAATGGAAGACACACAGAGCCGGTGACAGAGATAGAGCGAGAGATGGAGGGAGGGTGAGAGAGAGGTCCATTGTTGCGCTGACACAGTGATGGGAACACGCAGGGGTCAGATCAGTGCTGACTGGTCATGTTGCGGTTAGGTCCTGTAACAGTGGTCACGGGTGGTCTCTAAGGAACCATTTAGGGCTTTTTTCCCCCCCAATTCTCTCCAAAATGTGAGCTGAAATGAACTCCATGATTTCAGTCATGTATTTTGTAAGTGAAATCGTTTTGAAGAAGGGGGGGGGGGGGGTCATTGGTTGCTCTGATAATGATATGCACACTTGCAAGCGTTCAGAGCCAATTAGAGGTGACAATCTCAGGGCATGAGATCAGGCAGAGACTCGTTACATGCCGATGCCAGAATCACCGCGGGCAACTGTGCTGCTCTATCAAGACCATGTACAGATGTGCTTTTGGCCCATCCTTACAAACACCCACTGATGTCAGCATTCCCAACCAGAGAGAGCTGAGACGAAGCCCCGAAGAAGGCCTCTATTGTTATCCCCCCCTCCCCCCCTTCTTGTTCTTACACACCTCCCAGAAAAACAAACTTGTGGAACAGGACCACAGGAAGATACCCTGTTTGATACCATGGTTATAGATCTATTACTATCATTGCGGGATGATTAGAAACGGTTGAGCTCACGGATCCCCCCCACGGGGGGAGATAGTGAGATTAGATGAGAAGAATATCTCTCTATTACACAGGAACGAACACATAAACCATAGACGCAGACATGGGGTAATTATAAAGGGATATATGTGGTTACTGGAGAACGTCTATTGAGGGACATATGTGATTCTTATTTTGGCTTGTGTCAAGGGGAGAAATGAGGTTCCAATCACACCCTTATTGATTCGGTGTTCTTAGGTCATCCATTTGTCACGCTTCCTCCGTTTCAAACCCCCTCGAGAACACAAAGCAAAGCCATTAAAAAAAAATCAGACGCATCGACAAACCACAAATGGAAAGCCCTTACAAACTATTTCCATGGATGAATTCATCCGGTTCTGCATTTGGAGATAAAGAGACAAGACAGGCAAACAAATACAATTAACCAGAACAAATGTCATGCTCTCTCTTTTGACTCGTTGACGTTGATCCGGCTTAGAAAAACACGTATTTCCATATGAGTGCCACATCTGTATCCCAAATGGCACCATATTCCCATATAATGCACTACTTTGGACCAGAGCACTATGGGCCCTGGCAAGAAGCAGTGCACTAAAGGGAATAAGGTGTCATTTGGCATACACATGTGTACAGTAAGGCTGTACTCTTGTTGCCAAAGGGGCAAATCATCAGAGAGTCATGTTGAGATAAATCAGTTTGTGCTTTGGCTAACTCCCTCTCTATCTGAATGACTAATAAATGACTAATAAAACAGAACATCCCACATGTCTCCAACAAAGAAAGGGCATGGCTAACCCCACAAAAACAGTGACTATTATCTCCAGATTTGCATGTCCTGTATTGTATTCCTCAATGCATTCTACACTCAGAATGACCTGACATTCAGTCACGTCACCATATCACATCACATGCTATCATTCTGAACCCAGCATTCCTTGAATAATGGATCTCTCTCATTTCACGCAAATTACGACAGGATCCAGATTCTGATCGTCGGTCTCTCTTTCGGGTCTTTCAGTCTCTTTTCTCTCTCTCTCTCTCTCTCTGTGTGTCTCTCTGTTCTTTGTCTATCTGATCTCTCTCTCTCGCGCGCTCTCTATAGTCTCTATGGACAATAGTACTGCTGCATCTGATCAGCAGATGTCCTGGTGCGGTACATGATTAAGTGTAATTGGTGGTAATCTCAGGCGATTTTTTTCCCCGGTGACACTTCATTTTCTATAATTCTCGCCTCTGCCTTTTAAGTCACCTAAGCGCTGTTTCAAGTGCTGGGGTGAGACTGCGCTTGTGCCAGTGTTTAATGTGTTTAAGTCTTCTGAGATCCCGGGGAATAAAAAACAGATGTGCAGATGTTTCGGGGGGGGAGCGGAGGAGGTGAGGAGGGAAGAGGAGGAGAGTGGGGGAGGAGAAGACGGGGAGCATTCAAGAGGTGTACTCTACTGAGTGACTCTAGCTTTAGCTAGAAACTCTAGCTTTGTTCGGAGGGAACTGGCGGCATGGGCTTTGGTATAAAAAAAAAATGTGTGCGCTATATAGGGAATTGGGCACAAGAACTCAAGAAACAACAAGCTGCCAAAACCACAAGACGGATGCACCTGGAAATCCAGCGTGACAATTCAACCTGTTGCCACATAAATCATAAGATGAGCACACCAACGGTTAATAATAATCAGTTCATTCTTCCTCTCCTCTCTTCTCGATTTATATAACACTTATAACACACAGCATGACTGGGGTGGGAGATGACAGGCTGGAGAAGTTTGCGGGATGCTCTGTGTTGTGTGACTGCTGTCCACCGCAGATGTTGTGTATTACAGTCCAAAGCTGCCTTCTCCTGCTTTAAATCTCATAACTCATCTATATTTGTGTCTGCTGCATGGGCCCAGAACTTATTTGTTTGCTTAGTAATGGATGTATGATTGAAAAACCTGGGGGCACAAGTAAATGAAAAATAACAAAGTCGAAAGGACAGCTACTTTAAACAGGTGCTCGACGGAGTGAGGGAAAAGAGGGGGAAGAAGAAAAACAATTAAATTAGGAGGACAGAAATGTCTCTGTTTACTTAGAAGGATTACCAGTACCAGCAAACATGAATTAAGTTTGTTATGGATTTTAGCTGTGCTCGGAAAGGTATCCCATTTTTCTCCTTGATTTGTCATGAACAACTTCACCTTGAATTCAAACTATGTGTGACTAAGAAAAACTATTTTCTGAAACATTATGACAATTTAAAGAACCAGAGCAAGTGATAGCAAATCCCCACAAAAATCTCCAAACTCTGTGTAAAGTCTGTTGTCCAATCTCTGCATCCCCCTGCATGGTATTATGACTAGTCAAACATCTCCAAAATCTGTGTAAAATATGTTGTCCAATCTCTGCATCCCCCTGCAAGGTGTAATGACCAGTCAAACATCTCCAGACTCTGAGTAAAGTCATTAGTCCAATCTCTGCATTCCTCTGCAAGGTGTAATGACTAGACAGAAATCTCCCAACTCTGTGAAGAGTCTGTTGTCCAATCACTGCATTCCCCTGCATGGTGTAATGACTAGACAAATATCTCCAAACTCTGTGTAAAGCCTGTTGTCCAATCACTGCATTCACCTGCATGGTGTAATTACTAGCCAAAAATAGACATACTCTGTGTAAAGTCTGTTGTCCAATCACTGCATTCCCTTGAATGTTGTGTGGAACAGTCAAAAATCTGCAAACTCTGTAAACTTTCCTGTTCAATCACTGCATCCCCCGGCATGGTGTAATGAATAGTCAAACATCGCCAAACTCTGTGTAAAGTTTGTTGTCCAATCTCTGCATACCCCAACATGGTAAAATGACTACTCAAACATTTCCAAACGATGTGTAAAGGATGTTGTCCAATTTACTGCATTCCCCTGCACTGTGTAAAGACTAGTCAATAATCTCCAAACTATGTGTAAAGTCTGTTGTCCAATCACGGCATTATCCTGC
The DNA here is from genome assembly GCF_002021735.2 of Oncorhynchus kisutch. Lineage (NCBI taxonomy): Eukaryota > Metazoa > Chordata > Actinopteri > Salmoniformes > Salmonidae > Oncorhynchus > Oncorhynchus kisutch. Next base: position 44,646,749 of record NC_034186.2, on the reverse strand, counting down.
ATGATGTAATGACTATTCGAAAATAGACAAATTCTGTGTAAAGTCATTTGTCCAATCACTGCATTCCTCTGCATGGTGTAGTGACGAGACAAAAATCACCAAACTCTGTGTAAAGTTTGTTTCCCAATCACTGAACTCCCCTGCATGGTGGAATGAATCGTAAAAATCTTCCATCTCTGTGTAAAGTCTATGGTCCAATTAATGCATTCCCCTGCATGGTGTAATGAATATTCAAACATTTCCCAACTCTGTGTAAAGTATGTTGTCCAATCACTGCATTCCCCTGATTTGTGTAATTACTCGTCAAAATAGACCAACTCTGTGTAGAGCCTGATGTCCAATCACTGTATTCCCCTGATTGGTGTAATTATTAGTCAAAAATCTCCCAACTCTGTGTAAAGTCTGTTGCCTAATCAATGCATTCCCTTGAATGTTGTGTGGAACAGTCAAAAATCTCCAAACTCTGTGTAAACTTTCCTGTTCAATCACTGCATTCCCCTGCATGGTGTAATAAATAGTCAAAATCTCCAATTTCTGTGTACAGTCTGTTGTCCAATCACTGCATTCCCCTGCATGGTGTAATTACTCGTCAAAAATAGACCAACTCTGTGTAGAGCCTGATGTCCAATCACTGCATTCCCCTGCTTGGTGTAATTATTAGTCAAAAATAGACCAACTCTGTGTAAAGTGTGTTGTCCAATCAATGTATTGCCCGGCATGGTGCAATGAATATTCAAACATTTCCAAACTCTGTGTAAAGTCTGTTGGCCAATCAATGCATTCCCCTGCTTGGTGTAATTACTAGTCAAAAATAGACAAACTCTGTGGAAAATCTATTGTCCAATCACTGCATTTCATTGAATGTTGGAAGGAATAGTCATAAATCTCCCAACTCTGTGTAAAGTCTGTTGCCTATTCACTGCATTCCCTTGAATGTTGTAAGGAATAGTTAAACATCACCGAACTCTGTGTAAAGTGGGTTTCCCAATCACTGAATTCCGCTGCATGGTGTAATGAATCATAAAAATTTCCCATATCTGTGTAAAGTCTGATGTCCAATCACTGCATTCCCCTGCTTGGTGTAATTACTAGTAAAAAATCTCCCAACTCTGTGTAAAGTCTGTTGCCTATTCACTGCATTCCCTTGAATGTTGTAAGGAATAGTCAAACATCACCGAACTCTGTGTAAAGTATGTTGTCCAATCACTGCATTACCCTGCATGGTGTAATGACTATTCAAAAATCTCCAAACTCTGTGTAAAGTGTGTTTCCCAATCACTGAATTCCGCTGCATGGTGTAATGAATCATAAAAATGTCCCATATCTGTGTAAAGTCTGATGTCCAATCACTGCATTCCCCTGCTTGGTTTAATTATTAGTCAAAAATAGACCAACTCTGTGGAAAATCTATTGTCCAATCACTGCATTCCCCTGCACGGTGTAAAGACTAGTCAAAAATCTCCCAACTCTGTGTAACGTCTGTTGCCTAATCACTGCATTCCCTTGAATGTTGTAAGGAATAGTCAAAAATCTCCCAACTCTATGTAACATCTGTTGGCCAATCATTGCATTCTCCTGCATGGTTTAATGACTAGACAAAAATCTCCCAAATCTGTGTAAAGTTTGTTGTCCAATCACTGCATTCCCCTGCATGGCGTAATAAATAGTCAAAATCTCCAAACTCTGTGTAAAGTTTGTTGTCCAATCAATGTATTGCCCGGCATGGTGCAATGAATATTCAAACATTTCCCAACTCTGTGTAAAGTCTGTTGTCCAATCACTGCATTCCCCTGCTTGGTGCAATGACTATTAAAAAATAGACCAACTCTGTGTAAAGTCTGATGTCCAATCACTGCATTCCCCTGCTTGGTGTAATTACTAGTCAAAAATAGACAAACTCTGTGGAAAATCTATTGTCCAATCACTGCATTTCATTGAATGTTGGAAGGAATAGTCAAAAATCTCCCAACTCTGTGTAAAGTGTGTTTCCCAATCACTGAATTCCGCTGCATGGTGTAATGAATCATAAAAATGTCCCATATCTGTGTAAAGTCTGATGTCCCATCACTGCATTCCACTGCATGGTGTAATAAATCGTAAAAAATCTCCAATCTCTGTGTAAAGTCTGCTGTCCAATCACTGCGTTCCCCTGCATGGTGTAATACATCGTAAAAAATCTCCAATTTCTGTGTACAGTCTGTTGTCCAATCACTGCATTCCCCTGCATGGTGTAATTACTCGTCAAAAATAGACCAACTCTGTGTAGAGCCTGATGTCCAATCACTGCATTCCCCTGCTTGGTGTAATTATTAGTCAAAAATAGACCAACTCTGTGTAAAGTGTGTTGTCCAATCAATGTATTGCCCGGCATGGTGCAATGAATATTCAAACATTTCCAAACTCTGTGTAAAGTCTGTTGGCCAATCAATGCATTCCCCTGCACGGTGTAATGAATATTCAAACATTTCCCAACTCTGTGTAAAGTCTGTTGTCCAATCACTGCATTCCCCTGCTTGGTGTAATTACTAGTCAAAAATAGACAAACTCTGTGGAAAATCTATTGTCCAATCACTGCATTTCATTGAATGTTGGAAGGAATAGTCATAAATCTCCCAACTCTGTGTAAAGTCTGTTGCCTATTCACTGCATTCCCTTGAATGTTGTAAGGAATAGTTAAACATCACCGAACTCTGTGTAAAGTGGGTTTCCCAATCACTGAATTCCGCTGCATGGTGTAATGAATCATAAAAATTTCCCATATCTGTGTAAAGTCTGTTGTCCAATCACTGCATTCCCCTGCATGGTGTAAAAAACTTATATCTTTATGTTTGAAGCCTGAAATGTGGCAAAAGGTCGCAAAGTTCAAGGGGGCCGAATACTTTCGCAAGGCACTGTATGTGTAAAGTCTGTTGTCCAATCACTGAATACCCCAGCATGGTGTAATGACAAGTCAAACATCTCCAAACTCTGTGTAAACTTTGCTGTTCAATCACTGCATACCCCTGAATGATGTTATAAATAGTCAAAGATCTCCAAATACTGTGTAAAGTCTGTTGTCCAATCACTGCAATCCCCTGCATGGTGCAATGACTATTCAAAAATAGACTAAATCTGTGTAAAGTCTGTTGTCCAATCACTGCATTCACCTGTATGGTGTAATTACTAGTCAAAAATAGACCAACTCTGTGTAAAGTCTGATGTCCAATCACTGCATTCCCCTGCTTGGTGTAATTACTAGTAAAAAATCTCCCAACTCTGTGTAAAGTCTGTTGCCTATTCACTGCATTCCCTTGAATGTTGTAAGGAATAGTCAAACATCACCGAACTCTGTGTAAAGTATGTTGTCCAATCACTGCATTACCCTGCATGGTGTAATGACTATTCAAAAATCTCCAAACTCTGTGTAAAGTGTGTTTCCCAATCACTGAATTCCGCTGCATGGTGTAATGAATCATAAAAATGTCCCATATCTGTGTAAAGTCTGATGTCCAATCACTGCATTCCCCTGCTTGGTTTAATTATTAGTCAAAAATAGACCAACTCTGTGGAAAATCTATTGTCCAATCACTGCATTCCCCTGCACGGTGTAAAGACTAGTCAAAAATCTCCCAACTCTGTGTAACGTCTGTTGCCTAATCACTGCATTCCCTTGAATGTTGTAAGGAATAGTCAAAAATCTCCCAACTCTATGTAACATCTGTTGGCCAATCATTGCATTCTCCTGCATGGTTTAATGACTAGACAAAAATCTCCCAAATCTGTGTAAAGTTTGTTGTCCAATCACTGCATTCCCCTGCATGGCGTAATAAATAGTCAAAATCTCCAAACTCTGTGTAAAGTTTGTTGTCCAATCAATGTATTGCCCGGCATGGTGCAATGAATATTCAAACATTTCCCAACTCTGTGTAAAGTCTGTTGTCCAATCACTGCATTCCCCTGCTTGGTGCAATGACTATTAAAAAATAGACCAACTCTGTGTAAAGTCTGATGTCCAATCACTGCATTCCCCTGCTTGGTGTAATTACTAGTCAAAAATAGACAAACTCTGTGGAAAATCTATTGTCCAATCACTGCATTTCATTGAATGTTGGAAGGAATAGTCAAAAATCTCCCAACTCTGTGTAAAGTGTGTTTCCCAATCACTGAATTCCGCTGCATGGTGTAATGAATCATAAAAATGTCCCATATCTGTGTAAAGTCTGATGTCCCATCACTGCATTCCCCTGCATGGTGTAATAAATCGTAAAAAATCTCCAATCTCTGTGTAAAGTCTGTTGTCCAATCACTGCATTCCCCTGCATGGTGTAATAAATCGTAAAAAATCTCCAATCTCTGTGTAAAGTCTGCTGTCCAATCACTGCGTTCCCCTGCATGGTGTAATACATCGTAAAAAATCTCCAATTTCTGTGTACAGTCTGTTGTCCAATCCCTGCATTCCCCTGCATGGTGTAATTACTCGTCAAAAATAGACCAACTCTGTGTAGAGCCTGATGTCCAATCACTGCATTCCCCTGCTTGGTGTAATTATTAGTCAAAAATAGACCAACTCTGTGTAAAGTGTGTTGTCCAATCAATGTATTGCCCGGCATGGTGCAATGAATATTCAAACATTTCCCAACTCTGTGTAAAGTCTGTTGTCCAATCACTGCATTCCCCTGCTTGGTGTAATTACTAGTCAAAAATAGACCAACTCTGTGTAAAGTCTGATGTCCAATCACTGCATTCCCCTGCTTGGTGTAATTACTAGTCAAAAATAGACAAACTCTGTGGAAAATCTATTGTCTAATCACTGCATTTCATTGAATGTTGGAAGGAATAGTCATAAATCTCCCAACTCTGTGTAAAGTCTGTTGCCTATTCACTGCATTCCCTTGAATGTTGTAAGGAATAGTTAAACATCACCGAACTCTGTGTAAAGTGGGTTTCCCAATCACTGAATTCCACTGCATGGTGTAATGAATCATAAAAATTTCCCATATCTGTGTAAAGTCTGTTGTCCAATCACTGCATTCCCCTGCATGGTGTAAAAAACGTATATCTTTATGTTTGAAGCCTGAAATGTGGCAAAAGGTCGCAAAGTTCAAGGGGGCCGAATACTTTCGCAAGGCACTGTATGTGTAAAGTCTGTTGTCCAATCACTGAATACCCCAGCATGGTGTAATGACAAGTCAAACATCTCCAAACTCTGTGTAAACTTTGCTGTTCAATCACTGCATACCCCTGAATGATGTTATAAATAGTCAAAGATCTCCAAATACTGTGTAAAGTCTGTTGTCCAATCACTGCAATCCCCTGCATGGTGCAATGACTATTCAAAAATAGACTAAATCTGTGTAAAGTCTGTTGTCCAATCACTGCATTCACCTGTATGGTGTAATTACTAGTAAAAAATCTCCCAACTCTGTGTAAAGTCTGTTGCCTATTCACTGCATTCCCTTGAATGTTGTAAGGAATAGTCAAACATCACCGAACTCTGTGTAAAGTATGTTGTCCAATCACTGCATTACCCTGCATGGTGTAATGACTATTCAAAAATCTCCAAACTCTGTGTAAAGTGTGTTTCCCAATCACTGAATTCCGCTGCATGGTGTAATGAATCATAAAAATGTCCCATATCTGTGTAAAGTCTGATGTCCAATCACTGCATTCCCCTGCTTGGTTTAATTATTAGTCAAAAATAGACCAACTCTGTGGAAAATCTATTGTCCAATCACTGCATTCCCCTGCACGGTGTAAAGACTAGTCAAAAATCTCCCAACTCTGTGTAACGTCTGTTGCCTAATCACTGCATTCCCTTGAATGTTGTAAGGAATAGTCAAAAATCTCCCAACTCTATGTAACATCTGTTGGCCAATCATTGCATTCTCCTGCATGGTTTAATGACTAGACAAAAATCTCCCAAATCTGTGTAAAGTTTGTTGTCCAATCACTGCATTCCCCTGCATGGCGTAATAAATAGTCAAAATCTCCAAACTCTGTGTAAAGTTTGTTGTCCAATCAATGTATTGCCCGGCATGGTGCAATGAATATTCAAACATTTCCCAACTCTGTGTAAAGTCTGTTGTCCAATCACTGCATTCCCCTGCTTGGTGCAATGACTATTAAAAAATAGACCAACTCTGTGTAAAGTCTGATGTCCAATCACTGCATTCCCCTGCTTGGTGTAATTACTAGTCAAAAATAGACAAACTCTGTGGAAAATCTATTGTCCAATCACTGCATTTCATTGAATGTTGGAAGGAATAGTCAAAAATCTCCCAACTCTGTGTAAAGTGTGTTTCCCAATCACTGAATTCCGCTGCATGGTGTAATGAATCATAAAAATGTCCCATATCTGTGTAAAGTCTGATGTCCCATCACTGCATTCCCCTGCATGGTGTAATAAATCGTAAAAATCTCCAATCTCTGTGTAAAGTCTGTTTTCCAATCACTGCGTTCCCCTGCATGGTGTAATACATCGTAAAAAATCTCCAATCTCTGTGTAAAGTCTGTTGTCCAATCACTGCATTCCACTGCATGATGTAATGACTAGACAAACATCTCCAAACTCTGCGTAAAGTATGTTGTCCAATCACTGAATACCCCAGCATGGTGTAATGACAAGTCAAACATCTCCAAACTCTGTGTAAACTTTGCTGTTCAATCACTGCATTCCCCTGCATGGCGTAATAAATAGTCAAAATCTCCAAACTCTGTGTAAAGTGTGTTGTCCAATCAATGTATTGCCCGGCATGGTCCAATGAATAATCAAACATTTCCAAACTCTGTGTAAAGTCTGTTGGCCAATCACTGCATTCCCCTGCAAGGTGTAATCACTAGTCAAACATCACCAAACTCTGTGTAAAGTTTGTTGTCCAATCACTGCATTACCCTGCATGATGTAATGACTATTCAAAAATAGACAAACTCTGTGTAAAGTGTGTTTCCCAATCACTGAATTCCTGTGCATGGTGTAATGAATCGTACAAATCTCCCATATCTGTGTAAAGTCTGTGGTCCAATCAATGCATTCCCCTGCACGGTGTAATGAATATTCAAACATTTCCAAACTCTGTGTAAAGTCTGATGTCCAAGCACTGCATTCCCCTGCTTGGTGTAATTACTAGTCAAAAATAGACAAACTCTGTGGAAAATCTATTGTCCAATCACTGCATTTCATTGAATGTTGGAAGGAATAGTCAAAAATCTCCCAACTCTGTGTAAAGTCTGTTGCCTATTCACTGCATTCCCTTGAATGTTGTAAGGAATAGTCAAACATCACCGAACTCTGTGTAAAGTGGGTTTCCCAATTACTGAATTCCGCTGCATGGTGTAATGAATCATAAAAATGTCCCATATCTGTGTAAAGTCTGATGTCCCATCACTGCATTCCCCTGCATGGTGTAATAAATCGTGAAAAAATCTCCAATCTCTGTGTAAAGTCTGTTGTCCAATCACTGCGTTCCCCTGCATGGTGTAATACATCGTAAAAAATCTCCAATCTCTGTGTAAAGTCTGTTGTCCAATCACTGCATTCCACTGCATGGTGTAATGACAAGTCAAACATCTCCAAACTCTGTGTAAACTTTGCTGTTCAATCACTGCATTCCCCTGAATGATGTTATAAATAGTCAAAGATCTCCAAATACTGTGTAAAGTCTGTTGTCCAATCACTGCAATCCCCTGCATGGTGCAATGACTATTCAAAAATAGACTAAATCTGTGTAAATTCTGTTGTCTAATCACTGCATTCCCCTGCACTGTGTAAAGACTAGTCAATAATCTCAAAACGCTGTGTAAAGTCTGTTGTCCAATCACTGCATTCCCCTGCATGGTGTAATGATTAGTCAAAAATCTCCAAACTCTGTGTAAAGTCTGTTGTCCGATCACTGCATTACCCTGCATGGTGTAATGACTAGGCAAAAATAGACCAACTGTGTGTATAGTCTGTTGTCCAATCACTGCATTCACCTGCATGGTGTAATTACTAGTCTAAAATAGACAAACTCTGTGTGAAGTCTGTTGTCCAATCACTGCATTCCCCTGCACTGTGTAAAGACATGTCAAACATCTCACAAATCTATGTAAAGTCTGTTGTCCAATCACTGCATTCCCCTGCATGGTTTAATAAATAGTCAAAATCTCCAAACTCTGTGTAAAGTCTGTTGCCTAATCACTGCATTCCCTTGAATGTTGTAAGGAGTAGTCAAAAATCTCCAAACTCTGAGTAAACATTCCTGTTCAACCACTGCATTCCCCTGCAAGGTGTAGTGACTAGTCAAAAATCAACTAACTCTGTGTAAAGTCTGCTGTCCAATCACTGCTTTCCCCTGCATGGTGTAATGAATAGTTAATAATCTCAAAATGCTGAGTTAAATCTGTTGTCCAATCACCTAATTCACAGCATGGTGTAATGAATAGTCAAACATTTTCAAACTCTGTGTAAAGTCTGTTGTCCAATCACTGCATCCCCCTGCATGGTGTAATGAATAGTCAAACATCTCAAAACTCTGTGTAAAGTGTGTTGTCCAATCAATGTATTGCCCGGCATGGTGCAATGAATATTCAAACATTTCCAAACTGTGTAAAGTCTGTTGGCCAATCACTGCATTCACCTGTATGGTGTAATTACTAGCCAAAAATAGACAAACTCTGTGTAAAGTCTGTTGTCTAATCACTGCATTCCCCTGCACTGTGTAAAGACTAGTCAATAATCTCAAAACACTGTGTAAAGTCTGTTGTCCAATCACTGCATTCCCCTGCATGGTGTAAAGACTAGTCAATAATCTCAAAACACTGTGTAAAGTCTGTTGTCCAATCACTGCATTCCCCTGCATGGTGTAATGATTAGTCAAAAATCTCCAAACTATGAGTAAAGTCTATTGTCCAATCACTGCATTACCCTGCATGGAATTCTTTCCGAATAACTTCCGGCGCCGACAGAGATGGCCGCCTCGCTTCGCGTTCCTAGGAAACTATGCAGTTTTTTGTTTTTTTACGTGTTATTTCTTACACTAGTACCCCAGGTCATCTTAGGTTTCATCACATACAGCCGAGAAGAACTACTGAATATAAGATCAGCGTCAACTCACCACCAGTATGACCAAGAATATGTTTTTCGCGATGCGGATCCTGTGTTCTGCCTTACAACCAGCGCCACGGGATGGTTCCCATGCAGCGACCCAAAAAAACGACTCAGAAAAAGAGGGAAACGAAGCGGTCTTCTGGTCAGACTCCGGAGACGGGCACATCGTGCACCACTCCCTAGCATTCTTCTTGCCAATGTCCAGTCTCTTGACAACAAGGTTGATGAAATCCGAGCAAGGGTAGCATTCCAGAGGGACATCAGAGACTGTAACGTTCTCTGTTTCACGGAAACGTGGCTCACTGGAGAGACGCAATCCGAAGCGGTGCAGCCAGCGGGTTTCTCCACGCATCGCGCGGACAGAAACGAACATCTTTCTGGTAAGAAGAGGGGCGGGGGCGTATGCCTTATGGCCAACGTGACATGGTGTGATGAAAGAAACATACAGGAACTCAAATCCTTCTGTTCACCTGATTTAGAATTCCTCACAATCAAATGTAGACCGCATTATCTACCAAGAGAATTCTCTTCGATTATAATCACAGCCGTATATATCCCCCCCCCAAGCAGACACATCGATGGCTCTGAACGAACTTTATTTAACTCTCTGCAAACTGGAAACGATTTATCCGGAGGCTGCATTCATTGTAGCTGGGGATTTTAACAAGGCTAATCTGAAAACAAGACTCCCTAAATTTTATCAGCATATCGATTGCGCAACCAGGGGTGGAAAGACCCTGGATCATTGTTACTCTAACTTCCGCGACGCATATAAGGCCCTGCCCCGCCCCCCTTTCGGAAAAGCTGACCACGACTCCATTTTGTTGATCCCTGCCTACAGACAGAAACTAAAACAAGAAGCTCCCACGCTGAGGTCTGTCCAACGCTGGTCCGACCAAGCTGACTCCACACTCCAAGACTGCTTCCATCACGTGGACTGGGAGATGTTTCGTATTGCGTCAACCAACAACATTGACGAATACGCTGATTCGGTGTGCGAGTTCATTAGAACGTGCGTTGAAGATGTCGTTCCCATAGCAACGATTAAAACATTCCCCAACCAGAAACCGTGTATTGATGGCAGCATTCGTGTGGAACTGAAGGCGCGAACCACTGCTTTTAATCAGGGCAAGGTGTCTGGTAACATGACTGAATACAAACAGTGCAGCTATTCCCTCCGCAAGGCTATCAAACAAGCTAAGCGCCAGTACAGAGACAAAGTAGAATCTCAATTCAACGGCTCAGACACAAGAGGCATGTGGCAGGGTCTACAGTCAATCACGGACTACAGGAAGAAACCCAGCCCAGTCACGGACCAGGATGTCTTGCTCCCAGGCAGACTAAACAACTTTTTTGCCCGCTTTGAGGACAATACAGTGCCACTGACACGGCCTGCAACGAAAACATGCGGTCTCTCCTTCACTGCAGCCGAAGTGAGTAAGACATTTAAACGTGTTAACCCTCGCAAGGCTGCAGGCCCAGACGGCATCCCCAGCCGCGCCCTCAGAGCATGCGCAGACCAGCTGGCCGGTGTGTTTACGGACATATTCAACCAATCCCTATACCAGTCTGCTGTTCCCACATGCTTCAAGAGGGCCACCATTGTTCCTGTTCCCAAGAAAGCTAAGGTAACTGAGCTAAACGACTACCGCCCCGTAGCACTCACATCCGTCATCATGAAGTGCTTTGAGAGACTAGTCAAGGACCATATCACCTCCACCCTACCTGACACCCTTGACCCACTCCAATTTGCTTACCGCCCAAATAGGTCCACAGACGATGCAATCTCAACCACACTGCACACTGCCCTAACCCATCTGGACAAGAGGAATACCTATGTGAGAATGCTGTTCATCGACTACAGCTCGGCATTCAACACCATAGTACCCTCCAAGCTCGTCATCAAGCTCGAGACCCTGGGTCTCGACCCCGCCCTGTGTAACTGGGTACTGGACTTCCTGACGGGCCGCCCCCAGGTGGTGAGGGTAGGCAACAACATCTCCTCCCCGCTGATCCTCAACACTGGGGCCCCACAAGGGTGCGTTCTGAGCCCTCTCCTGTACTCCCTGTTCACCCACGACTGCGTGGCCACGCACGCCTCCAACTCAATCATCAAGTTTGCGGACGACACAACAGTGGTAGGCTTGATTACCAACAACGACGAGACGGCCTACAGGGAGGAGGTGAGGGCCCTCGGAGTGAGGTGTCAGGAAAATAACCTCACACTCAACGTCAACAAAACTAAGGAGATGATTGTGGACTTCAGGAAACAGCAGAGGGAACACCCCCCCATCCACATCGATGGAACAGTAGTGGAGAGGGTAGCAAGTTTTAAGTTCCTCGGCATACACATCACAGACAAACTGAATTGGTCCACTCACACAGACAGCATCGTGAAGAAGGCGCAGCAGCGCCTCTTCAACCTCAGGAGGCTGAAGAAATTCGGCTTGTCACCAAAAGCACTCACAAACTTCTACAGATGCACAATCGAGAGCATCCTGGCGGGCTGTATCACCGCCTGGTATGGCAACTGCACCGCCCTCAACCGTAAGGCTCTCCAGAGGGTAGTGAGGTCTGCACAACGCATCACCGGGGGCAAACTACCTGCCCTCCAGGACACCTACACCACCCGATGCTACAGGAAGGCCATAAAGATCATCAAGGACATCAACCACCCGAGCCACTGCCTGTTCACCCCGCTGTCATCCAGAAGGCGAGGTCAGTACAGGTGCATCAAAGCTGGGACCGAGAGACTGAAAAACAGCTTCTATCTCAAGGCCATCAGACTGTTAAACAGCCACCACTAACATTGAGTGGCTACTGCCAACACACTGTCAATGCCACTGACTCTACTCCAGCCACTTTAATCATGGGAATTGATGGGAAATTATGTAAATATATCACTAGCCACTTTAAACAATGCTACCTTATATAATGTTACTTACCCTACATTATTCATCTCATATGCATACGTAGATACTGTACTCTATATCATCGACTGCATCCTTATGTAATACATGTATCACTAGCCACTTTAACTATGCCACTTGGTTTACATACTCATCTCATATGTATATACTGTACTCGATATCATCTACTGTATCTTGCCTATGCTGCTCTGTACCATCACTCATTCATATATCCTTATGTACATATTCTTTATCCCCTTACACTGTGTATAAGACAGTAGTTTTTTTTGGAATTGTTAGTTAGATTACTTGTTCGTTATTACTGCATTGTCGGAACTAGAAGCACAAGCATTTCGCTACACTCGCATTAACATCTGCTAACCATGTGTATGTGACAAATAAATTTGATTTGATTTGATTTGGTGTAATGACTATTCAAAAATAAACAAATTCTGTGTAAAGTGATTTGTCCAATCACTGCATTCCTCTGCATGGTGTAATGACGAGACAAAAATCACCAATCTCTGTGTAAAGTTTGTTTCCCAATCACTGAACTCCCCTGCATGGTGGGATGAATCGTAAAAATCTCCAAACTCTGTGTAAAATCTGTTGTCCAATCACTGCAGTCATCTGCATGGTGTAATTACTAGCCAAAAATAGACAAACTCTGTGTAAAGTCTGTGGTCCAGTCACTGCATTCCCCTGCACTGTGTAAAGACTAGTCAAACATATCCCAAATCTGTGTAAAGTCTGTGGTCCAATCAATGCATTCCCCTGCATGGTGTAATAAATCGTAAAAAAAACTCCAATCTCTGTGTAAAGTCTGTTGTCCAATCAATGCATTCCCCTGCACGGTGTAATGAATATTCAAACATTTCCCAACTCTGTGTAAAGTCTGGTGTCCAATCACTGCATTCCCCTGCTTGGTGTAATTACTAGTCAAAAATAGACAAACTCTGTGGAAAATCTATTGTCCAATCACTGCATTTCATTGAATGTTGGAAGGAATAGTCAACAATCTCCCAACTCTGTGTAAAGTCTGTTGCCTATTCACTGCATTCCCTTGAATGTTGTAAGGAATAGTCAAACATCACCGAACTCTGTGTAAAGTGGGTTTCCCAATTACTGAATTCCGCTGCATGGTGTAATGAATCATAAAAATTTCCCATATCTGTGTAAAGTCTGATGTCCCATCACTGCATTCCCCTGCATGGTGTAATAAATCGTAAAAAAAACTCCAATCTCTGTGTAAAGTCTGTTTTCCAATCACTGCATTCCACTGCATGATGTAATGACTAGACAAACATCTCCAAACTCTGCGTAAAGTATGTTGTCCAATCACTGAATAGCCAAGCATGGTGTAATGACAAGTCAAACATCTCCAAACTCTGCGTAAAGTATGTTGTCCAATCACTGAATAGCCAAGCATGGTGTAATGACAAGTCAAACATCTCCAAACTCTGCGTAAAGTCTGTTTTCCAATCACTGCATTCCACTGCATGATGTAATGACTAGACAAACATCTCCAAACTCTGCGTAAAGTATGTTGTCCAATCACTGAATAGCCAAGCATGGTGTAATGACAAGTCAAACATCTCCAAACTCTGTGTAAACTTTGCTGTTCAATCACTGCATACCCCTGAATGATGTTATAAATAGTCAAAGATTTCCAAATACTGTGTAAAGTCTGTTGTCCAATCACTGCAATCCCCTGCATGGTGCAATGACTATTCAAAAATAGACTAAATCTGTGTAAAGTCTGTTGTCTAATCACTGCATTCCCCTGCACTGTGTAAAGACTAGTCAATAATCTCAAAACGCTGTGTAAAGTCTGTTGTCCAATCACTGCATTCCCCTGCATGGTGTAATGATTAGTCAAAAATCTCCAAACTATGTGTAAAGTCTGTTGTCCAATCACTGAATACCCCAGCATGGTGTAATGACAAGTCAAACATCTCCAAACTCTGTGTAAAGTCTGTTGTCCAATAACTGCATTCCCCTGCATGGTGTAATGACTATTCAAAAATAGACAAACTATGTGTAAAGTTTGTTGTCCATTCACTGCATTCCCCTGCATGGTGTAATGACGAGACACAAATCTCCAAACGATATGTAAAGTCTGTTGTCCAATCACTGCATTCCCCTGCACTGTGTAAAGACTAGTCAAAAATCACCAAACTCTGTGTAAAGTTTGTTGTCCAATCACTGCAATCCCCTGCATGGCAAAATAAATAGTCAAAATCTCCAAACTCTGTGTAAAGTCTGTTGTCCAATCACTGCATTCCCCTGCATGGTGTAATGAATATTCAAACATTTCCAAACTCTGTGTAAAGTCTGTTGTCCAATCACTGCGTTCCCCTGCATGGTGTAATGAATATTCAAACATTTCCAAACTCTGTGTAAAGTCTGTTGTTCAATCATCGCATTCACCGCACGGTGTAATGACTAATCATACATTTCCAAATTCTGTGTTAAGTTTCTTGTCCAATCACTGCATTCCCCTGCATGTGCAAAGACTAGTAAAAAATCAAGAACTCTATGTAAAGTGTGTCGTCCAATCACTGCAAACCCCTGCATGGTGTAATGAATATTCAAACATTTACAAACTCTGTGTAAAGTCTGTTGTCCAATCACTGCATTCCCCTGCACTGTGTAAAGAGTAGTAAAAAATCTCCAAACTCTGTGTAAAGTATGCCGTCCAATCACTGCAAACACCTGCATGGTGTAATGAATATTCAAACATTTACAAACACTGTGTAAAGTCTGTTGTCCAATCACCGCATGGTGTAAGGAATAGACAAAAATCACCAAATTTAGTTTAGTTAGTTTATTTTTATTTTATTTTATTTTTTATTTTTACAGGGACAGTGCACATTAATCAACGTTTCAGTAAAAGTGCCGGTTTTAGCCAGCCGGGTCATTTTCAACCGCAGTCCCTGGGCAGGTTATTAAAAACAATTACAATATAGACAATAGCAACATAGAACAGGCAAGACATAGCAACATAGGACAAGCAAGACATAGCATACAGACAGAGCAACATAGGACAAGCAAGACGTAGCATACAGACAGAGCAACATAGAACAAAAAGCAGCAAGACAAAATTCATAAAAGCAACAAAGTGTTTCCACACCTCACAAGCTACAGACAACAGACAACATGGAAAGCGGCAACACACAGCTAGGGACCATGTTCACAAATCTGATTGACCTTTAGCCATGTCTTCAAGCATTTTGTGAAAGTGTGATATGTGGTGCAGTTATGTGTGTCTGATGGCAGTGTATTCCAGACATGGGAAGCTCTCACAGAGAATGCAGATTTACTAAAGGTGCTTTTCCTTAGGGGAACTATACAGTCACCTCTCATGGCAGACCTTGTGGATCTGCTGCCATATGTCTGGGTTTTCTGTTTAACAAAAATATTGAGTGGAGGGGGAGCCAGGCCATTAAGGATCTTGAATACAAGACATGCGTCGGTGTATTGCACAAGATTTTCCCAACTCAAGAGCTCATGCTTTCTAAGGATGTGACAATGATGATGGCTATTGGGCTTCCTATCAAGCACTTTGAGAGCCTGTTTGTAGACAGACTGAATAGGTTTTAATGTTGTACAGCAAGCTTGGGCCCAACTAGTCAAGCAGTATGTTAAGTGGGGGAGTATCATAGATTTGAAGTACAGTTTTGCTACCTCTGTAGTCAAACAATTTCGTATAAATCGGAAATTAGCTAGGTTGAATTTGGTTATTTGAATTACCTTTTTCACATGCTTTTTAAAAGAGAGGTTGGAATCAAGTATGATGCCAAGGTACTTAAAATCGGATACCACCTGGAACTTCTCCCCTGACACATAGACATCTGGCTCAGTAGCATCTGTTGCCCTCTTTGTGAAGAACATGCAAAGTTATTTTCACATTGAGATGCAAACACGAGTCACTGAGCCACTTTGTAACCTGGACCATTACAGTAGTGAGTTCTTGTGCAGCTTGTTGTTTGCTCTTTGCATGCACATATATCACTGTATCATCTGCATACATTTGAACTTCAGACCCAGTACAGACAGAAGGCATTCTGTGTAAAGTTTGTTGTCCAATCACTGCATTCCTCTGCATGGTGTAATGACGAGACACAAATCTCCAAACGTTATGTAAATTCTGTTGGCCAATCAATGCATTCCCCTGCATGGTGTAATAAATAGTCAAACATCTCCCAACTCTGTGTAAAGTCTGTTGTCCAATCACTCCATTCCTCTGCATGGTGTAATGAATAGTCAAAAATCTCAAAAATCTGTGTAAAGCCTGTTGTCCAATCACTGCATTCACCACATGGTGAAATGATTCGTCAAGCATCTCCAAACAATGAGAAAAGTTTGTTGTCCAATTACTGCGTTCCCATGCATGGTGGCATGAATAGTCAAAAATCTCAAAACGATATGTAAAGTCTGTTGTCCAATCACTGATTTCCCCTGCACTGTGTAAAGACTAGTCAAAAATCACCAAACTCTGTTTAAAGTTTGTTGTCCAATTACTGCATTCCCCTGCATGTTGTAATGAAAAGTAAAACATCTCACAACTCTGTGTAAAGTCTGTTGTCCAATCACTGCAATCCCCTGCATGGCAAAATAAATAGTCAAAATCTCCAAACTCTGTATAAAGTCTGTTGTCCAATCACTGCGTTCCCCTGCATGGTATAATGAATATTCAAACATTTCCAAACTCTGTGTAAAGTCTGTTGTTCAATCATCGCATTCACCGCATGGTGTAATGACTCATCATACATTTCCAAATTATGTGTTAAGTTTCTTGTCCAATCACTGCATTCCCCTGCATGGTGCAAAGACTTGTCAAAAATCAAGAACTCTGTGTAAAGTATGTCGTCCAATCACTGCAAACCCCTGCATGGTGTAATGAATATTCAAACATTTCCAAACTCTGTGTAAAGTCTGTTGTCCAATCACTGCATTCCCCTGCACTGTGTAAAGACTAGTAAAAAATCTCACAACTCTGTATAAAGTCTGTTGTCCAATCACTGCATTCCCCTGCATGGTGCAAAGACTAGTCAAAAATCAAGAACTCTGTGTAAAGTATGTCGTCCAATCACTGCAAACCCCTGCATGGTGTAATGAATATTCAAACATTTCCAAACTCGGTGTAAAGTCTGTTGTCCAATCACTGCATTCCCCTGCACTGTGTAAAGACTAGTAAAAAATCTCCAAACACTATGTAAAGTCTGTTGTCCAATCACTGCATTCCCCTGCATGATGTAATGACTGGTCAAAAATCTCCCAACTCTGTGTAAAGTCTATTGTCCAATCACTGCATTCCCATGCATGGTGTAATGAATAGTGAAAAATCTCCCAACTCTGTGTAAAGTCTGTTGTCCAATCACCGCATTCACCGCATGGTGTAATGAATAGACAAATATTTACAAATTCTGTGTTAAGTCTGTTGTCCAATCACTGCATAAACCGCATGGTGTAATGAATAGACAAAAATCAACAACCTCTGTGTAAAGCTTGTTGTCCAATTACTGCATTCCACTGCATGGTGTCATGAATATTCAAACATTTCCAAATTCTGTGTAAAGTCTGTTGTCCAATCACTGCATTCCCCTGCATGGTGTAATGACTAGTCAAAAATCTCAAAACACTGTGTAAATTTGGTTGTTCAATCACTGTAATCCCCTGCATGGTGTAATGACTATACAAAAACCTCCAAACACTGTGTAAAGTCTGTTGTCCAATCACTGCATTCCCCTGCATGGTGTAATGACTCGTCAAAATCTCCCAACTCTGTGTAAAGTCTGTTGTCCAATCACTGCATTCCCCTGCATGGTGTAATGACTATACAAAAATCACCAAACTCTGTATTAAGTTTGTTGTCCAATCACTGCATTCCCCTGCAAGGTGTAATGACTAGTCAAAAATCTCCCAACTCTGTGTAAAGTTTGTTGTCCAATCACTGCATTCCCGTGCATGGTGTAATGACGAGACACAAATCTCCAAACGATATGTAAACTCTGTTGTCCAATCAATGCATTCCCCTGCAAGGTGTAATGACTAGTCAAACATCTCCCAACTCTGTGTAAAGTATATTGTCCAATCACTGCATTCCCATGCATGATGTAATGATGAGACACAAATCAACAAACTATGTGGTAAGTTTGTTGTCCAATCACTGCATTCCCCTGCAATGTGTAATGACTAGTCAGAAATCTCCCAACTCTGTGTAAAGTCTGTTGTCCAATCACCGCATTCACCGCATGGTGTAATGAATAGACAAATATTTACAAATTCTGTGTTAAGTCTGTTGTCCAATCACTGCATAAACCGCATGGTGTAATGAATAGACAAAAATCAACAAACTCTGTGTAAAGCTTGTTGTCCAATCACTGCATTCCCCTGCATGGTGTAATGACTATTCAAAAATAGACAAACTCTGTGTAAAGTTTGTTGTCCAATCACTGCATTCCCCAACAAGGTGTAAAGACTAGTCAAACATCTCCAAACTCTGTGTAAAGTCTGTTGTCCAATCACTGCATTCCCCTGCATGGTGTAAAGATTAGTCAAACATCTCCAAACTCTGTGTAAAGTCTGTTGTCCAATAACTGCATTCCCCAGCAAGGTGTAAAGATTAGTCAAACATCTCCAAACTCTGTGACAAGTCTGTTGTCCAATCACTGCATTCCCCTGCATAGTGTAATGAATAGTCAATAATCTCAAAATGCTTTGTTAAATCTGTTGTCCAATCAACGCATTCACCACATGGTGTAATGAATAGACAAACATTTACACATTCTGTGTAAAGTCTGTTGTCCAATCACTGCATTCCCCTGAATGGTGTAATGACTAGTCAAAAATCTCAAAACACTGTGTAAATGTGGTTGTTCAATCACTGTAATCCCGTGCATGATGTTATAAGCAGTCAAAATCTCCCAACTCTGTATAAAGTCTGCTGTCCAATCAATGTATTCCCCAGCAAGGTGTAAAGACTAGTCAAACATCTCCAAACTCTGTATTAACTTTGTTGTCCAATCACTGCATGATGTCATGACTCGTCAGGCATCTCCCAACTCTGTGTAAAGTCTGTTGTCCAAACACTGCATTCCCCTGCATGGTGTAATGAATAGTCAAAAATCTCAAAACTCTCTGTAAAGTTTGTTGTCCAATCACTGCATTCCCCTCTATGGTCTAATGAATATTCAAACATTTCCAAATTCTGTGCAAAGTCTGTTGTCCAATAACTGCATTCCCCTGCATGGCGTAATAAATAGTAAAAAATCTCAAAATTCTGTACAAAGTCTGTTGTCCAATAACTGCATTCCCCTGCTTGGCGTAATATTTAGGAAAAAATCTCCAAACACTGTGTAAAGTTTGTTGTCCAATCAATGCATTCCCCAACAAGGTGTAAAGACTAGTCAAAAATCTCCAAACTCTGGATAAAGTCTGCTGTCCAATCAATGTATTCCCCTGCATGGTGTAATGAATATTCAAACATTTCCAAACTCTTTGTAAAACCTGTTGTACATTCACTGTATTCCCCTACATGGTGTAATGGCTCATCAAACATCTCCAAACTCTGTGCAAAATCTGTTGTCCAATAACTGCATTCCCCTGCATGGTGTGATGACTAGTCAAACATCTCCAAACTCTGTTTAAAGTATTTAGTCTAATCACTGCATTCCCCTGCAAGATGTAATGACTCATCAAACATCTCCCAACTCTGTGGAAAGTCTGTTGTCCAATCACTCCATTCCTCTGCATGGTGTAATGAATAGTCAAAAATCTCAAAAATCTGTGTAAAGCCTGTTGTCCAATCACTGCATTCACCACATGGTGAAATGATTCGTCAAGCATCTCCAAACAATGAGAAAAGTTTGTTGTCCAATTACTGCGTTCCCATGCATGGTGGCATGAATAGTCAAAAATCTCAAAACGATATGTAAAGTCTGTTGTCCAATCACTGATTTCCCCTGCACTGTGTAAAGACTAGTCAAAAATCACCAAACTCTGTTTAAAGTTTGTTGTCCAATTACTGCATTCCCCTGCATGTTGTAATGAAAAGTAAAACATCTCACAACTCTGTGTAAAGTCTGTTGTCCAATCACTGCAATCCCCTGCATGGCAAAATAAATAGTCAAAATCTCCAAACTCTGTATAAAGTCTGTTGTCCAATCACTGCGTTCCCCTGCATGGTATAATGAATATTCAAACATTTCCAAACTCTGTGTAAAGTCTGTTGTTCAATCATCGCATTCACCGCATGGTGTAATGACTCATCATACATTTCCAAATTCTGTGTTAAGTTTCTTGTCCAATCACTGCATTCCCCTGCATGGTGCAAAGACTTGTCAAAAATCAAGAACTCTGTGTAAAGTATGTCGTCCAATCACTGCAAACCCCTGCATGGTGTAATGAATATTCAAACATTTCCAAACTCTGTGTAAAGTCTGTTGTCCAATCACTGCATTCCCCTGCACTGTGTAAAGACTAGTAAAAAATCTCACAACTCTGTATAAAGTCTGTTGTCCAATCACTGCATTCCCCTGCATGGTGCAAAGACTAGTCAAAAATCAAGAACTCTGTGTAAAGTATGTCGTCCAATCACTGCAAACCCCTGCATGGTGTAATGAATATTCAAACATTTCCAAACTCGGTGTAAAGTCTGTTGTCCAATCACTGCATTCCCCTGCACTGTGTAAAGACTAGTAAAAATCTCCAAACACTATGTAAAGTCTGTTGTCCAATCACTGCATTCCCCTGCATGATGTAATGACTGGTCAAAAATCTCCCAACTCTGTGTAAAGTCTATTGTCCAATCACTGCATTCCCATGCATGGTGTAATGAATAGTGAAAAATCTCCCAACTCTGTGTAAAGTCTGTTGTCCAATCACCGCATTCACCGCATGGTGTAATGAATAGACAAATATTTACAAATTCTGTGTTAAGTCTGTTGTCCAATCACTGCATAAACCGCATGGTGTAATGAATAGACAAAAATCAACAACCTCTGTGTAAAGCTTGTTGTCCAATTACTGCATTCCACTGCATGGTGTCATGAATATTCAAACATTTCCAAATTCTGTGTAAAGTCTGTTGTCCAATCACTGCATTCCCCTGCATGGTGTAATGACTAGTCAAAAATCTCAAAACACTGTGTAAATTTGGTTGTTCAATCACTGTAATCCCCTGCATGGTGTAATGACTATACAAAAACCTCCAAACACTGTGTAAAGTCTGTTGTCCAATCACTGCATTCCCCTGCATGGTGTAATGACTCGTCAAAATCTCCCAACTCTGTGTAAAGTCTGTTGTCCAATCACTGCATTCCCCTGCATGGTGTAATGACTATACAAAAATCACCAAACTCTGTATTAAGTTTGTTGTCCAATCACTGCATTCCCCTGCAAGGTGTAATGACTAGTCAAAAATCTCCCAACTCTGTGTAAAGTTTGTTGTCCAATCACTGCATTCCCGTGCATGGTGTAATGACGAGACACAAATCTCCAAACGATATGTAAACTCTGTTGTCCAATCAATGCATTCCCCTGCAAGGTGTAATGACTAGTCAAACATCTCCCAACTCTGTGTAAAGTATATTGTCCAATCACTGCATTCCCATGCATGATGTAATGATGAGACACAAATCAACAAACTATGTGGTAAGTTTGTTGTCCAATCACTGCATTCCCCTGCAATGTGTAATGACTAGTCAGAAATCTCCCAACTCTGTGTAAAGTCTGTTGTCCAATCACCGCATTCACCGCATGGTGTAATGAATAGACAAATATTTACAAATTCTGTGTTAAGTCTGTTGTCCAATCACTGCATAAACCGCATGGTGTAATGAATAGACAAAAATCAACAAACTCTGTGTAAAGCTTGTTGTCCAATCACTGCATTCCCCTGCATGGTGTAATGACTATTCAAAAATAGACAAACTCTGTGTAAAGTTTGTTGTCCAATCACTGCATTCCCCAACAAGGTGTAAAGACTAGTCAAACATCTCCAAACTCTGTGTAAAGTCTGTTGTCCAATCACTGCATTCCCCTGCATGGTGTAAAGATTAGTCAAACATCTCCAAACTCTGTGTAAAGTCTGTTGTCCAATAACTGCATTCCCCAGCAAGGTGTAAAGATTAGTCAAACATCTCCAAACTCTGTGACAAGTCTGTTGTCCAATCACTGCATTCCCCTGCATAGTGTAATGAATAGTCAATAATCTCAAAATGCTTTGTTAAATCTGTTGTCCAATCAACGCATTCACCACATGGTGTAATGAATAGACAAACATTTACACATTCTGTGTAAAGTCTGTTGTCCAATCACTGCATTCCCCTGAATGGTGTAATGACTAGTCAAAAATCTCAAAACACTGTGTAAATGTGGTTGTTCAATCACTGTAATCCCGTGCATGATGTTATAAGCAGTCAAAATCTCCCAACTCTGTATAAAGTCTGCTGTCCAATCAATGTATTCCCCAGCAAGGTGTAAAGACTAGTCAAACATCTCCAAACTCTGTATTAACTTTGTTGTCCAATCACTGCATGATGTCATGACTCGTCAGGCATCTCCCAACTCTGTGTAAAGTCTGTTGTCCAAACACTGCATTCCCCTGCATGGTGTAATGAATAGTCAAAAATCTCAAAACTCTCTGTAAAGTTTGTTGTCCAATCACTGCATTCCCCTCTATGGTCTAATGAATATTCAAACATTTCCAAATTCTGTGCAAAGTCTGTTGTCCAATAACTGCATTCCCCTGCATGGCGTAATAAATAGTAAAAAATCTCAAAATTCTGTACAAAGTCTGTTGTCCAATAACTGCATTCCCCTGCTTGGCGTAATATTTAGGAAAAAATCTCCAAACACTGTGTAAAGTTTGTTGTCCAATCAATGCATTCCCCAACAAGGTGTAAAGACTAGTCAAAAATCTCCAAACTCTGGATAAAGTCTGCTGTCCAATCAATGTATTCCCCTGCATGGTGTAATGAATATTCAAACATTTCCAAACTCTTTGTAAAACCTGTTGTACATTCACTGTATTCCCCTACATGGTGTAATGGCTCATCAAACATCTCCAAACTCTGTGCAAAATCTGTTGTCCAATAACTGCATTCCCCTGCATGGTGTGATGACTAGTCAAACATCTCCAAACTCTGTTTAAAGTATTTAGTCTAATCACTGCATTCCCCTGCAAGATGTAATGACTCATCAAACATCTCCCAACTCTGTGGAAAGTCTGTTGTCCAATCACTCCATTCCTCTGCATGGTGTAATGAATAGTCAAAAATCTCAAAAATCTGTGTAAAGCCTGTTGTCCAATCACTGCATTCACCACATGGTGAAATGATTCGTCAAGCATCTCCAAACAATGAGAAAAGTTTGTTGTCCAATTACTGCGTTCCCATGCATGGTGGCATGAATAGTCAAAAATCTCAAAACGATATGTAAAGTCTGTTGTCCAATCACTGATTTCCCCTGCACTGTGTAAAGACTAGTCAAAAATCACCAAACTCTGTTTAAAGTTTGTTGTCCAATTACTGCATTCCCCTGCATGTTGTAATGAAAAGTAAAACATCTCACAACTCTGTGTAAAGTCTGTTGTCCAATCACTGCAATCCCCTGCATGGCAAAATAAATAGTCAAAATCTCCAAACTCTGTATAAAGTCTGTTGTCCAATCACTGCGTTCCCCTGCATGGTATAATGAATATTCAAACATTTCCAAACTCTGTGTAAAGTCTGTTGTTCAATCATCGCATTCACCGCATGGTGTAATGACTCATCATACATTTCCAAATTCTGTGTTAAGTTTCTTGTCCAATCACTGCATTCCCCTGCATGGTGCAAAGACTTGTCAAAAATCAAGAACTCTGTGTAAAGTATGTCGTCCAATCACTGCAAACCCCTGCATGGTGTAATGAATATTCAAACATTTCCAAACTCTGTGTAAAGTCTGTTGTCCAATCACTGCATTCCCCTGCACTGTGTAAAGACTAGTAAAAAATCTCACAACTCTGTATAAAGTCTGTTGTCCAATCACTGCATTCCCCTGCATGGTGCAAAGACTAGTCAAAAATCAAGAACTCTGTGTAAAGTATGTCGTCCAATCACTGCAAACCCCTGCATGGTGTAATGAATATTCAAACATTTCCAAACTCGGTGTAAAGTCTGTTGTCCAATCACTGCATTCCCCTGCACTGTGTAAAGACTAGTAAAAAATCTCCAAACACTATGTAAAGTCTGTTGTCCAATCACTGCATTCCCCTGCATGATGTAATGACTGGTCAAAAATCTCCCAACTCTGTGTAAAGTCTATTGTCCAATCACTGCATTCCCATGCATGGTGTAATGAATAGTGAAAAATCTCCCAACTCTGTGTAAAGTCTGTTGTCCAATCACCGCATTCACCGCATGGTGTAATGAATAGACAAATATTTACAAATTCTGTGTTAAGTCTGTTGTCCAATCACTGCATAAACCGCATGGTGTAATGAATAGACAAAAATCAACAACCTCTGTGTAAAGCTTGTTGTCCAATTACTGCATTCCACTGCATGGTGTCATGAATATTCAAACATTTCCAAATTCTGTGTAAAGTCTGTTGTCCAATCACTGCATTCCCCTGCATGGTGTAATGACTAGTCAAAAATCTCAAAACACTGTGTAAATTTGGTTGTTCAATCACTGTAATCCCCTGCATGGTGTAATGACTATACAAAAACCTCCAAACACTGTGTAAAGTCTGTTGTCCAATCACTGCATTCCCCTGCATGGTGTAATGACTCGTCAAAATCTCCCAACTCTGTGTAAAGTCTGTTGTCCAATCACTGCATTCCCCTGCATGGTGTAATGACTATACAAAAATCACCAAACTCTGTATTAAGTTTGTTGTCCAATCACTGCATTCCCCTGCAAGGTGTAATGACTAGTCAAAAATCTCCCAACTCTGTGTAAAGTTTGTTGTCCAATCACTGCATTCCCGTGCATGGTGTAATGACGAGACACAAATCTCCAAACGATATGTAAACTCTGTTGTCCAATCAATGCATTCCCCTGCAAGGTGTAATGACTAGTCAAACATCTCCCAACTCTGTGTAAAGTATATTGTCCAATCACTGCATTCCCATGCATGATGTAATGATGAGACACAAATCAACAAACTATGTGGTAAGTTTGTTGTCCAATCACTGCATTCCCCTGCAATGTGTAATGACTAGTCAGAAATCTCCCAACTCTGTGTAAAGTCTGTTGTCCAATCACCGCATTCACCGCATGGTGTAATGAATAGACAAATATTTACAAATTCTGTGTTAAGTCTGTTGTCCAATCACTGCATAAACCGCATGGTGTAATGAATAGACAAAAATCAACAAACTCTGTGTAAAGCTTGTTGTCCAATCACTGCATTCCCCTGCATGGTGTAATGACTATTCAAAAATAGACAAACTCTGTGTAAAGTTTGTTGTCCAATCACTGCATTCCCCAACAAGGTGTAAAGACTAGTCAAACATCTCCAAACTCTGTGTAAAGTCTGTTGTCCAATCACTGCATTCCCCTGCATGGTGTAAAGATTAGTCAAACATCTCCAAACTCTGTGTAAAGTCTGTTGTCCAATAACTGCATTCCCCAGCAAGGTGTAAAGATTAGTCAAACATCTCCAAACTCTGTGACAAGTCTGTTGTCCAATCACTGCATTCCCCTGCATAGTGTAATGAATAGTCAATAATCTCAAAATGCTTTGTTAAATCTGTTGTCCAATCAACGCATTCACCACATGGTGTAATGAATAGACAAACATTTACACATTCTGTGTAAAGTCTGTTGTCCAATCACTGCATTCCCCTGAATGGTGTAATGACTAGTCAAAAATCTCAAAACACTGTGTAAATGTGGTTGTTCAATCACTGTAATCCCGTGCATGATGTTATAAGCAGTCAAAATCTCCCAACTCTGTATAAAGTCTGCTGTCCAATCAATGTATTCCCCAGCAAGGTGTAAAGACTAGTCAAACATCTCCAAACTCTGTATTAACTTTGTTGTCCAATCACTGCATGATGTCATGACTCGTCAGGCATCTCCCAACTCTGTGTAAAGT
This sequence comes from Oncorhynchus kisutch, assembly GCF_002021735.2. Lineage (NCBI taxonomy): Eukaryota > Metazoa > Chordata > Actinopteri > Salmoniformes > Salmonidae > Oncorhynchus > Oncorhynchus kisutch. The sequence continues at coordinate 44,620,685 of NC_034186.2, read as the reverse complement.
CTGTTGTCCAAACACTGCATTCCCCTGCATGGTGTAATGAATAGTCAAAAATCTCAAAACTCTCTGTAAAGTTTGTTGTCCAATCACTGCATTCCCCTCTATGGTCTAATGAATATTCAAACATTTCCAAATTCTGTGCAAAGTCTGTTGTCCAATAACTGCATTCCCCTGCATGGCGTAATAAATAGTAAAAAATCTCAAAATTCTGTACAAAGTCTGTTGTCCAATAACTGCATTCCCCTGCTTGGCGTAATATTTAGGAAAAAATCTCCAAACACTGTGTAAAGTTTGTTGTCCAATCAATGCATTCCCCAACAAGGTGTAAAGACTAGTCAAAAATCTCCAAACTCTGGATAAAGTCTGCTGTCCAATCAATGTATTCCCCTGCATGGTGTAATGAATATTCAAACATTTCCAAACTCTTTGTAAAACCTGTTGTACATTCACTGTATTCCCCTACATGGTGTAATGGCTCATCAAACATCTCCAAACTCTGTGCAAAATCTGTTGTCCAATAACTGCATTCCCCTGCATGGTGTGATGACTAGTCAAACATCTCCAAACTCTGTTTAAAGTATTTAGTCTAATCACTGCATTCCCCTGCAAGATGTAATGACTCATCAAACATCTCCCAACTCTGTGGAAAGTCTGTTGTCCAATCACTGCATTCCCCTGCATGGTGTAATGACGAGACACAAATCTCCAAATGATATTTAAACTCTGTTGTCCAACCACTGCATTCCCCAGCAAGATGTAAAGACGAGTCAAAAATCATCAAACTCTGTGTAGAGTCTGTTGTCCAATTACTGCATTCCCATGCATGGTGTAATGAATAGTCAAAAATAGACAAACTCTGTGTAAAGTCTGTTGTTAAGTCTATTGTCCAATCACCGCATTCAACGCATGTTGTAATGAATAGTCAAACATTTACAAATTCTGTGTTAAGTCTATTGTCCAATCACTGCATTCCCCTGCATGGTGCAAAGACTAGTCAAAAATCAAGAACTCTGTGTAAAGTATGTCGTCCAATCACTGCAAACCCCTGCATGGTGTAATGAATATTCAAACATTTCCAAACTCGGTGTAAAGTCTGTTGTCCAATCACTGCATTCCCCTGCACTGTGTAAAGACTAGTAAAAAATCTCCAAACACTATGTAAAGTCTGTTGTCCAATCACTGCATTCCCCTGCATGATGTAATGACTGGTCAAAAATTTCCCAACTCTGTGTAAAGTCTATTGTCCAATCACTGCATTCCCATGCATGGTGTAATGAATAGTGAAAAATAGACAAACTCTGTGTAAAGTCTGTTGTCCAATCACCGCATTCACCGCATGGTGTAATGAATAGACAAATATTTACAAATTCTGTGTTAAGTCTGTTGTCCAATCACTGCATAAACTGCATGGTGTAATGAATAGACAAAAATCAACAACCTCTGTGTAAAGCTTGTTGTCCAATTACTGCATTCCACTGCATGGTGTCATGAATATTCAAACATTTCCAAATTCTGTGTAAAGTCTGTTGTCCAATCACTGCATTCCCCTGCATGGTGTAATGACTAGTCAAAAATCTCAAAACACTGTGTAAATTTGGTTGTTCAATCACTGTAATCGCCTGCATGGTGTAATGACTATACAAAAACCTCCAAACACTGTGTAAAGTCTGTTGTCCAATCACTGCATTCCCCTGCATGGTGTAATGACTATACAAAAATCACCAAACTCTGTATTAAGTTTGTTGTCCAATCACTGCATTCCCCTGCAAGGTGTAATGACTAGTCAAAAATCTCCCAACTCTGTGTAAAGTTTGTTGTCCAATCACTGCATTCCCGTGCATGGTGTAATGACGAGACACAAATCTCCAAACGATATGTAAACTCTGTTGTCCAATCAATGCATTCCCCTGCAAGGTGTAATGACTAGTCAAACATCTCCCAACTCTGTGTAAAGTATATTGTCCAATCACTGCATTCCCATGCATGATGTAATGATGAGACACAAATCAACAAACTATGTGGTAAGTTTGTTGTCCAATCACTGCATTCCCCTGCAATGTGTAAAGACTAGTCAGAAATCTCCCAACTCTGTGTAAAGTCTGTTGTCCAATCACTGCATTCCCCTGCATGATGTCATGACTCGTCAGGCATCTCCAAACTCTGAGAAAAGTCTGTTGTCCAATCACCGCATTCACCGCATGGTGTAATGAATAGACAAATATTTACAAATTCTGTGTTAAGTCTGTTGTCCAATCACTGCATAAACCGCATGGTGTAATGAATAGACAAAAATCAACAAACTCTGTGTAAAGCTTGTTGTCCAATCACTGCATTCCCCTGCATGGTGTAATGACTATTCAAAAATAGACAAACTCTGTGTAAAGTTTGTTGTCCAATCACTGCATTCCCCAACAAGGTGTAAAGACTAGTCAAACATCTCCAAACTCTGTGTAAAGTCTGTTGTCCAATCACTGCATTCCCCTGCATGGTGTAAAGATTAGTCAAACATCTCCAAACTCTGTGTAAAGTCTGTTGTCCAATAACTGCATTCCCCAGCAAGGTGTAAAGATTAGTCAAACATCTCCAAACTCTGTGACAAGTCTGTTGTCCAATCACTGCATTCCCCTGCATAGTGTAATGAATAGTCAATAATCTCAAAATGCTTTGTTAAATCTGTTGTCCAATCAACGCATTCACCACATGGTGTAATGAATAGACAAACATTTACACATTCTGTGTAAAGTCTGTTGTCCAATCACTGCATTCCCCTGAATGGTGTAATGACTAGTCAAAAATCTCAAAACACTGTGTAAATGTGGTTGTTCAATCACTGTAATCCCGTGCATGGTGTTATAAGCAGTCAAAATCTCCCAACTCTGTATAAAGTCTGCTGTCCAATCAATGTATTCCCCAGCAAGGTGTAAAGACTAGTCAAACATCTCCAAACTCTGTATTAACTTTGTTGTCCAATCACTGCATGATGTCATGACTCGTCAGGCATCTCCCAACTCTGTGTAAAGTCTGTTGTCCAAACACTGCATTCCCCTACATGGTGTAATGAATAGTCAAAAATCTCAAAACTCTCTGTAAAGTTTGTTGTCCAATCACTGCATTCCCCTCTATGGTCTAATGAATATTCAAACATTTCCAAATTCTGTGCAAAGTCTGTTGTCCAATAACTGCATTCCCCTGCATGGCGTAATAAATAGTAAAAAATCTCAAAATTCTGTGCAAAGTCTGTTGTCCAATAACTGCATTCCCCTGCTTGGCGTAATATTTAGGAAAAAATCTCCAAACACTGTGTAAAGTTTGTTGTCCAATCAATGCATTCCCCAACAAGGTGTAAAGACTAGTCAAAAATCTCCAAACTCTGGATAAAGTCTGCTGTCCAATCAATGTATTCCCCTGCATGGTGTAATGAATATTCAAACATTTCCAAACTCTTTGTAAAACCTGTTGTACATTCACTGTATTCCCCTACATGGTGTAATGGCTCATCAAACATCTCCAAACTCTGTGCAAAATCTGTTGTCCAATAACTGCATTCCCCTGCATGGTGTGATCACTAGTCAAACATCTCCAAACTCTGTTTAAAGTATTTTGTCTAATCACTGCATTCCCCTGCAAGATGTAATGACTCATCAAACATCTCCCAACTCTGTGGAAAGTCTGTTGTCCAATCACTGCATTCCCCTGCATGGTGTAATGACGAGACACAAATCTCCAAATGATATTTAAACTCTGTTGTCCAACCACTGCATTCCCCAGCAAGATGTAAAGACGAGTCAAAAATCATCAAACTCTGTGTAGAGTCTGTTGTCCAATTACTGCATTCCCATGCATGGTGTAATGAATAGTCAAAAATAGACAAACTCTGTGTAAAGTCTGTTGTTAAGTCTATTGTCCAATCACCGCATTCAACGCATGTTGTAATGAATAGTCAAACATTTACAAATTCTGTGTTAAGTCTGTTGTCCAATTACTGCATAAACCGCATGGTGTAATGAATAGACAAAAATCACCAAACTCTGTGTAATTCTGTTGTCCAATCACTGCATTTTCCTACATGGTGTAATGAATATTCAAACATTTCCAAACTCTGTAAAGTTTGTTGTCCAATTCCTGCATTCCCCAGCATGGTGTCATGAATATTCAAACATTTCCAAACTCTGTGTAAAGTTTGTTGTTCAGTAACTGCATTCCCCAGTAAGGTGTAAAGACTAGTCAAAAATCTCCAAACTCTGGATAAAGTCTGCTGTCCAATCAATGTATTCCCCTGCATGGTGTAATGAATATTAAAACATTTCCAAACTCTGTAAAGTTTGTTGTCCAATTCCTGCATTCCCCAGCATGGTGTCATGAATATTCAAACATTTCCAAACTCTGTGTAAAGTTTGTTGTTCAGTAACTGCATTCCCCAGTAAGGTGTAACGACTAGTCAAAAATCTCCAAACTCTGTGTAAAGTCTGTTGTCCAATTACTGCATTCCCCTGCATGGTGTAATGAATAGTCAAAAATAGACAAACTCTGTGTAAAGTCTGTTGTTAAGTCTATTGTCCAATCACCGCATTCAACGCATGTTGTAATGAATAGTCAAACATTTACAAATTCTGTGTTAAGTCTGTTGTCCAATTACTGCATAAACCGCATGGTGTAATGAATAGACAAAAATCACCAAACTCTGTGTAATTCTGTTGTCCAATCACTGCATTTTCCTACATGGTGTAATGAATATTCAAACATTTCCAAACTCTGTAAAGTTTGTTGTCCAATTCCTGCATTCCCCAGCATGGTGTCATGAATATTCAAACATTTCCAAACTCTGTGTAAAGTTTGTTGTTCAGTAACTGCATTCCCCAGTAAGGTGTAAAGACTAGTCAAAAATCTCCAAACTCTGGATAAAATCTGCTGTCCAATCAATGTATTCCCCTGCATGGTGTAATGAATATTAAAACATTTCCAAACTCTGTAAAGTTTGTTGTCCAATTCCTGCATTCCCCAGCATGGTGTCATGAATATTCAAACATTTCCAAACTCTGTGTAAAGTTTGTTGTTCAGTAACTGCATTCCCCAGTAAGGTGTAACGACTAGTCAAAAATCTCCAAACTCTGTGTAAAGTCTGTTGTCCAATTACTGCATTCCCCTGCATGGTGTAATGAATAGTCAAAAATCTCAAAACTCTCTGTAAAGTTTGTTGTCCAATCACTGCATTTCCCTCTATGGTCTAATGAATATTCAAACATTTCCAAATTCTATGCAAAGTCTGTTGTCCAATAACTGCATTCCCCTGCATGGCGTAATAAATAGTAAAAAATCTCCAAATTCTGTGCAAAGTCTGTTGTCCAATAACTGCATTCCCCTGCTTGGCGTAATATATAGTAAAAAATCTCCAAACACTGTGTAAAGTTTGTTGTTCAGTAACTGCATTCCCCAACAAGGTGTAAAGACTAGTCAAAAATCTCCAAACTCTGGATAAAGTCTGCTGTCCAATCAATGTATTCCCCTGCATGGTGTAATGAATATTAAAACATTTCCAAACTCTTTGTAAAACCTGTTGTACATTCACTGTATTCCCCTACATGGTGTAATGGCTCATCAAACATCTCCAAACTCTGTGCAAAATCTGTTGTCCAATAACTGCATTCCCCTGCATGGTGTGATGACTAGTCAAACATCTCCAAACTCTGTTTAAAGTATTTTGTCTAATCACTGCATTCCCCTGCAAGATGTAATGACTCATCAAACATCTCCAAACTCTGTGTACAGTCTGTTGTCCAATCACTGCATTCCCCTGCATGGTGTAATGACTAGTCAAACATCTCCAAACTCTTGTTTAAAGTTTGTTGTCCAATCGCTGCATTCCTCTCTATGGTCTCATGAATATTCAAACATTTCCAAATTCTGTGCAAAGTCTGTTGTACAGTCACTGCATTCTCCTGCATGGTGTAATGACTAGTCAAACATCTCCAAACTCTGTTTAAAGTCTGTTGTCCAATCACTGCATTCCCCTGCATGGTGTAATGACTAGTCAAATTGATAGGTTCTCTTTCCGTTACATGTCATCCAGAAAAAGCTGAATCCTTTTTTACCCTAAAATACATGACAAGGCTTCCCTAACAGTGTTCTCCTTAGCAGTCTGTGGCCATTAGAATAGACTGCTAGTAGAGTCCAGAGTCAGATTGATATAACAGTGGTCAGATGAATGAATGGGTCCCCAGCATTACAGAGGAAACAGACACCAGCCTTTCTAAACAGAGCAGGGCTGACCGCAGTCTGAACACAAACAAAAAGCCGGCAGTAAACGCACCACCAGGCTCCAGTCCCCAGTCCCCAGCCCCCAGATTCCAGTCCCCAGTCCCCAGGCTCCAGCCCGCAGCCTTCAGCCCAACGAATGCATCCTCATCCCTACCACAACCCAATGAGTTCACCGCATGGCCGGACAACACAAGGGGTCACTGTAAATCAAAGCCCACATACTGGAGAAAACATTACAAAAGGCTGCAGTTTCATACACACACACACACACACACACACACACACACACACACACACACACAGGCACGCACACACGCACAGGGACACACAATAATGTGCAAATACTGACACACACAAACCAGCAAGCAAACGCGGGCACACACACGCATGTGCAAGCGCTCAAAGACAAACACACACACAGACCCCCCCCCCCCAACCCCAAGCCACACCCAAATTACATATCCATCAGTGCTCTTATAAACTGAGTGGCCAGTCCTGATTAAACTCCATTACCAATGACAGAGCTCTCCTCTACCAGCCCACAGCCAATCACTGTTCTCTGTTGTTCTCCTTTGTTGTAATTACAACTTTACACTTGTGCATGTCACCACCTGGTGGTCACACAATGTCACTGGTGGTGCCCAGTCGTCTCCCCACACAGGGGACATGTGGGTGGGTGTCATGTGACAAGGGTGAGAGATGTGTGTATGTGTGTGTTCAGTGTGCAACCTGTCCATGGGCAGCTATACCAGATATACCGGACTGCTCCACGTCTTCATCAACACAGCAGGCTCTACGTCCCAAATCGCACCCTATCCCTTATACAGTGCACCACTTTCGACCAGAGCGCTATGGGCTATGGGCCTTGGTCAAAAGGAGTGCACTACGTAGGGAATAGGGTGCCATTTTGGGATGTGCCCATATCAGTACATGTTTTCAGGTGATTAACTGAGGCTCATACACTGTTAGCTATTAATTGAAACTTGTGATAGGCATGCAAGACACCTTAACAGTTCCTCCATCCTCCATCTGTCTCTGTCTGTCAAGTCCACTGTCCCCAAAACCAGCTTTTCGTAGTAAGGATCTCCCTGAGTCTCTGTACTCAGATGGTCCACTCTAGGAAGCCATGTGTCCTCTTGCCAACACAAGGGAATGTAACCATTATCCCAAATCCAAGTTCAACCATCCAGCTATCCTCAAACTGAATTACTTCAGTCAATGTGAATCTATCCAGCCACACAGTATCTAAACTCGAAAAGTCATAGCTTAGCTACTAAGACTCAGACTAAGTCAACCGAGGTCATGTCACTCACTGCTCACAACCAGGTCTCCATCTGTCTGCAGCCACAGCAGGATGTGTCTGACTGGTGTCCTGACTGACTCCTGAGAGGATGTGCTGTCTGTCTGTCTGACTGGTATCCTGACTGACTCCTGAGAGGATGTGCTGTCTGTCTGACTGGTGTCCTGACTGACTCCTGAGAGAATGTGCTGTCTGTCTGTCTGACTGGTGTCCTGACTGACTCCTGAGAGAATGTGCTGTCTGTCTGTCTGACTGGTGTCCTGACTGACTCCTGAGATCCTGAGAGGATGTGCTGTCTGTCTGTCTGCCTGTCTGTCTGTGTGTCTGTGTGTGTGTGTGTGTGTGTGTGTGTGTGTGTGTGTGTGTGTGTGTGTGTGTGTGTGTGTGTGTGTGTGTGTGTGTGTGTGTGTGTGTGTGTGTGTGTGTGTGTGTGTGTGTGTGTGTGATGGCACTGAGAACCAGACATGACAGGAGCCGCTGGCCGGGTGACAGACGCCTTTACGAGGTGAGCGACACAGAGCCAGGACTAAGCCAAGCTAGGGTCAAACCTGGATTCAAATACTACTTGACAGCTTGCAAATGCTTTTAGCGTTTGCGCTAGCCTGCTTAGATCTGGCAAACAGTAGGAGCTTGCACTTTTAAGGCTATTCCGTTTTTTCGATTGGGCCCGGCAAGCTCAATTTAGCCCAGAAATGATTTCAAAGAGTTTTTGAACCCAGGTTTGGTCAGGACGCGGTTCAAAGCCAAACAAGAGGTCCGTCTGTTAGGGAAGGCAGCAGCAGTAAATAGTGACAGAGTGATGTAGTGATGGAGGAGTGTGTCGGGTCTGACCAGTGTCAAAAGCATCACCACACCCTGCTGCTTCACAAAAAAACAACACTTAACAGTTCACTCTAAATTTGAATTTAATTTGAATAATAATATTTCCACTTGCTTCCACGTGGACAAACCATCTTGGATTTTACTGTTGGAGATGATTTGAAATGTGTTTTGAATTTTAATGGTTGTTGGTGTGTGTGTGTGTGTGTGTGTGTGTGTGTGTGTGTGTGTGTGTGTGTGTGTGTGTGTGTGTGTGTGTGTGTGTGTGTGTGTGTGTGTGTGTGTGTGTGTGTGTGTGTGTCCTTCTACAATCGCTCATGAGAATAACCACTGTATATAAATCTGCTGTGAAAAAATAAACAAGACAACGTTTGCGCAGAAACAGAACTTTCCTCTAGAACAATAGGCCTCAGTCTCTCTCTGCGCCTGCTAAAACCACATAAAAACACTGTTGTATTCCCTGTGAAACTTATGTTAGATCTTATCCAGTTGTCAAACATCAGCATGTAGCTCTATTTGTCACAATTACTGTACTGACCTGCTGAAAACTGATCATTTTCTTTACATTTATTTTGTCAAACAAGGGTTGACTCATATTATGTTTTTATGATGGTTTCCTTCACTTGTACCACAGATCCCAAGTGCCATTTGTGAAGCACATGAGTAGTAGAGCTGCTTCTAAGCATTCCTATAGTATGACGACAGCAAGCAAAGGTACCCTGTGACAGATCATGTTTCCTCTTTGTCACACAGACCTGGGACTCTGAGCAGCACATCCTGCTCTAGTCTCTCAATTCAGATTAACAGAGCTTTGTTAGCCGATCCCAAACCTCAGCCAACACCATGTTCACAGTTTGACTCAACTCAACTGGCTGATAGTGGTAGTGTTCCAACGCAACGCAACACAACGGCACGCTACAGTCCACCCAGCCTCAGCCAATTTCTAATATTTACAAGCAAGCCCAAATCTGTGAGAATTCGATTGAACACAGATGGCAGGAAATTCCCCCGAAATGACATTGGCCAAACTAGACTGCAAAACGTGAGAGTATCCCAGAGAGTCGTAGACGCGCCTGAGCACGTCGTATGGATCTTCTTTACGCTAACCGCTCACTGCGTGTCTGCCATTGATTACCGTTTGACACGAGGGAAGATTTATAGGACTTCTGTAAAACGAGTAATCAATTTGCAGCAATTATTGTATCTTTTTTTAATGGTTTGAAGGGGCGTAGGGAGAAATGAACGAATGTTTAGCTGACTGTGTGGAGGAACGTGGAGTCAGGGGGAAATTCCCTCGCTGGTCTGACTGACCACGGTCCAAATGAGGGGTTGGATTTAAGTGGTGGTAATTATATTGCATTTAAATGGAATACATTTGAAAAGTATTAGTTTGTTACCTACACAGTACATAAACCTTCTGTAATTCTCAGAGGGGATACTCGTTATTAAAAAACAGATGTTTGCACGGCAAACGAGAGACGCAATCCTATTTGACTTCCTATTGTTTTATGATTGTTTTAGTGCGTGAGGAACAATGGAATGTGTCTTGGCTTTGGCTTTGATGTTTCCGGCTAGGGTTGAGACAGAATGCCGAATGAGTAGGCTATATTGGGTCATCAAGATGATTAGGGAAGGACTTTGCCCCATAATGTTTCTCTTTGGGGAGGAATGACTTGTTTTTTTTGTAAAATGCACAATTTGCTTTGACAGCAGAGGCAGAGAGGGGAAGCTTGTATTTTGATTTGATTATTGGTATTGTTTCATGTCGCCATTTTCCATGCCCTCGGGTTTCAGAGAGTACAGTAAACTGATCTGCAAACATAGGAACTAAATCCCCCAGCCTATCCTCAAAACAAATGTCATCTCACAACTCAAGACAGATGTCACAGCCCTAATCCCATTCACTTTCATGTTGTGTGAGGGTAGTGTTGGCCCACAGTCCAGTACAGCATACCCTCGGTTACACTGTCACAGTACAGTACCTGGACAATGCTTCTTCTCTATCTGCTCAGTCAATTCAGGAAATGGCCCACAGGCAAACACTTGGGTGATGTGGTTAAACATCAATCGGCTGTTGTGAATCCAACCAATCAATATTATTCTCTTTTGGGAAGGCGGCCAAGAGGACTGCTGGGGAAAAATGACAAAATTGGGACCTCCCTAGTGGGACCGAAGGCGCAAGAGTATCATAAGTCTTAATAACACCATAGAATAAATAAGAGTAACCCTGCGCTTTTCCACTGTGTAAACCTGTGTTGAGTTTCAAACCACATATACCTAAGGAAGTGAGAAATACCATTCTCTTTTATTGGGGGGGGGGGGTTATTTCTCACCAAAGGTTTTTGCTCTGAATCTAAGCTCCTTATACACACACGAACACGTACACACGAACACACACACACACACGAACACACCCGGGCCTTCTCAGGCCCCTGCAGGTAACCTGAGAGAGACAGTCCAGCAGACATTATATATCATCTCACATCAAACAGCGTCTCACAATACTGGCAGGAGTAGGACGGGGGGGGGCACCACCAATCTGAGTCCAAGTACTTATCTGACGGCAAACTCAGGAAGGACCCATGATGGGCCCACCACATGAGAAATGATGGCATGACTTCAGGAACCATGGTGTTTCTGGGGGTTGGCCGACGTGGGGCCAATGAAATATTTTTTTTGCGGTACCGAATGACACACGTTCAATCTTGCATGGTGAGGGGTTAATATACAAGCTATTTATTCAGACAGCAGTCCAGTGCGCAAGGAAAGACAGGGCCACCATCAAAGAATTTACAAGCAAATATATTGTCACTGTGTAAACATTTGGATGTCCAGGCATTCAAGCCCTCTGTGTTTTCCCTTCTCTTGTTTAATGGCTGTAATAAGAAGCCTTTTATTATTACTTCTTGCTCTCACAGCGTTCTTCCCACCGGATGCGGTGTGAATCAGGTCCCGGTATGCTGAGATTAAGCCTGGGCTGCGTCTCAATGCTGGGACGTAGCACTCTTTTCAACATCCAATCGCCGCACCTATTTGTTAATCTGACAGGACATAGAGAGAATTTCCATTGGTTTTGCCTGCCTCAATTGGTTCTCTCCTCCGTCCTCTTCTTGCCTGCTTTTGAAAAAAAGTCAAAGGTAATTGAGGAGAGGCGGCGAAGGGAGAGAGAACATGGAAACAAATGTGCTTGTATGAAATGAGCCTCTCCTCTATTTGTGCATCATTAGGCAAATTACATTTACAGGGGTGGGAGTGGAATCCCAAACTAAATGTGCAAAATCGTAAAAAAAACGAATTTTGCTAGTTGTGCAAGACATTTTATAGATAAAAGGAGACAATTAGCATATCATTTTTAAATGTGTGCATGCTTTTCTCCTTTGAGAAAACAACAGCTGATTCAACGGTCTGTGGCGGATTTTCAAACACTTCCGTGCCAGGCACCAAAAGGATACTCATGAGTATCCTCAGCCAGAGGAGGCTAATCGAGGAGCCTACAGTACTAAAGAATTGAGACTCTCCAACCACTCGACCATTTATCGGTTTCCAGGTCAAGGAGGAGAGGACTGATTATTAATTCCCAATTGAGACTCTCCCATAGCAACAAGTCTCCCATTTGGCAAAGAAGAATGTCGGCCATTTTGTCGGCCACCTAGGGATGAACCCCAAACCACCCCCTTCCCCTATCCCCTCGGCCCTCCATTTGCACATTCATGTGTGCCTCTGCCCTTTGCACAAGTGTCCCAAAGCTGAGGGAGTGAAAATTATCAAGGGTGTATGAGCTAATTAGATTCTCAGATGGCCACTTTGACCGAGCCAGCAAGGCTGCAGGCTTCAGAGCGACGTGCTATCACGACATGCACTGCGATATGTTTTGAGTTAGTGTAATTTCGTACTAAAGAATGGAGAAGTGTGCCTAATTATATGTCACGGGCATTTGTTTATGTCTGATTTCAACACCTGACACGCGCAACAGATGAAATACCTCCTAAATTAAATGTTTAACTGTTACTTAGGTTTATATCTTGTAAAACGACAGGAGGGATTTGTTCATTAGAATTTCATGCTTGTTCAATTATTTAAAAGTGGAACATGAATTGGATAATTTAAGTCAGGAGTGTGTCCCAGGTTTATTGATCCCATCGCCACTCTCTCAAAGTTACCCTCACCCTCTGAGTCTCCGTCAACAACACGTGACAATGGAGGGCCCTCCGAGCGAGTTGGTAGGGCGCGGGGGTGGTTTGGGACTCACCATCGCTTTCACCTACCCAGGTGCAGGTGGGAGCAAACGCAAAGGAAATGCTGGCCTTTAACAGCTATTGGATCGGTTTGCGATTGGTTTTGTGGCGAAAGGCAGCATAAGTAGACGACAATGATGAGAAATAAAGAAATCATTCTTCTTTTTTAATGAATCACTCCGTCCTAGCCATCTGTGTTGTTGGCGTTGCATGGGCCGTGAGTTTAAAGGCTGAATTAGGAGGGATTCTCTGAGGGCTTCAGGCTCTACCATGTGTCAAGTCTTTCACATAACCTGGCATTCATTGTGAAGGACTTTATACGAACTATAAAAAAAATATTCATTTCGTCCCTGAACTGTTTTCCAATATAGACTCCAAGCCCATAAAAGGGTTTGATTTTCATTTATTTTTATTTGAAGAACTTTGAAATGCAAATGTTTGTTTCCTTACGCATAAAAAAATGAGAGAGAAAATTATCTTAAAAGCGAAATTTGATGTGAAATATGAATTCTCGCCATGTTACATCATCCCTAACACAAACATGGAGAGAAAATGCTGGGTTTACGGTGCAACTCGTTTTGTGCTCTTAAATCAGTGTACCTTGGCAGCGAGAAGTGTACATATCCTTACGCTCTGCCTCTCTCGCTCTCTCTCTCTCTCTCTTTCTGGACTCGTTTCATGCCCCCACAGCTCATGAGGCCTGTGGAAGACTTTACAGTGGCCAGATTAGAAAGGGCTTCATGTCCAATGATAGGACTGTAACAGGACTGTACATGTAAAATGAGGTCTGCGTCGCTAAATGGGCATTTAGATCAACTGCTAATGCTATCTACAACATGGCTAACAAGAGTTGACTTTTCACTCAAATTGCGGTTTTCAGGGTAAACACCAAACGTTTCTTTGATTACACCCTTCTCCAGACCACTTTGCTATACAGGGATATGGCTCTGGCTAGGCTAACCTGCTTTCAAAATATGCACTTATTAAATACATAGTTCATTGTCCCGTTTAGTTTATAGTCCCAGCTTGTTGCTAGCTGGAGCCCAAAGCAAAATGCAGAAAACAATAATGATTGTTATTCTAAAAATCACAAAAGATTTATTGTTCCCGGAATAAAGTATACCCAAACCTCTGAAACATTTACACATAAAGAGACACATGCTTGTAGTTTAGTTGGAAACCAATACACCATATGAATGATTTGTAATCAGATATCACTATGTGCATCAAAATAACAAAGAACAAAAAAACATGACAGATGAATTTGATAAATAAAACAAACTCTAAAGACTTTAATAATTCCACTCTTCGCCTCATCAGATTTCTTCCAAAACCAATTGAAGGAACTTTTTTTTTTAAATGCACAAAACAGCCTGTTTCACTTGTAATGCTTATGCCCACTTTAATAGAGCTATACTCCAAATGTAATTTGAATATTCTCTCAATTCTATAGAGGCAATCAACTTCAAGTGTAAATAGTTATGCTTTATTCAAAGTGTTGTGCATTGGCGTCACAAATCTCCTAAAACAGCTCTCTACTCTGTTTGTGCCTGGAGAGGCAACCTGGTGTCAGACCATTTTCATATTATTCTGTACGTAAATCAAAGACACTCCATTTACACTCCATCCAGTCCATGATATGTTATGTTTGGTATGATTACATAAGACAGTTAGTTACTTAAGGCAAAAACGAAAGTAGAGTGATTGGTCACGAGTTCGAATCTCATCACAGACAACTTTAGCATTTTAGCTAATAGCAACTTTTCAACTACTTACTTATTTTTAGCTACTCTGTGACTACTTAACTAACACTTCATCTAACCCTAACCCCTTTAGCTAACCCTTCACCTAACCCTAACCTTAACCGGTTTAGCTAACCCTTCTCCTGACCCTAACCTTAATCCTTTAACCAAACTCCTAAACGTAACCCTAAGCTTAGCCCTAACATTAGCCACCTAGAGAATTCGTAACATATCCTACATTTTGCAAATTTGCAACATATTGTACCTTTTGCAAATTCGTAACACATAATACAAATTGTAATTAAAACATATCATACGAAATGGGTGATGGACTTCCCGAAATGATTCCATACCATACAAAACGTAACATATAATACTAAATAGTGTTTCTTGGATTTACGTACAGAATAATACGAAATGCTTTAAGACCAGGTTGCTGGAGGAGCCTAAACTGTATGGAGATGATTAGGACACTGAGTATTCTGAAGATGTGGCTAACCCCATGTAAACAAAGAGAGCGTATGAAAAGACATAGAATACGAGTCCTCTTAAAGATGAAAGATGAGTAGAACGCTGCCAACCACACATGTGGAATGTGAAACATGTCCATCTAGGAAACCATAAGGGGCTTTTCTTCAAGAGACCGAGAGAGGCAACAATGAAACCTTAGACGAGACTTTTATCTATTTATGTCTTTTATCATCTAATTCTAAACCCACATCTTCTGATAAAAAGTTTGCCTTAATTATATTGTAGATTGTCGTAGGAAGTCGCTGTCATGTAATCTCTCGAGAAAATTAGGCGATCCATTGACTTTGGGATTACAGTGCATGTGGAGTTTCGTTCAATGTCGAGTGTCAGGCAAGCTGCCATGTAATCCACTGATTCTATCTATATCAGTTAAGGGAAATGTTAGCCACACGGTTGAGGGCTGGCATTAGAGTTGTCATGAGTTGTAGCAGTCATCTCAAGACATAGTCAACACTTAGATCCACATTTAGTATTTCCGAATCATCATAGTTGTTTCAAAATGCAAAACATTCAAATCCTCTTGAGCCAGGGCTATATATATCGAACTACGCACCTTCGATGTCTCAATCCTAGGCATCAACTCTCCAACCATCTCTGAACCCACTGCGACACAGTAGGCCTATGTGTTACCCCCACGGAACAACAAACACACTGTCAAACTCAATGGATCGTTCCCAATGAGCCTGGCTGTGTGACGCTGTGGAGCAAAGCAGCAGGTATTTGTTAGTTAGCCACTGTTTGAATTAGGCCCGGTCTCAAGCAGCTATGCATACACTCGTTCAGGAGCGCCAAGCGCTCACAACTGTTTTGACTAAGCCATCTCAGAGAGGGCCCGGGCGTGGAGACTCCTAGCATTTGTAAAATATTAGTGGCCTAGGCCCGGTGTAGTGAGTCCCAGGTCAGGGAGAGTGCAGCAGGCAGGCATGCAGACAAGGGAAGGCGGCGGGGGTGAGTAACTTCTAGACCCTATCTTTTCTTCCCATCTGTGGCAGGCCAGTTAGGCAGTTACACAGGCCGTCTGCCCTGTGTATACATGAGGCACAGGTCTGTAATGTAATTAAGGGCATGTAGTCACAGTGGGGGATGACCTTTACAGGAGGCTAGGTCTTCAGGTCTGGTCGCCTAGTTTGACAGTCAAATGTCAATGTCATGCCATAGAGGGCATGGTGGATTGTGGGTGTTGTACTGTAGTTGTGATTGATAAACGCTGTTATGATTGACTTTTGTTTACAGGAGTAGTCTTCTGTTTGGTCTTCAGAATGCAAGCCATTTACGTCGGTAACATTGCATGTTTTGGTTAGACTGAATGTTTCTGTCAGATTTGACTAGCCCCAGTTAGGGTATATATGAGCTGTTCAACCAGGGGAATGGCCCACATGCTCTTAACCTAATCATTAGCCAATAGCCAAAAGACTAAATGAAAACCAACTGTGCGGGAATAATACAATAATTTGTCAAGGGAAAAGGGTGCAGATAAATTCTGCAAAGCATTTTCCAATTGGCCGCCGCTGCCCTGCTCGGAGCCAACTGCTCAGCACCTGGCTCGTCAGAGGCTCAGCGCTGCCTAACTTCTATCAATTTAAAACGCGACCCTATTAGATCACTGTCGATGCAAGCTCAAAGAGGCTGATATGGCTTTTGATCCGTATTAGTCAACATATGCTGCATGCTGAGTTTTTAAGGGCAGAAGTTAAATAAACAGATTGAAAAAAACAACAACAACAACAAAAAACTACCCAGCTCCCCTTCCCCAATCCTATGACTCAGCCTCGAGCCCATACTGGGGCCAAGGCCAGACGTTTCTCCCAAATAGTCTTGTCAAAAACTCCAAGTGATATACAAGGATTGTTTCCTGTTGCGTGTACCTTAAAATGGGAGCTGTGTGAGCCTACGTGTCCATTCTATGTCGATCCTGAGAATGCCAGCAAATCAGTTATATGGCATAGTTTCTCTCGATGGGCCGTGGCTCTGTCGTAAATGCTGAGTACAGCGCAGAGCTGGGGGAAAGGCCATAAACGTCAGGCCAGCTAGGACACTCTAATGACCTGGTTCTTACTAGAGTGAGATTGTTTTGCTTTTCCATGTTGGCTGCAGCCCCAATGAGCCCCCCCCGCGTGGGATTAAGCTCTGTTTCAAAGCTCGGCTCAGTCAGATATGTTTTTCTTCTACTTCTTACCAATCAGAAGCACATATAGTGTTGTGTACACACGGGTGCACATACACGTATACACACTAAGTATCGCACGCACATACCACTCCAGTCACATTCGGTGTTCATGTATCTGTCTGTCTCCGGTTCCCCCCACTGTGCACCCGACTTCAGCTCTGCTCCGTACTTGTTAAACCCAGCTCGCTCCTGTAACTGCCAACAGTATAACCCCCTAAGAGATCCTAAGTGTCTAACATGATGTTTGCATTAAGTAGCTTTTTATATAAACGGACTGCTGAGCCTTGGGGGGGGGGGAAAGGTTTAACATGTAAGCGAAGAGGTGGTGGTGCAAACTATGGGTGACGCAACTTCCCCCAATGCACATTTACAAGGAGACTGACTAGGAGAGTAATCATGGATTTCAATGGGGTTTATCATAGGAGGTTCATCTTTGATATTAAGAAGTTGTTTCAATTACAATTTCAATTAATCTTACCAAACACTTTCCATTGGCCGGGGCAGGTCGGCTTGTGTCAGACAGAAATTGACGACATAGAAAAACAACATCGGGCAAGCCCTAGAGCTCTTACTAAAGACAGAGTAAATAGAATGAGTCAAACAGATGAGTGATGCGATGATGCCTCTCCTATTCCAGTGGAAACTTCTGGAACGAGACAGCAGCTCATCTGTGAGATGTGGTATCCAGCTCCAGAGGGCGAGATCAGGCAAACATCTCTGGGAGAGCAGTCAGGAACATCAGTGTAAACGCAAAAAAAAAAAAAGACCTAAGTCATGATCTCAAATGAGTTTGGTCAGAAGTCCACAGAACACTAACACTAAGATTGAAATAACATCTGACAAACTTCAGAAACATAATCTTCTTATTTAAAGTGGATAGAGTTTTTTTGTTTTATTGTCACATTCCCTGGATAGGTGCAGTGACATGTTTTGTTTTACAGGGTCAGCCATAGTAGTGCGGCACCCCTGGAGAAAATTAGGGTTACATGCCTTGCTCAAGGACACAGTTTTCAACTCGTCAGCACGAACCAGCGACCTTTTGGTTCCTGGCCCAACGCGCTAACCGCTAGGCTACCTGCCGCTCTATATCACTAGGTTAGTTATTCTGGGAGCTGGATGTTGGCAAAATGCAGACAAAAAATAAGACAGAAAATAAGTTAGAAGTATACATAGGGATATGAAGAGAGTCTCTAAGAGTCCGTCCCAAATGGCACCCTATTCCCTATTTAGTGCACTACCCACAGGGCTCTGGTCAAACGTAGAGTACAATAGAGGGTGCCATTTGGGATGAAGCCAGTCTCTTCCTCTAGGTCCCAGACAGGTAGGAGAGCGAAGACAATCTACAGCATTAAGGCGGGAGAAAAGGCAGAAGAAGCCCATCGTGGGAAATTGCATGTCCTTATCAAATTGTGGCATCTCTCCCCTACAATATTAACCATCCCAACAGCGGCCTCTCATTTCAAATCTAATTGAAGTCTGTGTAAATAACCCAAAGCGTACTGGGTAATCACAGCACTGGCACGGAGCCTACGAACTTTATTAACATCCCAGGCCATGTCTCAAATGGCCCCCCATTCCCTACGTAGTGCACCATATAGGGAACGGGGTACAATTTGGGACACAACCCATGTGCTGGGCTGGGCTCTCAGTCGGTTCCTAGTCCCAGTTCAACCATGCTGGTGGATTAACCTGGAGAGGGAACCACCGTCACCCCACGTCCCAGTACTACTCCACTTCCTCCCGGCATATGGTCTACTAGTATGTCTGGGATATGATTAGTGTATTACAGTGAGGACTAAATGAGAGGCACTGAGAGACACCTGTATACCTCAAAGTTGCTGGCTGTATGTTAAGTGTTCTCTGTGTGTGTGTGTGTGTGTGTGTGTGTGTGTGTGTGTGTGTGTGTGTGTGTGTGTGTGTGTGTGTGTGTGTGTGTGTGTGTGTGTGTGTGTGTGTGTGTGTAAGAGAGAGAAGATATTTGTGCATCTGCCTGAATTAATACAATTTTCAATATTCCATCTTTAAGTATGTTGTGTGAGTATGTTATGTGTCTGAGGTCTTGCCATTGGACTCTCATCGAGTAAAACTGGTCGAAGTCAAAAACAGTATCCACATTGCGAGACTGCAAGCAATGCGAGATTGTTTTATTTATTTCACGAATTCAAATGCAATCTTCACTGTAAGAAGCGAAAAGAAACTGGGCAGCACGTTAATTCAAACATGCTCTCTTGGACCAGAATGTTGTTTTAGTTTTCCTCTGAGACCTGTAACCCGTTTTGATTGAATAGGGCCTGTTGTCTTTACACAGCCTCATCGGTTGGATTGGCGCTTTGGCACGGACAACGTTGTAGCCTTGGTGTGGTGTCAAACAAGTTGTCAAAGTGAACCCTGTTCTTAAATTGGAGAGAACAACAAAGTAATCCAAAACCTTTGCCCCAAACACATGTTGACAGGCGGACAAAACAGAGACGAATGCCTCATAACTGCACAATACTGTAAAGCAGGCAAGCAATGTACAGAATTAAAACGTAGGCTATTTTGTCTTACTCTATGACGCAATCATTCATTACGTTTCACATTTTCCTAAATATTACGAGATGATATAGACACATCTGTATCTTGAAAAACACTTAACACACAGCACTTTTCTGAACGTACAAGTCAAATGTAGCGAGGGACAGTAATACAATTTGTCTTTCTTCGGTTTATGATGGACGACAGCCCACATCGTTCACGAGCATTGCGAAAGAAGCAAAGTGTTTTTTCTCTAAACAAACTTAATTCAGTGCTTGCTCATGTGCGGTTATTAGTCCAGGCAGGGGAAAGCTTGGGAGTGTCATTTAATATTGCAGCAAGGCTGGATTGGATTACCCAGGACTAGAGAATAACTAATTCTTCCAGAACGCTGGGCTTTTATTAACGAGCAGTAATAAAATATATAAACTGCACTATTAGACTTTATAATGTCTTTCATAGTCCTCTGGGGCCGAGCCAGCCAATCGCGTCGTCCGCTCAGTGGGCACTGCCCCATGGCAGCTTCCTGGCACAGACGCACAGTGAACAACAGAGAGGATAAAACTGAGCCTTTTGGCTGATTTCTCCCCTTCGCTAATGAAGGCATAAAACAGCTCTGCAAGCATCATGTTTGCCCGTTCTGTTTTTGACCACTCAGATGAAGCCAATGGCTGATTGGCTTGGTGATTAGTCGGTGACATGCCCAGCCTTGTAAAAGCTAGGGCCGTTGGTTTCAGACACTATCCACAAGAGACTGTGCACTGTTATTGTACTGTACATTGGAAGGGAGAGCGAGTTGCTGCTGCAATAAGGTTTGGCCTCAAAAGCTACATTTGCTTGTTGTAAAACTTGCTCATACCAGTAACTACAGGTAAATACCAGCTTAGATATAAGGCATATTCTGGAGCACAAGAGGAGCACTTAGCCACATCTTCAATAGGAGAGAACCAAGCTGACCCACCAACTCAGCGCTGTACTTAAAAAAAAAAAAAAGCAGCCTGGCCCCGGGGAGGAGGAGGCCAAGGGTCAAGTGAAACAAGGCCCTGATGACCACATCTCCGTCGGCCTTTGGACCCATCCATCTTCCTTGGGCCTCTGCTAGCACAGCCTATCGAACTGCCGTCCAGAGCCGAGCAAATTATTTTTCTTCTCTCTCCCCTCTTTGATGAAGCAAGGCAGAGGTGAGCCAAGAACAGCAAGTGCCACAGCCGAGATGTAAATCAAAAAACCACCCGTGCGCTAAAGTCATACACGGAAAGGTCTGGGAGACGCAGTCGCTGTCGTCTGAAAATGCATGAGTAATACAGGCTCTACGGACGTGTGGTTAGCGAAAGGCATATAATGCCTCCCCTGGCACAGAGGGAGAAAGAGAGAGGAGATGGAGAGAGAGAGAGAGAATCATCTCAGCTAAGAGTCAGTGAAAGAGTTCAGGCAAAACAATCAGATCCATTTCACACGGAGGAATTTAATCCGCCATATCAAGACCCCCCCCAAAAAAAGGAGGAACGTGTGGATGAAACTTTATGAGTGATTCTCAAGGCAAAGTTCATGCTAAAAATACATGTTATGATGACATATCTGAGCCAGTGCTGTTTTTTCCTTCGATTAAACCAAGGTCCAACGCGCAATTCCTCTGGTATTCCGAAGAGATTTCGACACTCATTCAAAGCAGATCAGATTTTTGCAGAATGACTGCTGGGGCTACATTGGCAGAGTGCTCTGGCTCTGGAAAGTCAGGATGCCTTTGGTTAGTGTGACATGCCAGTCATACCACACTAATGTAATCACTTTGAGGAGAGGATTCACCAAGAGACAATACATACTGTACTAGTTTACTCACAGAACAGCGAAACAAGTGGAAAAACCTTCTTGGTGAGAGAACTGCTGCCATTTGAGAAGGAAACGATGCAGTAAAAAGTGTTTCACACTACATCTTCAGCACAAAACCGTATTACCCCCCCAAGTCGTATCTGATGGTGTGAGTTGGTGCATGTGTGTTTGTCCATTTGTGTGCGCACGGTGTGTGCGTGTGTGTGTGTGCTCGCTCACATACGTGTGTTTGTGCGCGCACATTCTTGCGTAGGTGTGTTTCCCCGATGGTTGTGTCACAGTTGCTTTTTCAGAGGACACTCAAGAGGAAATGCTCTGTCACTACATAACCTCACACCAATAAACATCGCAAGGTCTTTAAAACAACCTCAGCAAAGCTGATGCAACGCTAGTTCCATCTCCGATCAGCTCTTATTTCCACAAAACGCAATGAGTATTCCTGGGATACCTTTGTGTGACTGAAGAGATTCAACCCACTCTACTGCCAAAGTCAGGGTGCTCTTCCTCTCTCTCTCTGTCTTCTCTCTCTCACTCTCTGTCTGTCTCTGTCTCTCTCGTACGCTATCTCTCTATTTTCTCTTCCCTCTCTCTCTCTCTATTATCTCTTCCCTCTCTCTCTCTGTGTGTGTCTCTCTCTATTATCTCTTCCCTCTCTCTCT
This sequence comes from Oncorhynchus kisutch, assembly GCF_002021735.2. Taxonomy (NCBI): domain Eukaryota; kingdom Metazoa; phylum Chordata; class Actinopteri; order Salmoniformes; family Salmonidae; genus Oncorhynchus; species Oncorhynchus kisutch. The sequence goes on along the minus strand of NC_034186.2, from coordinate 44,598,636 downwards.
CTGTCTCTCTATTTTCTCTTCCCTCTCTCTCTGTGTCTCTCTCTCTATATATCTTCCCTCTCTCTCTCTCTGTGTGTTTCTCTCTCTATTATCTCTTCCCTCTCTCTCTCTTATCTCTTCCCTCTCTCTATTATCTCTTCCCTCTCTCTCTCTCTCTCTCTCTGTGTGTGTGCCTCTCTCTTATCTCTTCCCTCTCTCTCTCGCTCTGTGCCTCTCTATTATATCTTCCCTCTCTCTATTATCGCTTCCCTCTCTCTCTATTATCTCTTCCCTCTCTCTCTCTCTGTGTGTGTCTATCTCTCTAGTATATTCTCTCTCTCTCTCTCTCTATTATCTCTTCCCCCCCCCTCTCTCTCTCTCTCTCTCTCTGATGACTAAGGAAGTGCTTTCATCCAAACCGTGAACATTCCCTCCTCTCCTTTTTTCAGGTCTGACTTCAGGTTTTTACTGGAATACCGCAACAGAGCCATCATCAACCCTGGCTTTATGAATCAATGGAACATACTGCAAACATTACACACCTCCGTCCCAACGTCCGAGGAAGCACCATCCCATTTACCCATGCCTCATGGCTGAGGTCATGTGACTCACACACTGTGAGAGACGTGGGCTGACGTTGGGACTCCTGGCAAAAGGAGTCAGTGGTGTTTGTGTGTGGGTGGGGGGATAAGTGTGTGTGTGCACAACAACACTTGGGTTGCGTTCCAACTGGCACCTATTCCCTTTACAGTGCACTTCTTTTGACCAAAGCACCTATTGCAAATATTTTGAAAAAGTGCACTATATAGGGAATAGGGTGCCATTTGAGAAGCAACCTTGGTGTTTGTATGCAAGCATCTTACATTGGAGTCCAGCACAGAGAACAGAAGATGGAAACAAGATGGTAAAGAACAGCAGCAATGTTCTATGACACAGTAGCAACTAAAAGCATGGGGAATAATGTTTGACTGTTTCCCATAAACACTCAGATTATCACTCCTCAATCAGAGGGCCACAAACGTCTGCTAAGGAAAACACAGGTAACTAAGTCAGTTATGGGGAATTCAACATGGGTGCCAATGCCACTTCATGAAGAGTTGTGGTGTGTGTGTGTGTGTGTGTGTGTGTGTGTGTGTGTGTGTGTGTGTGTGTGTGTGTGTGTGTGTGTGTGTGTGTGTGTGTGTGTGTGTGTGTGTGTGTGTGTGTGTGTGTGTGTGTGTGTGTGTAATGTTATAGCTGCCTCACACTCCAAAGTCGATTACTCATCTTTTCACGAGCTGAATCAACAGACAGACCGGTGCATTTATCTGAGAAAGCGTAGGATTCCAGCACTCTGCTCTAATTAAAACATTTTCCTCAAATAAGCTCATAATCTGCATCCCAAACGGCACCCTATTCCCTATATAGTGCACTACTTTTGACCAGGGCCCATGAGGCTCTAGTCCGAATTAGGAACTAGTGTTAGGCGAATGGGAAAAATCTAGAGTTTTTTAGATGAGTTCCACGTCTTACAAAACCGATCTGTTGCGGGACGAGCATTGCGTATGAGTGACGCCATCTGACTTGAGACAATGCCGCATGTCATGTAAAAAATCTTCCCAGCGTAAAATAGTTCCGGATCGTTCTGATTGTGTTGTGATTGTGACTTCATGTTGTAAAATTTGTCACTGCGGATGTTTCTTTCACATCCTTCCTCGACCTCGACAACGTATACCTTTGGCATGGAAATTTCCTATTCACTTCCATAATTTTTTTTTGCCCGGTACCTGGTTACCTTCAGACCAGTCCGTGACACGTTTGGGGGACAGAGGAAAACGAAAAACACAGTGCTTGTGAGAGTCTCAGCTATTATATTGTAGCCAAAACCACTCAGATGCTACAGACATCAATTGTGGGGGTCGCAGAGCAAAAAGGAAACCTTTCAGATGTTAAAGACGTTTTTGTGAGAAGACCGATTTTCGGGATGTCTCCTGGTCTGACAAACACCGCTCTAGTTCTGCCACCTTCCACCTTCCACCGCAGAAGGCTGATATCAGTGAATGTGGTGGCTTGAGACGCAGCCCCATGCAGAAAACAAGACATCTCTAGCTTTAAAAAAAAAAAAAAAAATTGATGGGGATTTTCTACAATTATTATGCCAATTAGATTACCGCTCGGACACCGCTCGGACCCGAACTGTCACATAATGGGGATTTAGTCAGAGACACTGAGATATGATTGGTGTGTTGAATTCCTGATGTGTTCCATATGGAATTATCCATATGGGCTCTCGAGGGGAGACCCAGAGTGAGAGTCAGTGAGATAGAGCCAGAGCTGAACGGGTTTGAATCAATAGTGACTCCTTCCTCCGCACTAGCAGAATGGACCGGCCCAGCAGCCAGAGATAATAACAAATATGGCTTAGACTAAAGGCCTTCTTTCATCAGAACCGCTAAGTGGGATTGGGGATATTCAAAGAAAAGTGTGTTGTTATGCCATAAGAAATGTTTGAAGTGAAATGAGAGGAATATATTATCTTCTTTTTGTGCAGCACAATCTTCATTCTAATCCCCAAACTCCAGTTACCGGTTTTGTTTCAATAACTAGGTCCCTTAAAGTCCAACCCTAGTTGTTGTAAACCTTTGGAAAATGAATTGTAATCAAATAGTGATGTTAAATGTTCAAATTGAAACAGATATTATAGTCGCAGGGAGAAGAACGATTTGCATGAGATCTGTATACTTTGTTGGTCTATGGAATCCTGATGTACTGTCTACAGAACCTTCTATAGGATTTTCAGGGAAGCAGGCCAGGTATTGCTTCAGTTACGGTAGTGTGCTCAGTCCGTGGCAATACCCTTAACAAAGGAAACAGCAGTTAATCTGCAGTGTAGCCTACCTTGAGGCTACTGCACTATACATATCAGTGCCCACCAGCAAATACAATATTATCTAGCATAGACAAATGGCCTCCTCGCGATCATGTTTTTTAAGCTTGTATTTTTTTATTTATTTGATACCTTATTAAAGTTTCTCCCGGCTTGGCCAATGTTGCCGGAGATTCTATGGTTTTGTCCCAAATCTCAGCCTAGTCCCTAAATAGTGCACTACTACTGAAAATCACTCCGCTCTCAGTAGCTATTACGCACTGGCTACTATGGCAAATTATGCTCAATTAACTGAGCAAATGTACTCCAACTAGCAGCCTTGTGGTAACTGGTTTGAATGGCCATACGTTAGCTAGTTTGCCAGTTTATTGATGAAGTTGTACGGCACCAAAGTTATGGGACTGTTCTCAGAATTCCGCATGTATCTGACTCTGACAGCTGGCACTGTCCCTCACTACTTTGTAACATTTGGCCAACACGATAACGTCGCAATGAAGAGTCAGCTGTGCTGTAGAACTCAGCGCACTAATCACGGCAGAACAGATATCACGAAAACTAATTTGTGCATTAGCTAGAACTTCACTACAAGTTAGCTAGCTAGCTAGAGGGAGTATTCAGGATTAAGTGTATGAACTGACGTTGTTAGCATCCCTGCCTTTCAATTCATATTGATTGATTTGAGATTGGTTCAGCCAGCAAGCAGAAATATTGATTCTACCACTACAAATAATCTTACCTAGATGTATAATTATGTAATGAAGACTTGTCAATATTAGCTACAGGTTTATTGTTTTTGGTAAGATGAACTGACTTTTTGAGGACGAAAGGGGGTTCAGTGGACAATGTCACCTCGGTAACATCTTTCAATGTTAGGACAGCATATTGTAGCCAAACTTCTTTTTAGCCATCCCATGAGTTTGCAAGTTCAGACATTTCAGTGCAGATCAAATCAAATCAAAATGTACTAGTTACATCTGCCGAATATACCACGTGTACTGTAGACCTTACAGTGAAATGCTTACTTACAAGCCCTTAACCAACAATGCAGTTAAGAAAAATAAGTGTTAAGAAAGTATTTACTAAAATAAACTGAAGTAAAAAAATTAATTAATTAAAAAGAAGAAAATAGCAAAATCACAAATAATTAAAGAGCAACAATAAAATAACAGTAAAGAGGCAATATACAGAGGGTACCGGTACAGAGTCAATGTGCGGGGGCACAGGTTAGTTGTAATTGTGGCAATACGTACATGCAGGTAGAGGTAAATTGACTATGCATATATAATAAACAGAGAGTAGCAGCAGTGTAAAAATCAGGGTAGCCATCTGATTAGCTTTTCAGGAGTCTTATGGCTTTGGGGTAGAAGCTGTTAAGAAGCCTTTTGGGCCTAGACTTGGCGTTCCGGTACCGGTTGCCATGCAGTAGCAGAGAGAACATTCTATGACTAGGGTGGCTGGAGTCTTTGGCAATTTTTAGGGTCTTCTCTGACACCGCCGAGTATAGAGATCCTGGTTGACAGGTGGCTTGGCCCCAGTAATGTACTGGGCGGTACGCAGTACCCTCTGTAGTGCCTTGCGGTCGGAGGCCGAGCAATTGCCATACCAGACGGTGATGCAAACAGTCAGGATGCTCTCAATGGTGCAGTTGTATAACTTTTTGAGGATCTGAGGACCCATGCCAAATAAAGGGCTCTGACCTCCTCCCTATAGGATATCTCATCGTTGTCGGTGATCAGGCCTACCACTGTTGTGTCGTCGGCAAACTTAATGATGGTGTTGAGTCGTGCTTGGCCATGCAGTCATGGATGAACAAGGAGTACAGGAGGGTACGGCGTACACACCCCTGTGGGGCCCCCGTGTTGAGGATCAGCGTGGCAGATGTGTTGTTACCTACCCTTACCACCTGGGGGCAGCCCGTCAGGAAGTCCAGAATCCAGTAGCAGAGGGAGGTGTTTAGTCCCAGGGTCCTTAACTTAGTGATGATCTTTGAGGGCTCTATGGTGTTAAACGCTGAGCTGTAGTCAATGAATAGCATTCTCACGTAGGTGTTCCTTTTGTCCAGGTGGGGAGTGCAATGGAGATTGCGTCATGTGTGGATCTGTTGGGGCAGTATGCAAAATTGGAGTGGGTCTAGGGTTTCTGGGATAATGGTGTTGATGTGAGCCATGACCAGCCTTTCAAAGCACTTCATGGCTACAGACGTGGCTGTGCTTCACTTTGTAGTTCGTAATAGTTTACAAGCCCTGCCACATCTGACGAGCGTCAGAGCCGGTGTAGTCGGATTCAATGCTAGACCTGTATTGACGCTTTGCCTGTTTGATGGTTCATCGGAGGGCATTACGGGATGTCTTATAAGCATCCGGGTTAGAGTCCCGCTCCTTGAAAGCGGCAGCTTTAGCTCAGTGCAGATGTAGCCTGTATTCCATGGTTTCTGGTTGGGGTATGTACATACGGTCATTGTTTTGACGACATCATCGATGCACTTATTGATGAAGTCAGTGACTGATGTGATGTACTCCTCAATGCCATCGGAAGAATCCCGGAACATATTCCAGTCTGTGCTAGCAAAACAGTCCTGTAGTTTAGCATCTGCGTCATCTGACCACTTCTGTATTGGGCGAGTCACTGGTACTTCCTGCTTTAGTTTTTTCTTGTAAGCAGGAATCAGGATAGTATTATGGTCAGATTTGCGAAATGAACGGCGAGAGAGAGCTTTGTACACGTCTCTGTGTGTGGAATAAAGGTGGTCTAGAGTTTGTTTTCCTCTGGTTGCACATGTAACATGCTGGTATAAATGAGGTCAAATGGATGTAAGTTTCCCTGCATTAAAGTCCCCGGCCACTAGGAGTGCCACCTCTGGATGAGCATTTTCTAGTTTGTTTATGGCCTTATACAGCTTGTTGAGTGCGGTCTTAATGCCAGCATCAGCTTGTGGAGGTAAATAGACAGCTACGAAAAACTATAGATGAAAACTCTCTTGGTAAATAGTGTGGTTTACAGCTTATACTCTACCTCAGGCGAGCAAAACCTCAAGACTTCCTTAATATTAAATTTCGTGCACAAGCTGTTATTGTCAAATAGACACAGACCACCACCCCTTGTTTTACCGGACGCAGCTGTTCTATCTTGCTGATGGACTGAAAACCCAGCCAACTGTATGCTATACATGTCATCATTCAGCCACGACTCGGTGAAACATAAGATATTACAGTTTTTAATGTCCGGTTGGTAGGAGAGTCTTGATCGGAACTCATCCACTTTATTATCCAATGATTGCACATTGGCTAATAGGACGGATGGTAGAGGCAGATTTCCCCCTCGCCGTCAGGATCCTTACAAGGCACCCCAACCTATGTCCCCTATACCTCTCTCTCTTCTTCATGCGAATGACGGGGATTTGGGCCTTGTCCGGTGTCTGAAGTAAATCCTTCGCATGCGACTCTTTCTTATATCTCTCAAACATAGGACAGACACTTCAAAACATACTTACATTTGATGATCTGTTTTTACATGTATGAATCTGTTATTCAACGTGTTTCTATGGGCTAATAACATTAAGTCCAAATTCATTGTTTCATCAAATCATTTGTCCTAAAATTCTAAATCAAATAGCTAAATGATCCATGGTATGATCATCATAAAACAATTAAGGCTTCGACACGAGATTAAGGCATGGACATTTCTGATGGTTTCGCATGGTTCGCATTGTTGTCTCTACAACTCTTCTGATGAAGCCCTTTGTCTGGAAAGAAATTTGCCATATTCTTCTATCATGACATGTAACGTTTCATTTCTTGTATAAAAGACATACAATAAAGGCAGGGCAGAAAAGTTCACTTTCTCTGAATAAATGTTTGATAAATGTATGCTCTTTACTCTAAAACCATTGTCTCCCCTCCGCACAGAGAGAGGTTCATCATCTGTTGAGTCCAGGCTATCTATGGTATAAATCTAAAATAATGGTCCAACATTCCTATAGTCTCATCCAGAGACAGGCGAATGAAATAAGATTAGGCTGAAATGAAGCACGATACTAAAGCCTGATGAGCCCTATAGATCATTTACATGTACTGTCTATAGATTCAGTACTGTAAAACACACCACAATGTGAGCATAGGGATTAGGGCTGAGGCACTACCCTAAGAAAGAGGCTGAACTCTGCTAAGACTAAAACAAATATGTGAAACTATTCCACAAACCTTTACCCCAAACAAAGAACTCAATCGCTGTTATTGCTTAGGAACATATTTTTGTCTGCTATAAAAATACCTTTGGACAGCTGAAGCAAGCAAAAAAAATGTATATGTGGGCATGTTTACCTTTCATAAATATTTCTAAATGCACAACACTGAATAATCATCTAAATGTCTTTCAAGAAAATGAAAAAAGGACTATAACTGTATCTCCTGAATATTCATCCACACAGACCATAACTTCATCCACAACATATCTTGAATTCCCACATTCCCACATTCAACAACAAATCCAGTACAAAAGCATCGTAAAGACAATGTCATGATTCATGTTGGTCTGGGACGATGGTGAGGGCACAACGGTGCTCAGCTCAGAGGAGTCAGTCCACATAAATGCTGAGACACATTCAGAGAGACATATGGTTTGTGTTTGGCCAGGAAAAACAATAATCAAATCCTTTGAGCCTCTTTTTGTTAAAGGATGACCTGCTAATATAAAAGTGGGTTTTGTATCATCATAATTTAGGATGAGGGAGTAATTAAATCTGCCCTCTCTCTGCTGCACAACAACAACATAATTTCATATCTTCTCAACAGGATGTAAAGTAGCCTAGGATTTCACACATGAAGTAGACCAGGCTTTCCCCCCACATAATCCGGGGTAGGTATACAATGGTGTCTGTCTATATACAATTATGGGCACCCTTGATAAAGATGAGCAAAAAGTCATACAAATACTAAGCCATATTGTATGAAATGTTTTGTGACAATAATAATATATTATACGAATACAATTGCTCAGATAAAGATTTTGTTAGACCATTCCTCCATACAGAATCTTTCCAGATCCTTGATATCCTTCGTCTGCGCTTATGGACGGCCCTCTTCAAATCAAACCACAGGTTTTCAATGGGGTTCAAGTCCGGAGACTGAGATTACCATTGCAAACTGTTGATTTTGTGGTCAATTAACCTTTTTTTGTGGATTTTGATGTGTGCTTGGGGTTATTGTCTTACTGGAAGATCCACTTGCGGCCAATGTTTGGCCTCTTGGCAGAGGCTACCAGGTCTTTGGCTAGGACGTCCTGGTACTGGGTAAAGTTCATGATGCCATTGACCTTGACAAGGGCCCCATGACCAGTGGAAGCAAAATAGCCCCATAACATCCAAGATCCACCACCATATTAAAATAGTATACTGTATGCATTGGTTGAAGCTCAATGTTAAATTCCAATCTCCCTACTGTCATATCTAAGCCAATATGACACCAATGTTGTAGAAAATTAGCAAATCAACTTGATTGGAGGTACACAACACACTCCCAGCCTCTCGCCATGAGCCATCTGGCCGTTACCAAGAACCACATACCGAATTGGGTCATTGGCATTAGGAAAAAAACAAACAATTTCTTGCCCTGACCTAGCTGAATATCTAGGCATCAGTAAGTACGAGACTACACCATCCATAAAGTGACCATTAGACTTGCCACCTTTCGGACTGAATATGTTTGTAGGGGCAACTGTTTTGATTTCTGCCCATTAAGAACCAATGATGTGCTACCTTTTTGTAGAACTTCTGACAATGCTAACATCTTTTCAGTTCTAAAATCAGGCCAAAGCCCTTGGGTTGCACAGAAACAGCGCTAGTAGCTCGCTAACACCAGTTGGATGAGTGGCAAGCTACAAGCAAAGGAAGCTAGCTATACTTTACTATGGAAGGTGTTTCACGTGGTTGAAGTTATCTGTGTAAACTGTTGGCCTTGAAACTTGCGTGTAATCAGAACACAACCACATAAGCACAAACAAGATAGCGAATGTCCTTAGCCGCTATTGCCAGTTAGCTAACCTACTAACATTAGCCAGTAACATTAGCTAGTTAGCTAAAAGCCAACAAGACTGTAACATTAGCTGTATGGACAGATTGCGATGCACCGGGACAACTCAATGTTGAAAATATCTCCCACATTCTTCCAAAAAAGCACAGCTAGCTAGCTAGCTAGCTAAGTAAAGATCATAGTCAACACCAAACTTTGGGAAACTGCCACACTGCTAATGTATAATACACGTAATGGGCATTGCTCATCTAACGTTAACATTAGCTAACGTTACTCCAAACACTAGGCAACATGGCTTGAATCCTAAGCAACCTGCATACACATTGTTTGAAGTACAATATATCAACATTGCTACTGTAGTGCTGGAAAACCTTGGTAGAGCATGGGTGGGGTAGGCATTGCAGTGCTCGTTTTTCCTTTCTTTTTTGGCCTCTGACTAATGCCTACTTCTCACTTAACATTGTTATTCATGTTTTATTTTACAGTAGGTATGGGATTCTTTTCTGCTTATGCATCCTTATTTCATCAGCAAAGAGTTCTATTTTCATGTCATCCAACAAATGTAAAAAACTGGAGTTTGCTAAACGGCACTGGCACTTGGATTGAAACTGGTGTTATAGTCTGATGATATGAAAATAGAGCTCTTTAGCAACGTACACCAGTGGTGAGTTTGGTGTTGAAATAAGGATGCATAAGTAGAAAATATATATATTTTTAAATTCAGCATTCAATATTAGATATAGCTCAGTATTTGTATTACTTATTTTATACAGTCTTTTTCCCCTCATCTTTATCAAAGGCGCCAATCATTTTGGACCTGACTGTATGTATCTGACCGTTGTTTCAAGACAAGGGTATGAAAGGGTCTGAAGACTAGTCACTGCACTCAAGGCCTGTGCATGATTCACAGTCAAAAATGATTTATGATTGAAAAAAATTAGAATATCAAACAAAACAACTGAATTTTTCAGTTCAACAAATTCTATATTTCTGAATGATGAAAAGGATAAAAAAGATAATTTTATCTTCAAAGCATGCCAGAAAGAAAATACAAAATAATACTGTATGTTTGACATAGATTTGAAGCAGACGGTATGCGTGTGTAACTAACGGCAGGGTATCAAACCCAGACCGTCTGCACAACTCACCATCAACATGTTAGCCCACTGAGCTAACGTTTTAGGGGTTAGACATAGGTGCTAACACAAGTATTTAAGTCCCAGACAAGATACTTGCCACATAATACCGCTACATCATGAAGCACTACCTGCATTCATCCCAGTACAAAATATCCAATAATTATTTAAACAATTTAATGTTTGTTAATAAACCTGAGTGAGGAGGTTACAAATTAGATTATAGAAAAGCCTTGAGGAATGTTTATTAATCTCAATGATGCTTAAAATTCAAACTATTTTAGGTAATTCACCAAACAAATGACATTTAATCTTAAAATATCTACTATTACATTTACGCTTAAAATGTATTTCTTAAAATAAACATGTGCTAATGGGCTACATAAATAATGTTCTATTAAATGTGTCTATTGAAGCTAGTTCGTACCTATCCAATGACAGTATGTTATCTATAACAGCTCAATGAAATGGTATCCGCTCATATACTCCAGAGATGTCCGCATCTGTCCACCTCAATCTGTCCTCATACAGAACTTGTTAAATTAAGCACTGTTCCCTAAAGTGAGTGCAGTCACATCTGTTGATGATCCATAGAGGAGAAGTCAAAGTGCTCCATTCTCGGGCTGTCCCTTCACATGTATCACTTCAATCCCTTCACAGGGCTGCGCTGTGTGGCTGAGATGACTTTGATTGTGGTGCTCTTCATGAAATTGGCAAGACTATACATCAGTGACCTCTGCACTTAATTAATGAGGTTGTTATCAACAGTAGAATCCACAACTGCAAACACAGATCTGTCAACTAAATATACAGTGGATCAAAGAGGAAGAGCATTGCACTTATAAAGACTCCATATGTGGCCAACCAGAAACTCTGGCACAATTTCAGAGTAACCAGATGGATGGGCTGGAAGGAATGACAATAAGGGCTGGAAGGAATGACAATAATAAGATATTATTTGATACACTTATAACAAATAGAATCCCTGTTAGCATAAAAAGTGCAAATTAGAAGCTACAAATGTTAGTCATTGTGTTAAAATTTCCCCAATATTCGCATGATACAATTTAGATTTAGACCGCACGTTTCACCACCCCAAAAAAACTGTTGCTTTAAACACCTAGATTTTACTGATAAAATACATTATGCGATACAGATGAGCGCGTTGAATCAAAGGTTAGGCCTTTACCTTGTTCGGGGGAGAGAGAGAAGCAGGCGCGGGGAGATTTGGCTGTCAAAAGGCCTTTCTCTTGAGATCCATAGCGCTCTTCTGGCGCGGCATGCCGCTTTGGACTCGGACATTGCATATGACTCTGGGCTCCAAAACCGTCGTTCCCGATGCGTCTGGCGCAGATGTCCGATTTACTGCTGTACATGGAGAGAGTCAGTCCCGTGAAGTCTGAAAACGATGGGGTTTGGCAGTGACTGACCATCCCGAAGAGTGCTGAGGATTTCTGCATCGGAATTTCGTTGTTCCCAGTGTGTATTTTCTGTGTTCACATTTACCTGTGTTCGGGACAGAAAATCAAATTTCCTCTTTAAAAGATTTGAAGACACATCAAACCATCTCCTAAACGTTTGGCATTGTTTTCCGAATTGTAAAATAACATGGAATCTTTGGGGATGATAAATGCAAGAATATACACTGACAAGAAGTGAATGATCTTCATTCTCTTGACGACACCTACCTTATCCGACTAATGAACCGTCAAAAGGGGGAGAATATGTATAGCCTATGGTCGGACTCGGTGTACATCAACATCGTCGGCCAAATGCGAAGAAAAGCACGTCTTAACCAACAGCATCCTTTCTGCTTCCATAAACTTTTAACACTTTTCTGAAGTATCAATTCTCAGCATCCAAAACATGCGTCTTCCCTTTGACTGACATCTGATGCATCCACTGAGTCGGCAGTATTCGAGTCATTGCGTCTCTGCGCCAATGAAGGCACTGTCAGTTGGCCAATGGGAGGATATGAAGATATTGATCGAGGAGAGTCGTTTTACGGGGAGAGAAAACTGATGTGCTATTGACGAAACAGCAGATCATGGACAGGTGCCAAGTAAATTATGAGCAAATATCACTACAACCCATATGGCTTTAGGTTATTTAGGACTACAGGCACTTGTAGGGTACTGCAAACTTCAGTTAGAAATCGATTAGGATTAAGGGAACATTTATTTTATATGACAAAGACAAATAAGGGAACATGTTGGAGGGGGATTTCATTGAAATGTATGGTAGCTCTGGTTCACATTGTGATTTGTTTAATAATTTTTTACTAAGAAACTATAAAAAGGAAATAGAACAACTGTCGATGATTTCATAATTATTCTTTAAAAGACAGTGCACACGCACGCACACACGGGCAATATAATAAGTAATCTAATTTATGTGACAACATCGATGTTGTTAGCTCAATGTGTGACTTTTAGTTGTTCGTTTTATTTTCAAAGGAAGCACATTATTGAAGTATTCAATGTATTTTATTTGAGTTTGTAAGCCTAACCTGACAGTTGTTATAATTGTATTTTTTATTTCCGTCAAATTGTTTGTGTAGGTCAGGGAATTGGAAAGCCTATATGCTTATTTTTCAGAAATTACAGCGTATATCGTATGTTGTTAAGGCATGCACCTATGCATCTGTCTCGTATTAGGTCAGTTTAAAAGTAAGAATTATCATGTGTTGCAAAAATAGACTACAATTATAAGGCCTATGTGAACTAAGCCTGTTCGAGAAAATTATAGGCCTAAAGACGTCCATCCATATTAACATGAATCACCTAAACAAATGATGCATTTGATTTGTAAAAATAAATACATTTAACAATATAGGCCTATACCTATGAATTGGATAAGCATGATAGCACATGCTGTGAGGTTGAGGGTCTAGGATTGAAATTTTAAAGAAAATAATAATAATAATGTGAAATATATTATAATATTTGTATTATATTATTATATATTTCTCTTAAATAAAATATAGGATGTGAATACCCATAGCCATTCGAGCATATTCGTAATTTAGATAATTATTTAGAAATAGTCTTAGGCCTTGTGGTTTACAACACGTCAACGATATTAGATATAGGGTCATTCCATTTGATTTCAATCACATTTTGACCGTACAACTTTTGATTTCAATAAAACGTTCTATATATATTTGCCCATGGTAGAAGTGGTCAGAAAGTAGGTGCTCAAAGTTGACTCATTTTGCATACTCCACCCTACCATGAGATATAGTATTAATCACATGAATTTTTCAATCAATCAAATGTATTTATAAAGCCCTTTTTACATCAGCAGATGTCACAAAGTGCTATACAAAAAAAACAGCCTAAAACCCCAAACAGCAAGCAATGCAGATGTAGAAGCACGAGTGCAGATGTAATATGTGTGTGTCTTCATCTCTGGATAAGATAAACATTTGAGTTTGATATCATTTAAAAGCTTACAAACAGGGTTGTCAAACTATTTTATAAAAACGTATCTAAAAATGTCTGAACTCTGTTTTTATTATTCATTTTAGCATATGTCGTAGCTTAGACCCTATGTTGCATCATCTGAGATGTTTGTGTTGTGCCCGCCATTGGTTGAGACACAGCATGCTCTTGAATACGGGGTGGGTGAACCATGCGTGCCATGTTTTGGCTGATAAATGTACTAAAATGGAATAAAATAACATTTTCAACTTTCAACTGGTAGCACAAAGATGGTTGGAGATCCACACATCAGCGAATGTGGACTTGAATGGGAATATATCAGTTGTTTTAAATTATACTATCGATCTTCAATGGGAAACCTATTGAAATCATAGAAATATAGATAATAGAATAGAACGTCCTATTTATGTGGACATTCAGATGGGTTGACCGGTGGCCATCTTTGTGGTAGTAATTTAAAGGTTCATTTCTCACATTCCTGATGGCAATTTCCCTTGTCACAACAGTGTTCACTGTAATGCCATGATCAGAGGTTGGTGGTAAAAAATAACTTGTAACACAAATATGTTGTACATCTCCTTAAGTGTTGCTGTAACTTTTATTATGTGGGTAAGGCCAAACGTGAACTTAAGACAAGGATTTGTTTGCATGATGCCTCCATTCGTAACCACAATGAAAAATCACCTGTTGCCAGCATTTCAATTGCCACAATCACAAACTATGTGCCCTACGTTAATTTGGGCGTTGATTAGTGAAGGGTATAGGAGATCGGGATAAATTACTTCTCCAAAGAGAGACACATTGGATAGATCGCTTGGGCACCCTTGGGCACCCTTGGGCACTCTTGCCCCAGCAGGTCTCAAAAAATAATGTTTCCTTTTCTTGTTTTTTTTGTAGAAGGCTATAAATATGTAGGCTGAGTATACATATGCTCCTAACATTTAGGCTGATATCATAATGTATCTTTATTGTGTGTTTGTGAAAACACTGAGTATACAAAACATTAAGAACACCTGCTCTTTCCATGACATAGAGTGACCAGGTGAATCCAGGTTAAAGCTATGATCCCTTATTGATGTCACTTGTTGATCTGCTTCAATCAGTGTAGATGAAGGGGAGGAGACAGGTTAAAATAAGGATTTTTAAGCCTTGAGACATTGATTGTTTATGTGTGCCATTCAGAGGGTGAATGTGCAAGACAAAATATTTAAGTGTCTTTGAACAGGGTATGGTAGTAGGTGCCAGGCGCACCCGTTTGTGTCAAGAACTGTAATGCTGCTGGGTTTTTCACGCTCAACAGTTTTCCGTGTGTATCAAGAATGGTCGACCACCAAAAGGTCATCCAGTCAACTTGACACAACTGCGGGAAGCATTGGCGTCAACGTGAGCCACCATCCCTGTGGAACGCTGCTGACCGACTCCTTGTAGAGTCAATATTAGAAAGGTGTTCCTAATGTTTGGTGTAGTCAGTGTATTTTCATTTTTTTTTTCTCCCAAAGCTCCCTCTGCTGGGATCTTTTTGATTGGGTCAATATTGACTTTGTGAATTTATAATTACACCCCCTTGTGTGTGGCCTGTATATGTTGTTGTAACATTGCCTCCTATGCATTCTGAAGAAGGGGTCATACCCAAAACGTTTATAAGGCAATACAAAATATGTTAATTTAAGTTTACTTAGCGGAGAGCTGTCTTATTTTTGTTCAACATGAATTTCAACAATGTACCAGCTAAATTGCAGTGATCTAGCTATGCTATGTCTCGACCGATTGTGAGCACAACACAAACACCTCAGATTATGTTTTTAAAAAAGGGTTTAAACTACAACATATAGATGGGGGAAAAAACAGGAGTTTACATGTTTATAGACAATATGACAGCCTTGTTTGTAAGAGATAAAGTGAGAAAGACATGGAGGCCTCGTGCGAGGGTGGGGTATCGGCATCACTTGAAGACAACTTCTACCATGGGCAAATATGTATGGAAAGTTATTGAAATCAAATGGAACGACCATATAGTATACTGGTTGACGACAATAGCGGACATGAATATCAGTGAAGTACGGCTGAGTAGTGACATCTAGTGGATGATTCAGTGTCTGGTCAACACACACACGCACTACTTATTCCTAGTCCTAGAGATACATTTGTTAAATGCGCTCACAAGGGGTAGTTTACGGTAAATTCAATCGTCCAAATTATCCAAAATGGATCTCAAATACCTGGATGGGCTCAAGCAGTATGGTGTAAAAAAAAAATTGGGCCAAAATCTATTAACAACATTCTACTTTACTCTGTCAAATCGCATACATGTCAGGGGTAAAAGTAACGTTTAGTCAAAAGCCCACAAAGGCGGTCGAGGAGGGAGTGTTTGTTTGCACAACGTTCCACTCTGCCATAAAATAGGCTAGAAATCACGCATAGGCTATTGTTTCGCTGAGCACCAAAGGAAAAGATGATATTAATATGGAAATGGTTCATTTATCTGTCAATGCCATGTTTATTTTGCTTTGCGTTCATGCAATTTGTCTTTCTCACGCTTCTGAATTTGATTTCACGAAGCTTGACCAAGAAACTTATCTTAAAAATGGGCGAAAAGGTAACTATGACCCAGAATCCGAAGTTCAAGTATGAAGATTGGGGACCGACTTTTATGTCATGGAATTTTGTCAAGACCATCCTAGGGCACATGTGGACTAATGTCGGTCAAGAAGCTTTTGTGGGCAACAATGCTCCCGACTCACCAGTGATTACATTGGACGGCAAGATTACCAGTATCTACAACTATTTGAAAGGTGAGTAGACGACTGCTCGTGTGCAGTATAGTCAGTAGTATAATGCCAGTTATTTTATCAATTTCCTTTCTAAATACTAGGCTACAATAATGTTCTCTCTTTTTTTTGTCTGTCAGACAACAGACCACTGGTGTTGAGTTTTGGAAGTTGTACCTGACCCCCGTTCATGTATAAACTTTGCGAGTTCAAGCAACTCGTTAAGGACTTCGGCGATGTGGCAGACTTCCTGGTGGTCTACATTGCCGAGGCGCATTCAACAGGTGAATGATGTGGAGGTGATCATTGGTCAAATATCCGGACACTTCCGCCTTTGCTCAATTAGCCTGGGGACGATGTTATTGGTCAAATGAATAGTACAAGATCATATAGACCTATGTGATGATGACTTTGTAATCTATCCTAAACCTGGAGCAATTATTATAATGCTAATTTAAGAATTATAACTGATTGTGGCTTTTTTTAATAATCAGTTATATTAAAATAAGGTATATAGCCTAGGCTTCACAAATATCAAGCCACTACAATCCTCACTGTGATTTTCTCTCTGCTTCAGATGGTTGGGTCTTTGCCAACAACGTTGACATTACTAAACACCGAAACCAGGAGGAGCGGCTGGCTGCAGCACAGTTCCTGGTCAAAGAGGACCCCCTGTGCCCCATCGTAGTGGATGAAATGAAAGACACCACAGCTAGTAAATATGGTGCTATTCCAGAGCGGCTGTATGTGCTGCAGGCAGGAAAGGTTGTTTATAAGGTAAGGACAGTTAAGAACATTTAAGTGTTAAGAAAAAAGGAAGTAGTAAAAAAGACAAAACATAGATCAAATGATTTTAAAAAAAATTATGCGTAACAAAACTGATGGTGCGTAAATGTAAAGAGAAATCAAGGTGCACTTCTTGTCTGGAGTTTTTGGAATCCTGCCAAAGCATTCTTTGCTTTCTGGCTCACATGGACACATCCTGACTCAGTAGTTTTTCAGACTTATGGGAAAGGATATTTGGAACACAGTGAAGGCTGTTGAACTTCTGTTACACAGGTATTTTATAGTATTTTTATTTAACCTTTTTTTTTTAACCTAGGCAAGTCAGTCAACAAATTGTTATTTACAATGACGGCCTACCAAAAGACCTTCTGCGGGGACGGGGCCTGGGATGAAAAAATATATAAAAATAAATAACAGAAATATAGGTACAACCATATCATACAAAGGTATAGGCCTATAAGACCTGTTAGGCACCTGAATCTCTCACTTTCTTTTGTGAGTCTCATAGAGAGGAGTCTGTCACTCACAGTTCACCAATAAATCCACTTGTTGCTCCTGTCTAAATCACCAGTCTTCTGTCTGTTACCAGGGAAAGATTGGGCCAAGAGGCTACAGCCCTGAGGAGGTGCGTTCCTTCCTGGAGAAAATGAAGTAGGAAGAGGTGAATCACATCTGTCCCTTTAACTTTTTTTCTGTTATTTCTTGTTATCTTATCTCATGCCCATATTATTATGTGTAATTCTGCTCTCTGGCATCCCAATTATCCACCTTTTTAGTTTGGAGACTGTTTTTTAGTGACAGACACAGATCAAGCCTATGGCCTCTGTAACCCGATGAGGAGAAACCTGGAGATAGACCATTCAATCAGAATGGGTGGGTTGATAAAACAAGGAACTTATCATAGGAAGTAAAGGTGGTTGTTAATTCTGACCTTTAGTAAAAATCCAGGTTGCGGTTCAGGTCAGAGTTGTTATATTGTATTGACATAACTGCACTATCATACCTTTTTCTAAGGGCCGAGTGTGAAACAAGCCCTTTGGCTGCTAGATTATCAATATATATTTCGTACGGGATCTTGTACTTTACATAACATTAAGAATTTCTCAAATGTAGGTCGGTCTAGTTGATGTGTAATAGCCGTATAGTAATTGCACTGGCATATCTGTAAACATTCTCTTGATACATTGTCTATGAATGTTCATAAGTTACTTTGGGATACAACTGCTTTTTCCATGATGATTACAGTGCAAACCTCTGGTCATTGTAATTTGATGAACTGAAAGCAGTTTTGTTGCTAAATAATTTAGGAGCATTTAGAGCATGTTGGTGCGGTGATTGAGGATATACCTGCTTATTAAAAACTCTTCATGAACTGATGTTGCCCTTGGGATCATTATTTATTATATATATATATATGATTAATTGTTCAGAATTCTCACAAGATTATTGACTTCATACACTGAGTGTACCAAACAATAGGAACACCTTCCTAAAATGAGTTGCCCTCAGAACAGCCTCTATTTGTCGGGGCATGGACTCTACAAGGTGTCAGTTGACAGTGTTCCACAGGGCTGCTGACCAATGTTGACTCCAACGCTTCCTACAGTTTTGTCAAGTTGGCTGGATGACCTTTGGGTGGTGAACCATTCTTGATGCACACGGAAAACTGTTGAGTGTGAAAAACTCAGCAGCATTGCAGTTCTTGACACAAACCGGTGTGCCTGGCACCTACTACCATATCCCGTTCAAAGGCACTTAAATCTTTTGTCTTGCCCATTCACCCTCTGAATGACAATTCATGTCTCAAGGCTTAAAAATCCTCCTCTAACCTGTCTCTTCATCTACACTGATTTGAAGTGGATTTTAACAGCAACATCGATAAGGGATCACAACTTTCACCTGGTCAGTATGTCATTTGTCAAATCAGTGTATCGTAACAGAAGATGAGACATAAAGAAGTTGTTCTCATCAGTCCATCTGCATGTCACATGACTGTGCCTCACCTTGGACGTCCCAAATGGCACCCTATTCCCAATATAGTGCACTATATGGGAATTGACTACCATTTGGGACATAGGCCGTGCCTCCCCTTGTTGTTATTGAACAGGTCACCTCCCAAGCAGTAAAAATAAACATTGCAGATGCCTGCCAGATCTAAAAACGCCTGGATAGGTGCTACACATTCAGCTAACCACATCATATGATATAGGAATCTGATACCCGACTGCACAGTCAATTATGTGGCGTGCCACCATTGGTTGATGCAATACAATGTCGGAACGGGACCAAGACCACAAACGGAACAAACATCCACCCATTTTTACAAGATAAATCAATAATCTGGCTCCATGCAGTGTATAGTATTCCCATGACGGCCTCGGCTCGTAAGACATAAGCACACAAATTAAAAAAGCACAATGCGAAAATCAAAGAGAAACCTGGAAACATCATAACTCAAGGTTATATGTGAATTACTAGGATATGGTGAACAAACTGTTTAGTGTTGCTACAACTTTCCAAACAATCTTGTGAGGAGGACCTAAGCCAGCGAGGGAGAGGTTGGTTGGCTCGTCCCCAGCCAGGCCACATCCTGTTGCAGTGGATGTGTCCCAAATCACATCCTATTTCCTTTACAGTGCACTGCTTTTGACCAGATCCCTATGGGCCCTGGTCAAAAGTAGTGCATTGCAACAGGACTAGCGTGCCATTTGGGACACGTAAAGTGAGGAAAAACGACTGGATTCACTGGAACAGTTTAGGCCTAGTTCCTATTGTGAGGCAGGAGTCAACATGCTAGATGTCTGTCTGACCTCTCCCCTACAAGACTGGCTGCATTTTAATCCAAAAATGTTGTATCCTTCCACACTGTTTCCCCCTTTGCAAATCTGAAATAACTAAATAGGTGAGAGCTATATGAAACTCTATATGAGCTATATGAAGCTATTGCCCAATCCCTACAGCTATCCAGTGGTTGCAGAATCAGAGAGGAGAGAAGTGGGCAATAGCTGGGACAAGTGGATGAGCTTTTCGATTGGAACACAGCCCTGAGCATAGTAGAGGGATGGGCTTGCCCAGTGTGCAGAATAAATGAAGATCCTTAAATTGGTTTGCTGTAAATATTTTTGTACAGTGACAGGAACTTGGCAGTGCTACAACGCAAGGTGAGGGGGCTGAGTAGCAAAGGCAATCCACAGAAAGCACATAAGGGGGAGGGAACAGGTACGAGTGTAACGATTGCTCCTGTCCATTCCCCATTGCAGCAGAGCCAACCTGGGCAGGTAAGAGCAAAACCTCGGCAGAACCATCTATTCATCTGTAGTGGGTCGCCAAGCTCTATTGGATGGTGCACTATTAGCATAGATGGATCAAATCTATGTTGCATTGTAAAACAATACATTTTGTATAGTAGATATTGATTATTTGCTTAGTGTCAATATCAGTGACATATTTAACGGTTTACATTTGTTTAAAATTGAAATTATTTTCAAATGTGTGGTTTATGGGCTATATGTGCAAAAAAATATGTTGTGTGGACATCATCACTTGAACTTACCGCCACTGTTTAGAAATGGCAGCCAAGCACGCCAGAGGCAGCAAGGTTCCAGCCACTGCCTCAGTGAGAGAGAGCCAGGAGAAGAGCAGTAGAGGTACAACAAGGCACCATATAAACCTATAACTATTGTAATGGGGGACAAAATAAAAATAAAATAAAACTACATGAGTGTTGCCTGATCAATTTGGAATGTTTTTGTGTCCAGCCTTGAAACAGAAAGTACACAATGATGAATGTCTTCTTAGTGTATCTACTAGATGTTTATTATTCAAATGGTGTGTCCACTGATCTTTTGTGTCTATATGTTAATCACAGGTGTCAGGGGGAGCCCCTTCATTGCTCCGTAGGCAGTCGTCTAGGCCAGCTCCCAGCCAGGCTCATGCCCACACTAAACCCCAGGCCCTCTTCAGCCTGAAAGGGCTCATCCCCACCCAGAAGTTCTCCAAGGCACTCAAGGTGGGGGCACAGTATTCCCTACATAGTGCACTACTTTTGACAAGGGCTCTGGTCACAAGTAGCGCACTACATAGGGAATAGGTTGTAATTTGGGACATAGTCAAGGTAAAGCCCCTCAAGGAGCCAGAGGACCCATTCAAACGAATGGGACATGTTCAGTAGGAAGAAAACATTTAAGAACAGAGTGAAACTGGGAAGTTCACTGTGAATATAAACGCATGTTGATGCAAACTGTTTTGCAATGGTGGGCCCTACTGAACATGACCAAGTGTTTCTCATTGAATACCTAATTGAATCACTACAGTCTGCCAGTGAAGTATCTCTTTTTAACCTTCACGTTGTATTCATTCGGATGAATAAATGATGGATATAGAACATAAGTAGACATTGGTCGTATTCACTAGGAACAAAATGGAAGCAACGGTATGGGACGACCTGAACTTGTTTTTGTTTTCCGTATTTAGTGTTCACTAATAAATATGACCCTGTTGTCATACTGGATCGCTCTGTTAAGTTTTTTATTGTGTGTACTCAGGAACGCATTGCACTGAAGATTGCAATGAGGAACATCCCGGCAAGGAAACCTATTGTTATAGTCAATGAGCAGGTCAGATCAACACATGCATTTAGCTACACGCTAAAGTTGAACAGAACAGCCCTGATCTGTCACCAGTAGTCTAGCCACTTAGCCAACATTTACCCTTCCCCCTGGCCTGGGCATATCTCAGGCTTTGTTTCATCTCATTTCCTTCATCTGCACTGATATAGAAGAAACCGGACAGACAAAGGCAAATTCCTGGTGGCCAACCGTCATGTTGCATTCACCTTTCCTGTGTTTTCAGAGCAGTGCCCATAAATGAGATAAGACAGAGGCATTTTAGACTGTTAAGACACATCCCTGGCTGTCTCTTCGGATTCAATCTCAATTTTAGGTCCTTGATTCTTCGTGTCTTCTCTCCTCACCTTCCCAAAGTGCATTGGAGGAGAACGGCAGAGGGGAGGAATCCCAGATCTTGTCCTCCAATGCACTTTGGAGCAGAAAGTGAGGACTCAGCCGGCTGTACCGACTCCGATAGCGTGTCTCGAGTGAGCCATGTTTCCATGGCTCACATGGTGTGCCCCTTGGTGGGGGCTTGAGAAATCAAGGAAATATGTTTGGGATTCACCTCTACTCTTCAGGTGCCAGCAGGTTCGGCCCAGCCTGCCGAGAAGTTCCCCTGCGGCCTGGTCCATCGGATGCTGCAGGACTTCCTGTCATCTCGGCTGGAGGCCATGGATTATAGCGCCCCCTCCTGTGGTGGTCTGGTCAAGGCGCTGAGTGAGGAGGTGAAGGCTCTGGTGAGGACTGTGTGTCCTGACCGCTACCGGCTGGTGTGTACTGTGGCGCTAGGCCAGCTGGGTCCAGAGGGGCAGCAAGGATATGGAGGGCTCGTACTGGCTAGTCGTAGTCTCTGGGATCCCCATACAGACACCTGTGTTGCCCACACCTACCAGAGCCAAGAGATGTTCTGTACTTCGAGTAAGGTAGAAGTTGACAAAGGCCCTAATCCGATATATGAAAGTGGTCCGAAAAAAATAACAGGGTATGCATCCCAAATGGCACCCTATTCCCTATATAGAGCTCTGGTCAAAAGTAGTGCACTATGGTCCCTAGTTGAAAGTAGTGCATTAAATAGGTTAAAGGGTGCCATTTGGGATGCATACCTTGAACTAGAGGTCACCAGCACTACAGTCACTTCCTGTCTGTCCAATTTGTATGAACGACTCATCTGCTGTTCTTTGTAAAACAGCAATAATCATATTTGGAGTGTACTTGTATAAAACAAATGTATTTATGTATACAAGTTGTGAGGTTTAAATATTTTTTACTAGGTCTTCCCTTGGACACTTCCCTGATATCTATTGTCAGACATTTGGAGTGAGTTATGGTGTTTTGTGAACGTGTGTGTGTGTGTGTGTGTGGCTGCTTGTATTACTATCTTCGTGGGTACCAGAAATCTCCACACAGATAATAAAACGGTTATTTTAGGTTAGGGGTTAAGGTTAGTGTAAGGGAAAATAGGATTTAGAATGGAAATGAATGTGTTCCAGACAAGGATTGTAAAACATGAGTGACAGAGTGTCAAGGTAATTAAATAGTGTCCAAATCACCCTACTTGCTTTGAAAAGTGGCAAACAGGAAAAAAGGAAATGGACAAGAAGTTAAGTTATTGTAAAATTATATTAACAGCACTCTTTCCCCCAATTTGAAAAAAAATATATATACCAGCAACAGGTGTATAATGCTTAATATTCACAGAAAATGAAATAAACATTCACATTTACAAGACTGCCGCTAAGTTTATGATACTAGAATTGGTTTACAAAGCTTTAACTAATCTTGAAATAACTGGGCCAATACACGTAGTCAAATTTGTATCAAAATATTTAAAAAAATAACCAAACAAATACATTGAGAAAAAAATTAAATAAACTACCAATCTGTATCTCAGGTAACAATGGGTTTAACTTTCATCATCACCGTGATGGAACAGTAGGAAAACAGACTGCTACAACGATGGTGAGAAAAAAGGGCACAGAGTGTTAAGCACAGGCAGGGAAGAGGTTAAACACACCACATGTGGACTGGAGCAGCACTAGGTAGTATGTTGTACAAAGATCTTAGTCATGCACCCACCCCACCCCCCATTGAATCCACACCCATGGTTTAGCCCAAGTTAGCTTTCCCCTTGACAGAACAAGAACAGCAGTCCGACTGTTTAAATAAAAAGCAACATAAAACCAGTGCAGAATAAGATCGCTCTCCTCGACAAAAACAGAACCCACAAAACACATTCCCTATTGACGCATCCGATCCGACATTTTAAAGACCCTCGCTGAGCACTTCGAAACTGTTACAGGCCCTATTCTTACTAAGGCCCAATTCGATCGCACCACTTCCCTTTGAAAATGTGGCTAAATAGTTGGGGGCTAGTACATCGGGACAAAGTCATTCAATGGAGTGGTCACAGAGTTACAGGCAGATTCAGACGCCATGTTTTCAGACTAGTCTTGTGACATACTACATGTGGCTGAGCGCGGGATCTGAAAAATGAAAACAAAAAGATACATTTCTCCTAGTTCACAATGCACACTTCAGTGTTTTAGGTGGCAAAAGCTGAAACGGGTTCTGCACTACTTGCACTACAAAGCAATAATTAAAGCACGTGTCATGTATGCAGTAGTTTCCGTCGCTGGTTTCGTCACACTTGGGGTGGTGATTATAGAAGAACTGTCCTTCATTTGGAACGAGGAGGAGCAGAAGTCACCAGCCATTTTGAAAATGTGTATATCAGCATTCTGGAATTGTGTGGAACCAAAATGGCACTCTGTCCCTGGTTCTGTGCTGATGTGTTTTGGCCATGTCCTGTTATGAGCTCAGATCCTCAGTGATGGCAGATGGAGGGGGATGTCACACACTCATCGTCATGGTAGGGGAGTACTGCTGAGGGGTACAGACGAGAAAAGGGTTAAAAATCAGGAAAGCATATTAGAATGGCCTGACACAAACAAGCCAAAACTGTTACTTGGCAACCGCCCAGTGCCCCCACACTACACCGCCACTCTAGAGTCAATGATGGGATCACTGTGGCTTTGCCTGACTGTCAAGGTACCACCACTGGAGTCAATACTGCCCTCTAAGCCCTACAGTACACATAGGCATTGTTACTGGCAACAGTGGCCTCAGCTTGGTCGTGTTCATTAGGCATCAAACGCAACAAAACTGGACAGGAAAAAGTAGGGGACAACTCATTTTAAAAACATTTTCTATTGCATGCCCTAATGAAAACAGTCCATAGAGCTGCATGGTAGGGTAGGGAGCTTACATTCTCACTCTGAAAGGAGTGCAGGAAGTTTCCTCCCAACTCGTCGCCATCCCTCGGGGTTCCAGGAGGGTTGCTAATGCCACTTAGATTGTTTGGGGAGTTCTACGATAGGGCAGGAAAGAGAGTAAGTAAATTGGGCCGCTAGCAGTCGCCTCAGTGCCCGTCTGTCGTGCCATCATGTCCACTCTTGACATTGACAGCAATGAAGTTGGCAAAGGGCATAAACAGATCTGGGACCAGGCTAAACAATAAGTAGTAGATGCAAACAAATGTATTGCTTACGTTTTATGAAGGAAGTCAAAATGATTTGTCATGTTTTGATAGGAATCTAGATATATGGCCATGTTATAATATTCACCTTGTTGAGTCCGTCCATGTCACCAGAGCCTAAGAAAGAGAGAGAACAATTCACAGTCCAAAATTAAAACCTTGAAGTGATAATGCAAAAGGTGGCCCGGTGGAAGCGTTCCTTGCGTCTTTGGCCAGATTATGCGAAAGTCTGGCACCTCTGCTGAGAATCCGTCTCCTTGCTTCACATCACGGGTTTGTCTATTACACGGTGTACGTCCCATATGACACCCTATTCACTATGTAGTGCACACCTTTTCACCAGAACCCTTTGGGCCATGGTCAGCAGTGCACTACATAAGGAATAGGGTGCCATTTGGTACTGTACCATACGTTCAGATTGACTGAGTCTGCAAGTATTCCCAGCCAGTCATACACTAGTCAATACTGTTATTCCCTAAACCAAATCCCAAATTGAGACTTGCAGCTCCGGGGTTGTTGTGTTGTAATAGTGGCGGAGTAGAGTGTTACCTAGCGATCCATTCATGTGGTGTGGCTCCATGCCCGCCATGGCGCCTAGGGGCCCGTCAGAGCCGGGGCCCATAGGGAACTGCAGCATAGGAGACACAAGCACTGCCTTAGTACACATGTCAACAGAACAAGCACCACTATCAAACGAGACTGGGCCAGGGAGAAACAGTGTGCATCCCAAATGGCACCCTATTCCCTACATAATGCACTACTTCTTACCAGCCCCCCCCCAAGGCTCTGGTCAAAAGTAGGTCACCATGTAGAGAATAGGGTGCCATTTGGGATGCAGCACATTTTCATTATGGAGGATGAGAAAACTCTGAAAGATATGACTGGAAGAAACATCTGGCGATGAAGTAACAGGAAACAACGTGACTGCAACAGATGTGAGGAGAGGGCTGGGGCGAGAAGGAGACTCACATTTGATCGGTTGCCAGGTCCAGTGTTGATCATAGTGTAGAGATTGTCCCCAGAGTTGTTAGAGTCTGAAAAGTGGTTCATACACAAATCACTCCAGATGATGATGATGATGATGATGATCAATAGACGAGTGTACGTGAGGTAAATGAGAACAGCCAAAGATGGCAAACAGTCATTGAAGACTAAGGTTATTTGCCAAGACATTTTGACATGCATTCCTGTTCCTCTGTGAAGATTTGGTGTACCTACCAGCAGGGCTGGGCATAACAGGGGTTCCAGGGGGTCCCCCTCCACCAGAACCTCCCTTTAGAGTGGCAGGAGGACACAAAACTATTACAATTCAACAGGAAACCACAACACCGGCAATGCAGCTGTATCAGGTCAGATTCTACCTGCACCAATACAATCAATTAAGACTGTTGAAAGACAATACTACAATAGTGGCTTCAAATGGGTGAAATATAAACACTGCCGTAATGGCCAGTGTGTGCATTTGTGTGTGAGAGCTCATCTGAGAGAGTGTGCTTACCCCGTACGCTCCAGGAGAAGGTGATGAGTAAGGCATCTGAATCAATCACAACAGAAACATTACTGCCCAGGAACAGGGATTTATGTACTCGCCTCTCAAAACATCACCATTCATCGTTTTAGCATCATCCTATCATCGTCAGTATCGACGGGGTGTGTCCCAATTGTCCTTATTCTCCACGTAGTGCACTACTTTTGAACAGAGTCAAAAGGGCCCCTGGGCAAAAGTAGTACGCCAGAAAGGGAATATGGCGTAATTTAGGACGTAGCCTGGGATACATAATACTGCAATTACATCCAGAACTTGGTAATGCATTGGGCCTCCAGAGCTCTTACTGAGAGAGGACGGACACAGACCGGTGCAATCTGAGCCGATAACATCATGGTGTGTGTGTGTGTGTGTCTAAAGTGGAAATTGGACTCACAGAGTTGCCATTGTTCGGATTGGGCCATGGCCGTCCAGCACCTGGGCCCCTGCAATACAGCGAGAGAAACCAGTTCGATATCAACACACACTGGTGATGTATAATGTATTAAGATGGAGAGGAGGCTCACATGTTCACTCCTGGCATCCCGGGGCCCATAGAGTTGTGTGGAGGCCGCATCCCACCACCAAAGTTCTGCAATGACAACCAAGAGTCAGACTACCATACCATAACCAAAGGGGGGGGGGGGGGGGGTTGGAAAGACATGGTTCATGGGGAGGGTGTCTGTAATCAACAACTTGGAATCCAAGGAGACCGACTGGAAGGGTGATGTTGCACAGGCAGTTTGAAAAATGAATGGGCTAGTCTGAAAGACTACAAGCAAACTGTTGAGAAATACTAGCTAATAGAATTGGGGCATATCAGTAGTGTGGTCTACCTGGGGTCCTGGCCCCATAGGGCCCATGCCTCGAGGGCCACTCATTCTCTGCATCGGTCCCAAGTTAGGATGGCCTTGTGGTCGTGTGTGGTCCATGTTTTGGAGCATGGGATGGGGGCCAGGGCCACCGCCAGGAGGCTACAAGGAAGAAGAGGGATGGGTGAACACTCGTCAAATAAAACCACGACAAGACATGCTATCAAACCTTACTGAAGTAAGGCTCTTTTGTTAAACTGATGGTAGTACTGTAGTGGTGGTGGAGAATTATGGGTACAGTAGTTTGTTTACCTGGTTGCCCATCCTGATAGGGGGACCTCGCGGGCCTCCAGCGACACGTAGGTTCATGAAAGACTAAACCGCAATAAATTTATCAGCGTTTCCTTCACAACAACAATTACACTGAACAGCCATGCATTTTTCCCCCTCACTGATTTTCCAGACGGAGGACTACGTTTCACTTTTAATAGAACATAATAGCCTAGTTTTTACCCTATGCAAATATGCAACACAAGAACTAGCTACACAAAATGGCAATCCTGCGTAGCTGTATCGTGTTACAAATAGTCTATGAGAGTACGCAGAACGGGCCTTTTTACGTAGCTAATTGCATAGGTTATAAATTAGGCTTAATGGTATAGTTTCCGATAACATATTTTAAAACAAGTGTGATTATGCACTGCCGCCAAAAGCATCAAGCCAAAGGACATAGAGGGTACAGACATACATCAAGTGGGCATGGGTGGGGCGAAATGTCTTCCCAATATGAAAGCATATAAAGAAACTGGAGTGCCAACAGAGAGCCCTAGTGTCCCAAATTACACCCCATTCCCTAGATAGTGCACTACGTTTGACCTGGGCCCTGGTCAAATGTAGTGTACTATAATCATTTGGGACATCCTGAGAGAGCAGCGGTACCTGGCTGTGGGGTCCCATCATAGTGTTAGGGGGAGGAGGCTGGGGGTGAGGAGAGCCTTGGGGACCAGGTGGACCCTGTGGCGTCACAGAGAAAAAGTGACAGAGGGAGAAAGAAGCAGAGAAAGGAGGGTTACTGAGCAGAGGAGAGTGCAAGAGGGTGGTGGGCAAATGCTAAAAGCTGTGCTTAGGAAAGAGGGTTGGGTGTATCCGTTGATCATTCTCTCCTTCCAGGCATAGTAAGAGAGTGTGAAAAAAGAGACGGTGCAAGTGAGAGAGGTAGAGAGGATGTGTGCTAGCCAGAACAGCAGCCAGCTTGTGATCACTGCCAATTACCACCGAATCAATTAAGCCCTGCTTTACAGCAGCTGCCCCAAACACTGTCACTATGGAGCTAATGACAGGGTTGTCTAATTAACACCACTTGCATATTCGAATGACTGACAAAGAGAGAGCTGTCCGTGTGTGTGCCTGCAGCGTTTCCTCTAGGGTGTTTTTCAGCAGCGGGGGTTTACAGAACGACTGAGGTCACTCCTGGTGACTTTAAAAAGACATTCTACTCCTAAATGCATGGACCTGTTGACACCATCTGAATAGAACTGATGCGCGCCACTGCGCTGCAGGCTGCTGAGGAGCAAGCGGTGGCTGTGCGCTCGTGGCTCTCATTCGTGCCACTGCTCGCTCGGTTTGCTACAAACATAAGCACCATTTCTACTTGCCCAGAGTCAGATGAACTCATGGATACCATTTTTATGTCTCTGCATACCGTTTGAAGGATGTTTCTAATTGGCACTAGCGCAATAGCTAATTAGCATTAGCGCAATGACTGGAAGTATACAGGAACAGCTAGCATGCTAGCAAAAGTATTCATTTGAAAGTATTCACACCTCGTCTGTGGAATTGTGTCCAAATTTTTACCAATTAATAATGAAAAAGCTGAAATGTCAATAATTATTCGAACCCTTTGTTATGGCAAGCCTAAATAAGTTCAGGAGTAAAAAGAATGTGCTTAACAAGTTACATAAGTTTGTGACGACCCTCCCACTGTCTTCCGAATTCTCTCTCTTTGCTCTTGTTTTCCTCAATAGGACATCGGTGGGCGGAGCCGGGAGGGTCGTCAGCGACATGGAACACACCTGGGCCTGGGAGTGTCCTGGGATAAACAGACCTCTTCCCCATTCATTCATTCATTGTGGAGACTCTCCATGCAGACACACTTATAGGAGTTTGGTTGTGGTCATTTTGTTTGTTTGCGTTGGAACCTTTCAGCATCTCTCATCACATTTATACGTGCAACCACTTACTTACACACACCATTGTTAATTGTATTTAGTTTACTTCAGTTGATAAATATTTTGTTACGAACTTCAAGCCAATTCGTGACAAGTGGGGGCTCATCCGGGATCTTGAAGTTAGTGTTTGGGAGAAAACGTGGAGTTAATGTTTTACTCAGGTGCTTTAACTTTTGTTACAGCTTTTGAGTTGTAGTGTTTGCCTTTGTTTGGTAAACTTGCCACTGCGGTGGATAGTTGGTTGTGTGCTGCGTTGGATAAAGTATATTGGTTAGTTTTCAGGACCCTGCCGAGGCTGGAGACTCTTGCTCTACTCGCTGTTGGGATATCGGTCTGAGGTGAGTATAATCGGCTGTGTACCTCAGTGGGAGATTTGGGTCGGGTAGTGAAACTTGCTACCCGGAACTAAGGCCTTTTTCCCCTGTTAGGCTTAGCGATGTGTTTCACTTTGGAATACGTTGGGCATGGTTATTTTGTTTATTTTTGTGTTGCGTCTGGACGGCGCAGTTGTCTCGGGGGGCACATCCGTGGCTTGGGAATCTGCCAGCGTACTGAGGGTGGTTTATTTCCTTGCCAGCGGACTACAGTGCGTAATAACCCACCGCAAATCTGCACGAAGACTATGGTTGAGATATTGTAGATTTTGGGGAAACTCCATATATCTATTCTGTGGTGCCCAGTGTGATTGTTACTTCTCTGGTTGTGGTCCGGTGTGCTCAGCAGAGGGGAAAAGAGGGGATTTTCTTGTGACTATGGTGTCTTACGTAGACAAGTTAATTCGCTTTCCGTCAGAGGAACTGTTTTGAATTATGTACTAAAGAACAGCTGTTGAAGATTGCTGAACACGACAAGGTTGAAATTAGTGAGAAGTGTCATTCTATTAGGTTAATATTGAAGGCCAATCTGATGGAGTGTTATTCTTGAAGTTACCACTGGGGCAGCCTCTGCTGAGGACTCGCCATCTCCCGGTAACATTACAATAGCCACGCCATCCGTTAGTCCTAGTCTTCTTTTTGAACAGCAGAAATAACTGCTTCTGTTACAGCTAGAGCATGATGGTGTAAAGTATGAAAAAGAATTGGCATTTAAACAGGATTTGGAGCATGCTAAAATCAAGCTGCGACTAGAGCTGGTTAGGGAATATAAAGCTCTCAAGGGAGAGTTTGCTCTGGGAAGGTGACCCAGATTTACCTAGGAACTTAGTTGCCTAAATTTAATGAGAAGGACCCTGAGACATTCTTTGTTGGAGCGTGTTGCTGACGCTAGGAGTTGGCCTGATTCTGACCGCACTTTGTTGCAGTGTGTGTTGACTGGTAAAGCAGGAAGCATATTCAGCTCTTAGTGTAGCTGACAGTGCATTCTTTGTGGCCTATTGAGGGTATCAACGTTATCGTTGGGAATAACTTGGCTGGTGAGCGTGTATTGCCTGCCGTGTTTCCATATCTAGTGGCTTCTGCTAAGCAGTCATTTGTAGGGATTCCTGATGAGTGCTCAGAGTTTCCCCAGAGGTGTTGTGTGTGTGCAGTGATGCGTTCTATGAGCCGTGGCGACTGGTCACTGTACCGGCTAACGAGAATGGCAAAGAAATCTGTCACTGCTTTCCCTGTTATCCCGTGATCTGTACCCCTCTCTGATCTAATCAAGGAGCAACAGGCTGACCCCACATTAGAAAGAGTTGTGACCAAATTGTGCCTGTGGAACAGTTGGGAGATATCGCCCACGGCTAGTTGGCTATTTTCTCCAAGAGGATGTCCTGATGAGAAAGTGGGTCTCTCATGGTAGTTTTTCTGGGGGAGGCGATTAGTCAGGTTGTTGTACCAGTTAAGCTTCGTTAGTTGGTGTTAACTTCCCACAACGACATTGCTGGACATATGGGTGAGGAAAACAATTGCATATTAAGACATTTCTTTTGGCCTAGGTTAAAGAAGGATGTTTCTGAGTTCATCAACTTGTCATAACTGTCAATTAACTGGTAAACCTAATCAAACTAAGCTGTTACAACTGTTTCCTATACCTGTACTCAACCATCCTTTTGAGTATCTTATTATTGACTGTTGGGCCTCTGCCTTGTTCTAAAAATGTATTAAGTCATTTCACCCCCTCCACACTATGACAAAGCAAAAACCTTTTAAAAAATTGCCACATTTAATATATATATTAAATGTGGCAATAAAAAAAGTTGATATACAGAGAAATTACATTTTACAGTTGGTCAAGTTTATACACCTTAGCCAAATACATTTAAACTGAGTTTCACAATTCCTGATATTTAATCCAAGTAAAACTTCCTCGTCTTCGGGCAGTTAGGATCACCACTTTATTTTAATGTGAAATGTCAAAATAATAGTAGAGGGATTTATTTCATCACATTCCCAGTGGGTCAGATGTTTACATGCACTCAATTAGTATTTGGTAGCAATGCCTTTAAATGGTTTAACTTGGGTCAAATGTATCAGGTAGCCTTCCACCAGCTTCCCACAATAAGTTGGGTGGATTTTGGCCCATTCCTCCTGACAGAGCTGGTGTAACTGAGTCAGGTTTGTAGGCCTCCTTGCTCGCACACACCTTTTCAGTTCTGCCCACAGAGTTTCTATAGGATTGAGGTCAGGACTTTGTGATTGCCACTCCAAAACCTTGACTTGTCGTCCTTAAGCCATCTTGCCACAACTTTGGAAGTACGCTTGGGGTCATTGTCCATTTGAAAGACCTATTTGCAACCAAGCTTTAACTTCCTGACTAATGTCTTGATGTTTCTTCAATATATCCACACTTTCCTTTAATCTATTTTGTGAAGTACACTAATCACATGGAGATGTTCTTTGTCCCCATGTGCAGTTACAAACCATATTCTGGCTTTATGGCAGTTTTGGAGCAGTGGCTTCTTGCTTGCTGAACGGCCTTAAAAAGGTTGTCGATATAGGACTCGTTTTACTGTGGATATAGATACTTTTGTACCTGTGTCCTCCAGCATCTTCACAAGGTCCTTTGCTGCTGTTCTGGGATTGATTTGAACGTACTTTGGTGCGGCTGCGTGGTCCCATGGTGTTTATACTTGCGTACTATTGTTTGTACAGATGAACATGGTACCTTCAAGCATTTGGAAGTTGTTCCCAAGGATGAACCAGACTTGGTCTACAATATTGAGGTCTTGGCTGATTTATTTGATTTTCTCATTATGTCAAGCAAAGAGGCACATCCACAGGTACACCTCCAATTGACTCAATGTCAATTAGCATATCCAAGCTGATTAAAAGGCAAAGGCAACAGTATATGTAAACTTCTGACCCACTGGAATTGTGATATTGAAATAGTCTGTCTAAACAACTGTTGGAAAAAATTACTTGTCATGCACGTAGTTGATGTCCTACCGGACTTGCCAAAACTATAGTTTGTTAACAAATTTCTAGAGTGTTTGAAAAACGAGTTAATGACTCCAACCTAAGTATGTAAACTAACTGTACATAAGTATTCAGACCCTTTACTCAGTACTTTGTTGAAGCTCCTTTGGTAGTGATTACAGCCTTGTCTTCTTGGGTATGATGCTACACCTGTATTTGGAGTTTCTCCCATTGTTCTCTGCAGATCCTCAAGCTGTCAGGTTGGATGGGGAGCATTGCTGCACAGCTATTTTCAGTTCTCTCGGGTTCAGATCCGGGCTACAGCTGGGCCACTCAAGGACATTGAGACTTGAGTCCCGAAACCACTTCTGCATTGCCTTGGCTGTGTGCTTAGGGTTGTTGTCCAGTTGGAAGGAACCTTGGACCCAGTCTGAAGTCCAGAGCAGATTTTCATCAAGGATGCCTCTGTACTTTAAGCCATTCATCTTCACCTTGATCCTGACTAGTCTCACAGTCCCTGAAAAACATCCCCACAGCATGATGCTACCACCACCATGCTTCACTGTAAGGATGGTGCCAGGTGTCTTCCAGATGTTACGCTTGGCATTCAGGCCAAAGAGTTCAATCTTGTTTCTCATGGTCAGAGTCCTTTAGGTGACTTTTGGCCAACTCCAAGCGGGCTGTCATGTGCCTTTTATTGAAGAGTGGCTTCCGTCTGGCCAGTCTACCATAGAGGCCTGATTGGTGGAGCGCTGCAGAGATGGGAGAACCTTCCAGAAGGCCAACCATCTCCACAGAGGAACTTTGTCAATTTGTTAGTGACCATCAGATTCTTGGTCACCTCCCTGACCAAGGCCCTTCTCCCCGATTGTGCATTTGACCAGGCAGCCAGCTCTAGAAAGAGTCTTGGTGGTTCCAAATTCCTTCCATTTAAGAATGGAGGCCACTGTTCTTGGGGACCTTCAATCCTGCAGAAATGTGTTGGTACCCTTCCCCAGATCTGTGCCTCGACAGTCTGAGCTCTACAGACAATTCTTTTGACCTCATGGCTTGGTTTTGTTCTGACATCCATTGTCAACTGTGGGACCTTACATAGACAGGTGTGTGCCTTTCCAAATCATGTCCAATCAATTTAATGTACCACAGGTAGATTCCAATCAACTTGTAGAAACAAAGATGAGCAATGGAAACAGGATGGACTGGAGCTCAATTTCGAGTCTCATATCAAAGGGTCTGAAAATACCTATGTAAATAAGGCACCAGTTTACTTTTTTTTTTAAATATACAAACCTTTTTGTTTTGTCATTACGGAGTACTGTTTGTAGATTGAAGACATTTTTATTTCATTCATTTTAGAATAAGACTGTAACGTAAATGCAGGAAAAGGGAGTGGCGGCAATGTTTTAGCAGTGGAGCGAAAATGGGGGAAATGCGTGTGTGCTTTGGCTCTCAACCATACCATGCTACATAGATGTTTATTGAGAAGCAATTCTGACTAAATTCCTATACACAACATACCTGCCAGTATATACTGAAAGGTCCAATGCAGCTCTTTCTTATTATCATAATGTTCACAATATTACTTCAACCTCACTGTGGAAATATATAGAAGACAAAGGAAAATCACATTTTACTACACTGGGCCTTTAAAGAAACAGAAGTGGATGCTTTGACTTATACTACAGCGCTACAGAATAATACTGCATGGAATGTTGAAGTCAAATCCTCCACGGCTGCCAAGAGTTCATTCTCATGAGATATTGATCAACGGCAAGTGGTGCAGCACCTTTAAAATGTCTCGATTAAGGGCCAGGCCTAACCACGCCTCCACGTTTCACTACAGTACACTGGAGTGGGTAGTCAGACAACAGCACTACACGGGACACGTCCCAAATGGCACCCTATAGAGTAAGTGCACTACTTTTCACCAGGGCCCATTGGGCTTGGTCAAAAGTAGAGCACTTTGTAGGGTGCCACTTGGGATGAAGACAGGCGCAGAGACGACACACAGCCTACGGGACCAGAGCAGAAGTACCGCGTCATTGACACACGTAGAGCTTTAACACATCCTGATAAGCCCAGCCAAGTTCACAGGTACGAATGTGGAATGCACATCAGCAGGGCGGTAGAACAGGTGAGAGACAGAGCAGATGCCAGCGTGAGGAGCAGTTGCGCAATAGTGTGTTCCATGCATGCACATACAGGCTACATTCTTCACTTGAGAATCACACATACAGTAAATCAACCCTATATTGACGACAAAGGAGTTCAGCAGAAATTTAAGTCAGTTTTTCCTGCTGGCGGATCCCAAGTTAGGATTCAGCCCATAGAGCAGTGGTCTACAACCTGTGAGACAGCTTGTGGTCCACACATTCCCCCCATAACATGATAAAGATATGTTGGTCCTCAAAGGAAAGGGATGGGCTATATATATATATATATATACACACACATATACACACACACACACACACACACACACACACACATATATATATACATACACACACTGCTCAAAAAAATAAAAAGGGAACACTTAAACACAATGTAACTCCAAGTCAATCACACTTCTGTGAAATCAAACTGTCCACTTGGGAAGCAACACTGATTGACAAATGTCACATGCTGTTGTGCAAATGGAATAGACAACAGGTGGAAATAGGCAATTAGCAAGACACCCCCAATAAAGGAGTGGTTCTACAGGTGGTGACCACAGACCACTTCTCAGTTCCTATGCTTCCTGGCTGATGTTTTGGTCACTTTTGAATGCTGGTGGTGCTTTCACTCTAGTGGTAGCATGAGACAGAGTCTACAACCCACACAAGTGGCTCAGGTAGTGCAGCTCATCCTTGATGGCACATCAATGCGAGCTGTGGCAAGAAGGTTTGCCGTGTCTGTCAGCATAGTGTCCAGAGCATGGAGGCGCTACCAGGAGACAGGCCAGTACATCAGGAGATGTGGAGGAGGCCGTAGGAGGGCAACAACCCAGCAGCAGGACCGCTACCTCAGCCTTTGTGCAAGGAGGAGCACTGCAAGAGCCCTGCAAAATGACCTGCAGCAGGCCACAAATGTGCATGTGTCTATTCAAACGGTCAGAAACAGACTCCATGAGGGTGGTATGAGGGCCCGACGCCCACAGGTGACGGTTTTGCTTACAGCCCAACACCATGCAGGACGTTTGGCATTTGCCAAAGAACACCAAGATTGGCAAATTCGCCACTGGCGCCCTGTGCTCTTCACAGATGAAAGCAGGTTCAAACTGAGCACATGTGACAGAGTCTGGAGACACCGTGGAGAACATTCTGCTGCCTGCAACATCCTCCAGCATGACCGGTTTGGCGGTGGGTCAGTCATGATGTGGGATGGCCATTAGGTACCGAGATGAGATCCTCAGACCCCTTGTGAGACCATATGCTGGTGCGGTTGGCCCTGGATTCCTCCTAATGCAAGACAATGCTAGACAATGCTAGACCTCATGTGGCTGGAGTGTGTCAGCAGTTCCTACAAGAGGAAGGCATTGATGCTGTGGACTGGCCCGCCCGTTCCCCAGACCTGAAGCAAATTGAGCACATTGACTGTCCAGGAGTTGGCGGATGCTTTAGTCCAGGTCTGGGAGGAGATCCCTCAGGAGACCATCCACCACCTCATCAGGAGCATGCCCAGGCATTGTAGGGAGGTCATACAGGCACGTGGAAGCCACACACACTACTGAGCCTCATTTTGACTTGTTTTAAGGACATTACATCAAAGTTGGATCAACCAGACCGCCATCAGTTGATACATTTGATTTCCATTGATCATTTGTGTTTGTTGTCAGCACATTCAACTATGTAAAAAAAAGTATTTAATAAGAATATTTCATTCATTCAGATCTAGGATGTTATTTTAGTGTTACCTTTATTTTTTTTAGCAGTATTATATATATATATATATATAATACACACACAGTGTGGAGAACAAGTATTTGATAACATGCCAAATCAGCAGTGTTTCCTACTTACAAAGCATGTAGATGTCTGTCATTTTTATTATAGGTACACTTCAACTGTGAGAGACAGAATCTAATACAAAAATCCAGAAAAATCACATTATGATTTTTAAGTAATTCATTTGCATTTTATTGCATGACATAAGTATTTGATCACCTACCGACCATTAAGAATTCCGGCTCACAGACCTGTTAGTTTTTCTTTAAAAAGCCCTCGTGTTCTCCACTCATTACCTGTACCTGTTTGAACTCGTTACATGTATAAAAGACACCTGTCCACACACTCAAACAGACTCCAACCTCTCCACAATGGCCAAGACCAGAGAGCTGTGTAAGGACATCAGGGATAAAATTGTAGACCTGCACAAGGCTGGGCTGGGCTACAGGACAATAGGCAAGCAGCTTGGTGAGAAGGCAACAACTGTTGGCGCAATTATTAGAAAATGGAAGAAGTTCAAGATGACGGTCAATCCCCCTCGGTCTGGGGCTCCATGCAAGATCTCACCTCGTGTGGCATCAATGATCATGAGGAAGGTGAAGGATCAGCCCAGAACTACACGGGCAGGACCTGGTCAATGACCTGAAGAGAGCTGGGACCAGTCTCAAAGAAAACCATTAGTCACACACTACGCCGTCATGGATTAAAATCCTGCAGCGCACGCAAGGTCCCCCTGCTCAAGCCAGCGCATGTCCAGGCCTGTCTGAAGTTTGCCAATGACCATCTGGATGATCCAGAGGAGGAATGGGAGAAGGTCATGTGGTCTGATGAGACAAAAATAGAGCTTTTTGGTCTAAACTCCACTCACCGGTTTTGGAAGAAGAAGGATGAGTACAACCCCAAGAACACCATCCCAACCATGTGAAGCATGGTGGTGGAAACATTCTTTGGGGATGTTTTTCTGCAAAGGAGACAGGGCGACTGCACCATATTGAGGGGAGGATGGATGGGGCCATGTATCGCGAGATCTTGGCCAACAACCTCCTTCCCTCAGTAAGAGCATTGAAGATGGGTCATGGCTGGGTCTTCCAGCATGACAATGACCCAAAACACAACTAAGGAGTGGCTCCTTAAGAAGCATCTCAAGGTCCTGGAGTGGCCTAGCCAGTCTCCAGACCTGAACCCAATAGAAAATCTTTGGAGGGAGCTGAAAGTCCGTATTGCCCAGCGACAGCCCCGAAACCTGAAGGATCTGGAGAAGGTCTGTATGGCGGAGTGGGCCAAAATCCCTGCTGCAGTGTGTGCAAACCTGGTCAAGAACTACAAGAAACATATGATCGCTGTACCAAATATTAAGTTCTGCTTTTCTGATGTATCAAATACTTATGTCATGCAATAAAATGCAAATGAATTACTTAAAAATCATACAATGTGATTTCTGGATTTTTGTTTCAGATTCCATCTCTCACAATTGAAGTGTACCTATGATAAAAATTAGACCTCTACATGCGTTGTAAGTAGGAAAACCTGCCAAATCGGCAGTGTATCAAATACTTGTTCTCCCCACTGTATATACACCACACAGCAAAAAAATAAACAGCTCCTTTTCAGGACCCTGTCTTTCAAAGATAATTTGTAAAAATCCAAATAACGTCACAGATCTTCATTGTAAAGGGTTTAAAATGCTTTCCCTGAACCGTAAACAATTAATGAACATGCACCTGTGGAATGGTCATTAAGACACTAACAGACGGTAGGCAATTGAGGTCACAGTTATGAAAACTTACAAAAAGAGGCCTTTCTACTGAAAAACACCAAAAGAAAGATGCCCAGGGTCCCTGATCATCTGTGTGAACGTGCCTTAGGCATGCTGCAAGGAAGCACGAGGACTGCAGATGTGGCCAGGGAAATAAATTACAACGTCCGTACTGTGAGATGCCTAAGAGAGCGCTACAGGGAGACAGAACGGACAGCTGATCGTCCTCGCAGTGGCAGACCACGTAACAGCTGCACAGGATCGGTACATCAGATCACACCTGCGGGACAGAGGCAGTTGTTGTTGCCATCCTGTACGAGTTACACCAGGAACGAACAATCCCTCCATCAATGCTCAGACTGTCCGCAATAGGCTAAGAGAGGCTGGACTGAGGGCTTGTAGGCCTGTTGTAAGGCAGGTCCTCACCAGACATCAACGTTGCCTATGGGCACAAACCCACCGTCGTTGGACCAGACAGGACTGGCAAAAAGTGCTCTTCACTGACGAGTCGCTGTTTTGTCTCACCAGTGGTGATGGTCGGATTCGCGTTTGAGCGTTACACCGAGGCCTGTATTCTGGAGCGGGATCGATTTGGCGGTGGAGGGTCCGTCATGGTCTGGGAAGGTGTGTCACAGCATCATCAGACTGAGCTTGTTGTCATTGCAGGCTCTCTCAACACTGTGCGTTACAGGGAAGACATCTTCCTCCCTCGTGGTACCCTTCCTG
The DNA here is from genome assembly GCF_002021735.2 of Oncorhynchus kisutch. Lineage (NCBI taxonomy): Eukaryota > Metazoa > Chordata > Actinopteri > Salmoniformes > Salmonidae > Oncorhynchus > Oncorhynchus kisutch. Next base: position 44,559,176 of record NC_034186.2, on the reverse strand, counting down.
CAGGCTCATCCCGACATGACCCTCCAGCATGACAATGCCACCAGCCATACTGCTCGTTCTGTGTGTGATTTCCTTCAATAATGTCAGTGCTCTGCCATGGCCAGTGAGGAGCCCGGATCTCAATCCCATTTAGCACGTCTGGGACTTGTTGGATAGTAAGGTGAGGGCCAGGGCCATTCCCCCCAGAAATGTCCAGGAACTTGCAGGTACCTTGGTGGAAGAGTGGGGTAACATCTCACAGCAAGAACTGGCAAGTCTGGTGCAGTCAGTGAAGAGGAGATGCACTGCAGTACTTAATGCAGCTGGTGGCCACACCAGATACTGTTACTTTAGACTTTGACCCCACCTTTGTTCAGGGACACATTATTCCATTTTTGTTAGTCACATATCTGTGGAACTTGTTCAGTTTATGTATCAGGTTGTTGAATCTTATGTTCAGACATATTATGTTTGCTGAAAATAAACAGTTGACAGTGGGAGGACATTTATTTTTTGCTGGGCACATACTGCATGTGGAAACCCCTTAAAATGAGTGGATTTGACTATTTCAGCCACACCCGTTGCCGTCAGATGTATAAAATCGTGCTCACAGCTATGCTATCACCATAGACCAACATTGGCGGTAGAATGGCCTTACTGAACAACTCAGTGACTAGCAACATGGCAATGCCAAAGGATGCCACCTTTCCAACAAGTCAGTTATTCACATTTCTGCCCTGCTAGAGCTGCCCCGATCAACTGCAAGTGCTGTTGTGAAGTGGAGACGTATAGGAGCAACAACGGCTCAGCCACAAAGTGGTAGGCCACAAGCTCAGAGAACGGGATCGCCGAGTGCTGAAGCGCATAAAAAACATCTGTCCTCTGTTGCAACACTTACTACAGAGTTCCAAAATCAAGTAACTAGAAGCCTGAAAGTCTGCACAAGCACAGTTTGTCGGGAGCTTAATGAAAATGGGTTTCCATGGCCGAGCAGCCACACCAAGCGTTGGCTGGAGTGGTGTAAAAGCTCGCCGCAAATCGGAGCAGTGGAAACGCGTTCTCTGGAGTGCTGAATCACGTGTCGCCATCTGGCAGTCCGACGGCTGAATCTGGGTTAGGCAAATGCCAGGAGAACGCCACCTGCCCCAATGCATAGTGCCAACTGTAAGGTTTGGTGGAGGAGGAATAATGGTATGGGGCTGTTTTTCCATGATTCGGGCTAGGCCCCTCAGTTCCAGTGAAGGGAAATGTTAAAGCTACAGCATATTGCATTCTAGATTATTCTGTGCTTCCAAATATGTGGCAACAGTTTGGGGAAGGCCCTTTTCTGTTTCAGCCAGCTAATCTCTATATTTTAAATTTAGCCAACTAGAATATATTTGCTAGCTAACAAGGTAGAACTGTTGAATTATTATAAAACACCCTTCTGTAGTGGTGTAAAGTACTTATGTAAAAATATCGTTTTGACAACTTAAATCACTACATTTCTAAAGTAAAAGGTACTTTTTACTTAATTTATCCAGCCACCCAAAAGTACTCGCTACATTTAGAATGCTTAGTATGACAGAACATTTTTCCATTCACACACACTTATCAAGATAACATCCCTGGTCGTTCCGACTGCCTCCGATCTGGCGTCACTAAAACACAAATGCTTAGATTGTCTTAGTGTTGGAGTGTGCCCCTGGCTATCTGTAAAGAGAATTTAAAAAACATTAACATTGTGCCATTTGGTTGTCTTAATATAAGCAATTAGAAAAAATTAAACTTTTGATACTTAAGTTGATTTCAGATACTTTGACTTTTACACAAGTAGTATTTTACTGGGTGATTCACTTTGAGTCATTTTCTATGAAGGTATTTTTACTTTTACTCAAGTACTTTTTCCACCACTGCCCTTCTGTCAGTCTCCAACTGTTTGAACATAATGCTAGCCTGTCCACTTTATGTCGAAATCAAGTAACTTATTTCTCAGAATGATAAGTAGCCAATTAACTATATACAGTGCATTCAGAAAGTATTCAGAGCCCTTGACTGTTTCCACATTTTGTTAGGTTAAAGTATTCCGTATTCTAAAAATGGATAACATTTTTCCCCCCCTTATCCACACACACTATACCCCATAATGACAAAGCATAAACAGGTTGTTAGAAATGTTAATTTTTAGTAACAATAGAAAACAAATATTACATTTACATAAGTATTCAGACCTTTTACTCAGTACTTTGTTGAAATCACCTTAGGCAGCAATTACAGCCTCGAGTCTTCTTGGGAATGACGCTATATGCTTGGCACATCTGTATTTGGAGAGTTTCTTCCATTCTTCTCTGCAGATCCTCTCAAGCTGTCAGGTTGGATGGGGAGCGTCGCTGCACAGCTATTTTCAGGTCTCTCCAGAGATGTTCGCTCAGGTTCAAGTCCGGGCTCTGGCTGGGCCACTCAAGAATATCAAGACTTGTCCCGAAGCCACTGCTGCATTGTCTTGGATGTGTGCTTAGGATCATTGTCCTGTTGGAAGGTGAACCTTGGCCCTAGTATGAAGTTCTGAACGCTCTAGAGCAGGTTTTTAAATCAAGGATCTCTGTACTTTGCAACGTTCATCTTTACCTCGATCCTGACTAGCCTACCAGTCCCTGCCGTTGAAATACATCCCCACAGCATGATGCTGCCATGCCCATGCTTCACCATAGGGATAGTGCCAGGTTCTCTGGAGCTTTGTCAGTGACCATCCGGTTCTTGGTCACCTTCCTGACCAAGCCTCTTCTCCCACGATTGCGCAGTTTGACCAGCTCTAGGAAGAGTCTTGGTGGTTCCAAACTTATTCCATTTAAGAATGATGGAGGCTACTGTGTTCTTGGGGAACCTTCAGTGCTGCAGACATTTGTTGGTACCCTTCCCCACATCTGTGCCTCGACACAGTCCTGTCTCGGAGCTCTACAGATAATTCCTTCGATCTCATGGCTTGGTTTTTGCTCTGACATGCACTGTCAACTGTAGGACCTTATTTAGACCGGTGTGTGCCTTTCCAAATCAATTGAATTTACCACAGGTGGACTCCAATCAAGTTGTAGAAACATCAAGGATGATCAATGGAAAGATGCACCAGAGCTCAATTTCGAGTCTCGTAGCAAAGGGTCTGAATACTTATGTAAACAAGGTATTTCTGCTGTTTTTTAGAATACAAATGTATTAAAAAACCCATTGTGGGTTGTGTGTATATTGATGATTTTTTATATCATCCATTTTAGAAGGCTGTAACGTAACAAAATGTGGAAAAGGGGATGGGGTCCAAATACGTTCCGAAATCACGGTAATTGTGTTCCATGTGTAATTGCACATTTATAAAAACAGACTAGATAGCTAGTATAAGTCTGTTTAAAATGCTGCTAGCAGTACATGGTACGATATTCTGGAAAAAGAATGCTCAGTTTCAATGTTCAGCGAATGTCCGTTTTAGGAGTCAGCTCGCATTTTGAGGAGTTGAGACACAAAAAGGGTATCATTAGAAAGATTAACCTCTATTACAGTAAAATAATGTCTCACTGTGTTTCAGTGTCCATATGATCTATTCTGTTGGACCAAACCGCAAAGTTGAAACCATTTGTCAGAGAGTACAAAGTGATCTCTCATCTTCGCTGTGAATTGCAGGGGTAGGGGCTTGGTGTGTGTGTGTGTGTGTGTGTGTGTGTGTAAATGAGAAGGTGCACACAGCCTACAGTCACTGCACAGAAGGAGCCGAGACTAAAAAGACAACGAGAACAATTGGACAAAAACGCTCAAATGGGGAAATAAATATTTCAAAAAAGACACTTGATGCAAACTTAATTAGATATATCACCCAACCCTAGAACCATTGCCATTGAGTGGAGATGGACGTGTGTGTGAGAGTAGGAGGAGACTGACCTGGAAGAATCCGGGGGGCATGGGTCCACCGGGCATCCCCTCTCCAGGGGGCATCCCCCCCATCACTGGACTGGGGGCTGCAGCCGCACTCTGTAAAGATAAGACAATAAAGAGTTAGAGAGGTTAGAACTGAGATAAGGATATTTTGTCTGTGTAGGGTTGCAAAGGTAGGGTGTTTGTAAACTTGAGGTTTACCAGTAAGATACCAGAATTTTGGTAACTTTCATGTTTTGGGAGGAATTTGAGGAAATCGTGTCATTTTGGGTACTTCAGATTATCACAGGTGTCTAATTATCTCTGGCCCTTATCACATAAAATATGCAAAATAGAATGACAAATCTGTAAAACATTATCCTAAATATAAACCATCAACTTGGTAGTCACTATTGGTGTTTAATACAAGAGTTTCAGCATGAAATATCCGTTATTTTTTTCAGACAGTAAAATAAACTGTCAAGGTCTTTGTTAATGTTTTTGCGCCAAACTGGTGGCAGTTTTGAAAAAGTCAATAGTTGGAAGTGTTGCAGAGTTAATTGAAAATAATGTCATTGTTTCTCAGATGCTTTTTTAAATTAATTAGGCAAATTCTCTTGACCCATATGATTTATCCACTAGAAACTCAGACACAAATAAAACATTTTATTTCTTAAAAGCTATTCAAGTATAAATCACCTAATTTACCATAGATTGATGGTCACTTTGGTAAATTACCACTAGGTTTGCATATTGATCGTTCAAGTTGATCATTGACTGGTTGGCTCGATGAGCACTTTAAAGTTTAGAAAACCGGTCAACGTGTGCTTATTACGCAATATGTCAGGAGTCAAACCTTTAAATCAATTTGCATAGACGGACTAAGAAATCATGTTTATCATTCTAAGACTAGGCTTAATCTGTGTCCATGAAACTGGCAGTTATAATTATCACACACACCAGACAGAACAAGCCTCAAGTTTGACCGGGGTGGAATCTAACTGCACAGCCAAACGTGCTGATCCAGCAAGTATCCAGTAGATTTGATAGGAATCTGTGGGATTCATTTCAAAGTGCTTATACACAGCAAGGTCTCACTGCTAGGCCATTTCCTGTCCCAACCACAGCCCTAATTCACTAATGTGCCATTTGCTTTGGTCGCACGCTTGCAATTGACAGTTTTTTTTTTGTAGAAGCATTTCAGCAGAGGCTAATGCCTACATTGCACACTGGTATTAGCATCTGGAATCAAAGGCTAGTTATGACAGGTGGCTTGTGAGAGCATGGAGTAATCACAAGGAGGGTAACAGTATATAAAGTACCACCATCAAAAACACACATCTAGAGAAAATGAAGTCACACACACACCTTACCATCTCACCTCCCTGCACTCTTTTAAGTGCTCAACCTCCACAGACAACACAAGTGGATATAACCGAACACACTCGCAGTCCCTGGTATATCGGCTGACTGCACCCCTTCCTAATTATATCTGAGCCGGGTCCTGCAGGTCCACTGTGAAATACCACAGTAGGGGGAGAAGTGAGGCCAGAAGAACCCATCCAGCCCAGTCATACCTGGAACACACTGACAAAGTTAGCTACATTCAGGAGGCATCCTTCAACCCTAGGACACCTGGGGGGGTGTCACAAAGTAGGATCAATGACAACCAGCCAACTTGCTGTTCAGAAATAACTTCACATTACTAAGATATTGCTAAAATGGGACTGTATTGGATCGACCCATATTCAAATGTAGATTTGTTAAATGACCCAGAAACATTGTATTTGTTTATCTAAGTTAGCTGGCTAACATGATTCTGCTTTGTACGATGGGTCGTAAGCTATTCACTGGGAACCAAACGGAACAAAAATTTACTAAAAAAGGAATGGAGAGACTATTCTAAAAAAAAAAAAAAAGGTCATGGGTAATGCTGGGTTTGGTTGCTAAATGTTTTGCAACAGCGCACCCTAATGAGAACAACCCTGCCTTGAGCCTACAGGAGGCAGACCTGCCAACCCTGTCCAACTTTTTAGAGTACCAGAAACGCGCCGCAAAGTAGAGATTCAACTCGCGCGCATGGCACGTGCCGAATTGGGGCGCACGGGCTGTTTGTGAGTCGGATCGCAACTATAGAATTGTACCAAATTAAGTCTATAGCTTGGAATACTTTCTTTCTTGACAGCATTCCATTTACACACACGGTCAGTCACCAACAAGATCTAATTAGAACACAAAGGGCCTTTATTATTGGAGTTTTTTATTTTTATTTAAACAAATAAGTTGAGGTACAAAACATAAACGTCTTAGCCACGATAAATAAATAACTATTACTCTGATATTATGGAAACAAATGTTTGAAGCAGATCAGTATCAATTAAATAGGTTATCCATAATAAAAACTTTAAAAAGCTATGATAGTAAACAGTGGGTGAGATCCAATCTTCTGGAGACCTTAAAATGTTCAGGAAATCATTTCCTAGACCGATTTGCCTGTTAGCTAGCATATTTAGCACTTTAGAGCCCACTGAATGTCCAGCGTATGTTCGCTAACGTTAGCTTGAAACAATTAGTGTTAACCTTTCCACAACACACGGAGTCGAAAAGGGATTGGTCCTCGTTTGCGTACAGCTGAAAGGTCGGCAAACTCAGCATCACAACAAACAGGAGGGGCAGACAAGGTGTAGCGTCGAATAATGATGTATTAATCTCCATGTCCGTTGATAAACTCAGCTCGAGAATCAGGATGTTGATTTACTCCGTTGATACATTTTTTTAAATTCAAATGTTTAAAAAAATATAAAAAAAATTTAAAAACAGGCCCTATTCATTTGACATACGGTCATTTATGAACATTTGAACATCTTGGCCATGTTCTGTTATAATCTCCACCCGGCACAGCCAGAAGAGGACTGGCCACCCCACATAGCCTGGTTCCTCTCTAGGTTTCTTCCTAGGTTTTGGCCTTTCTAGGGAGTTTTTCCTAGCCACCGTGCTTCTACACCTGCATTGCTTGCTGTTTGGAGTTTTAGGCTGGGTTTCTGTACAGCACTTTGAGATATCAGCTGATGTACAAAGGGCTATATAAATTGATTTGATTTAAGCTCAAATGCACTAGTGTGCATGGAAAGTCTCCAGGAATGTTCCTTCTGATCCTTATCTTCTGGTACTAGAGCCCACTGCGGTGCATATTCAACTGTAGCTCTGTGTCCCCCACCAAATGGCACCATATACCCTATGGGCCCTTGTGAAAAGTAGTGCACTCTAAAGGGAATAGGGTGCCATTTGTTATGAAGCCACTGTTCTGCTGCGGGAGAGGAGGGCCAAGACTCCCAGATGCTTTGGTACAGGATGGGGCAGATGTCACAGACTCTGCTGCCTGGGGGGCAGCTGAGTGGGGTGGTGTGGGGGCCCATCTCTAAACCTCCCTAGGGGGGGGGGGGGGCTTCTTTTTGACAGACTAGACCCACCCCCCTGGTTGTGTGTGTGTGTTGTTGGTCACAGCAGCTGTTGTCTCTGTACAAAGACAGACAGAGAGAAAGTGGGGAGAGAGGAGAAATAAAACAGGAAAGTGTTTGATTAAGGTAGCTCTGAGAAGGTAGACACAGAAAGGGACAAGGGGGATTCAGCACAGCTTGGAGAAAAGGGGACAGGCCAGAGAGACCACACTAAACTAACTGGCCATGTCCTGACCTGGGCCATATGCATCAAGCGTCTCGGAGTGCCGATTTAGGACCAGTTGTCTTTTACGTCACAACGAATAAGACTTCATGGACAGTGATATCTCGAAGACGCTTGATACATACGGCCCCTGGACTGCTTTACCATCTCACATCATCCACCTGAACCAAGGTATAAAAAAGGAAGCCTGGGCCTAAGCTAGTCGATCTTCAACCATCCACCAACTCCATAAAAATGTATGTTGTTGTTTTCATAGCAGTCTCCTTGTCCCTGATGGTGAAAGGTCTGGCAGTAAGACCCAGAGAAGAGAACTCAAGCTCTCTACCACTCCCCATCCCCCCTTTCACATATTCTCTCTGCTCCTCCCTTGGTTGCCAGGCATATGCCACAGTGGCCACTCCCCTTTTCTAGTCTGTCCCTCAGCTCCCTGACAGCCATCAATCAGCTGCTGACACCATGGCGACGGAGCCCCTGGGGAGCATCCATCCAACCAGGCGTGAATACGCCAGGGAGGAAGGGCCCTGCGCTTTACGAGCCGTGATGCATCGCTGCTTCCCTGCTAGCAGCCCAGCCAGCCACCTCCCCCCACCCAAAGCCCACAGAGACAAAGACAGCACCGGGACTACTGGCCATGGAGGGAGAAAGATAGAGAGAACGAAAGATAAACCCTAGGCCTACTGTACGCAAACACAGAGCAGAGTAAGGAGAAAGCCTGGGCCGATGCAAACAAAGAGAGCACTGAGCTCACATACATGTATTAGCCGAAGATGAACACAGACAGAACCAACATTGATTCACAGGGAACCATCTCCAAATGGGATCCCATGTTTGATGAACAGGACCTTTATTTGAATCTAGGTTTCTCTGTAGACAATTACAAATGATCTAAAACAGAGGGTGGATAGGGCCCTGTATCAGTTTGACCAGATAGATCACCTGTTAAATGGTTATAACGAGGATTGACAGTGTAAAAAAAAAAAAATTCTAAAATTACCTTCGGAGATATGCTAAGTTGCAGTCAAAACAGCTCAAAAGTCAGTCAGTGGTATGAATACTTAGTAAAACTAATACAGACACCAGTTACCCTCAAATGTACATGGTACTGTATTGGTTATTTATTTGACTGAAAATGTGATATACAGTGAGCTGCAGAAGTATTGGGACAGTGACACATTTGGTTTGGCTCTGTACTCCAGCACTTTGGAATGGAAATGAGTAGGAGGTTGTCATCTTTAATTTGAGGGTATTTTCATCCATATTGGGTGAACTGTTTAGAAATTACAGCACTTCTTGTACTAATATATTAGGTTAGCATGTCTTGGGGGTATGATATTTGTGCGTCCAACTTTCTCACCCATTATCCATAATCATGCTAGCATCCACATTAATGTAGAAATGTTTAGAATTCCATTTACCATTCATTTCTATTGGGCACGAAAATAATCTGAAACCAAACATAGTCATTGCGTGCTATTGAATATGGGACCAAATACTTATGTTTATTAAAAAGTTAAGTGAATGTCCTAATACTTTTGGTCCCCTAAAATGGGATTACAGCACTTTTAAAATACATGGTCCCCCCCCCATTTTAGGGGACCAAAAGTAAAGACAAATCCACTTATGTTTATTTAAAAAAAAGTTAAGTATATGGTCCCATATTCATAGCACGCAATGACTATGTTTGGTGTTTTCAGTTGTTGCCCTGTCCCCTTCTCTGCGATTTTAATTCTAACGGAATCCGGAAATAACAAGACCTTGTCCTCAAACATTTACATCAGAAGGTGCAATGTTATGGGCAAAGCAACAAAACATCCACAAATTAAATATTTTTCTTGATCAAAAAACATGGGAACAAGAACTTTTTGTGCAGTATTAAATTTACCATCCATACAAAACAGTTCATGTAAATTACTGTATTATACATAGGCTAGTCATCTAGGTTTGGTACCTTTAGACTGCATCACCATGAAAAAAAAAGTGATTGAGACATCAAATCATCACAAACCACTTGATATGTGGCTCAGTTGGTACAGTAGAGCTTAGCGCTCACAACGCTAGGGTTGAGTGTTCAATTCCCACGGGGGGGACCAGTATACACTCACTAGTGTAAGTTGTCCTGGATCAAAGCATATGCTAAAATGCAAACGCAATGAATATACCATTTCAGGTTACACAAAAGTTGCATTTGCAAAGTATCTCAGGAAATTGGAAAACATATGCAAGTATTTTTATGCTCCACAAGTATTAGATTCACTGTTTTGTACAGATAATTAGACTCAAGTTACAAATGTTGGTTAAAACTCAAATACACAGAACAAAAATATAAACGCAACATGTAAAGTGCTGGCTCCATGTTTCATGAGCTGAAATAAAAAGATCCCAGAAATGTTCCATACACACAAAAAGCTTATTTCTCTCAACTTTTGTGCACAAACTTCTTTACATCCCTGTTCGTGAGCATGTCTCCTTTTCCAAGATAATCCATCCAACTGACAGGTGTGGCATATCAAGAAACTGATTAAATAGCATGATCATTACACAGGTGCACCTTATACTGGGGACAATAAAAGGCCACTCAAATGTGCAGTCGTCACACTACAATATCAGATGTCTCAATCTGAGGGAGCATGGAATTGGCATGCTGACTGCTGGAATGTCCACCAGAGATGTTGACAGATAATTGAATATGAATCTCTACCATAAGCCGCCTTCAATGTAATTTTAGAGAATTCGGCAGCATGTCCAACCGGCCTCACAACCGCAGACCATGTGTAACGATGCCAGCCCAGGACCTCCACATCCGGCTAACGGGGTACTGAGGAGTATTTCTGTCTACAATAAAGCCCTTTGTGGGCCTGGCTCCCTAGTGGGTGGGTCTATGCCCTCCCAGGCTGACCCATGGCTATGCTCTTGCCCAGTAATGTTAAATCCATAGACTAGGGCCTAATTAATGTAAATTGACTTGTTCCTTATATGAACTGTAACTCAGTAAAATATTTTGAAATTGTTGCATGTTGTGTTTATATATTTCTTCAGTATACATTTAGTTTAAACGTTCACACAAAAGTAGCACACTGGGCCTTCACTAGTCCTATATTAGCAGACTGATGTAGATGTCTCCAGCACGGGCTTGGGAGAGACACGGGCTAGTAATACACTGCTCAAAAAAATAAAGGGAACACTAAAATAACACATCCTAGATCTGAATGAAATATTCTTATTAAATAATTTTTTCTTTACATAGTTGAATGTGCTGACAACAAAATCACACAAATTATCAATGGAAATCAAATTTATCAACCCATGAAGGTCTGGATTTGGAGTCACTCAAAATTAAAGTGGAAAACCACAGTACAGGCTGATCCAAATTTGATGTAATGTTCTTAAAACAAGTCCAAATGAGGCTCAGTAGTGTGTGTGGCCTCCACGTGCCTGTATGACCTCCCTACAACGCCTGGGCATGCTCCTGATGAGGTGGAGGATGGTCTCCTGAGGGATCTCCTCCCAGACCTGGACTAAAGCATCCGCCAACTCCTGGAAAGTCTGTGGTGCAACGTGGCATTGGTGGATGGAGCGAGACATGATGTCCCAGATGTGCTCAATTGGATTCAGGTCTGGGGAACGGGCGGGCCAGTCCATAGCATCAATACCTTCCTCTTGCAGGAACTGCTGACACTCCAGCCACATGAGGTCTAGCATTGTCTTGCATTAGGAGGAACCCAGGGCCAACCACACCAGCATATGGTCTCACAAGGGGTCTGAGGATCTCATCTCGGTACCTAATGGCAGTCAGGCTACCTTTGGCGAGCACATGGAGGGCTGTGCGGCCCCCCAAAGAAATGCCACCCCACACCATGACTGACCCACCGCCAAACCGGTCATGCTGGAGGATGTTGCAGGCAGCAGAACGTTCTCCACTGTGTCTCCAGACTGTCACATTTGCTCAGTGTGAACCTGCTTTCCTCTGTGAAGAGCACAGGGCGCCAGTGGCGAATTTACCAATCTTGGTGTCCTCTGGCAAATGCCAAACGTCCTGCACGGTGTTGGGCTGTAAGCACAACCCCCACCTGTGGACGTCAGGCTCTCATGGAGTCTGTTTCTGACCGTTTGAGCAGACACATGCACTTTTGTGTCCTGCTGGAGGTTATTTTGCAGGGCTCTGGCAGTGCTCCTCCTGCTCCTCCTTGCACAAAGGCGGAGGTAGCGGTCCTGCTGCTGGGTTGTTGCCCTCCTACGGCCTCCTCCACGTCTCCTGGTAGCTTCTCCATGCTCTGGACACTACGCTGACAGACACAGCAAACCTTCTTGCCACATCTCGCATTGATGTGTCATCCTGGATGAGCTGCACAACCCGAGCCACTTGTGTGGGTTGTAGACTCCGTCTCATGCTACCACTAGAGTGAAAGCACCGGCAGCATTCAAAAGTGACCAAAACATCATCCAGGAAGCATAGGAACTGAGAAGTGGTCTGTGGTCCCCACCTGCAGAACCACTCCTTTATTGGGGGTGTCCTGCTAAATGCCTATAATTTCCACCTGTTTGTCTATTCCATTTGCACAACAGCATGTGAAATTTATTGTCAATGAGTGTTGCTTCCTAAGTGGACAGTTTGATTTCACAGAAGTGTGATTGACTTGGAGTTACATTGTGTTGTTTAATTAAGTGTTCCCTTTATTTTTTTGAGCAGTGTAGTTCACTTCCTACCAAATTTCTTATACCAGTCATTTCTTTTCAAATCAGTAAAGGGAAGTGAACAAGTACACCCTTTGGGGGGAAGAGGAGATAATTGGGCTGTAGCCATGGTTATTTGGATGCTTCCAATGGGGTTTCTGACTGCCTATCCTGGGGCAGACTGACCGGACCAGCAGTTGTAGAAGATAGTCTTCCTTCATGCCAAAAGCCATGTTCTGAACATGTAAAGACCATATGCAAAAGCAGAGTTTAGTGATAGGCCATAAGCACTGTGCATCCGTTTTGGGAAAAATAATCTATTTGAACAGAAGAATCTTTAATAAGTAACAGGCTCCATAAATGTCAGTTCCAATAGAGTACTACTATCCTGTTAGCTCAGGAAAAAAAGCCCAATGTAGCTCAAGATGGAGACGGGTTCATCTGGAGTTTAAAATAACAACTCTTGGCCCCTGCCATCCTCAAGATAGTTGAGAATCTGAACCCATCTCTGCTCTCAAACATTGTGCAACAGTGACTGGCCACAACAAAGGGAGAGCTGGATCGTGTTCATTAGGACACACTTCACAACTGTTAAACAAAAATAAGCATTTATTATTGGAAACATCTATAAGCAGAAGTGTAAGGTAACATGGGGTAACTAGCCCCCCTAAAAACAATGTCCAGTTGCTGACACAAAAAAAGCAAAGGGAAATAAGTGGCTACAGTTTACACTTTAGATATTCAATTAAATGTTTTTAGAAAAGGGGCATTTTCCCCCCCAATCACCAGAATAACTGCCCCCCCCAACCCACAAAAAAGTTTTATTTTGACATTTTTTGTAATAAACTTTTAAGCTCAAGGTACTTAATTTTTTATTAAATAAATAAAATATTGAAACTAAATGTTATTGCATATGTCACAATTAATATCCACACTGAGGTTGATGCAAGGTCCCTACTTACATTTTCACACTAAAACATGTCCAAATCCACTTTTTTTGGGGGGGGGGGGGGGGGTCCATTTAAATTAAGAGTAGAAACAAATCAGAACAACATCTCCCCATTGCCACTACACATGGCATCAAAACTGTATGATGGTGGAATAAGGAAGACAGGCCTACATAAACAAAAAAGGGACTGATGGAAAATTTAAATGTTTTACGTAAACTGGGCTGAGGCCCATCTGGGTGCAATCTCTTTCTACATTTGAAAATGTAGTAGCTGCAAATGAAACCAGGGTCCGTATTTATAAAGGGTCTCGGAGTAAGAGTGCTGATCTAAGATCAGTTTCCAGTTTTAGATCATCTTCAAAACAATTATGTTCAGGAGGGGACCTGATCCCAGGTCAACACTCCTACTCTGAGACCCTTTATAAATACTGCCCCAGGCTTGTGAGCAGAACACCAGCAACATGTGCAGCAGCAAGCCTCATGAGGAGCAGAACTCACATAATCATGGAAGGCTTTCGCTTCACTGGAGTGGTCACATGTCTCTCTTCTCTCTGGTGCGGCACAATACAGGTCCCAAAATACACTGTGGACAAGACACACAAGTCATAAAGCAATAGAATACTGTACATGGTAGAACTTGGTGTATTGTTAATAGTGACATAAGTAACACTTACCACCACCAAGAGTGTAGGAACCCAGGTGGTTCCCCGAGTGTGATGTTCTTTTCCCATCGTATCTGGAAAGTGGAGAATTAAATCAAAAAGATTTAAAAAGTACATGAACAATAGGGCCTATTTAATAATTATTATTTTATTAATAATGGCTTCATATGGAAATGTCTTTGTTAATATGCTACCGTGTTTGGTAGTACAACACTCACCTCTGATAAAAAGGTCTGTGCTGACTTCTGTGCTCCTATGTGTAACAAATATTCATAGACGTATAAAGCTAACCTGTGAACACATTTTTTACAAATAAAAAAAAACAGTTTGAACAATACAACAAAAAAGTGTTAGAACTACACAGTTTAGCCAACTCTAAACTAACCTGCTTTGACTATCAGGACTAATAAGTGTCTCTAATCAACTAATATTTCTTGCACTTAGGGGTACATGATCGACAGACATTCATGTTTCGGTAGTTTGCATGGACCGCCGACTCCAAAAGGCCTTTCGCACAATGGCTTTTTCCAAACACTTCAAATCGGAAACACTGTAACCAAGAAAACGCGTTATTATAAATAAAAGAGATTGAGTGTTGGAGACTGCCCTCATAGCCGCGAACTGAAACAAAGTAGCAACCGAAGCACTGGTGGAAGCAAAAGTGTATCAATTAATGCAACAGAAACGACGTAAAGCCAAATTGGACAGCACATTTTTTTTACGCTACTCATTTCACGTTTTCCGTAAAAAAATATATTTTTAAAAATTCAAAGATACTTAGATGCGGAATTGCAAATACAAACACCAATGTACGTTCAGTAATGAGGCCCAGGAAGAATATAAAGCCGAAGGCAGGGTAAGGAAGGAATGGCGAGCAGACAAGGCGGTTCATTCAATTCCATCCTCGAATGAGGAAATTCGCTCCTTTAATTCAGCTGTCCAGCAAACCACACACCCGAGGAGGGAAACAATTTGCATTAGGTAAGACATAGGTTTTAAAACTTACTTTTCCCGTGCTTGGCCATCCGACGGTACAGCGGACACTTTGCCTTTAGGGAACATTGTTTTCTGAGGGAGGAGGACGCCCGTCTTCTCTTTCTGTATTTTCGCTATTTCATCTGTCAGACCATCAGTCAGCCTCGGCCGCGACCCTCTCACACTCCAACCGCACTTCTCAACCGAGCCTGGTCAATGGGAAGGGATGGGGCTAAATTGACTGGCGATTATTTTTCACCAATGAGCGTACAGTACTTCCATCTAGTCCTGCCCTAATGTTATGTCATGCCTTTTGTTGCCAATTGGAGGTGGTTTTTACAGTAGGCAATCTACTTTACATATCTCAATGTTTATTGTCATGCAATGTTAGAATAAAAGGCAAGCTATCTTCAACATTGAGAGGTATCATCTCTAGACGATTATTTCAGCATTTCAACAATCATTAGATACCAGCACACTCCAGTTTCAGCCCTCTCTATTGATGACTTATTAAATTGTCAGTTATTATTATAGCCTTATCCACAGTATACCTTATCCATAGGACATAAGCAAACAAAACAGATTATGTATTTTTACCCATATCCTGTTCCATTTCATTGGTTAAAATAGCATAACCATAGACTATTGTGAAATACAAAGGTTTTATTCCCTTAATTTAATAAATAGATGATTAAATTGTGTTTGTTTTTTTAATCGTAGGCCTAGGCTACCACCTGTTTCCATCTAGTCTAATATGTATAATTGACCATTCAAGAGACTCGGCTTTATCTGAACTGAAGTAACAGCATCTTCCCCTTTAAGGACACTCAAAGTAAAAAGAGACCTTATTGGTTGTTGATATGGAATCAGTTCACGGGTTCCTTAAAACCGCTGACTGTTCTACACGCTCTTTCACAAATGTTGCAATTAGAATGTCCTGTTATCACATTTCTACCGTTTTTGTTGTCATTAGCCTTCTGCTATTGGGAATTTTGCAAATTATAGCCTACTGTAGGCTCATATGCAGTTGATAATTTTCCCAACATGATTTAAGAATGTATTAATGTCTTCTCATTTTGATTAAATCCGATTTGACTCAAACTAGGTCGCATTTTTCAGTTGTACATACATGTATCCTCCTACCTGGCGTTATGTAAATCAAATAGGCCTACAGTAGCCTTCAGATATGATAATGAATTTCAACTAAGCAGTCGATGTTCCACTATGAGAACCCACAGGATTCTGTCTATCTGGTCACAGTTGGTTTATAGGGGGAACTTGAAACCGACAGTAGACTATTACTCATAGGGGTAAAATGTGACAGGACAAACCTGCCATAGTGCGGCGCTCGTTTCACTCTGCAATGAAGAACATGGCTTTAGGCCTACAGTAAATATTACCTATAAAACAATGTAACCTGTAACTTATAACCTTCTAACAACTATAGACTATTTAAGCAATGAGGCACGAGAGGGGTGTGGTATATGGCCAGTATAGCACAGCTAAGGGCTGTTCTGATGCACGACGCAACTAAGGGCTGTTCTGAAGTATGATGCAACGCGGAGTGCCTGGATACAGCCAACAGTAAAAAGTAATGTTTTGTCATACACGTGGCATGTGGTCTGATGGTCTGATATACCACTGCTTTTAGACAATCAGCATTCAGGGCTGGAACCACCCAGTTTATAAAATGAGTTATATTGCATATCTATTGACGACAAATAACTCAAATAACTCAAATAACTAAAAGGAATTTACTATCTGTGTAATTAAAGTGATATATCCACGTTTCATTTATTTTTATTTTTATGTATAGGGCCTAATTTCCTCCCAAATAGACTAAACCAATAAAAAAAAACATGATTCATGTGTGCCTATGCTACCACAGCCTAGCTCAAGAGGTCTGAACCCCTATGGCACAGTTGATCGTTCAGTGCAGGGTCATTGGATCTGGATTAACCGGTGTGCCTGACTAACCGGTGTCGGTGTCTGTATGTAGCCTCGCTACTGTATATAGCCTGTCTTTTCACTGTTGTTTTTATTTCTTTACTTATCTATTGTTCACCTAACACCTTTTTGCACTATTGGTTAGAGCCTGTAAGTAAGCATTTCACTGTAAGGTCTACTACACCTGTCGTATTCGGCGCACGTGACAAATACACTTTGATTTGAAGCCCCCATTTTGGTTGTTTTCTCTCTTTTCGCTACATTGTTGTTAGTAGGCCAGCAACCGAAAGGTCGCTGGTTTGAATCACTGAGACGACTTTGTGAAAAAACAGTCTATGTTCCCTTGAGCAAGGCACTTAACCCTAATTGCCCCTGTAAATCGCTCTGGATGAGAGCATCTGTTAAATGGCTGAAACGTACATTTAAATAGGGCCTAGACCTAAGGCTTTTGATGGAAGTGTCCCCTGTTCACATTGGGGTTTGTATATGGAACACTTCAGGAGAGTGGAGGAATATTGTTACCTACCTTGGACACTGCCAATAGGTCTGGACCTATGGCACAGGTGGCAATGTACTTTCTCTATTTCCGCAGGGGCGCTGGGTCATGCCTTTCATGGACTTTTTCCAATAAATGCGAGAGCATTATATAGTATGTGTATGTATGTATGTGTGTCTTTCGGAGGGGTTGAGTTAAAAGCGGAAGTCAAATTTCAGTTGGACCTTGTGTGCAATCAGTGGCGGATTTAGGTATAGGCGACATGGGCAGCCGCCAAGGGGAAGCACTTCAAAAATTTGGAATGTTGACATTTGGCGATCGGTTTTCTATCGCTCATTTGCACGTCACGTCAATGATATCATGTCACCGTGTGGGACTGTGGGTCAATAACCTGTCCGTGGGGACCTGGGTCAGTTCCTTGTAGAAAGGCCTGCCTAGAAGTGTGCTAGGGAGCGAGACATGAAGGGGGGGTCTTTGACTGCGGCTCCTAGCGGGTAGGGGCCTGAGGCAGGATCACTGACATCCTATGAAGTCTAGCGGAGGTGTATTAGGAGGGAGGGCCAGTACACGCATATAGGGTGATCTCATTTACAGACCTTATGGCAGTTGTACCTGGTTCATTGATAATGTGTATGAGAATGCCAGGGCACACCAGCTTGATTGTGGACATGGCGGGGTGTTAAGCATATCCCAGTTTAGGTCACCTAGTGTGAACTTTCCTCTGAAGAGCACAGGGCGCCAGTGGCGAATTTACCAATCTTGGTGTCCTCTGGCAAATGCCAAACGTCCTGCACGGTGTTGGGCTGTAAGCACAACCCCCACCTGTGGACGTCAGGCTCTCATGGAGTCTGTTTCTGACCGTTTGAGCAGACACATGCACTTTTGTGTCCTGCTGGAGGTTATTTTGCAGGGCTCTGGCAGTGCTCCTCCTGCTCCTCCTTGCACAAAGGCGGAGGTAGCGGTCCTGCTGCTGGGTTGTTGCCCTCCTACGGCCTCCTCCACGTCTCCTGGTAGCTTCTCCATGCTCTGGACACTACGCTGACAGACACAGCAAACCTTCTTGCCACATCTCGCATTGATGTGTCATCCTGGATGAGCTGCACAACCCGAGCCACTTGTGTGGGTTGTAGACTCCGTCTCATGCTACCACTAGAGTGAAAGCACCGGCAGCATTCAAAAGTGACCAAAACATCATCCAGGAAGCATAGGAACTGAGAAGTGGTCTGTGGTCCCCACCTGCAGAACCACTCCTTTATTGGGGGTGTCCTGCTAAATGCCTATAATTTCCACCTGTTTGTCTATTCCATTTGCACAACAGCATGTGAAATTTATTGTCAATGAGTGTTGCTTCCTAAGTGGACAGTTTGATTTCACAGAAGTGTGATTGACTTGGAGTTACATTGTGTTGTTTAATTAAGTGTTCCCTTTATTTTTTTGAGCAGTGTAGTTCACTTCCTACCAAATTTCTTATACCAGTCATTTCTTTTCAAATCAGTAAAGGGAAGTGAACAAGTACACCCTTTGGGGGGAAGAGGAGATAATTGGGCTGTAGCCATGGTTATTTGGATGCTTCCAATGGGGTTTCTGACTGCCTATCCTGGGGCAGACTGACCGGACCAGCAGTTGTAGAAGATAGTCTTCCTTCATGCCAAAAGCCATGTTCTGAACATGTAAAGACCATATGCAAAAGCAGAGTTTAGTGATAGGCCATAAGCACTGTGCATCCGTTTTGGGAAAAATAATCTATTTGAACAGAAGAATCTTTAATAAGTAACAGGCTCCATAAATGTCAGTTCCAATAGAGTACTACTATCCTGTTAGCTCAGGAAAAAAAGCCCAATGTAGCTCAAGATGGAGACGGGTTCATCTGGAGTTTAAAATAACAACTCTTGGCCCCTGCCATCCTCAAGATAGTTGAGAATCTGAACCCATCTCTGCTCTCAAACATTGTGCAACAGTGACTGGCCACAACAAAGGGAGAGCTGGATCGTGTTCATTAGGACACACTTCACAACTGTTAAACAAAAATAAGCATTTATTATTGGAAACATCTATAAGCAGAAGTGTAAGGTAACATGGGGTAACTAGCCCCCCTAAAAACAATGTCCAGTTGCTGACACAAAAAAAGCAAAGGGAAATAAGTGGCTACAGTTTACACTTTAGATATTCAATTAAATGTTTTTAGAAAAGGGGCATTTTCCCCCCCAATCACCAGAATAACTGCCCCCCCCAACCCACAAAAAAGTTTTATTTTGACATTTTTTGTAATAAACTTTTAAGCTCAAGGTACTTAATTTTTATTAAATAAATAAAATATTGAAACTAAATGTTATTGCATATGTCACAATTAATATCCACACTGAGGTTGATGCAAGGTCCCTACTTACATTTTCACACTAAAACATGTCCAAATCCACTTTTTTTGGGGGGGGGGGGGGGGTCCATTTAAATTAAGAGTAGAAACAAATCAGAACAACATCTCCCCATTGCCACTACACATGGCATCAAAACTGTATGATGGTGGAATAAGGAAGACAGGCCTACATAAACAAAAAAGGGACTGATGGAAAATTTAAATGTTTTACGTAAACTGGGCTGAGGCCCATCTGGGTGCAATCTCTTTCTACATTTGAAAATGTAGTAGCTGCAAATGAAACCAGGGTCCGTATTTATAAAGGGTCTCGGAGTAAGAGTGCTGATCTAAGATCAGTTTCCAGTTTTAGATCATCTTCAAAACAATTATGTTCAGGAGGGGACCTGATCCCAGGTCAACACTCCTACTCTGAGACCCTTTATAAATACTGCCCCAGGCTTGTGAGCAGAACACCAGCAACATGTGCAGCAGCAAGCCTCATGAGGAGCAGAACTCACATAATCATGGAAGGCTTTCGCTTCACTGGAGTGGTCACATGTCTCTCTTCTCTCTGGTGCGGCACAATACAGGTCCCAAAATACACTGTGGACAAGACACACAAGTCATAAAGCAATAGAATACTGTACATGGTAGAACTTGGTGTATTGTTAATAGTGACATAAGTAACACTTACCACCACCAAGAGTGTAGGAACCCAGGTGGTTCCCCGAGTGTGATGTTCTTTTCCCATCGTATCTGGAAAGTGGAGAATTAAATCAAAAAGATTTAAAAAGTACATGAACAATAGGGCCTATTTAATAATTATTATTTTATTAATAATGGCTTCATATGGAAATGTCTTTGTTAATATGCTACCGTGTTTGGTAGTACAACACTCACCTCTGATAAAAAGGTCTGTGCTGACTTCTGTGCTCCTATGTGTAACAAATATTCATAGACGTATAAAGCTAACCTGTGAACACATTTTTTACAAATAAAAAAAAACAGTTTGAACAATACAACAAAAAAGTGTTAGAACTACACAGTTTAGCCAACTCTAAACTAACCTGCTTTGACTATCAGGACTAATAAGTGTCTCTAATCAACTAATATTTCTTGCACTTAGGGGTACATGATCGACAGACATTCATGTTTCGGTAGTTTGCATGGACCGCCGACTCCAAAAGGCCTTTCGCACAATGGCTTTTTCCAAACACTTCAAATCGGAAACACTGTAACCAAGAAAACGCGTTATTATAAATAAAAGAGATTGAGTGTTGGAGACTGCCCTCATAGCCGCGAACTGAAACAAAGTAGCAACCGAAGCACTGGTGGAAGCAAAAGTGTATCAATTAATGCAACAGAAACGACGTAAAGCCAAATTGGACAGCACATTTTTTTTACGCTACTCATTTCACGTTTTCCGTAAAAAAATATATTTTTAAAAATTCAAAGATACTTAGATGCGGAATTGCAAATACAAACACCAATGTACGTTCAGTAATGAGGCCCAGGAAGAATATAAAGCCGAAGGCAGGGTAAGGAAGGAATGGCGAGCAGACAAGGCGGTTCATTCAATTCCATCCTCGAATGAGGAAATTCGCTCCTTTAATTCAGCTGTCCAGCAAACCACACACCCGAGGAGGGAAACAATTTGCATTAGGTAAGACATAGGTTTTAAAACTTACTTTTCCCGTGCTTGGCCATCCGACGGTACAGCGGACACTTTGCCTTTAGGGAACATTGTTTTCTGAGGGAGGAGGACGCCCGTCTTCTCTTTCTGTATTTTCGCTATTTCATCTGTCAGACCATCAGTCAGCCTCGGCCGCGACCCTCTCACACTCCAACCGCACTTCTCAACCGAGCCTGGTCAATGGGAAGGGATGGGGCTAAATTGACTGGCGATTATTTTTCACCAATGAGCGTACAGTACTTCCATCTAGTCCTGCCCTAATGTTATGTCATGCCTTTTGTTGCCAATTGGAGGTGGTTTTTACAGTAGGCAATCTACTTTACATATCTCAATGTTTATTGTCATGCAATGTTAGAATAAAAGGCAAGCTATCTTCAACATTGAGAGGTATCATCTCTAGACGATTATTTCAGCATTTCAACAATCATTAGATACCAGCACACTCCAGTTTCAGCCCTCTCTATTGATGACTTATTAAATTGTCAGTTATTATTATAGCCTTATCCACAGTATACCTTATCCATAGGACATAAGCAAACAAAACAGATTATGTATTTTTACCCATATCCTGTTCCATTTCATTGGTTAAAATAGCATAACCATAGACTATTGTGAAATACAAAGGTTTTATTCCCTTAATTTAATAAATAGATGATTAAATTGTGTTTGTTTTTTTAATCGTAGGCCTAGGCTACCACCTGTTTCCATCTAGTCTAATATGTATAATTGACCATTCAAGAGACTCGGCTTTATCTGAACTGAAGTAACAGCATCTTCCCCTTTAAGGACACTCAAAGTAAAAAGAGACCTTATTGGTTGTTGATATGGAATCAGTTCACGGGTTCCTTAAAACCGCTGACTGTTCTACACGCTCTTTCACAAATGTTGCAATTAGAATGTCCTGTTATCACATTTCTACCGTTTTTGTTGTCATTAGCCTTCTGCTATTGGGAATTTTGCAAATTATAGCCTACTGTAGGCTCATATGCAGTTGATAATTTTCCCAACATGATTTAAGAATGTATTAATGTCTTCTCATTTTGATTAAATCCGATTTGACTCAAACTAGGTCGCATTTTTCAGTTGTACATACATGTATCCTCCTACCTGGCGTTATGTAAATCAAATAGGCCTACAGTAGCCTTCAGATATGATAATGAATTTCAACTAAGCAGTCGATGTTCCACTATGAGAACCCACAGGATTCTGTCTATCTGGTCACAGTTGGTTTATAGGGGGAACTTGAAACCGACAGTAGACTATTACTCATAGGGGTAAAATGTGACAGGACAAACCTGCCATAGTGCGGCGCTCGTTTCACTCTGCAATGAAGAACATGGCTTTAGGCCTACAGTAAATATTACCTATAAAACAATGTAACCTGTAACTTATAACCTTCTAACAACTATAGACTATTTAAGCAATGAGGCACGAGAGGGGTGTGGTATATGGCCAGTATAGCACAGCTAAGGGCTGTTCTGATGCACGACGCAACTAAGGGCTGTTCTGAAGTATGATGCAACGCGGAGTGCCTGGATACAGCCAACAGTAAAAAGTAATGTTTTGTCATACACGTGGCATGTGGTCTGATGGTCTGATATACCACTGCTTTTAGACAATCAGCATTCAGGGCTGGAACCACCCAGTTTATAAAATGAGTTATATTGCATATCTATTGACGACAAATAACTCAAATAACTCAAATAACTAAAAGGAATTTACTATCTGTGTAATTAAAGTGATATATCCACGTTTCATTTATTTTTATTTTTATGTATAGGGCCTAATTTCCTCCCAAATAGACTAAACCAATAAAAAAAAACATGATTCATGTGTGCCTATGCTACCACAGCCTAGCTCAAGAGGTCTGAACCCCTATGGCACAGTTGATCGTTCAGTGCAGGGTCATTGGATCTGGATTAACCGGTGTGCCTGACTAACCGGTGTCGGTGTCTGTATGTAGCCTCGCTACTGTATATAGCCTGTCTTTTCACTGTTGTTTTTATTTCTTTACTTATCTATTGTTCACCTAACACCTTTTTTGCACTATTGGTTAGAGCCTGTAAGTAAGCATTTCACTGTAAGGTCTACTACACCTGTCGTATTCGGCGCACGTGACAAATACACTTTGATTTGAAGCCCCCATTTTGGTTGTTTTCTCTCTTTTCGCTACATTGTTGTTAGTAGGCCAGCAACCGAAAGGTCGCTGGTTTGAATCACTGAGACGACTTTGTGAAAAAACAGTCTATGTTCCCTTGAGCAAGGCACTTAACCCTAATTGCCCCTGTAAATCGCTCTGGATGAGAGCATCTGTTAAATGGCTGAAACGTACATTTAAATAGGGCCTAGACCTAAGGCTTTTGATGGAAGTGTCCCCTGTTCACATTGGGGTTTGTATATGGAACACTTCAGGAGAGTGGAGGAATATTGTTACCTACCTTGGACACTGCCAATAGGTCTGGACCTATGGCACAGGTGGCAATGTACTTTCTCTATTTCCGCAGGGGCGCTGGGTCATGCCTTTCATGGACTTTTTCCAATAAATGCGAGAGCATTATATAGTATGTGTATGTATGTATGTGTGTCTTTCGGAGGGGTTGAGTTAAAAGCGGAAGTCAAATTTCAGTTGGACCTTGTGTGCAATCAGTGGCGGATTTAGGTATAGGCGACATGGGCAGCCGCCAAGGGGAAGCACTTCAAAAATTTGGAATGTTGACATTTGGCGATCGGTTTTCTATCGCTCATTTGCACGTCACGTCAATGATATCATGTCACCGTGTGGGACTGTGGGTCAATTAACCTTGTCGGAGTGGGCGCCCTTATTCTAGTTTGTGTGCTAGGCAGGCTACTGCCTGGGAAGGTCTCCCACTCTGAAGTGCGAGATGGGGAGGGGGGCGGGGGTAGGTTGACCTCAGGTCTCCCCACTGGAAGCCCGAGGTAGGGGGAGCGGGGGAATCTATCAAATAGCGCATCTCTAACTTTGTACAGTACTAATGCAACTAGTAAAATCAGTCACACTACGAAATGCTACCAAATATACCACAATTCATTCATAATACTGTGAATATATAGTTTCACAGACCTATTGTTGCATTTTTTCTGGTTTGTGCGAAATTGTTAAGAATAATATAAAACCAGTCTGCACACCACCAAGGTGAATTGCTTTAGTCTTGACTCTTGGTTGACAGTGTTGGGGGGATTGATTGCTCAAGTGCCAAATCAACACAAATTTGTTTATATTTGTCTTTATTACTTATCTTTGATATTTATTAGTCTAATTTTTGTAAATATATATTTTTATATATGTGTTTTAAATGTTATAATTATTTGTGTTGTTCCAAATGTCTGAATAAAAATTACAGTTAGTGCAGAATGGTGCTTTTTTTTTGTTGGCAGGGGGCGTTGAAGAGAGGAGGGGAGCCATACAATCTAGAACCGCCGCTATGTGCAATAGACCAATAAAGTGGTAATGATCTTAAAAGTTCCACCTTAAAAAGTTTTAATAAAATTGGTCACGCAACTCTACCAACAGGAGGCGTGTGATCTGTTTAGCCGCGACACCACACTGTTGCGTCCGAGGAATGGGCAGAGAGGGGGTGGTGTCTGGTGTGCGGACTTTTCTCGGTGAGACTGCCTCTACTTACGTTTTGTTGTGCACAGTCATTCAAGCAAATGTGACCGGATCGTCTGCATATCATTTCAGTTTGGGTAAGTCATTTTTTGTGTCTTGGGAAATTATGAAAAACGTTTCATAAACGATTGCCTAATCTTTGTTTTTAGTCTGCTCTGTCAAATTACTCTGCAGACAGACTTGAGACTTTTTGTTGTGTGGATATATACCTACAGTTTTCTACTCCCTCGGTAGTTTCACCACGCTAATAGCCTATAGCCTATCTCATGAGTGTGGGACGATAACCGGATAATCGAATAACGAGATTGATAACGGGACCATTCCAGTTATTGGAGGTCATGTCTATGTCGCCATGTCCGGTGAGCGCGAGACAGGTAACCATTCCATGAGAGCTGGAACAGACAGTTGATAACTTTATGCCAAATGGCCCTATGACAATTCTATCCTTCTTAGCCGTGATGGATACATAGTCTTTAAATTGACTGTTTTATCCAGAACATAAATACCGATTTTCTTTGGAACTAATGTGTGGAACAGATTCCAATCCAAAACGATATTATACAGTATTTCTCACTGTTCTTCGAGGATGAAATAATGGTGTTAAACATATGTCAGAGGACAAACTGAGCTGCAGATTACTCCCCAGTAAAGCATCTTGTTTTGTGAAGCACTATAACTTTTGTTGGCGCAGTGGCTCTGGTCCAAAATTACTGCGCTGCTTGAGCCAATTGAACTGTAAAAAACAGCAATAAATTATTTAGTTATTTGTTTCATTGAGAAATGTGACTCCTTCAGAAGTTATTTTTTAAATTTGGATGAGACCCATTGTGTAAACACAGTAGTTTAGGGTGGGAATTGCCTCTTGTTCACGTCGAGCATTGTTTTAGACAGATCAAAGCCAAATCCTGCTGAGAGTCAAATTGTTTTTTTGTTCTGTTTTCCTCATACCTAGTCATGATATATTAGGATTTCCATGAATGTGGTGCTATTAAGACCTTTGCATAATTAAATAATATATTCAAAGAGCTTGATACAACTACAATATTCCTTGTTTGTGTTTTAAAACTATTCTAGGAGCACCTGTATGATGAGGAAACGTTATAATATATAATCTCGTCCACCAAACAGCTAAATCTCGGGTAACAATTGAGCCTGGGGTCAATGCCATGTTGTATTATGATCCGTGACCAAATCGCAGTGGGATCGCGAAAGTACATATAACTGTATGGGACGATTTACAAACATTTTTGAGAAAGATAATTAGAAAAATGGTTTGATTAACTATATTTATTGGTTTCTTTTCATTTTGATAAGATACATTCAAATGTAATGATTTTAAGGTTTTGTTGATGTAAAAATATACATTTTTAAAATTGTGTCATTGGGGTGGGTGGGGTTGCAAGAAATTCTGGTATAAAAATTGGGTTTCTGCTGAAAAAGTGTGAATACCACTGCACTAGATCAAGACTGGTCAGTGTAGGCCAGCTGCTCAAGTGGATGGACTCCACAGCCTGTCTGTCTGGTGAGCTATGACCTCTGACCTCATAGTATGACCTCTAAAGAGAAAGTGGTCCCTCTAGACCTGGGTTGTGTTCATTAGGCACCAAATGGAAGAAAACCACTATATATAGACTAAGTTGCCATTTGGGATGCAGACACTGACTGGAGCCCTCCAAGACGTGGATTTAGATCAACAGCCATAGAGTCGTGTTAGCCCCACAGGGGTGGCAAAACTTTGGTTTTAGAAGTGGGGGGGGCATAATAATTATTATTAAAAAAATTATCCAGTCAGATAAACACTCCAAACAGCCTACCTGATGCTCGGAGGCGTCCGCATGGGCCTAAAGCACACCGTTGCCTCGATTTGTATCACATTCCAATGATAAAACTGGGGGGGACAAAAATTCAATTTCAGAATGTGGAGGGGACATGTCTCCTCCGTCCCCAGTGACAGTTTGCGCCCCTGCTGTCCAGTATGTAATAGTTATGTTCTTCTATGTTGTCACAGCTGAAAGACACGCAGGGTCTCCCTGTATTACCAACTCTGTTGATGACGTCCACTTTGACCACACTATAGGGTAAGTCTTTCACTCCCTAAAACAAACCTTTTCAGTATGTTTATACTGCCTTTTAGGCTTTTGCTCAGCCACAGAAAGGAGGGCCTGCTATTCTTCCTTTTACACAGTAACCACTGTCCAATGTTGATTATATAAATATAAATCGGACAGGTTGTCAACATCAAAGCGAAAGTCAACAGAGCCTTCACATCCAGTATGGAGGTTTGTGGGGACATCTTTTTTTTTTAAATGTTATAATCTTTGTGTAGTACAAGGAGAGAGAGTATAGAGTATTACTTTATTAATCCCAACTTGGGAAATTGTTTTATCACAGCATGCATCATCAATGACTTACAATGACAGAACACGCAACAATGACCAACACATGCTTTTTTTAAATTATATAAAGGACAGATTAAGACAAAGGCACATGCACCAACCGTAGTGTCCCTAAAATAACAGTCTGATTCAAGTGCTGTTTACTATCCTACTCTGGGGAAAACAGACAACATTTTCCAATAGAAAGACCTGGTAAAAATGTTAACCCATTACAGTCATGAAAAAGCCTCATGGCTGTAGGTAAAAACAATCGTTTAAACCTCTCTGTGGAACATCTGGGCAGGATGAACCTGCTACTGAAGCTGCTTCAATGTGAATCCATGGAATAGTTGGTTTGATATAATGAATAATGTATGCAAAATAATATTTGCATACATAATGCTGCTTCACAATAGATGATACTGGCCTAGATCATGTGTTCTATACAGTAGCATCTTCTCCTGTTTATTTCACTAATTACTTAATCTGCATCCCAAATGGCATATCTTTCCCTATATAGTGCACTGCTTTTAACCAAGGCTCATAGGGCAGAGTGAAGAGGTTTGGAAACCACTGCCATAGGGCATATAGGGTGCCATTTGGGATGCAGCCTTAGTAATAGATGTGTTGTAAAAAAATATATATCTGACACACTGCCTGGTGTCTGGATGTGATGCCATGTGGGCATCGCGGTGAGCTGTGAGGACCCGTTCAGTAATTGCCAGTGGAACGTGTGCAATGCCTTTGCCATCTTTTGTGGTGCGACGTACTGAGGCGGGGAAGGTGAGGGCTGAAGAGCGAGAAAGAGGGAGAGAAAGCACCCATCTTAGTTTGACAGTGTTGGACATATCAACATGTCATGCTCCAATAGGAGGACACACACCGCCCACCAACACTCTGTGTGTGCGTGTGCAGATGCAGGTGATTCCGCAGACGCAGACAGAGCAGATGGAGTACCGTATCGCGGCAGAGAGGAGGAGGAGGATGAGACTGATCCCCGCTGAGATCATCACAGACCTACTGAACAGCAGCACCGCTCAACTAGGTACAGTACAAACAGGAAGCATTGGAACTAAGGCATGGAGTTTTTCCTTACATGACCTGACTAGGAAGGTCACAAAATGCTTTAAACGTCCAATTTCCCTCTTATCTCAAATGTAAAATAGCTACCCTTATCAGTGGTAGTCACACCCATGCCACAGCCTGTTGTCCAGAGCAGTTGCATTGCGCTCTCGTGTGTGTGGGTACGTACTTGTGTGCCAGGAGTACAAGGACCCAGTGCCAGCCGAGCGGACGCAGGTAGAGAGCGTGGCGCTGGTGCTGCCGCCCCACGCCAACCACCAGGTCGGCACCGTCGGCCGGCCAGATCATGGCCTGGATGGAGAACGTGGCCACCATCGCAGCCCATTGAGTCCTATTATATCTGTGACCTGCCCGTCTTTCTGAACTCATGGAGATACTGAGGTTTCTCATTGTGTCAAAATGTGGATATAGTTGTAGTAGATTGGCCACAACAGGGTTGACCTCTGTAGAAGAAGTGAGATGGATTAAGTCTCCCTCCCTCCCTTCCTCCCTCCCTGTTCCTCTCTCTCCCCTCTTTCTCTCTCGCTCTCTCTCTCCCTCTTTCTCCCCACTTTCGCACACACATTCATTCTCCAGTCATCTGTGTAGCGCCCACCCCACCCTGAGGATCATAGACATGTTCCCCTTTCGGGCTCCGTTTCACATTGGTGACCGGCTGGTGCTGAAGGCCATTGTTAATAATGCCTTCAAGAACAAGTGAGAAGGAATTAGTCTGAAAAGTACACTGAACAAAAATGTAAACGAAACATGTAAGAAAACTGAACAAAAATATAAATACAGCATGTAATGTGTTGATCCCCTGTTTCATGAGCTGAAATAAAAGATCCCAAAAATGTTCGATACACACAAAGCTTAATTCTCAGAAAATGTGTGCACAAATGTATTTATTTACATCCCTGTGCTCACTAGAGCATTCTCCTTTGTCAAGATACTTCATCCACCTGACAGGTGTGGCATATCAAGTAGCTGATTAAAGAACATGATCATTACATAGGTGCACCTTGTGCTGGGGACAATAATAGGCTTCTAAAATGCGCAGTTTTGTCACCTAACACAATGCCACAGATGTCTAAAGTTTTGAGGGAGCGGGCAATTGGCATGCTGACTGCAGGAATGTCCACCAGAGCTGTTGACAGAGAATTGAATGTTCATATCTCTACCATGAGCCACCTCCAACATAATTTTAGAGAATTTGGGAGTACATGCAACCAGCATCACAACCGCAGACCATGTGTATGGCGTTGTGTGGGCGAGCGGTTTACTGATGTCAACATTGTGAATAGAGTGCCCCATGGTGGCGGTGGGGTTATGATATGGGCAGGCAATTATCGATTGGCAATTTGAATGCACAGAAATACCACAACGAGATCCTGAGGCCCATTGTGAGGCCTATTTTCTTTAAAAAAATAATCTGTAACCAACAAATGCATATCTGTATTCCCAGTCATGTGAAATCCATAGATTAGGGCCTAATGCTTTTATTTCAATTAACTGGTTTCCTCATATGAACTGTAACTCAGTAAAATCGTTAAATGTTGCATGTTACATTTATATTTTTGTTCAGTATAGCTACTGGACTAACAACAAACAAGAAATGGGAAACTGGTCTCGTTCTATTTAACCTGTCAATGTGTGTTTGCTTGTCGGTGTGTGTGTGTGCTTCTGTGTGTTATGTTTCAGTGTGCAGAGGCCTACCAGGGTGCGTTGTGGCACATCAATGGCACCTTTATGACCTTTTGAGGTGCTGGACAAAGGCAGAAAGCCACGCACGTTGCCCCAGATACGACCCAAACTGGTGGTGAGTTCTACAGATGACCTCTGATGCACAGGCTACTGTATCTGTGGAGAGAGACAGTTTGTGTGTGTGTGTGTGTGTGGGGGGGGGGGGGGGGGGGGGGGTTGAGTATGCATGTCTGTGTTTGAGAGACAGGTAGTGTACGTGCAAGAAAGTGTGCATGTATGTGTGTATGGAGGTCAATTAAGCAATAAGGCACGAGAACCAGTGGATTATGAAGCAATAAGGTCTGAGGAGGATTGGTATATGGCCAATATACCACGGCCAACGCAACACGGAATGGCTGGACACAGCCCTTAGCCGTAGTATATTGGCCATATATCACAAAGCCCCAAGGTGCCTTATTGCTATTATAAACCTGTTACCAATGTAATTAGAGCAGTAAAAATACATGTTTTGTCATACCCATGGTATATGGTCTGATATACCATGGCTGTCAGCCAATCAGCATTCAGGGCTCGAACCACACAGTTTAGAATAGCGAATAACACACGGCTAAGGGCTATAATTAGGGGAAATAACCCTCAGGAGTGTCTTATTCACCATAACTCATGGGTCGAGTACCTTATTGCTTTTATCAAATGGTTAGCAACATACAGTTGAAGTCGGAAGTTTACATACACTTAGGTTGGAGTCATTTAAACTTGTTTTTAAACCACTCCACAAATTTCTTGCTAACAAACTATAGTTTTGGCAAGTCGGTTAGGACATCTACTTCGTGCATGACACAAGTAATTTTTACAACAATTGTTTACAGACAGATTATTTCACTTATAATTCACTGTCACAATTCCAGTGGATCAGAAGTTTACATACACTAAGTTGACTATGCCTTTAAACAGCTTGGAAAATTCCACAAAATTATGTCATGCCTTTTAGATAGGCTAATTGACATAATTTGAGTCAATTGGAGGTGTACCTGTGGATGTATTCCAAGGCCTACCTTCAAACTCAGTGCCTCTTTGCTTGACATCATGGGAAAATCTAAATAAATCAGCCAAGACCTCAGGAAACAAATTGTCGACCTCCAAGTCTGGTTCATCCTTGGGAGCAATTTCCAAACGCCTGAAGGTACCACGTTCATCTGTACAAACAATATTACGCAAGTATAAACACCATGGGACCATGCAGCCATCATACTGCTCAGGAAGGAGACGCGTTCTGTCTCCTAGAGATGAACATACTTTAGCGAAAAATGCAAGTCAATCCCAGAACAACAGCAAAGGACCCTGTGAAGATGCTGGAGGAAACGGGTACAAAAGTATCTACATCCACAGTAAAACGAGTCCTATATCGACATAACCTGAAAGGCCGCTCAGCAAGGAAGAAGCCACTGCACCAAAACCGCCATAAAAAAAAGCCAGACTACGGTTTGCAACTGTGGACAAAGATCATACTTTTTGGAGAAATGGCCTCTGGTCTGATGAAACAATAATAGAACTGTTTGGCCATAATGACCATCGTTATATTTGGAGGAAAAATGGGGAGGCTTGCAAGCTGAAGAACAAGCTGAAAAACACCATCCCAACCGTGAAGCATGGGGGTGGCAGCATCATGTTGTGGGGTGCTTTGCTGCAGGAGGGACTGGTGCACTTCACAAAATATATGGCATCATGAGGCAGGAAAATCATGTGGATATATTGAAGCAACATCTCAAGACAGTCAGGAAGTTAAAACTTGGTCGCAAACG
This sequence comes from Oncorhynchus kisutch, assembly GCF_002021735.2. Lineage (NCBI taxonomy): Eukaryota > Metazoa > Chordata > Actinopteri > Salmoniformes > Salmonidae > Oncorhynchus > Oncorhynchus kisutch. Next base: position 44,527,320 of record NC_034186.2, on the reverse strand, counting down.
GGTCTTCCAAATGGACAATGACCCCAAGCATACTTCCAAAGTTGTGGCAAAATGGCTTAAGGACAACAAAGTCAAGGTATTGGATTGGCCATCACAAAGCCCTGACCTCAATCCTATAGAACATTTGTGGGCAGAACTGAAAAAGTGTGGCTAAGGTGTAAACTTCCGACTTCAACTGTATTAAAACAATTATTAACGTCAAATTATTAACGACTTTCATTAAATGTTATTTTAATGAGTCAATTATTTTTATTTCATCCTTCCACCAGACGATATAGTCTGGACAAAACCCAGTTGTTTGTTCTATTTCTGAGGTTGCTAGCCAAGCGGACTGGTCGTCCGTTCTATTGGCATGATTGCTAGGTCAAGTGGACGGTCATTGTCCATTCTAAATGAAAAAGGTTGCTATGCAGGCTGGCACTTCTCCTTTGCTAGCTAGACAACTAAAGCTAACACAATCACATTGAGCAGCTTAAATGACAGCAAGCTATGTGTATATTAATTTGTTTTACTTTTGTTTCTAATGCCATTTATTTGGATGTATCCATAATAAGGAATGCTGATGCATGAATTCGCCTGGCTCAGAGAAGCGGTCTGTCTCATCCGGACATTCTCTATGGCAAGGTGGAAATCACATTTGTAATTTGAAACATTTATTGCAGAGGTCGGAGAGGCAGGAAGCCAGGTTTAGACAAACCCCCACTGTTGCAAACCAGATGCTAGGCTAGAAGCATGGGGAGATAATGTTGAGATGTTTTTTTTCATTTGGAGATAAAGTTTATGAATTGACTGGCCCGGCTGTGGGACAGTAGATGCGCATTGATAATTCAAATGGAACTGTTAACAGGCATTACCTGTAGATTATTGTGAATAAATAAGGGCTATCAACCAGTCACCATCCAGGATCCAAATGTACCATTTTAGAATGTAAATTGAGAAATGCCATTACAGTAATGTCAAGAGACAAATGCCTCTGCTCATCCAATTTCCTTGCATAACGGTGAAAGCCAGGTCCCAAATTCACTTCTTTATTTATTCTCAGGATAGGGAAAGACACTACAAGAAGGCTATCGCTAGGAAGAAAATCCGACTGGACAGGTGAGGAGGGGAGGGAAGAGGGGAGGCAAAATCATCACTGTGCTATTCCCGGTCATACTTCATTTGGACAGTCCCTTATAGATGATTTACAGATGCTCACACTAGCGACAAACTATCAACTGTTGCAACCACTTGCTATGGTTACGGTAGGGTTAGGTTTATGGTTAGAGATAGGGTAAGGATTAAACCATAGTTGTGCCGTGTGTCTTTCCATTTGACCAGTTTTATGAAAACTCAAGTTGCAATCCCGTCTGTTATGAGATCACTATATGTTTACAGGAAGTACATTATCTCCTGCAAACAAACGGAGGTGCCTCTGTCTGTACCCTGGGACATCAGCAACTAGGTAAGACAAAGCACACACACATATACACACACACTTACACGGAAGAATCCAAACCGGTTTCTTGCTCAGCTGTATCTCAGCTACAACAATGTGTCTGCACTGAAAATAATGGCTGCTCCAAGCAACTGGATGTTGAGCTCTGAGGAAAAACAAGGTACGTCTCGTTTGTGGAACAGTTAAACATAAAGGCATCAATCATTAGAAACATTATTCAACTAAATTAGAATAAGCTCATAGGATTGTTTGTTTCCTGCTAACTCTCCCCCTCTCCTCCCTACCGGCTAATCCAATTATGACTTTCGATGGCCAGCTGAAAATGCACAGTCATAGTGAGTGTTTTCGAATTCAGATTAAGTTGGATGGAAGCAATGTGGAACAAGTCAACTGCTTTCTTAAAGGAGCTATGTATAACATTTCCACTTGCACTAAATGTCAATGATTTAATGATCTAGCAGTATATGAATAGAACCCTACAAGCCTCTGTTTAAACCCATATGGATTCTATAGTAATTTCCATGGTTTATCCCCCTCCTTCCTTATCTGTTCCCAGGTCAGTCTGCACACTCTGGAGAACCAAATGCTTTGTTTTAAGGTAGAGACTCATGTCAACGTCCCCGATGAACAGGCCTTCCATCTGCTCTCAGACCTGCGCAGGAGACATGAGTGGGACAGGCATTACCCATGGGTAACAGTCACATCTATTCACAACTACTGTAGCCACAACAGTCACCACTAGTCATAACACGGACACAAGTAGTAACTAGTTAGAGCTAGTCACAACAAAATCCCAGCTAGTCATAATCAGTGTTTGGGAACGTTACTTTTAAAAGTAACTTGTTAGGTTACAATGTTACTGCCATGAAAAGTACGTCGTTACGTTACACCGTTACTTACTGTGGAAAGTAACTTCTTAGTCGTTACATTACTTTTGAGTTACCAAAAACAGAAAACCCTTTGAAAATGCCTTGCGCGTGTTGGTCATTGTTACACCCAGTAGAGAATGGCTTGTCTACTTAGCACTTGAGGGATTCAAAGTGGAACAATCCGCTCAAGCATCTAACATGCTGGCCGCATTGTGTGCGGGAGAGTTGCAAAATAAATGTACACTTACAGTGCATTCAGAAAGTATTCGGACCCCTTCACTTTTTCCACATTTTATTACGTTACAGTCTTATTCTAAAAATGATTAAATCGTTTTTCCCCTCATCAATCTACACACAATATCCCATAAGGACAAAGCAAAAACTGTTTTTTAGACATTTTAGCAAATGTATGATTTTTTTTTTTTTTACTGTCACATTTACATAAGTATTCATACCCTTTACTCAGTACTTTGTTGAAGCACCTTTGGCAGCGATTACAGCCTCGAGTCTTCTTGGGTATGACGCTATAAGCTTGGCACACCTGTCTTTAAATCTAAATCAAATCCTATTTTATTTGTCACATACACATGGTTAGCAGATGTTAATGCGAGTGTAGCGAAATGCTTGTCCTTCTACTTCCAACATTGCAGTAATCTAACAATTCCCCAACAACTCCCTAATACACACAAATCTAAAGGGGTGAATGGGAATATGTACATGTACAGTTGAAGTCGGAAGTTTACATAATCTTAGGTTGGAGTCATTAAAACTTGTTTTTCAACCACTCCACAAATTTCTTGTTAACAAACTATAGTTTTGGCAAGTCGGTTAGGACATCTACTTTGTGCATGACACAAGTTATTTTTCCAACAATTGTTTACAGACAGATTATTTCATTTATAATTCACTGTGTCACAATTCCAGTGGATCAGAAGTTTACTTACACTAAGTTGACTGTGCCTTTAAACAGCTTGGAAAATTCCACAAAATTATGTCATGCCTTTAGATAGGCTAATGGACATAATTTGAGTCAATTGGAGGTGTACCTGTGGATGTATTTCAAGGCCTACCTTCAAACTCAGTGCCTCTTTGCTTGACATCATGGGAAAATCTAAATAAATCAGCCAAGACCTCAGGAAACAAATTGTCGACCTCCACAAGTCTGGTTCATCCTTGGGAGCAATTCCCAAATTATCTAGCAACAGCAAGCTAGCTAGCTAAATGTCCATTAATGTTTAATGTGTTTCGACCTGTCCCCAAATCAATATAGTTGCTTCAGAGTTCGTTTTGATATTGCAACCTGCGTGTCCAGATCGCTTCTGGTGTGGATGGACAAAATCAACATGCACGTGATGGTGGACGCACGTGTGTGCCCAGTCTACTCAGCATGTAAAGAGTAGCTCAAGACCGAGATCTCTGTCATATTTCCTAATAGCCTAGTTGTTACAGTTGTTTTAGTAAATTGAACTGTGTATTTTGCAATAAACAAAGTATTTTTTAAATTGCATTATTTTACCTTTATAGTTCAGTAGCCTATATTAAAATGGAACTGTTCCACATAAAAATGTGTGATGGAGGAGAAATATATATACACACACACAATGTATAAATAATACAAATGTATAAATAATAGCTTATGTCCAAGTGTTCTAACAAAATTCCATATTAAACTATCAAAATGTATGATGAATGCAAAGAAAAGTGCTGCATCACAACAAAATTCTATCTTGATGAATCCAACGAATCAAAGGAATATTGGCCTGAAGGTGCTTCTTGATATTTGAAGTTAAGTTCTTCACAGTTGAAAGGCAGTTTGCACTTGATATGTTTTTCTTATTTTCTTCTTCCATTTCAAAATACTGTGAATACTTCCACACCTGTTGTGTCTGCCATATTGCTAGCTAGCTTCCCACCACAATGTTCTTGTAGAAACAGGAAGAGCATGAATTTAGGGGAAAGAAAAAAGGGAAATAATATTTCAAAGTAACGATTTGCTTATTTGAATTAACACATTACTTAAATTAAAAAACTAAACGCGTTAAGTTACTCTTTACCACAAGGTTATTTGAGTACTCTAACGCGTTACTTTAATCTGTTACTCTAAGGTGTCACTTTAAGTCATAACTAGACACAGCTAGTCACAACCACGGGAGAACGACTGCCCCTCTCATTGAAGCCACGGAAGTTCAAGGCCCACCACAGTACTGTAGAAAACAGGATCCCCTTTATAAGGAATGGAAAAATGGCAATATTCATGTAAAAAAAACAATATTTGCCTCTAATACACCAGATGTATGTCCTTGAACATATTATTCTAAAATGGCACACAAGAGCTCTAAGGATAATTTGGCACCCTGCTAATAGCAGCCTTCAATTTGAGCTACTCAGTGAGTAATGAGTTTCTCCATGAAACATCATCTTAACCGACTTCATTTTGCTTCATTGCACTGTTGAGGCTTCACATAGGAATGAATGGTGTCACGTGATCGACGGCTTTGTCCATTCATATATACATTCATTGGTCACAACAGTTATTTACAACTAGTTATAACACGGTCACAAGTAGTCATAACCAGTCTTTATCCTTGGATTGAAACCTCCACTTGTCCCTTTTGTCCAATGTAGACAATGTGATGTGATCGTCCATGCAGATGAGAATGAAACCATCAACCGTGTGGCCACTCCGTGTGTCAGTAAGGGGGGAAAGGGACTTAATTCCCATAATCACCAGTATGCTTTTTTGTTGGTGTTGCTTGGTCACTGTTCCCCAATGCTTCCATAATCCTTACGAATGTCCAATGGCACTGCATTTATTTTTCTGTTCTCTCACTGCACTCTAACTGACCCAGATTTGGTTGTACCCCCAAATGTTGCTTGACTGCATCCCACAGTGCACCTACACCTTCCAGATTTAATTTCCGTGTCACGTTTTTAATGGTACAATCTGCCTCTTCTGTCTCTCTTAGGGACCCATACCTGATTGCCCTGCCACTAAGGAATACACCCGGGGAGAAGTTCTCTGTGCAGGCTTCAGTATCTGCGAGGAGTCCGACTCAGGGTGGGCCAATGGGGCTCTTTGTTAACTCAGCGAAAAGCTAGCCTGGTCCAATATCTGTTTGTTTGTGCTGTAAAGCCTACTTTGGTCATTCACATGCCAAACATGACAATGACCGTAGTTGACAAGACAGTACAAATAGATCTAGGACCAGGCTAACTGTGCTTCTTTTTCTTCACACTGTGTATTCACCCTTATTCTATAAGCTGAGAATGTGGAAATCTATATGGACCACAGATCTCATTGTCTCTGTGTATTTTGCCTCAGATCTCCTACTACAACCAGGCCACACCAGGAGTCCTCCATGATATCTCCAACGACATTGCAGGCCTTTCTTCCAGCTTCTATGGCACCTTTCACTCCTGCAGCAAGTACAGAGAGGAGAACAGAGACAGCCTAGCCACCCTGCCCCCTTCTGACCTGTGACTGAATGGTGTCATCCTGATCCCCTCTGTCCTGTCACAAATGGTACAGTCCTGGAAGCGCTGCCCCTTTGACCTATGATAGAATGGTACCATTCTCCTGGCCGCCTTGCACCACTCTGGCCTGTGAAAGATGGTATCACCCAGCACCTTTCTGCCTTGTTACTGAATGACACCGTCCTGCTGCCCTGCACCCCTACCAATATGTGCACTTGGAAAGGACCAGGATAGCTAGTTCCCTTTACACCCATTCTGTACTGAGGAACAGCCTAACTCTTATCATTGGGAGACCTGAGAACGCCAGTTCTGGGATATCCCCCGACCCCAACTGCCAAGGAAATCTGTACTTTTGCTTTTCTAAAATGTGGGATTTTCAAATGTGGGACTAGTTTTGGGATTACTAATGTTTGTTACTCTCTTGGAGGTTACATCATGATCTTCCAGACCAGTGTACATTTCCACACTACAGGTTACTCTTATCTCTCAAGACTGTCAGCTGGTGAACGTCCATTTGTATAATATTATATCGAACTCACCTCATCTTTTGATATTACGTGCAATACTTAACAATACTTGTGTTTAGTTAGGTCTTATCTGGACATTAAACAGTTAGTAGCCCTATGAACAGGAGAAGTATGCAAACTGGTTTGCTATGCAGTTGAGTCTGACATGTTTGTACATGTTTTTGTCTTGTCTCTTGTTACCGAACTGTGGATAAAAAAGCAGACTAGTTCAGGTAGGAGTATTTACATGCAATTTGTTTTATAATAGGCTATTTTCTACCTCCTTAAATCACATTCTTAATTCACCATTTGCCTTTCGAATCTGTAGTCGAGATATACATCTACTGTATTTGTGATTTTGATTTGGGAGACTAGTGCGCTGTCTAATCTCAGAATGAGCCAAATACACTTTGCTTCACAACAGGTATTTCAACATGAGTAGACGAGGTGAATAAATAGCCATGATTTCACTCGAACAATAAACACAATAGACCAGAGACCCCTTTTGTTTGACCTCTCCCTTGTTCCTTACTCCTTGTGGTTTCATAAACAGCATAAAAGAGAAATAAATACCCCCCCCCCCAAAAAAAAAAAAAAAACTGTACATGGCACTTAACCCTTGACAAGCGCTGCAATGGCGGATAGATACCGGGGGGGGGGGGGTACCAGAGGCGGTGACTATAAGATCTTCATAGATGCCTCTCAAATGATCAGTGAGCTTGCGATGCTATGTAGGTGGTGGGGGGAAAAGGGTCTGTTTTAACATATTTTATACATTATGATTATAAATGTCATGTGAAGCATCTATGTTGGCTTCATAAAGAGTTTCGAAATCATTCTGAATGACAATGATGAGATTAAGGTACATTTAGAGGTAGAGAACAGATACAATCCACCTGTTGACTGTAGAGTACCTGTCCTCAATGCATCCCTCTGATGAGTTTCCAGTTTTCAATGATCTCCTCGTCAGCGATCACAGAGTTATCCAGGGTCTTCAGTAACCAGATGCTGTTGACGATGCAGTGTCTGTATTTACCCTTTAAGCACAGGGGGCTTTGTCGTAGAGGGTCAACGCTGTGAGGTTAGGACGGCCTGACAGATCCTCAATGTTCTTCCTAGTCCCCATGTTGTTATCATGGAGAAGCTGGAGTCATCTCAGGCTGTCCTAGAACACTACGCCAGGCATTGGAAAAGACAGATGGAAAACATCTAGCTCTGGTCCAGGGCGTTAGTGCTCGTTCCACCACTAGTGTACCTCATGAACACTAGTGGAGGAACGTGTACTAATGCCCTGGACCAGAGCTAGAATGCATCATGCTCACATTTCATGTTCTGCAAAATGTGGAACAAGTGTTCCACACGTCACACACATGTTGTTTCACACATTTAGCACACATGTTGTTACACATAATGTAAAACTCCTTTAAAAAAAGGTGTAGAAGTCTGACACATCCAAAGCATCCGTAAAACTCAAAGGCTGTGTCTCATGACCAGAGCCCAATGGGGCCTGTATGGAACTATAGTGAATAAGGTGTCATTTGGGACAAAACGTTTAAGAGAGCAAGATATTAGTCATGACTCATAAATGTTATAGTACGATACAGAATATAAATGGATCACTATGTTAAACAATCACATACACAAAAGATAGAGACAGTAGCATCCAGGTATTGCGAAGGAATACGATATACCACATAAATATCACGTGAATTGAGTCGTATCCAGAGAGGTTGTCTGACCTCAATGGGACTTCCTGGTTAAATAAAGGTTAGGCTTTAAAAAAAAATTAAGTACCCAATCTCCTTTTAGGTCCTAATTAGGTCCTAATTCAATAGATGTACACATGCAATAAGAGAATCTACCTTGGTTACGAAATTGTCCACCAAGATGCATATTCTAAATGACCTGCAGCATGCCCAATTGTCCAGGTTTTTCAGCAGTAAGCTGCCATAACGACCTGTTGAGGGTCAGTTTCGTTCTCTTCCTGTTCCAAACCTGCCCATGGCTCAGTATAAAGTCCTCTGGGCATTGAGTGAATCATTTTCTCCAGGGGTATTCATATTTTCCCTCTAATTTGTTGAGATATATTATAGGCTAGTCGTGAATATTACAATAGTAGTTTAGCCACATTTGTTTGAAATTACATCTCACAAAAACCAAAAGTTGCCAATAAAGAAAAGATCCTACAATGATATTAAATAAAAATCATGTTAAATATTTAGCTTTTTTTGTTGAGAATTAGATTTCTGATAACAATTAAGGTATTCACTGCGCAGTGTTGCCATCCCAGTGTCAGTTTCGTGTTGTCATGGCTACAATTAATATGCACACCTTCAAAGGTTTGGCTTTGCAGAGGCAGAGAGCAAGCAAGGTGTTTCTCGCTTTGTTGTCACCTTCTATCAAGTAAAAGACAAAGGTATTCTCATAACATTTTGTCCAGTTTCAATAAAAGACTACCAACAGCTGTAGGTAATGGGGCTAAGGCTATTAACCTGCCTGAAAGAAACGAACGGATGACTAAATGTTGAAAAAAAATGTTTCTCTGAATGTAGGCTATGAATTGGACTGCATTCATCATTGAACCTTTAGCATACACATTTCTACAAGCATCACAACTAGTCCTACACTAACTAGCCCAATTGCTTTGGTCTGTTGCCTGTTACAGCCTATGTTGCGCATTTTACACATGGCAGCCCTGACCTGAGTGAGCAAAAACTTTAATGGTAAATCCAGTGTTGGGGAGTATAGTTACATGTAGCTAAACTAGTAATTTAACTACATCTTGCAGTGCCTTGGTGGTAGTTTAACTAAATTCAAATCCTGGTAGTGTTTTTAGTAATAAATTACTTTTTTTGTGATGTAGCGGTGTAACTACTGGACACTACACACTACTTATTTTGCAAAAAATTAAAAACATATGGGTGAGGTAGACAATCATTTGCTTTCTTTGTCGGCATCAGACCTGACATTTTTGTGTTAATAGGCTTAATTACACATTCTGTTAACATATGACTCCAAAGTGATCTGTTGTTGCAATTTTGTAGTCTATATATGACTCCAAAGTGATTTGTTTTTGCAATTTTGTAGTCTATGACATTGAAGATTTGCAGTGCCTTGCGAAAGTATTCGGCCCCCTTGAACTTTGCGACCTTTTGCCACATTTCAGGCTTCAAACATAAAGATATAAAACTGTATTTTTTTGTGAAGAATCAACAACAAGTGGGACACAATCATGAAGTGGAATGACATTTATTGGATATTTCAAACTTTTTTAACAAATCAAAAACTGAAAAATTGGGCCTGCAAAATTATTCAGCCCCTTTACTTTCAGTGCAGCAAACTCTCTCCAGAAGTTCAGTGAGGATCTCTGAATGATCCAATGTTGACCTAAATGACTAATGATGATAAATACAATCCACCTGTGTGTAATCAAGTCTCCGTATAAATGCACCTGCACTGTGATAGTCTCAGAGGTCTGTTGAAAGCGCAGAGAGCATCATGAAGAACAAGGAACACACCAGGCAGGTCCGAGATACTGTTGTGAAGAAGTTTAAAGCCGGATTTGGATACAAAAAGATTTCCCAAGCTTTAAACATCCAAAGGAGCACTGTGCAAGCGATAATATTGAAATGGAAGGAGTATCAGACCACTGCAAATCTACCAAGACCTGGCCATCCCTCTAAACTTTCAGCTCATACAAGGAGAAGACTGATCAGAGATGCAGCCAAGAGGCCCATGATCACTCTGGATGAACTGCAGAGATCTACAGCTGAGGTGGGAGACTCTGTCCATAGGACAACGATCAGTCGTATATTGCACAAATCTGGCCTTTATGGAAGAGTGGCAAGAAGAAAGCCATTTCTTAAAGATATCCATAAAAAGTGTTGTTTAAAGTTTGCCACAAGCCACCTGGGAGACACACCAAACATGTGGAAGAAGGTGCTCTGGTCAGATGAAACCAAAATTTAACGTTTTGGCAACAATGCAAAACGTTATGTTTGGCGTAAAAGCAACACAGCTCATCACCCTGACCACACCATCCCCACTGTCAAACATGGAAGATGGTTAAAATTGATGGGAAGATGGATGGAGCCAAATACAGGACCATTCTGGAAGAAAACCTGATGGAGTCTGCAAAAGACCTGAGACTGGGATGGAGATTTGTCTTCCAACAAGACAATGATCCAAAACATAAAGCAAAATCTACAATGGAATGGTTCAAAAATAAACATATCCAGGTGTTAGAATGGCCAAGTTAAAGTCCAGACCTGAATCCAATTGAGAATCTGTGGAAAGAACTGAAAACTGCTGTTCACAAATGCTCTCCATCCAACCTCACTGAGCTCGAGCTGTTTTGCAAGGAGGAATGGGAAAAAATGTCAGTCTCTCGATGTGCAAAACTGATAAAAGACATACCCCAAGCGACTTACAGCTGTAATCGCAGCAAAAGGTGGCGCTACAAAGTATTAACTTAAGGGGGCTGAATAATTTTGCACGCCCATGGAAGACGGTTAAAATTGATGGGAAGATGGATGGAGCCAAATACAGGACCATTCTGGAAGAAAACCTGATGGAGTCTGCAAAAGACCTGAGACTGGGATGGAGATTTGTCTTCCAACAAGACAATGATCCAAAACATAGAGCAAAATCTACAATGGAATGGTTCAAAAATAAACATATCCAGGTGTTAGAATGGCCAAGTCAAAGTCCAGACCTGAATCCAATCGAGAATCTGTGGAAAGAACTGAAAACTGCTGTTCACAAATGCTCTCCATCCAACCTCACTGAGCTCGAGCTGTTTTGCAAGGAGGAATGGGAAAAAATGTCGGTCTCTCGATGTGCAAAACTGATAAAAGACATACCCCAAGCGACTTACAGCTGTAATCGCAGCAAAAGGTGGCGCTACAAAGTATTAACTTAAGGGGGCTGAATAATTTTGTACGCCCAATTTTTCAGTTTTTGATTTGTTAAAAAAGTTTGAAATATCCAATAAATGTCGTTCCACTTCATGATTGTGTCCCACTTGTTGTTGATTCTTCACAAAAAAATACAGTTTTATATCTTTATGTTTGAAGCCTGAAATGTGGCAAAAGGTCGCAAAGTTCAAGGGGGCCGAATACTTTCGCAAGGCACTGTAGATATGATGATTCATCACAAAGTAGTTTGGATGTAGCCAACTACCTTTTTAAAGAAACTTTAGTTGAGTAAACTATATTTTCTTAAGTGTAGCTTTAGGGTAGCTTAACTTCGTCCAGTGTGAAATCATTGGTAGCTTGGTAAACTACATTTTAAGAGTAGCTTCCCAAACACTGGCAAAATCACAAAAGCTCTTCGTTACGTTCGTTTTTACAACTCACCCTTTTGCTTGTTTTGTGATGGATATGATGTCCACACCTTGTTGCCTGCTGACACTTTTTCCTTGTTCTTCTTCTTTAAATTTGTATAGGCAGATCGCAACCAACAGAAAGGTGCATACACGCCACCTACCGTGCTAGAGTTTGAGGCCGTTCCTTTTAATTTATTTCTCTTATCGAGCCCCGTGTTTCCGCCTACTGTTCTGGAGTGTGAATTCGTTACACTGTGACACAAAAGGGAAGAGAAAAAAAAGGCAGGAAAAAGGGAAGAAGAGTTGCCCTACCATCTAACCCTACATCCATTAAAACCTCACCACTATTCTACCACTTGACCCTATCTGATCCTACACCAGGCTGGCAGCCAACACAACTTGTAACTCCTCTGCAGTAACACATCTTACACCCAAGTACTTCTCTGACGCTGCCACCACAACATATATTTTCTGTGATTTATGTTCACTTTCTGCAGTACAGATGATAAACCATGGCCATAAACGCTAAGACGCCAACCTCACTGAAACACATGTTATTCTTATCACTCTCTATTGGCCTCGGGCCTACTCACAGGGAGCCTCTTAGGATCCCTCACCCTGGACCCACCTTCCTCTACTACTCTCTTCACTGTCTCAGCATACGACACCTTCCCCACTGGGCACAGACGTTAATTCAACATCTATTCCACATTGATAATTTAACTGACGTGACGTGGGTCGATACTACTCTGATCCTGGCAACCTCGACCTGCCTTTCTCTCACCGGACACTTCTGATCTCCAGCACCATGGGTACCCGTACAGTTCACAGCTTTTTCCACTGATACTACACATTCCTTTATCTCATGGCCTCCCGTACACTTATCACTTCTATGAATCTCCCTCCTAACGCCCTGCTGCAACATAAGCATAAACTTGGCAAACTGTAATGGGTTTGGGACAAAAGCTCTCACGGGATAACTGACAGATGCTAACTTGACTTTGTCGGGTAAAGACGGCATCAGGACTCAGCAGGACAGACAGCGCCTTCTCTGTTTCACCACGCTCTACACCAGGTCTGCGTCGCTCCAAACGGCGGGCATCACAGACACTGGGAATCTTCCATTTCAGTTGGTCCTCCTCAACACTTAACATCAATCGAGTTATCACTCCTTTCAATGGTGGCCTGATCTGGAAAGCAAAGCAAGTCACAGGTCTTGTCCCGAGGCACGTGGTGCCTGCTCCGTCTGGACAAAAAACACACAACACACACACAATCATCACGATTTAACAGTCCCCAACCTCTTCTCCACCCACCCTGATACCCAGGGGCACAACTTTCACTGGGGACAGGGGGAGGACATGACATTCTGAAATTGCATTTCTAACCCCCCCCCCTCAGACACCTCTGAGCGGTCGGGTAGGCTGTTTATAGTAATTATGTCCTCCCCCACTTCTAAAGCCAAAGTTGCGCTCCTGCTGACACCACATATGGGTCAGCCAGAAGGCAAGGATTCCTTCTCTCCAAAAATCTCACTCCCACTGGGCTCCCACAGGCGTGAACTCGGCGGTGGTCACCGCACCTCAGGCCCTTCTCGGAGGTTTCTGAAGATGCTCTGGATTCAGTGCCGGGGGCAGTGGACTCCAAACTCAAATCCATATGTTGTGCACTCTTCTTTCTCTTCATCTTCTCCAGGATGGTCCCCACGAGCCCAAAGACGGTCTCATTGATGTTACCAGCAGGGCTGTTTTGGGGCCGGGCAGCCTTTTTATCAATGGCTTTCTCAAAAAAAAAAGATTGATGACATCTTTCTCATCAATCTCCCCCCTCCATATTAAAACCTTTGTGTTGTGACAATTGCTTTGTTTGCTCTATAACCTGTTAATGCATGTGCCTTGCGACTATGATATAGAAGCCTAAAGGCCGAGACAATAAGACAGCTATGATTTATTGCAAAACCGGATAGCGACCTCTTCCGGTGAAGTCCACAATGCATATTACATGTAACAAACAGTTACATGACCTACAGCATGGTCAAGCAAGTTAATGTTTCTGACATTTTCGGACCACTATCCAACTATTGATTTAGAACCACATAGATTTACCACACGTCACAAAGAAAACAGGAGCTGCCTCCAATATTCCAGCACCATTTCAACTTCAACATCATCAAATCACCTCTGCTTAGTCTAATACAGTGTCAACTAAAAGATACCAAAAACGATTTAGTCTAATCTACATAAGCTAAATATGATGTGTCTGACCGTGGTTCTGATTGCGCATGTGTGTGCGCGAGTGCGTTCGTGCAAGTAGAAAAACATGTTGATTCACCCTACTTGTCGAGAAACGCCAATGTCATCCTCCTCTCTTTCTTGTTGATGAAACGTCTATCACTCTGTCATACAGTACACACTTTTATTTTTTGTTGTCCTAGTCTAACTTCCATTCATGGACAACGTGAGCTAGCTAACATTAGCCTTCTACATCTAGCTACAAATTGCATTTCCACCCTCACAGGCCAGGGGTACAACAATGTATGAATTAATGGTTGGATCAGAATCGCCATTATAATCATTGGCCAGTACAGAGAACTAAGTAAAACCACAAGTCCAAATCACTATCTCCATCCATGGGTAATTTAGGAAAGGGACCATTTTAGCTAGCTAGCTAGCCACCAGAGGACAACAACACAATGAGACGCAACAATTCGAGTTGTTTATGTTATCTAAGTGATTTGATTGGAGAGATGCCAAATCCAAGCTGGCTTCCTTTGACTATTTTTTTCAGGCAGGACCATTCACAGTTGAGCTAAAAGCTGATTGGCAAATGTTTTATAGTTTTTTTGTCAAGTGTTGCCAAATGCTCACTGAGTTCGCTTACATTCAATGCAACGGATGGCAACAATGTCATACACGTTTGGACCAGACAGCATAAGATAGATGGCCTTCAAGTAGAGAGACAGAGGGGCGCTGTTTCGCTCCCCTGGATGCTTTCTCCTGTGAGATACATTCAGCCTCTTGCGAATTGAAGGAAAATTATGAAACACAAAAAAATACGAGACAAAAGATATATTATTAGTAATTTTTATATATATTTTTGGGGTAAGCCTGGCTTCTCTTGGCTTCCATGGATACACACCACTGCTCATCAATGTCATTTTCGGCCTTCTGTAGCACTATATCAAACATGTTCTTGCAGGTGTCCACGTCTGATGGATTTATTTATAAATACGAGTGTGCTCGCATACTCCCTTAAAAGACATTCCCTTGAAAAACTCCCAAGTGGCGGTCTAAGGCACTGCATCTCAGTGCAAGAGGTGCCACTACTGTCCCTGGTTTGAATCCAGGCTGTATCACATCTGGCTGTGATTGGGAGTCCCATAGGGCGGTGCACAATTGGCTCAGCATAGACAGGGTAGGCCGTCATTGTAATTAACTAACTTGCCAGGTTAAATACATTATAAAAAGCGGCAATAGTGCTGTTTGTCCATTTTGAGACGCCATAGGCAGTTTACACTTCCTCAAAATAGCCAGAATTAATCTAAAATCACTCAAGAAATCGGTCATTAATTGCAGTATTTCTCAAGAAAACAAATGTGCATTAAAATTATTCGTCTCTTGTTGAATGACAACAATGACTTTATTGAATAATCCGTATATATATATATATATAATTTATTTTTTCGGACACCGCCAATCCACTCAAAACTTCTCGACACACCAGTTGAGAATCGCTGGGCTAAAACCTTCTGTGTCATTGAATCGATTAAATAATTCGTTACTTCGTAACTAGTTTCTCGCTGCCAGACAGAATGGCAACTTTTGTCAGCCTTGTACAACGTTGTGGTCAAATATGGTGGATAAATAAAGATGTCCTTTACCATTGATTTTTTTTTTCTTCTAATTTCCGGGTCTTAAGGTCGCATAGACACCAATGCGATAGCAGCTGGGCCTGGTCTGCTTAGTTCGTTGAATGTATATGAACGAGAAGGAGGGAGTGGGTTATCTCGCATCCTCCTCCCTCTCTGATTGTAGCTCTCGGGCATAATAATAATCATGTGACTAGACCCGGAAATTAGGCAGGTGACATCACTGCAGCAGTTTCGAGTCAGAACATTTCAATTTCAATCCATTCCATATCCACAAGAACTGAATATGCTACATTTAAAAATTGAATGACGCAAATGTGATGTTAGTAGTTCTGCGGATGCCCGTTTCGTATGCATTAGACCACTTGACTTTGAGCCAGGAGAATGAACGTACAAGGAAGTAAAAAGTTGCAAATTGCAACAATGGAGAAACTTGAGAGATTCGATACATTACGTGGTAAGTGTAGCCTGTTGTAACTATTCAAACTTGAAGGGTTCAATGTAAAAGCTTTAGGACAGTGACTTCTACAAAATTTTATTGATAGGCAACAGTAGCCTAGTCACCAGTCATAGGCTATCAGTGTCATTTAAGTAATGTTTGTTTGTCATTTAGGTAAGCAGGTGCAACCTGGAGAGTTTTGGGATCTAGTTGTTTTAACTGCTGTAGATGACAACCAGAGAGAAGCATACGAACTTCAGATCTCAGAGAAACTTGGGAGGAAAGAGATCCCACTTGGCATTTCATATCACGTGTTCTCAGATCCACCTGGAGCCAAAATAGGTGAGGATAACCCATCCTGATTTATGTGCTGATTATGGACCAGTTTGCCTTTTGAATCACATTGAATAAGATTACATGGACAAAGAGGACCCGATCCTAGATTCCTATTCGGAGAACCTTGATACACTTTGACTGAATTGAACTTCTCTCGCAGGAAATGGAGGCGCAACACTGTACTCTCTGCAACGGCTGGAAGACATCTATGGGAAGGCTCTGGGTGGATACAGGATCCTTCTGATTCATGCAGGTATAATCGCTCATTACATTGTAAAACTGTATATTAATCGGAAATTATGTAAAAGTGATATAAGTGTAAGGTAGGCCTATATTATTGAACATAATTATGCAAGCACTACTGTAAGTCAATTGTAGGTCACATTGGATAAAAGTTTCTGCTAAATGGCGTATATTTTTGATTGTTCAAATAACTTTGATTTTCCTAGGTGGATTCAGTCAGCGTTTGCCCAATGCCAGTGCCCTTGGGAAAATCTTCACTCCCATGCCCTTGGGTGACCCTCTTTACCAGATGCTGGAGCTCAAACTGGCCGTGTTTGTGGATTTACCCAAGCACATGAAACCGGGTGTGCTGGTAACCAGTGCGGATTGCATAGAGCTCTACAGTATAGCGGAGGATGAGAACATCAGGTTTGACAGGTCTGGGTTCACTGCTCTAGCCCATCCCTCCCCCATCTCCATTGGAACAACCCACGGAGTCTTTGTGCTGGACCAGAAGGAGAAGTCTGTATTGGCCGACATGGAATACAGGACCTGCCTCCATTTTCTGCACAAACCTAGCGTCAAGAAGATGCACGAAAACGGTGCTGTGTGTAAGAGCCAGGATAGCTGTATGTCACTTCTGAGTGATGCAGAGTTTGTGTACACAGACAGTACATATTATGTAGATTACAACACTGCAATGTCGTTGCTTAGTCTATTCCGAGAAGTGGGTCCTTTGGGCTGTGAGATCGATGCCTATGGGGACTTCCTTCAGGCCCTGGGTCCCCAAGCCACGGTGGCTTACACCAACAACACTGCCAACGTCACCAAGCAGGAGAGCAACCTGGTGGAGATGCGTCAGAAGATTTTCCACTGCCTTAAGGGAACCCCGCTCAACCTGGTGGCTCTCAACCACTCCAAGTTTTACCACATCGGCACCACCACAGAGTACCTCTTCTACCTCACAGAGGACCCGTGCCTGAGGGGTGAGCTGGGACTATACAAGGTGCTAGGCTACAGCCCAAACTTTAGCTTTAAGGTCTGCTGTGTGATGCTCAGTGACGTGAAGCCCGGCTGCTCTTTAACTCCAGGCTCGGTGGTAGAGTACTGCAGGCTGGAGGCCGGGGCTCATGTTGGCGGGCGGACCATACTCAGCGGCTGCTGGGTAGGTGCGGGCCTGAAAGTGCCTGATGGAACCTTCATGCACTCTCTCTGCGTGAACCGGGAGGGCCAAACCGGTTTTGTTACCGTCACCTTCGGCATCGAGGATGACCTCAAGAAGAGCGTGGGGTCCCCTGCGAATATGGAGGGCTTGAACCTGTTCGGGGCCAGTTTGGTCGAGTGCCTGGCCAAGTGGGGCCTGAGTCCCGAGAGCCTGAGGTTCTCTGGTGACACATCGAGTTGTAGTCTTTGGAACGCCTGTCTCTTCCCTGTGTGCCCGGACATGCGCAACTCCTTCTCCCTGACTCTGGAGATGCTGCAGCCGGGCGGGTCCACTGTCACGTTGCCCCCAGGCACCAAGCTGATGTCTCTACAGGAGGCCCTGCAATGTAAAAACTTGGAGGAGATGCTCAAGTACAGGAAGAAACTAATGGAGGATGTAAAGATGAAGAAATTGAGCTGACTGTGAGCTATAGTGATTAGGCTACTATTGATTGTAATACCATTGTGCCTTTTGTAATCATGATAGGAAGGATTGTGTGTTAAATTGAACTGAAGTAGGGATGCAAAGTGGTGGGCTTTTGGTAGCATTCGAGTACAATGGTTGGATCAGCTATTTGATACATAAATGGGACATTTAGATGTAGCTTTTTTTTGTTACAAAGATGTTATTTCTGTTGTATATAATTTAAAAAAAAATGTCTATGGGGAAACGATTGGGTAATGGCAATCCATTTTGTAATAATGACAGAAAATATTTGAGATTTGTGTTTGTCTCTTAATTGTCCTATGCTGGTGTGGGACACTTTCCTCAGAATTAAAATAGATTCTGGTACTGTGCTCAAATTTAAGGGACAGCTTTTGACATCCTGTACAGCAGTGCCAGCTCTAGCCTTTTGGGGGGCCCTATGAAGCAAGATTTGGTTGGGGGGCCCCCCACCAAGTGAGCAATTATTTTTGGTGGCCCCCCTCTTGACAACAGAGAGAACATTTTAAGTTTTAAAGCAAGGTTTCTGCAGTTCTACACATTTTGCAATGGGGCAGAGAGAATTTTCTGAAGTTTTAAAGCTAATTTCCTGCAATTCTACACATGACTTATTCCATGTTAATGATATCTGAGTGAGAGTGACAAACAAAATCAGTATGGGCCCCTGGGCACGTGCCCTGCTTGCCCGGTCTGTAATTCGGCTATGACTACAAGATTAGCAAACTGAGTAGATTGATAAATTAATCAAAAAATTGTCATCTGACATGGGCTAATTGAGTGACTGTCAGTGACTGACAAAACAAGAGGAAAACTGCTGATGCACAACCACATTTCGAACTTGCATCTTGTGTATTCTACTATTCTAACTCCACAGTAAGTCGAGCCCCGACTGTCGCTTATGCCTGGAGCCGGCCCTGCAGCAGTGCTTCCCAACTCCAGTCCTTGAGTACCCCCAAAGGAACACAGTTTTGTTGTAGCCCTGGACAAACTCACTTGATTCAACTTGTCAACCAATCATCGAGCCCTGGATGAGTTGAATCAGGTGAGTTTGTCCAGGTGGGGCCTACAACAAAACTGTGTGCTGTTGGGGGTACACGAGGACAGGAGTTGGGAAACACTGCTACACAGTAATATATAGGTAGTGGCCTATCGGCATTCAATCAGAGGCAAGTTTCCAGTCTATGATGTCATGCTGGTATGATTGTTTGGTTTCCCCAGAGAGAATATCAAATATCCACCAGTCTGAAGTCCTGAGTGCTCTGGAGCAGGTTTTCATCAAGGAATCCTCAGTACTTTGCTCCGTTCATCTTTGCGTCAATGCTGACTAGTCTCCCAGTCCCTGCTGCTGAAAAACGTCCCCACAGCATGATGCTACCACCACTATGCTTCACCTTAGGGATGGTGCTAGCTTTCCTCCAGACGTGATGCTTGGCATTCAGGCCAAATAATTCAATCTTGGTTTCATCAGACCAGATAATCTTGTTTTTCATGGTCTGAGAGTCTTTAGGTGCCTTTTGGCAAACTCCAAGAGGGCTGTCATGTGCCTTTTACTGAAGAGTGGCTTCCGTCTGGCCACTACCATAAAGGCCTGATTGGTGGAGTGCTGCAGAGATGGTTTTCCTTCTGGAAGGTTCTCCCATCTCCACAGAGGAACTCTGGAACTCTGTCAGAGTGACCATCGGGTTCTTGGTCACCAGAGGTGTAAAGTACTTAAATAACAATACTTTAAAGTACTACTTAAGTAGTTTTGGGGGGTATCTGCACTTTACTTAACTATTTATATTTTTGACAACTTTTACTTTTACTCCACTACATTCCTAAAGAAAATTATTTACTTTTTACTCCATATACTTTCCCTGACACCCAAAAGTACTCGTTACATTTTGAAAGGAAAATGGTCCAATTCACACACTTATCAAGAGAACATCCCTGCTCATCCGTACTGCCTCTGAGCTGGCGGTCTCACTAAACACAAATGCTTAGTTTGTAAATTATGTGTGAGTGTTGGAGTGTGCCCCAAGGCGATAGGTACATTTATAAAACAAGAAGATCGTGCTGTCTGGTGTGTTTTAATATAAGGAATTTGAAATTATTTATACTTTTATTTTTGATACTTAATTATAACAAAATACTTTTAGACTTTTACTCAAGTACTATTTTACAGGGAGAGTTTCACTTTTACTCAAGTATGACAATTGGGTACTTTTTCCACCACTGTTGGTCGCCTCCCTGACCAAGGCTCTTCTCCACCAATTGCTCAGTTTGGCCTGGCGGCCAGCTCTAGGAAGAGTCTTGGTGGTTCCAAACATCTTCCATTTAAGAATGATGGAGGCTACTGTGTTCTTGGGGACCTTCAATGCTGCAGAAATATTTTGGTACCCTTCCACAGATCTGTGCCTCGACTCAATCATGTCTCGGAGCGCTACAAACAATTCCTTCAACCTCATGGCTTAGTTTTGGCTCTGACATGCACAGTCAAATGTGGGACCTTATATAGACAGGTGTGTGCCTTTCCAAATCATGTCAAATCAATTGAATTTACCACAGGTGGACTCCAATCAAGTTGTAGATACATCTCAAGGATTATCAATGGAAACAGGATGTACCTGAGATCAATTTCAAGTCTCATAGCAAAGAATTTGAATACTTATGTTTCTGTTTTTCATTTGTAATACATTTGCAAAAATTTCTAGACCTGGTTTCGCTTTGTCATTAAGGGTATTGTGTATAGATTGCTGAGGAAAATGTTTTTTTTTAATCCATTTTAGAATAAGTCTGAATACTTCCCGAATACACTGTAACTCAGTAAGTCAGGCAAACAATGTATAATGCTAACTCATATTAAGATGAATGGAAGAAGCTGAGTGAGTCGTACTGCGTGATCATCGAGAGGCTTGAGGAAGTTTTTGCAACAGTTTAAAAAAAAACGTATTCTGGGATGATTATTACTATTGGTATATGTTTTGTTAAATATATTATATTTTAATGGCATCGATTATGTTTTACATTAGTGTAAAGTACAATGTAATAACTAATGGAATTATATGTTTTTACACTCGATTTACAGTATGTTGTATTTGTATGGCTCAGCTCTGATTAAGCTTCCCAAAAGGTGAACTTCAATTACCGGACAGGGAGTGGGCTGTCCCTGTTGCATCTCTGCTGCATGTTTGGAGGTATGAATGACCAATTACTATTAATATCCTATTACCAAAACATGACAGTGTTTTACAGTACTGTTACGCTCTTGGCTTGACACCCATTAGCTCATCAGCTTTGATTGTTAGCCTGGTCCCATATCAGTTTATGTTGTCTAGCCAACTCCTAAGGTCATGACAATATAGCACAGACAGATTTGGGTCCTGGGTAGGAGTCCACATACGGACCCTGTGTCCATCGAGACTGACCGGGAATGGGCTCAGTGCTCTATACCTTGATTGTGTATAAGATGATAGTGTGGTGACAGTGTGGTGACACTCCTCTCAAAATGAAATGTATGTCATTTCAGGAGGGGATATATACAGTATATATAATAGGGATATATATATATACTGTATATATATGTCCCCTATATATTAATGCATTTATAATATGTTTACAAGTTCATTGGACATATAATGTGTTTAACAAGTTCATTAAATGTGTTCTCCTTAGTGAGTAATGAATTGCAATTTGCCTAATATTTTTGTAAAAATGATTCTATCCATTGACCTTTCATACAGTGATTGTGATGCATAGAGATATTTCATGGTGTTACCACATGGTGGAGCGCAAGTCACATCAAATACACATTATTGTTCTATTTTTCTTTCCTGATAAAATGCCTAGAGTGTGTCCAGTCCTGGGGTTTCAGGGGATCAGCAGTACAGATTTAGCCAGGTCACTGATCTGTTTGTGCTATCATGTCAACTCCTTGTCACTCATTGTCATGCCAAACACTCTGCTCAAACACTACAAGCGACCCCTGGATGACTCCCCTTGCAATGAGTACTCCCAGCTCGGAGGAGATGAGTGGAGGAGAAAGGGGTCACTGGGATACTCTGTCATACTCACTGACTGGCTTATGTTCTCTATCTGATATTATACACTATATATACAAAAGGATGTGGACACCCCTTCAAAGTAGTAGATTCGGCTATTTTAGCCACATAAAATTGAGCACACAGTCATGTAATCTCAATAGGCAAAGTTGGCAGTAGAAGGAACTTACTGAAGAGTTCAGTGACTTTCAACATGGCACCATCATAGGATGCCACCTTTTCATCAAGTCAGTTCATCAAATTTCTCCCCTGCTAGAGCTGCTAGCAGGGGAGAAGTACTGTTATTGTGAAGTAGAAATGTCTCGGAGCAACAACGGCTCAACTGTAAAGTGGTAGGCCACACAAGCTTACAGAGCGGGACTGCCGAGAGCTGAAGTGTCACGTTCTGACCATAGTTCTGTTATTTTATTCTTTGTTTTAGTATGGTCAGGGCGTGAGTTGAGGTGGGCAGTCTATGTTTGTTTTTCTATGTTGGTTTTTGTGTTCGGCCTAGTATGGTTCTCAATCAGAGGCAGGTGTCGTTAGTTGTCTCTGATTGAGAATCATACTTAGGTAGCCTGGGTTTCACTTTTGGTTTGTGGGTGTTTGTTTCCGTGTGAGTGTTTTGGCCACCCGGTACTGTTTCGGTTTTGTAAATTCACGTTGTTATTTTCTGTTTAGTGTTCTGAGTTTGATTTAAAAATCATCATGAACACTTACCACGCTGCGCTTTGGTCCGATCCTTACTCCTCCTCAGACGAAGAGGAGGAAATCCGTTACATGAAGCACGTAAAAATTGACTGTCCTCTGTTGCAACACTCAATACCGAGTTTCAAACTGCCTCTGGAAGCAACGTAAGCACAAGAACTGTTCATCAGGAGCTTCATGAAATGGGTTTCCATGGACGAGCAGCCGCACACAAGCCTAAGATCACCATGGGAAATGCCAAATGTTAGCTGGAGTGGTGTAAAGCTCACCGCCATTGGACTCTGGAGCAGTGGAAACGTGTTCTCTGGAGTTATGAATCACGCTTCACCATCTGGCAGTCTGATGGACGAATCTGGGTTTGGCGGATGCCAGGAAATCGCTCCCTGCCCGAATGCATGCCAAATGTAATGTTTGGTGGAAGAGGAATGATGGTCTGGAGCTGTTTTTCATGTAAGGGCTAGGCCCTTTCGTTCCAGTAAATGGAAATCTTAACACTACAGCATACAATGACATTCTCAACTATTCTGTGCAGGCCCTTTCCTGTTTCAGCATGACAATGCCCTTGTGCACAAAGCGAGGTCCATACAGAAATGGTTTGTTGAGATTAGTGTGCAAGAACTTGACTGGACAGAGCCCTGACCTTAACCCCAATTAATACCCATGATTTGGGAATGAGGTGTTTGATGAGCATTTATTTTTTAGCAGACACTCTTATCCAGAGCAACTTACAGTAAGTAGTGAGTGCCTACATTTTAAAACTTATTTTTCATTCTGGTCCCCTGTGGGAATCGAACCCACAAACCTGGTGTTGCAAGCAGCATGCGCTACCAACTGAGCTACACTGGAACAGGTAACCATGTATTTTTGGACATGGAGTGTATATACTGTATATCTAATGCTAAACTCAACAAAAAAGTAACGTCCCTTTTTCAGTACCCTGTCTTCAAAGATAATTAGTTAAAATCCAAATAACTTGCCAGATCTTCATTATAAAGGGTTTTAACACTGTTTCCCATGCTTTTTCAATGAACCATAAACAATTAATGAACATGCACCTGTGGAACGGTCGTTAAGACACTAACAGCTTACAGACGGTAGGCAATTAAGCTCACAGTTATGAAAACTTAAGACACTAAAGAGGCCTTTTAACTGACTCTGAAAAACACCAAAAGAAAAATGCACAGGGTCCCTGCTAATCTGTGTGAAAGTGCCTTAGGCATGCTGCAAGGAGGCATGAGGACTGCAGATGTGGCCAGGGCAATAAATTGCAATGTCAGTACTGTGATATGCCCATGACAGCACTACGGGGAGACAGAACGGACAGCTGATCATCCTCGCAATGGCAGACCACTTGTAACAACACCTGCACAGGATTGGTACATCCGAACATCACACCTGCGGGACAGGTACAGGATGTTAACATCAACTGCCCTAGTTACACCAGGAATGCACAATCCCCCCATCAGTGCTCAGACTGTCCGCAATAGGCTGAGAGATGCTGGACTGAGGTGAGGCCTGTTGTAAAGCAGGTCCTCACCAGACATCACCGGCAACAATGTCGCCTATGGGCACAAACTCACTGTCGCTGGACCAGACAGGACTGGCAAAAAGTGCTCTTCACTGATGAGTCGCGGTTTTGTCTCACCAGGGGTGATGGTCCGATTCGCGTTTATCGTCAAAGGAATGAGCGTTACACCGAGGTCTGTAGTCTGGAGCGGGATGGATTTGGAAGTGGAGGGTCCGTCATGGTATGGGGTGGTGTGTCACAGCATCATCGGACTGAGCTTGTTGTCATTGGAGGCAATCTCAACGCTGTGCATTACAGGGAAGACATCCTCCTCCCTCATGTGGTACCCTTCCTGCAGGCTCATCCTGACATGACCCTCCATTATGACAATGCCACCAACCATACTGCTCGTCCTGTGCGTGATTTCATGCAAGACAGGAATGTCAGTGTTCTGCCATAGCCAGTGAAGAGCCTGGATCTCAATCCCATTGAGCGCGTCTGGGACCTGTTGGATAGTAAGGTGAGGGCCAGCGCCATTCCCTCCAGAAATGTCCAGGAATTTGCAGGTGTCTTGGTGGAAGAGTGGGGTAACATCTCAGAGCAAGAACTGGCAAATCTGGTACAGTTCATGAGGATGAAATGCACTGCAGTACTTAATGCAGCTGGTGGCCACACCAGACTGTTACTTTTGACCCCCCCCCTTTGTTCAGGGACACATTATTCAATTTATGTTAGTCACATGTCTGTGGAACTTGTTCAGTTTATTTCTCAGTTGTTGAATCTTGTTATACAAATATTTATCATACAAATATTTACACATGTTAAGTTTGCTGAAAATAAACGCAGTTGACAGTGAGATGATGTTTCTTTTTTTGCTGAGTTTACATATCTGTTGTAAAGGAGAGGATGTTGCCTATTTAACATGATTAATGTTTAAGTCTAAGATAACACCTTACCAAGAGTACTGATACAATAGAAGTAAATATGTCATTTTCTAAAAAGGAATAGATGTTGAGCTAGCTTGGTCAGTCTGTTTCTGCTCTCTTGACAACTCCTTGTGATAGCACATACAGATCTGGGATCAGGCTAATGTTGAGCATGGTTTGAGCAGAAAACGGGTGTTTCAGTGAACATCCTGCTTATCTTGTCACTACTCTTTCAGATTGGTCCTACGTGTCTGTGCTGTCCCCCCCTGGGCAAGATCAAAAGCATGACTAAAAGTACCCCAGCACTTCAACTGATACACACACACACATATACACATGCACATACACACACGCTGTGTAATCCATCGTCCCAGCAGCACTTCACATCCCTGTCAGCTGACAATGACGCACTCACCGGTTCACTGGTTACTGTTGCTATGGGACTTATTACAGAGTGTCTCCTAAATAAAATAATATGGTACTTGATAGCAAACAACAAGCCAATGTGAAACTCCCTGGCTACTTTATTTAACTAGGCATGTCAGTTAAGAACAAATTCTTATTTACAATGACAGCCTACCCCTGCCAAACCCAGACAATGCTGGGTCAATTGCACACCAACCTATGGGACTCACAATCACAGCTAGATGTGATACAGCATGGATTCAATCCAGGGACTGTAGTGACGCCTCAAGCACTGAGATGCAGTGCCTTAGACCTCTGCGCCACTCAGGAGCCCACTGTTGCTATGTCACTCATTAGAGTGTTTCTCCTAATTATTGTCTGGTAATCAATATAGTAAACACCAAGCTAAACACTCAGGGGCTCCCGAGTGGCGCAGTGGTCTAAGGCACTGCATCTCTGTGCTTGAGGTGTCACTACAGACACCCAGGTTTGAGTCAAGGTGGTCCTTAGTGGGTAAACTTTAACATCAAAGTCTGGCATTCTCTGGATTTATGGTGCTTTCGAGGTCAAATCATGATGATGTCAGTGAACTTCAGGTCAGAGCTTTAGAGAGAGGCCTGACTTGCAATTCCAAATTGGGTGACTTGTTTAAAATGTATTTTCACAATCGGAGCTTGTTTTTTTCCGAGTTCCCAGTTGTCTTGAACTCACTGAAGTCTGAGATTTCCCAGTTCCAAGTATCCAGTTGTTTTGAGCACGGCAGAAGTCATGCTGGATTGAAAACATGGCCTATGTTGAATATTTATCCTTTTAAGCTTGGAGGAGACCCTTAAACCCAGACTTGGACCACACACCCACTCCACTGAATAGCAGGCTCGTGATTGCTTTGCAATGCTTGCAGTTAGCCAGTAATTCCTTCCAAACCAGTCATTGTTAAATTGGCGATTTCCAACGTGTCATTTTTTCGTCCAATGGCCGATGAACACTGATACGTTTTATCTATCATTTCTATTAATTCCAAGATTGAAAAGGATTTGCCAGTAGATTGTCAAGAGTGTGCAAAGCTGTCATCAAGGCAACGGGTGGCTACTTTGAAAAATTCAAATATAAAATACATTTTGATTTATTTAACACTTTTTTAGTTACTACATGATACCATATGTGTTATTTCATAGTTTTGATGCCTTCACTATTACTCTACAATGTAGAAAATAGTCCAAATAAAGAAAAACCCTTGAATGAGTAGGCATGTCCAAACTGTTGACTGGTACTGTACATATTGGGGTGGTACCCTAAAAAAGCACATTTGAACCATAGTAATCAGGGGCGCAACTTTAGTTTTAGAAGTGGGGGGCATTTAAATATACAGTTGAAGTCGGAAGTTTACATACACTTAGGTTGGAGTCATTAAAAATAGTTTTTCAACTAGTGTCTGCTTTTGGCAAGTCGGTTACTTTGTGCATGACACAAGTCATTTTTCCAACAATTGTTTACAGACAGATTATTTGACTTATTATTCACTGTATCACAATTCCATTGGGTCAGAAGTTTACATACACTAAGTTGACTGTGCCTTTAAACAGCTTGGAAAATTCCAGGAAATGATGTTATGGCTTTAGAAGCTTCTGATAGGCTAATTGACATAATTTTAGTCAATTGGAGGTGTACCTGTGGATGTATTTCAAGGCCTAATATCAAAGTCAGTGCCTCTTTGCTTGACATCATGGGAAAATCGAAAGAAATCAGCCAAGACCTGTACAAACAATAGTATGCAAGTATAAACACCATGGGACCATGCAGCCATCATACCGCTCAGGAAGGAGACGCGTTCTGTCTCCTAGAGATGAACGTATTTTGGTGCGAAATGTGCAAATCAATCCCAGAACAACAGCAAAACACCTTGTGAAGATGCTGAAGGAAACAGATACAAAAGTATCTATATCCACAGTAAAATGAGTCCTATATCGACATAACCTGAAAGGCCGCTCAGCAAGGAAGAAGCCACTGCCCCAAAACTGCCATAAAAAAGTCAGACTACGGTTTGCAACTGCACATGGGGACAAAGATCATACTTTTTGGCGAAATGTCCTCTGGTCTGATGAAACAAAAACAGAACTGTTTGGCCATAATGACCATCGTTATGTAAGGTGGAAAAAGGGGGAAGCTTGCAAGCCGAAGAACACCACCCCAACCGTGAAGCATGGGGGTGCAGCATCATGTTGTGGGGGTGCTTTGCTGCAGGAGGGACTGGTGCACTTCACAAAATAGATGGCTACATGAGGAAAAAAATCATGTGGATATATTGAAGCAACATCTCAAGACATCAGTCAGGAAGTTAAGGTTTGCTTGCAAATGGGTCTTCCAAATGGACAATGACCTCAAGTATACTTCCAAAGTTGTGGCAAAATGGCTTAAGGACAACAAAGACAAGGTATTGGAGTGGCCATCACAAAGCCCTGTCCTCAATCTTATAGAAAATTTGTAGGCAGAACTGAAAAAGCATGTGTGAGCAAGGAGGCCTACAAACCTGACTCAGTTACACCAGCTCTGTCAGGGGGAATGGGCCAAAACTCACCCAACTTATTGTGGGAAGCTTGTGGAAGGCTACCAGAAATGTTTGACCCAAGTTAAACAATTTAAAGGCAATGCTACCAATACTAATTGAGTGTATGTAAACTTCTGACCCACTGGGAATGTGATAAAATAAAGAAAAGCTGAAATAAATAATTCTCTCTACTATTATTCTGACATTTCACATTCTTAAAATAAAGTGGTGATCCTAACTGACCTAAGACAGGGCATTTTTACTATGATTAAATGTCAGTAATTGTAAAATAAAAATGTGTTTGCGAACAATGTCAAAAAATAAATAAATAATTGAGTTCATAACGCCGCATACAAACTTGGTCTCTCTTTTGCTTTCTTGAGTAAGGCAGTTTCAAAATGCAGGTGTTTCAGCCTAGCTTAGTGCTTTCTGTGGTGGTAGGGCAGCCAGCGGAAAATACGGAGTGTAGGGGTTGGTAATGTTATCTAGTTGACCCGTGATTGAATCAGTGTTCTGCCACTCAAGGGGACACGAAGGCAATGCACAATCTATGGGTGCTGCCCTAGAGTTACATCACTGCAGCGGCAACAGACTCCCAAGCTACTGTACCTGTTTAGCTTTGTTTGTCAACCCACTATTTAGTCCACTGAATAATATGTGTTGCCTGTCTTCAATCTCCTCTACCATCGCCATGATCTCGTCTTCCAAAAAGTTTGCTTTTCTCTTTTGGTCCATGGCTATTCCTGATTAAAACCCTCATTTGTGCTAGCATTCTATAAGGGAAAATCGCTGATTGTAAGGCACGTACAGGTGCCGCCAAATTTAAGTTAATTTGAGATTTATAGATCATAGGTGTGTAAGTTACAAACGGGCTTCTTAGAACCTGCGTAAGCTAGGTTTTTTATGCTCAGTATCAATTATGAATCGAACGTAAGCACACTGTCAGGAAATGATCTTACGACTAAGTTCAGGTATAAATCTAAGATTTCTTTAAATAAATGAGGCCACTGGACTTTAATTGAGATAGGCACCAAAACTGCTCTGACACCCACGGAACTGTTATCGAGCTTCCTCGATAGATTTCTATTGTCTTCAAGAAGTGATTTTTTTCTTTCAGTAACGCACGTTGTTTAGAAAAATTAGCATTTAGATGTTTTGAAAACATCTCATCGCTCAAGTTACAGATGCAGCTTTACAGTCCGGTATAAAACAGACTGGGTTTTTTCTCTTTCAATGAGAAAATAATTTCCTTTGAGTCTGTTCGTGAAACAGTGTTGACACTTTCAATCACAAAACTTGATTTATGGAACCATGAAATTGGGAACTACTCGATCCTCTGCAGTGAAAAACTGTCAAGGGGTACAGGTACTCAGCTTGAATATTCCTGATGGTGTTAAGGCCCGTGTTAATCCGACCTTCATCCATCATTTAAAGAATCTCACCAACACGATTTTAATGATATCCCTTCGGTACCCGCGATTGAAATTAGCTTGGTGACACTCAGACGATTCCTGTCACATGGTTGAAGATACGTTTCAAGACTATCCTTTAGCAAACATAACCTCAGATAACATCTGTTGCTTGATAAATCCGAAATGGCTGGATTTAAGACGCTATCAAATCACCACTACTGTGGACTTTACATTTACGGGACTTGGTGAATTGGGATTCCTAGACCTAGGGGATAACAAGATTTCCCAACAGTTTATTTGGCCTGCAAAGCTTAGAGACCCTATTACTGGCAAATAATCCACTCATGCAAACTTCAGAATTTGCATTCACCCATCGCTGACCAACGTAGATTTAGGAAACATTCACCATCCACCCAGCCAATGTGAGAAACCTGCAAGTGTGAGTATGAATCTGACGCACATATTCTGCTAAACATCAACGTCGGCAGTGACAGCACCCCGAAACCAGGCTTAACCCTACAGCTCTTCACTCAATTGAGTGTGATCCTCCAGGACTGCTGGAGACCGTTCTTTCAGTCTGTTGTCCACTTTAAGGCTGTCACATGTGGGTCTCACTTCGTTGCAAAGTACCTCCTCTCCATGCAGGAATTAGAGTTTGAATTGGTTCTCTCACCAGAGTTTGTGAGAGAACAAACTGTGGACATGAATAACCTGAACAGGCTTGTGCAGCTGAGGTATCTCTAGATAATAGAAGTGGATCTCAGTGTTCAGCTAGTGCTGGGCCAGGCTGGAGAGCCTCTGTCTGATTGAATGTAGGATCCTCACTTTGGAGGAGGAGCTGAGAAGAGCCCTGCACTCCCTCAGTGTGATTCAAGTTCAAGCCCGTGAGGAGTTTACCATGTTTGAGGGCATCCCAGAGCCCCTGACCAGCCTGTGGTAGTGTGCATGGACTTATTTGGTCCTCGACTACACCGCTACTGTCATAACGCCTGGCTGGACAACTGGGCCAGAGAACAGAAAAATGTCCAGGTCATCTTTTGGCTTAATGGGGGGTTGAAAATGACATGCAAAACTGAAGATGGTGCCCAGAACTCCCCAGGTACTCTGTGGCCCATTGTTCCCTGGACTTGGGATTTATCCTGTTCCTCTGTATCTCCCTTGGACTGCTTATCTTTAGCTGGTGGTCCTACTCCATCAACTGGCTTGGGGACTATGTTGGTCCTGTGCCAAATTGGCTGTGGCTGGCTGGAGGAGGCAGTACAGAGGTCCAACACCAAAGGGCACCACCCCTACGATGCCTTTGTGTTTTATAAAGTGGGAGAGACGAACGCTGGGTGGTGGAACAGCTGCTGCCTGGCCTGGAGCAGAGCGGGCCTCCCTTCCTGCGTCTCTAACTGCACAGCAGGGACTTCCAACTGGGGAAGGATATTGTGAACAACATCACAGACAGCCACTACAGCAGCCACCACACCCTGTGTGTGATGAGTCATCACTACCTGCACAGTAACTGATGCTCCCTGGAGCTGTGACTGGCCACCCTGTGTCTGCTGGTGGAGCACAGTGTAACTATTGTCGTCGGGAGAAGGAGAAGAGGACCAAGATGCAGCGTGGTAAGTATTCATAATACTTTTAATAAATACGAATACTTGAATAAAAAAACAACAACACGACAAACGAACAGTTCTGCAAGGTGCAATACACACAAAACAGAAAACAACTACCCACAACCCATAGTGGGAAAACAGGCTGCCTAAGTATGGTTCTCAATCAGAGACAACGATTGACAGCTGCCTCTGATTGGGAACCATACCAGGCCAAACACATAGAAATCTAACACACAGAACAAAACATAAAATGCCCACCCCAACTCACGCCCTGACCAAACTAAAATAGAGACATAAAAAGGTGCGGATTCTGGCCGCAAAACCTAAACCCATAGGGGAGGGTCTGGGTGGGCATCTGTCCGCGGTGGCGGCTCTGGCGCGGGACGTGGACCTCACTCCACCTTAGTCTTGGCCCACTTAGGCGGCACCTTTGGAGCGGCGACCCTCCCCGCCGACCCCGGGACCCTTATAGCGGGCCCCGAATAGACGGGAGACTCTGGCAGCGCCGGACAGGCGGGAGACTCTGGCAGCTCCGGAGTGAAGGGCGGCTCTGGCAGCTCCTGACTGGCGGGCGGCTCTGGCAGCTCCTGACTGACGGGCGGCTCTGGCAGCTCCTAACTGACGGGCGGCTCTGGCAGCTCCGGACAGGAGGGCCCCTCTGGCAGCTTGGACAGGAGGGCGGCTCTGGCAGCTCCGGACAGGAGGGCGGCTCTGGCAGCTCCGGACAGGAGGGAGACTCCGGAAGTGCCGGACAGGCGGGAGAACCTGGAGGGAGGAGACGGAGAGACAGCCTGGTGCGTGGGGCTACCACAGGACCCACCAGGCTGGGGAGACCTACAGGAGGCCTGGTGAGTGGAGGAGGCACCGGATGGACCGGGCTGTGGGGGAGCACGGGAGCTCTGGTGCGCAGCCTTGGCACCACTCCTCCAGGCTGAATGACCACTTTAGCCCGGACCCTCCAGAGTGCAGGCACAGGTTGAACCGAGCTGTGGGTGAGCACTGGAGATCTGGTGCATACCACTCGTACCTCTCCCTTAGGCTCAATGCCCACATTCGCCTGGCACGGCCGGAGCGCAGGCTTGGGGCGAACTGCACCCTCCCAGCGCCCCGGAGACACAGCACGCAGCGCCGGCGCAGGATACCCTGGGCCGAAACGGCGTACCGGAGACCAAACACGCTGAGCAGGCACAACACGCCCTGGCTGGATGCCCACTCTCGCACGGCACTTGCGGGGGGCTGGCCTATAGCGCTCCGGGGTATGAGCGCGCACTGGCAACACCATGCGTGACAGCAGGTGCCTGACCAGTACTACGCCTCTCCCGGTAAGCACAGGGAGTTGGCTCAGGTCTATCGTCTGACTCCGCCAATCTCCCCGTGTGCTCCCCCCCAAAAATATTTTGATTGGCTAAAACGCATTAAGAAGGAAAGAATTCCACAGATTTACTTTTATCGAGGCACACCTGTTAATTGAAATGGATTCCAGGTGACTACCTCATGAAGCTGGTTGAGAGAATGCCAAGAGTGTGCAAAGCTGTCATTAAGGGTGGCTACCTTTTTAGTTACTACATGATTCCATATGTGTTATTTCATAGTTTTGATGTCTTCACTACTATTGTACAATGTAGAAATTTGTAAAAATAATGAAAAAACCCTTGAATGAGTAGGTGTCTAAACTTTTGACTGGTACTGTATATATACAGAACATATATTGCCTCTTAATATTGCACAATCTGTGTGTCGCTTCATTGGCCTGGGCTATTGTTTGTTTGAATTCAAGACCAGATTGATCTCGGTTTGTCAGTATCAGAGTAGCCACTCATTTCGGTCATTTGTTATGGTATTAAACAAGATTCAGCTACTGTCTTCTGTCATGGAAAAGGGCAAAGAATTGCATGAAATGCGTTTTTAAAAGGCCAATTTTTTTCGGGCCCCTACAACAACAATAAAAGACTTGTGGAAATCCTAAAATGCTCCTCTGCTCATCTGTAGCCTATGCCACATGGCAATCATTATTATGGCTTTATTATAAAGAGGCTTTTTCTTCAGCTGGAAACCTGTGTATCATGATAAAGGTAGGCTATGAATTATAAATCCACAATGAATACTGTCTGCCTCCAAAGCAACTGTTTCAAGTATCATTTCTTGGTACTGTCTCTACGTCAGTCTTTCCCATCATTGATCTATACTAAGTGTTACTCTGCGTCTAGATGAAGTCTAACAGTCTATGAGCTAGCTCATTGATCTACTGCTGTGTAAAGTGGTATCAGTTGATTGGCAGGGCCAGGGAGCATCGATCTGTGTTGCTAAGTGTTGCTGTTGCTCCTCTAATAATGTGCAATGATGTGTCAATGGACAGGATCATCGACCAAGCTCATCATCGCCATTGACTTGGCCAAGGGCATGGAGTACCTGCACAACCTCACCCAGCCCATCATCCACAGGGACCAACAACAAGTCAATGTGGAAGGTGGGGGTCACTGTGTGTGTGTGGGGTGTGTGTGTGTCACATTTTGTAGCATTGGTAGTAAGGTTGAATTGTGACTATGAAATGAAATGTTGTGAGTTATTCTACTTATGATGATACAGTATTTGCCATTTCTAGTCATATTCTACTCAATGAGGATGGACATGACGTGGTGGCCAACTTTGGAAGTAAGCAGTTACAACAAACCTTTACAGTATAATGAAGACAGATTACCATAAAATAGCTATTTCCTGTAGTTAATTAGTCATTGACATCACTAATGTCATTATCAAGGTCATGAACCCTTTTGTTCTCTCATCAGAATCCAAGTTCCTGTCACCTGAGGTTGTGGACAATATGACCAAGCTCCTTACTTCCTTATTCACCATACTATAAATTACTTCATAATGTGAATTAGGACCTGGAGGAAACTGCACTCAGGCAGAATGGGTCTATCACCATTGGGGATAGTGCTAGTTCTGTGGTTTTCATCTCAGATGCTGTGTGTGTGTGTGTGTGTGTGTGTGTGTGTGTGTGTGTGTGTGTGTGTGTGTGTGTGTGTGTGTGTGTGTGTGTGTGTGTGCGTGTGTTATGCTCCCTGGGGTGAAGCCTTCGCTGAAGAACAATTTGTCCTCGGTAGCCAGAGTGTTTGTGCTGGTAATTGAACCTGCGATGGATGGCCCCAGAGACATTCACTCAGTGTACCCGCTACACTGTCAAAGCAGACATGTTCAGCTTTGCCCTGTGTCTGTGGGAGCTGGAGAGATTCCCTTTTCCCACCTGAAACCTGGTAATCCCTGCATGAATACAAACACACCAATCTGAAACTGTATTGGGAGAACGTGAAGCAATATGAGTAAGTATTGAATTGTTCCAAACATGTTATGTAAAAAAAAAGAAACGTCCTCTCACTGTCAACTGCATTTATTTTCAGCAAATTTAACATGTGTAAGTATTTGTATGAACATAACAAGATTCAACAACTGAGACAGAAACTGAACAAGTTCCACAGACATGTGACTAACAGAAATTGAATAATGTGTCCCTGAACAAAGGGGGGTCAATATCAAAAGTAACCGTCAGTATCTGGTGTGGCCCCCAGCTGCATAAAGTACTGCAGTGCATCTCCTCCTCATGTACTGCACCAGATGTGCCAGTTCTTGCTGTGAGATGTTACCCCACTCTTCCACCAAGGCACCTGCAAGTTCCCGGACATTTCTGGAGGGAATGGCCCTAGCCCTCACCCTCCGATCCAACAGGTCTCAGACGTGCTCAATGGGATTGAGATCCGGGCTCTTCGCTGGCCATGGCAGAACACTGACATTCCTGTCTTGCAGGAAATCACACACAGAACGAGCAGTATGGCTGGGGGCATTATCATGCTGGGGGGTCATGTCAGGATGAGCCTGCAGGAAGGGTACCACGAGGGAGGAGGATGTCTTCCCTGTAGCGCACAGCGTTGAGATTACCTGCAATGACAACAAGCTCAGTCCGATGATGCTGTGACACACCACCCCAGACCATGACGGACCCTCCACCTCCAAATCGATCCCGCTCCAGAGTACAGGCCTCGGTGTAACGCTCATTCCTTCGACGATAAATGCGAATCCGACCATCACCCCTGGTGAGACATAACCAAGACTCGTCAGTGAAGAGCACTTCTTGCCAGTCCTGTCTGGTCCAGCGACGGTGGATTTGTGCCCATAGGCGACGTTGTTGCCGGTGATGCCTGGTGAGGACCTGCCTTACTACAACAAGCCTACAAGCCTTCAGCCCAGCCTCTCTCAGCTTATTGCGGACAGTCTGAGCACTGATGAAGGGATTGTGCGTTCCTGGTGTAACTCGGGCAGTTGTTGTTGCCATCCTGTACCTGTCTTGCAGGTGTGATGTTCGGATCTACCGATCCTGTGCAGGTGTTGGTACACATGGACTGCCACTGCGAGGACGATCAACTGTCCATCCTGTCTCCCTGTAGTGCTATCTTAGGCGTCTCACAGTAGCGACATTGCAATTTATTGCCCTGGCCACATCTGCAGTCCTGAAGCCACCTTGCAGCATGCCTAGGGCACGTTCACGCAGATGAGCAGGGACCCTGGGCATCTTTCTTTTGGTGTTTTTCAGAGTCAGTAAAAAGGCCTCTTTAGTGTCCTAAGTTTTCATAACTGTGAGCTTAATTGCCTACCGTCTGTAAGCTGTTAGTGTCTTAACGACCGTTCTACAGGTGCATGTTCATTAATTGTTTACGGTTCATTGAACAAGCATGGGAAACAGTGTTTAAACCCTTTACAATGAAGATCTGTGAAGTTATTTGGATTTTTAGGAATTCTCCTTGAATGACAGGGTCCTGAAAAAGAGACGTTTCTTTTTTTGCTGTTTTTTTTATGTTGGAATGTATTTAGAATGTAATTTTTCCTATCCTCATCACAGCTGCAGACATGGCCTACCACCACATCCGGCCTCCTATTGGCTACTCGATCCACAAACCCATCTCTGCCATGCTAATGAGGGGCTGAAACGACTGTCCAGAGGTCAGTGTCCTCTTACAATATATAGCCCCTTGATTTCAGAGTGTGAAATGACACAAATTCATGTGAGTTTAGTTAATGTGCTAAGTATGCTATGTTCATATGAGCTTAGTGCGAATTATGCTAAATTCAGATTAACTGAAAAAATATTTGTATAGGTGCTGTGAACTGTGTTGTTTTCCAGGGTCAGCCATAGTAGTACAGAACACCTGGAGCAAATTAGGCTTAAGAGCCTTGCTCAAGGGCAGACTTTTCCCCTTGTCGGCTTTGGTATTTGAACCATGAGATCTTTCGGTTACTGGCCCAATGCTCTAACCACTAGGATACCTGCAACTATATGTGATAACTGATTTTTTATTATTTTTATTTCACCTTTATTTAACCAGGTAGGCAAGTTGAGAACAAGTTCTCATTTACAATTGCGACCTGGCCAAGATAAAGCAAAGCAGTTCGACACATACAGCGACACAGAGTTACACATGGAGTAAAACAAACATACAGTCAATAATACAGTAGAAACAAGTCTATATACAATGTGAGCAAATGAGGTGAGATAAGGGAGTTAAAGGCAAAAAGTTAATGTTCTAAGTATGCTAAATTCATGCAAAGTAGAGTGTAAAGTTCATGTGAGCTAAGTTTACTGTACTTGTATAGACCTGTAGAGGTGTTTCCTCCAGGGTCAATGCTAAGGTCAGATGCTAGCACGTATCATCAAACCTATAATTAATGGAACTGTATTCCCCAGGTGCTGTGTTGTTGCATGAATCAAATCAAATCAAATGTAATTATATAGCCCTTCGTACATCAGCTGATATCTCAAAGTGCTGTACAGAAACCCAGCCTAAAACCCCAAACAGCAAGCAATGCAGGTGTAGAAGCACGGTGGCTAGGAAAAACTCCCTAGAAAGGCCACACAGCCACACAATCTACAGGTACTCATGAACCGCATGGCCATCCCATAGAGTCAGGCTGTGACGAACCTGCTAGATGTGGCATAGCTTATTATTCCCTCATTACCTGTTGCGGGCAGGTTGCAGCATTCATCTCTTATCTCCCATGATGCTCCAGGGTCCTAGTTCTTCTGTTTGCAGGGCTGGGTTGCCAGACAACCGTCTCTCTGGACTTACATGTTGTGCTGTGGTGCTGTTATCAGCAGCTCTGCTCTCACGATCTCACCCGTAGTTACCTTCTCTTGTTAGGGCCTGAGTGTCCCAGCCTACCCATCCTGAAACTGTGCCAAAGGTCATGTGCTTTAATATAAGGTCCAGTTGGGGGCAGAATCAACATGCTTCTAATTATTTTTTGGTCGCCATGTACACATGGTCCAACCATTTCTAGGTTTCCACGGTTGTTCATCTTTGACTTTCATGTTTAACGTGTAGAGACATTTGAATGAGCGTTGATTAAGATGATTATTAGCAATATACATTGATTAAAGCCTTTTAATTGTTGAGAAGGCTGATGAATATTGTGCATTTTAATAATAGACACTCCTGAGAAGCACAATTTGGATACCCTCTTGGGTTTGCTCAGTGAAAACGGCACACAGACCATGGCCACTGTGAATGCAATGCATTATTGAGTGCCTCTCCTCTGGTCTGTGTTAGTTCTCTTACAGCGAAGAAGGAGATCTAAAGCCTGCTTTTGAAGCAGAGTTCACCTTGGATTCATGCGCGGGTCGATCCAAATGACTGGCCTCCCGTAACAGCAGCAGGTCCCTGTCACCCTCGGGCTCCTCTGACTGCCTGGCGAGGGGCTGTCCTGGTCGGAGTCACGTGGCCGCCCTCTGCTCCTGCTTCGAGCTGGAGTATGCACTCAACGCCCACGCCGTCTGGACTCTGAGGTAGGGCATCACTATTTTGATCCTAGATCTGTCATTGCCTGGCATTGATAATGATCATAGGTGTTGACTACACAGCACAAAGTTATCTGGGACCAGACAAGGATATCATCATCTCCTAAACATGCAGTGGGGTTAGAGTAAGAGTGGGTTAAATTAAAGTTTCACTTAGGGAGTTAAAACATTTATCTCTTCTCTATCTGGGCATGTTGGCTTGCGTTTCCTTTCTCTAAGTGCACAAACTAGATTGCTAGGCATAACCAAGTTGAGTGTAAAATCCAGTACTAGTAGGAATTCCACAAATGTCATGTCTGGGCCTGTAATGATCAAATTGAGCTTTGTGGCAGATACAGTACTCGCCTTGACCCATTGTTTTGAGCAGGGTACAACATTAGAGACACTTTACTGCAACGGTTAGAGGTGGAGTTGCCCGGATACGGGTCAGGGAAAACAAAGGCAAGCAAATGCAATAAAACATGAATGAAAGACTCCACTGGTGGCCAGCCCTGTGTGTGTGTGTGTGTGTGTGTGTGTGTGTGTGTGTGTGTGTGTGTGTGTGTGTGTGTGTGTGTGTGTGTGTGTGTGTGTGTGTGTGTGTGTGTGTGTGTGTGTGTGTGTGTGTGTGTGTGTGCAGAGAGAAGGGAATAAAGAGCAGTGTGCCTGGCAACGGTCTCCAGGGACACAGTAACTGGAGTTGAATGTGTGTATGTGTGCTCTACTGCTGAAGTGTCTGTCTGTCCGTTAGAAATGTCCTGGCAGTAGATCAAAAGTGTCATAAATAAATTGTATTTTTACTCAACGTGAAAGTGAGAGAGCGTGGTTATTAGGTCCTGGGGTGTCATGTTTGTCACGGAATCCCCCCCCCCCTTGTCTGATGACACACACACCTGGTTCTCATTTCCCCTGATTAGTATGTTATATATGTGCCCTCTGTTCCCTCGATGTGCCCTCTGTTACCCCAACCCTATGGTGCAGATTGTCGTTTTAAGTTCCTTTAAAGTTGGTATCTGTTGCGGTGACACTGCCACGTCCGTTTGCGATATTACAACAACAAAGACGTGACTTCAGACAACCACCGCTGTTTTCTTTCCCTCTGACACCCTTGCACACAGGATAGAACAGCAGAGGGCCACGGCACTGGATACACACCTCCTCCGTTTGATAAACAAAACAGAGACAATAACAAATGTGCCAAGGCAAACACCTTTAGCGCAACTCAGCTTTAAAGTAAGTGGTGTAAGTCGGGGTTATTTATTCTTTAAGCCATGGCATTGTTCAATACTCGTTTCTGACTGGCTAGAAGGGCATTCTAGAGTGGGAAGTACATTACAACCTTATAACGAGGATGACATGATTCCCAAGGTCCATCTCTGGATGAACTGAGGAGGAATATGCCGTTTCCACCCACTGACGGAAATGGTAAGAAGCATAGGAATGAACATTCATAAGGTCATAACCTTTTTTTATACGTTTATCACATAGACATATCGGTTTATCTAGTCTTGAGCGTTCACTTTGGGTGAAAGAAGAATAAGCTACATCGTTATCTGTATTCCTAAAGCTATCTACTCTGTTCTCTCTGTTCATGGTGTTGAACTGTTTGATTCGATTTTAGTTGGTTTTTATGTCTTGTAAATAATTTGGCCATTTTGGGGGGGTTTTGAAAATAGTATTGCATTCCGTAAAACCATATTTCAGCCTCAGAATGCTCAGTCAATTTGTGCTTTTATTTTTCAAAAAAATTTAGAAATCACATCAAGTTTCATTCTAGATGATTTGACATTGATATGATATATACGTAAACAATTTATACGTAAACAGGAAGAATCCTAACCAAACTATGCCAAATTAGGCGACAGGTAGCCTAGTGGTTATAGTGTTAGGTCAGTAACTGCAAGGTCGCTGGTTTGAATATCCGAGCAGACAAGGTGAAAAATCAGTCGACGTGCCCTTGAGCAATGTCACTTAACCCTGATTTGCTCCAGGGGCGCCGGACTACTATGGCTGACCCTGTAAAACACCACATTTCACTGCACATATTCACTGTTTGTGACAATAAACACCTCATTATTAAATACAGGATTCATAATGAATGGCAACTGAAGAAATGTTTACTTTTACCTTTATTTAACTAGGCAAGTCAGTTAAAGAACAAATTCTTATTTTCAATGACAGCCTAGGAACAGTGGGTTAACTGCCTGTTTAGGGGCAGAATGACAGATTTGTACCTTGTCAGCTCAGGGATTTGAACTTGCAACCATTCCGGTTACTAGTCCACCGCTCTAACCATTAGGCTACCCTGCCACCCCAACTGAAGAAATAAACGAACCAAGAATGATACAGGTATTAGATGTGTTAGCAGCAACACATTTTGACACAAACTGTTTCCTACATAAGACATTTCACAATTTCTCCAACTATTATTACTGTATGTTTGACCTTTGACCTTTTATTGAACCTTTATTTAACTAGGCAAGTCTTTATTATTACTGTTTGTGTAGTTGTGTACAGCAGGCGTTCATTGTATGTTTGACATACAATATTTTCAAATGAACTGGGTGAATTTGATTTCAATGCATGTCCATTAAATTGGATTTCAAAATTCTCGAAAGGAATACATTGTAATCACTTAGAAAGTTGAATGGAAATGCAGGGATACAATTTGTGACAACAGATCATGGATACGTTACAGATAAAGTGAAACAAATCTCTGGAGAGTTATCACAATGTAAAATATGGAAACCTATCTCATACATCTTCTTTCTGTGTCTAAACGCCGAACATTATCTGTGTAATTAAGGTTATACATCCAGTATAAAGAGCCAACTGTATTTCCTCGCCCGTGCCAAACAATAATTAAATCAGGTCTTTGTCATCAACGCGAAAGTGTTGTAGTGCTTTAAGTCAGTGGTATTTTATTTTCTCTCCAAACCAATCATCACACAACCATGCCTTGCGAAGTGTGTTAAGGTGCTTTGGGGCAAGCTGGCCTCCACCAGGCATAACGACTATGAATGATTTATTTATTTGTGCAGCGTGAATTGAGGGGTATCTGTTTACAGGGGGCTGGTGACAGCACCTGTGCTTGATACCTCCAGCAGACAAGGCCTCACTGTTTGTCCCCAAAAAGGGATGGTTGTAAACATCTATGCTACTATCAAAACTTTTTATAAAGACACGTTTTCATGACCCAGACTTTTTTTGTTGGTAAAAAAAAGATGGAAATCATTAAAGCTCTTAGTAAACTCAAACATGTATTCACAATTGTGGAGCGACTGTTCCTGCAGTGTCCTCTCATGAGAACCATTACAGCAAGTCCCTCTCAAGAATAACGCAACTCCGGAAAGAATGTGATGTCGAAGAATATCCTTCCTGGTCATCCTGCAGTCATCTGATTGTCTCAAGTGCTTTGTAATATAGATAGAGCAAACGTCATTCCAAATAAAAGGCCTATGTGTTATTTTACTTTCTTGTTCAGATACCAACAAATCTCAGATATATAGAAATGGAATAATGGTGCAGCTTACCCTTGTGCCAGCCTGTTGCTTTCTAATAGTTACTGTCAGTCGGTGCAGTTGTCAACAGAGGGTATGAGGTGTGGCCAAACAGCGAAGAGTCTTCCACTGAGCAGGTGCTCAGCTGGTCAATCAGCTGTAGATCTTCTTTGTCTCCCCTCCTGCTTCCATCCAGTTGTTTAGAACGGAGCTGTACACTTTGGGAGTATTCCTGGCTCTCATTCTCAGATTTAGAAGTGGCTCTTAGCTCTGTTATTTCTGTAACCTCTGCAGCCTCTTGCTCTTTCGGTTCCTTTGTATCTTTGGTGTCTTCTGGTTCTCTTGACGTTGTGCCAGATTCAGAGTGATTCTCTGGACTCTCAGACTGCTCCTGTATTTCATCTCCATTTTTGGAAAGCGTTGT
This sequence comes from Oncorhynchus kisutch, assembly GCF_002021735.2. Lineage (NCBI taxonomy): Eukaryota > Metazoa > Chordata > Actinopteri > Salmoniformes > Salmonidae > Oncorhynchus > Oncorhynchus kisutch. The sequence goes on along the minus strand of NC_034186.2, from coordinate 44,485,321 downwards.
CAGGACGGTTATCTCTTGCAATGTTTGTTGCTCATCCAACCTGGAATTGTCTTTGGTTTCTCCAGTCTCTGCTGGATCCTCAATGATCTTTTCAGGCCTGCCACTGGCAGCTGAATGGTTAGAGCCCTGTATCCTTTCAACATCAGTTTTGGACATTTCTGTCAGATCAGTTTCTCCCTGCATTGTCATATCTTTGTCCTTGTCATCCTCAGACATCCCTGTTGTTCCTTTGAGCTCCTCTGAATAACCCTGACCCTCCTCCCGTGGCCCAGCTGTGTCTTCTCTACTGCTGTCTTCAAGTTCAGCAGAGAGTGTGAAGAGAGTGACTTCTGTTCCCTCTTCCACCTCGAGAGAGTATTTTGTTAGCCCAGTTTCACTGGCGTCATCGTCTCTTGAGTGAGTACTACTGAGATCTGACTGGATCACTTCCACCTTGTTATTACTGTTTGACTCATTGTCATCCTTTGTGGATGGGGCTGCCTCTTTAAGTTCCGTAACTATACTCTCAACAATGGTGCCAGCTCCGCCTCCAACAGCTGCGCTCCTCTCCGAGGCATTGGTATCATGATCGTCAGGTTTCGGGTCTGGTGTCTTTGCCGTTTTAGTAGGTCTCTCTGGTCTGGAAATTTCGGTCATGTGTGTTGGCGCTATAGCCCTGGCATCCGAATTAGACTCACTGATGACATTGTCAGAAGTAAAGTCATCTAGGGGCTCTATGAATGTCTCAAAGAACTTTGAGGATTGATGTACATTCACCCAGTTAGTTACAAGATCCCTATTGTCTCCTTTCTCCAAGGTCTCTGGAGTTGCAGCATGGTCCTCAGCTTTAACACTTTCCTCAAGTACATTAGCGTCTTTACCTGATGCACTGCTTTCTTTCTGTTGTGTTTCTGACTGAGGTTTGAGGACAACGCTGGCTCCTTCTTCAGATGGCTTGCTTGCCCCTTCTGTGGATTCGTCTTCCGTTTTATGTTCTTTTTCCTTCAGATCTGATTCCGTCTCTGTAGTATCTTCTAGCTCCATAGCTCTGGGTTCTGAAGCTGGAGCTTGTCTCTCTTCAGAAACAACAATCACCTCTGTAGTAGCATCACTAACTTTCTCTTTGCCATCATCCAAGTTATCTGTGCTTGTATCTGGGTTCTTATCTGCACTCTCAAGTGTAGCATCTACAATTCTGTCCTTTGACTGAGTTTTTAGTTCTGACTGCTCTTGAGACTCTACAGATGCCTCTATCTCCTTGACATTCTTAGTCTCCTTATCAGCATTCTCTGACATAGCCTCTTCTTTGGATTCAGCCCCAGTGTTAACTGGCTCTGGGTCCCTTACATTTGAACCAGCATGGCTATCTCTGTTAGATTCCTCAGCCTTAGATTCTTTGTCTTCTGTGTCTGCATCCTGATCTACTTTGGTATTTTCACATTTGTCATTTGCCTCTTCCTGTTCTTTAGGATCTTCCTCTGTCTCCACCTTGTTTAGGTCATCTGTCTTTGTTTCTGCCTCCTTGTCCTTTTCATCTACCTTGTTTTTGCCTTGGGTATCTTGGTTTGTGGACTCTGTCTCCTCTCTTGCGGTGTCACTCTGAACTTCAGAGGCTGCAGCTGTCTCTCCATTTTCAGAATCTACCTCACTGTCCTTTTTCTCTGTTTCTTTCCTGCTGACTAGGGTCTCATCTCTGGCCGCAGTGCTATCTCCAACAATTGGAGCAGAGCCACTCTCTACATCAAATTCATCATTCTCGTCCGCATCACATACAGATTCTTGAACATTGTCTTTGATCTCAGTCTCTTCAACTTTGACCTCAGTTGTTGTCATGTTTTCTCCTTCCTCCGCTTTAAGTTCACTGGCTTCCTCTGCATCCACAACATTTTCCTCAACTACTTCCTCTCCCTCTTTCTCTCCTGTTTCATGCTCAGATACTATTGCTGCTTTATTTTCTTCAACCATTTCCCCACATTCTAGCTTGCCCTCTTCTTTTACAATTTCCTCTCCATCATCGTCTTCCTTTTCTGCCTGTCCAACCTTCTCTTCACACTCCACCTTATCTTCTACTTCTGCTGCCTTGTTGCTGTCATCTGTTTCTCCCTCCTCTGCCTTATTCCCCTCAGCATTTTCTCCACCCTGTGTCCCCTCTTCTGCGTTATCCTCCCCATCTTTCTCACTTCTGTCTACCTTACCCTCACTAACTTTCTCTTCATCTCTCTTAGCTTCTCCAGTATTTACTTCCTCAGTCTCTTGCTTTTCTTCTTTCTTATCATTTCCAGTCTTTTCACCATCCTTTACTTTCCCTTCTTCAATTTGGGCAAAGTCATTTTCTACCTTATCACTTGCCTTATCCTCTGTAGTAGTTTCTCCTCCAACTTCATCCGGACCAGCTTCTTTTTCTAGTCTGTCTTCCTTCATAGCCTCCCCTGTGTCACTCTCAAGTTTGGCTTCGGTTTCTCCAGGGGCATCCTCACTCTTCTCAGCTCCCTCTGCTGTCTTTTCAGCACAGACAGTAGTATCTCCACTTTTCTCTGACACGCTGCTTGAATGATCTGCTGTGACTTCAGTCTCTGTACCTCCAACCGTGTCCTCCTCCCCATCTCCCTGCCTGTCCTTGTCAGTTATAGGCATCTCTTTGTGGCTATGGGACTCTGAATCCGCAATGGGCTTTGCTTTCATCTCTACTGCTTCACTCTCTGCCACCTCAGTCCCTGCCTCACCCGTCACAGCTGTTTCTATCTCAGTCTTGCTCCCTGGTTCTTCTGGTGCAGATGACTCATCTTTGGTGCTTTTCATCTCCTCTGACTCACTAGGTGGTATGTCAGGATCTGCTGTGTTTTTCTCTTCCTGCTGCTCTTTACTAGTTACAGAATCACTTGCTTTAGCTGCCTCGCCCGCCTGAAGATCCACAGCCTCATCTTCTTCCTGGTTGCCCTTAGTTTCTTCACCCTCTTCTTTCCCCTTTGTTTCTACTTTGCTGTCCGCCTCCTCATGATCATCCGTCTCCGGACTGGCTTTTGGATCCTCCTCTTTCGCCTCTGTCACACCACTGGTTTCTTCAGTTATCTGTTCAGACTCCGGTGCACCATCTTCCTCCTCTTCCTTCAGCTCAGTCCCAACTTCTTTTCCCTCGGCAGCACTCTGTGAGGTAATTTCCTGTGCACTGAGTGAACTTTCCTCACACTTCACTTCCTCTGTACTGATCTGACGCTCCAGAGTAAAAGCCCCGGCTTGCTCTGGTTCCGTACCTGCGGGAAAAAAATAGGCGGCAGGTGACTGACTAATGACGTTTTCTCACACACTAAATATACTGCACAGGTGTTAATTAAGGACAAATAACTGGAGCTCTTACCAATGGTGTCCGGTTGTTGGTTTTTCTCAGTGGGGTCTTCCTCCGTCTCAGTGCTGGTGTCACTCAGCTCTGGCTCTGAGTGACTCTGAGCCTCCTTCAAAATGGCCTCTGCTAGTTTCTCCTGCACAGACTTGGCTTGGGTTTGGCGTGGGAAGGAGACAGAGATGTGAAGCATGCAATGAATGACCTTTACATGTCAACAAACACAAGCAGTATAATCATATACAAAAATAACATAATGAGGAGCCATTAAAACAAAATAAACTGAAAGCAATGATTGGACATTAGACAGAACAAAGTAAAATGAAACTTCATTTCAGAGAGAGACTCATTTTAATATTTACATTAGCCAATTGAAGGAGAATAGTATAATGTATATCACATTCAGATGTTCAGCATGCATGAAATAAATGCAGGTTGACATTTATTGTCATGAATCTGGCCCTGGAGGCAGAACTGACCAATTTCTGCTAGATAGGCCAGCTTCAAAGTAAAAACCAGCTATATTGTACAAATTCATAAAAAAAAAACATTTGCTTTTTGGTCTTAATTTAAGGTTAGGGTTTTAGGCATTAGGGTTAGCAGTGTGGTTAATGTCATGGTTATGGTTATGTTTAAAATCTGATTTTATGATTTGTGGCCGTGCCAGCTAGTGACCACTCTACAGAGCTGCCCCCAGAACAAGATTCATGACAAAAAAACGCTAACCTGCTAAATAAACAAGCAAAAAGTAATACAGAGATAAAGTTCATGGGCCCAAACAAATTTAAAAAATATATTTTGTGTTGGCCAAAATTACATCAACTTAACAAAGAACACAGGAGAGCAAACCCAAAACAGACATTCGCAATCCTCAGCTCAGTATTTTCAGACATAATTTGTCAGGTATACAGTACAAAGTTGTTCATTAAGAATGTTAAATCTGTTCAACCAATTCTGAGGAAGAACTACGGTGAAGTAATACAAATTCCTCAGAGGCATTCTACAGATCTAGGATCTTAATTTGATCAGTTGCAGGAGAACTTTCCTGCAATCCAGGAAATGTAAAACTTGTAGTGTATTTGAGGTTTAAAAAGCCTCCTGAAGTTCGTAATTTCCATTTTGAAATTTTAGACGACAAAAAGGTCCTTGAATTATAATCCACATAATAATTCACATTTCCTGTTGTTTAAGGATTATTTTCCTGCTGTAGCAAACTGGCTCAAATTAAAATCCTACATCTGTACATTACAATGTTTATCAAATGAAAGTCCAAAAACACCGGCACGCACTTGAATACAAACACAGGTGAGACCAAAAAAAGCATGTTCCCACTTAGCTCCAACAGCCATCTTATTTATCATCACAATTACAATGGCGTGAAGGCGAATGAGAAAAGGACAGGCAGGTCCAAAATGAAGCAGGAAATGGTTTCTCCCAAGCAACACACAGAATCACCTTTTCCACCATCCGAACTGACCTGTTATCTCACAATACTCAGAATTAAAATCGATGGATTCTTATGTAAAGGCCTGTATACATGTAAATATATCAAACTCAACTAATGTATTATATAGAAAAATTAACAGCTCTGATTATGGAAAAGGCCCCCGGGGAGGGGAGGGGTACAGCTCTCACTCAGGCGAGTCTGGATGTGACGGTACATACTTACCCCTCTCAGGCTCCTCCTCCTGTGTCGACTCACCCTCCGCCTTAGCCCCACTCTCCTTGTCGTCTTCCTCCTTAGCCTCAGCACTCCCATCATCATCCCCTTTCCCCTCCTCCGACAGCCCACTTGTGTCTGACACCTCAAGCTCTGTGGGTCTCGCTGTGCTGTCCCCAGGGCTGTACCCCAAGGTCTCTGTGTCTTCCTCCCCAGTCGAGGTGGTCTGGGGTGGTGTAGGAGAGCTGCTCTCTGTGGCTGTGGTGGGATCCTCTGTGGGTGGTTGGTCTGGATCAGGTGCTATGGTGGTGGGGGTGTCTTTTGCCTGTTCAGCCTGGGGAGGAGCCTCCTCTAGGTCAGCTGCCTGGTTGACTGCTTGGTCCTCCTTGGCCTCAGCCTCACTGTCGTCCATGTCACTTCCTGAGGAGCTGGAGTCTGACCTCGACCTTGACCTTCTCTCTTCTACAAGGGAGACAGTGTTAACAGGAGACAAAGGAATTGAACATTTATCATTTAAAGAGCTAAGATCTACAATGAATGGATGAAGTGGACTATATTTGGATTCAGATCTACAATGAATGGATGAAGTGGACTATATTTGGATTCAGATCTACGATGAATGGATGAAGTGGACTATATTTGGATTCAGATCTACGATGAAGGGATGAAGTGTGATATATTTGGCTTGAAATCAACGATGAATGGATGAAGTGGACTATATTTGGATTGGGGTGTAAACTCTTCTATTTAATTCATTTTCCTTTGATTATAAATCAAGATTTTTCAAGATTATTAACTAACCAACTTTGTCATCGTCCTCACTGTCAGACTGGTCGCCTTTCTCTCTATCCTCTCCGTCTCTTTCGCTGGAGGGAGGAACACTTTTCTTGTCTTTCTCTTCTCCTCTGTCCTCAGCCTGCCCCTCGTCATCCACCTCAAAGTCCTCTTCATAGTCTGTTGGGAAAAACAAATAGCGCCTTATGACTCCATAGCATAAAAAACTATTCTTAACATGATTAACTATCTTATTAATAAGATGATTTTAATCTTGTACCATAGAGTGTTAGACAGAGCAACGACTACGCTTCTATTATGGGGTGGCAGGTAGCCTAGTGGTTAGAGTATTGGGCCAATAACCAGAAGGTTGCTGGATCAAATCCCTGAGCTGACAAGGTAAAAATGTGTCTTTCTGCCCTGAGCAAGGCAGTTAACCCACTGTTCCCTGAGTGCTGAAGATGTGGATGTTGATTAAGGCAGCCCCGCGCACCTCTCTAATTCAGAGGGGTTGGGCTAAATGCGGAAGACACATTTCAGATGAGTACATTCATTTGGACAACTGACTAGGTATTATTAATCATTTTCACAAAAATATTGGTAACTTATGCCTTGTTTATGACAGCCTATGATGGATGTTATGTGTTCATGTACAGTTGAAGTTGGAAGTTTACCTACACCTTAGCCAAATATATTTAAACTCGGTTTTTCATAATTCCTGACATTTAATCCGAGTAAAAATTCCCTGTCATAGGTCAGTTAGGATCACCAGTCCCTCCTGCAGCAAAGCACCCCCACAACATGATGCCACCCCCGTGCTTCATGGTTGGGATGGTACTCTTCGGCTTGCAAGCCTCCCCCTTTTTCCTCCAAACATAACAATGGTCATTATGGCCAAACAGTTCTATTTTTGTTTCATCAGACCAGAGGACATTTCTAAAAAAAAGTATGATCTTTGCCATGTGCAGTTGCAAACCATAGTCTGGCTTTTTTTTAGGGTGGTTTTGGAGCAGTGGCTTCTTCCTTGCTGAGCGGCCTTTCAGGTCATGTCGATATAGGACTCATTTTACTGTGGATATTGATACTTTTGTACCTGTTTCCTCCAGCATCTTCACAAGGTCCTTTGCTGTTGTTCTGGGATTGATTTACATTTTTCGCACCAAAGTACGTTCATCTCTAGGAGACAGAACACGTCTCCTTCCTGAGCGGTATGATGGCTGTGTGGTCCCATGGTGTTTATACTTGCAGACTAGTGTTTGTACAGATGAACGTCGTACCTCCAACCTAAGTGTATGTAAACTTCCGACTTCAACTGTAGCTGTTATAAAGGCTTTATAAATGCATGTAAGGGGGGCTATAGTAATGTATTACCAAAATGTCAATATAATATTGATATAACTCTCAGGTCTCCATCTGTGTAGCTCAGTGTACCATCTTTTGGTTTGTCCTCCTCTTCTGGAATGTCTTCTTTGATCTCTGTCTCCATGTCCTGTGGCTGAGTTGTCTCAGGCTCTGGTTGAGAGTGACTGTCTTTACCAATCATCTCCTCCTCCACTCCAGTGTCCTTCCCAGTGTTTTGAGGGCGGGTGACTATGATTTCCTCTTTGACTCTCTTTGGAGGAGGGGTGGGCTTCTTGTCTAACCCCATGGCTATGATACACCTGGAAAATGAAAATGGACCTCACATACTGTATCCTTGTGCACCTGATTAAACTGCAGACATTGAACGTGTATCACTGAGATTTCATCATAATTGGGGTTTTATTGACAAATTCAGATAATAGAGGTGCTAAAAAAAAAGAGTTTGGATTGAATATACATTTTCTAACACTCAGGATAACATCTTTGCTTTCGAAATGACCACTCCATTCTCAGACCGTAACGCGTACTTTTAAAATCCTGCTGTTACTGTATCTCACCTGTAGCAGGGCGAGGCTCCCTCCGTGCTGGAGAATCCAAAATGTCCGTGGCGGCCGCCTAGCCGGGAACCCTTCCTGTGTTTGAACTCACAGCAGGAGCTGAGGCGCTCCACCTGCAGCCCGTTGAGAAAGAACGTCAGGCTGAAGGGGAAGCCACGGTGGCGCCGCGACACAAACTGGAACGTCTCTAAAAAAGAAATAGAGGTAAAGTGGATACGTTGTATTGTAGTATTTCATATTTTATGGGATGTTTACGCAATCTGCATGCGAATGGTTTGAGATTAGAAAAAAAATGAAGTGCTATTAAAAAAAGTTATTTTTTTATTTGGGCAAGACCGAATAGACCCTGTCACACCCTCACTGACCTCCCTTCCTGCGTGTTCCCATACTGACCTCCCTCCTGGAGTCTGCCCTTGTACACACACAGGTTCTCTCCCCCACAGTGCTGCTGGAACACCTTCACCTCATCCCTCATGTCCATCAGGTCATGTGACAGGTGCACTGTCTTCCCAAAGAACACCATGCTCACACATACTTTGCTCTGCACAGAGGTCCGCGGGAGAGTAGAGTCCTGGAAGCAAAAACAGATTTGTTTTCAATGTGTCCTGCGGCCTTTATAATACTGCAAAGGAATAATTAGGTCAGTAAGTACCCGCTGGGGACATATACGCATGACTGTAAGTCACTTCAGATAAAAGCATTTGCTAAATTGCTTATATTATTATTATATTACACTAAGTAAGCACCATAAAACCTGAATGGTTTCTATTGGGTATGATAGAAGTGGGCAGCTAACTTACAGTCACTGTGCCTATCTGGAGAGCCCTTGTAATCAAACTACTATAAATTGCAGCTGTGCACTGGTACTGAAGCATAGTATATCTGAGAGAAGTGTGATTTGGTCTGACATAAAAATCACTGTGTGTTTATTGTTGAGATTTTTTTTTTTTACTCATGTGTAGAATGTCCAATCAAAAAACGCATATTTTGACAAATGGGTAGAATTATGTTAATTATGTAGATAATCCTCTAAGAAAAGCAATGGTCCAAACCTAATTTCTCTATCAGTTAAAATAACGTTGTTTTTAAAATCAGGAAAATTGCATCGTGTCAGCTAGGCTGGATTCTGTGCAAGAATTAAGGCTAAATTACTGGCTACCTGACAGGCTCACTTTCCCGTTGAACTCATCATCTTTCTTCTCGAATCCACAGGACATAAAAACAATATAGGGGTAAGATGGATATCGAGTTTGAGACATGACATGTAGTAGTTTCATATTGTTGTATACGCTTTTAATATTAAGCGTATTTCTGTGAAATATTAACAGAGCATACCAAGCTTATACCAAGCTTTTTATTTTCAAAGCCTTTTACATTTAATTCAGCTCGTGTCATGCTAATTTAGCTCTTTTGCAACCCGCAGATAACGATTTTGAAGACGACGATCCCGAAATGTAAAATCCTCAAAAGTTGTTACGAGGACCCTGCATCGCTATGCCAACAGAGCTCAGTGATTATTATCGGATGTATTAGGTTACGAAATCGGACTTATTTGATATCATGTTAATGATTACGTTAGAGAAAGACCCCACGGAACAATTCACAACATGAATAATCATATTTGTCTTGGTAAAATGTATTTTATATCATAAGAAAGTGAAATTTCATAACCAAAGCGTCTCCAACAACTCTGTTTGTTTATTAATAAAGGTACGTGGTGGAGTTCACGAGTGTGCGGATTTTATTTATTTTATACCGACTTTTTTCGACCCGCACTCCCATAAAGTAGTGTGCATTTGATCAGACTTGACTATAGAATGGTTGGACACTCTACCATGTGTCATCTGAAGGGTGGAGGGAACTATGGTTGAAGAGACAGAGAGGGAGGAAGGGAGAAAAGAAGAGAGAGACCTCCGTCATTCCGGGACCACTTGGGGCCGTGGTGGGGCGCAGTCTCCGTCCCCTGAAAGTGCCATTGGGGGTACCCTTAAAACCGCCCCTCTCTTTCCTCTTAGTCGGTGGTGGCACTGGGGTAACAAAGTTGTTGATGACTGGAAGGCGGTAGGGGGATATACCACGGGAAAACTCTGTCCCGGTCAAATGTCTTCTGGAGTCTTTGTCCATCTGGAAAGAAAATACAAAATTCCTGTGATAACGCTTCAATTACAAGTTGCCCGGATACGGGTCTGGGAATACAAAGGCAAGCTAGTGCAATAAAACATGCATGGAATTCTGACTAACGGATAAAGACTCCACTGGTGGCCAACCCCGTAAGTCTGTGTGTGTCTGCGTACGTGTGTGTGTGCTATAGTGTTATAAATAATACAGTCGACGTTGGTGGTCTCACAATGCAGTTGAAAGGCTGGTCCGTTTCATTGGAGGAGTCATGGGGCCTGTAGGGGGAGGTGTGTCTGTGGGAGGCTGTGGTGCTGTTACTATGGATGGGCTTCAGACGCACCGGCCTCTGCATCTTCCCTGGAGCTGTGTTGGGTCGAGACGAGCCCGGCTGAGGCACACACACACACACACACACACACACACACATCAACCATACATTCTAAGCTTTTTTTTATTCTGATGGACATTTAAATGCTCATCATAGTAAATGTTTCAATATTTTAAACATGCTCTTATTTACAAATTTACTACACTGAACAAAAATATAAATGCAACATGCAACCATTTTAAAGATTTTACTGAGTTACAGTTCATATAAGAAAATTGGTTAATTTATATAAATATATTAGGACCTAATCTATGGATTTCACATGAATGAGCAGGGGCGCAGCCTTGGGTGGGTCTGGGAGGGCATAGGCCCACCCACTGGGGAGCCAGGCCCAGCCAATCAGAAGAAGTTTTTCTCCACAAAAGGGCTTTACTACAGACATAAAAACTCCTCAGACTATCCTGCGGATGTGGAGGTCCTGGGCTGGCGTGGTTACACAGGGTCTGCGGGGTGAGGCCGGTTGGACTTACTGCCAAATTATCTGAAACGACGTTGGAGGCAGCTTATGGTAGAGAAATTAACATTCAATTCTCTGGGCAACAGCTCTGGTGGACATTCCTGCAGTCAGCATGCCAATTGCACGTTCCCTCAAAACTTGAGACATCTGTGGCATTGTGTTGTGTGACAAAACTGCACATTTCATTTTAAAGTGGCCATTTATTGCCCCCAGCACAAGGTCCACCTGTGTAATGATCCAGCTGTTTAATTAGCTTCTTGATATGCTACACCTGTCAGGTGGATAGATTATTTTGACAAAGAAGAAATGATCATTTACAGGGATGCAATCACATTTGTGCAATTGTTTGTTGTTGAGAAATAAGCTTTTTGTGCATCTGGAAAATGTCTGGGATTTTTTAATTCAGCTCATGAAACATGGGCCCAACACTTTACATGTTGCATTTATATTTTGTTCAGTGTATGTTTAACCAAGTGCTTTTAATGATATTTGAAGTATTTTTGGCAACACTATATAGTAAGATTTGAACAAGCCCCAACATGATTGTGATACATCTGTTTGCAGATTTTGTCAAGAGACACCATCTAACTTCTAGTAAACACAACAATCAAAGCCAGAAAAACCAGGCAGGCGTTCACCCCTCGACATATGTTGATTCAGCCATTAAGCTACCACATCTTACATTTCAAAAGCGTAAGATAAACTTGTGTAATCCCACCACTTCACATTGAATACACTCTTAAACGAGACATTGAGCAAACACAAGAGAGAAGTGTTCTTCAGACCTGCTGACTAGAATGTCAACACCAACCTGGCAACTATCTCAGCACGTACGGCTATGTTTGCATCCTAAATGGAACCCTATTCCCTATATAGTGCACTACTCCTGACCAGGACCCATCCCTATATATGGAATAGAGTGCCATTTGGGATGCGCAGGCCATGAACCAGCTCCACACACATCCATCAACATACAGCCTATAGCTACCAATGAAATACATTTTCCATGGCTGCTGTGTGGTTGAAACAAAGTTCAATTTGCTACATGTGTATAACTCTTGTAACAATAACTCTTAAAACGTCAAACGTGATCAAGTTTAAAAACAAACATCATAATCGCCAACACTGATACTTATTTTCTGAACCTTTGTCACAACTATCCGGCATTACCTTGTCATTATCAAAAGTGTTGTTATTGTGCATTTGCCTTAATTGCTATAGTCTCAGAGGCATCACTCACAGATTCAGAGGATTCAGAGTGCTCCCCCTCTGGGCCAGAATGCTGTGCGTGGGAGACCCTGGGGCCCGTGGGCGGCCGTGGAGACAGGATATGGATTATCTCCTCCTCGTACCTCTTGGAACGTTCCACCTTCACCAAGACAAAGACTATGGTTATAATACCTTTACTCACGACTCCCTCCAAAATACATGAGAGACATTGGGTTGCAAACGATTATGTTTGATACAATACATTCAAAGGAGTCACAGGTTATACAGAATATTCATATCCAAATGAGGCACCTTGATTTTATGTACTCTCTCCCTCCGGGCAAAATCCTCCAACTTCCTCTTGATCTCGATCTGATGGAGACGCTGGATGAGAAGGACAATGTTTACGTTTCATGCAGATGCAGGAAGAACCCACCGATCAGAACAATGGGATCATGGTATCTAGGACAGGGTCATATTCAGGAGCGTAAATGCAATTTTATTTAGGCTAAATCATGTTCTTATTGTTGTATGTTTTAATTATTTAATGTGTTGATTGTTGCTGCCTTCTTGGCCAGGTCTCTCTTGAAAAAGAGACTCCGGGTCTCAATGGACTTTCCTGGTTAAATAAAGGTAAAAACAATTACTAAAATTAAAAACACTAGTTGGGGGAATGCAAAACTGACCCAAGGTCAGCTTCTAGTGGCAACATCACTTTACTCCCTCTCTCACCTCCATGTCCAGCACCTTATGGAAGATGGCCTGGGCCAGGCATTCCCTCACATGCCTCTGGTGCGCTCTCTGCATCACATTGTGTCTGTACTCTTTGTCTGGGACAATCCGCCCACTCCTGGTGATCTGATAGAATATCACACATCACATTAGGAAGTGTTATTATTAGCCTGTACGGTCCTCAAAAGAAGATTTTTACTATCTTACTATTCTGTCTCCCATACACTTCAGTCATCATCACTACATCATGATCATCATCATTACAAAACTGGTTGTTTGGATCCTGGATGCTGATTGGACGAGCAGCGTTCCAAGCCGCGCTGTATTGGCGGTCACGGACACACCTATGCCTGCTATCTCAACTCGGTATTATTTCCCCTTACTTCAAAGCCTACAGTAGCATTTTGTTTGGTTCAGCGTTGGTAAATATAAGACTCGCTGTCTGCCTGTCCAACCTCAGAAACAATGTTTCACTTTTGAATTTCGATCTGTGTAGTACCATACATAGAGTGAACCGTGCCCAAACGAGACGATACAACTTTTTATGAGCCAGTCGAAATCACGCATCAATATCATTATCATGGACATACAGGCTGGTTCCAGGCATAGCGAAATCAGCGATCGCTTAGCCCGACCAAAACATTAAGAACACCTTCCTAATATTAATCACCCCCACCCCCGTTTTTGCCCTGCGAACAGCCAAAATTCATTGGTGCATGGACTCTACAAGGTGTCGAAAGTGTTCCCCAGGAATGCTGGCCCATGTTGACTCCAATGCTACCTATTGATTTAACAAGTGACATCAATAAGGTATCATAGCTTTTACATAGCTTTCACAAAGAGCAGGTATCGTTAATGTTTTGTCCACTCAGTGTGTGTATATATATATATATATATATATATATATATATATATATATATATACAGTGGGGCAAAAAAGTATTTAGTCAGCCACCAATTGTGCAAGTTCTCCCACTTAAAAAGATGAGAGGCCTGTCATTTTCATCATAGGTACACTTCAACAATGACAGACAAAATGAGAAAAAAATATCCAGAAAATCACTGTAGGATTTTTTATGAATTTATTTGCAAATGATGTTGGAAAATAAGTATTTGGTCACCTACAAACAAGCAAGATTTCTGGCTCTCACAGACCTGTAACTTCTTCTTTAAGAGGCACCTCTGTCCTCCACTCGTTACCTGTATTAATAACACCTGTTTGAACTTGTTATCAGTATGAAAGACACCTGTCCACAACCTCAAACAGTCACACTCCAAACTCCACTATGGCCAAGACCAAAGAGCTGTCAAAGGACACCAGAAACAAAATTGTAGACCTGCACCAGGCTGGGAAGACTGAATCTGCAATAGGTAAGCAGCTTAGTTTGAAGAAATCAACTGTGGGAGCAATTATTAGGAAATGGAAGACATACAAGACCACTGATAATCTCCCTCGATCTGGGGCTCCACGCAAGATCTCACGCCGTGGGGTCAAAATGATCACAAGAACGGGGAGCAAAAATCCCAGAACCAAAGTAACAAAGCCTACCATCAGTAACACACTATGCCGCCAGGGTCTCAAATCCTGCAGTGCCAGACGTGTCCCCCTGCTTAATGTCCAGGCCCGTCTGAAGTTTGCTAGAGAGCATTTGGATGATCCAGAAGAAGATTGGGAGAATGTCATATGGTCAGATGAAACCAAAATATAAATTTTTGGTAAAAACTCAACTCGTTGTGTATGGAGGACAAAGAATGCTGAGTTGCATCCAAAGAACACCATACCTACTGTGAAGCATGGGGGTGGAAACATCATGCTTTGGGGCTGTTTTTCTGCAAAGGGACCAGGACGACTGATCCGTGTAAAGGAAAGAATGAATGGGGCCATGTATCATGAGATTTTGAGTGAAAACCTCCTTCCATCAGCAAGGGCATTGAAGATGAAACGTGGCTGGGTCTTTCAGCATGACAATGATCCCAAACACACCGCCCGGGCAACGAAGGAGTGGCTTAGTAAGAAGCATTTCAAGGTCCTGGAGTGGCCTAGCCAGTCTCCAGATCTCAACCCCATAGAAAATCTTTGGAGGGAGTTGAAAGTCCGTGTTGCCCAGCAACAGCCCCAAAACATCACTGCTCTAGAGGAGATCTGCATGGAGGAATGGACCAAAATACCAGCAACAGTGTGTGAACACCTTGTGAAGACTTACAGAAAACGTTTGACCTCTGTCATTGCCAACAAAGGGTATATAACAAAGTATTGAGATAAACTTTTGTTATTGACCAAATACTTATTTTCCACCATAATTTGCAAATAAATTCATTAAAAATCCTACAATGTGATTTTCTGGATTTTTTTCTTCTCCTTTTGTCTGTCATAGTTGAAGTGTACCTATGATGAAAATTACAGTTCTCTCTCATCTTTTTAAGTGGGAGAACTTGCACAATTGGTGGCTGACTAAATACTTTTTTGCCCCACTGTATATATATTACTGTACCAGTCAAAGGTTTGGACACACCTACTCATTCAAGAGTTGTATAATACATTGTAGAATAATAGTGAAGACATCAAAACTATGAAATAATACATATGGAATCATGTAGTAAGCAAAAAAAGTGTTAAACAAATCCAAATATATTTTATATTTGAGATTCTTCAAAGTAGCCACCGTTTGCCTTGATGACAGCTTTGCACACTCTTGGCATTCTCTCAACCAGCTTCATGAGGTAGTCACCTGGAATACATTTAAATTAACAGGTGTGCCATGTTAAAAGTTAATTTGTGGAATTTCTTTCATTCTTAATGCATTTGAGCCAATCAGTTGTGTTGTGACAAGGTAGGGGTGGTATACAGAAGATAGCCCTATTTGGTAAAAGACCAAGTCCGTATTATGTCAAGAACAGCTCAAATAAGCAAAGAGAAAAGACATGAAGGTCAGTCAATCCTGAAAATATCAAGAACATTGAAAGTTATTTTTAAAAATATTTATTTAACTAGGCAAGTCAGTTAAGAATAAATTCTTATTTACAATGACGGTCTAGGAACAAAATAATAAAGAAAAACCCTTGAATGAGTAGGCGTGTCCAAACTTTTGACTGGTACTATATATATCTTAGGAACTAAGTCTGGATCTCAACTTACTATTGAGAGTAAGAATAGTAGAATACACCAGGTGCAATTTCAAAATGTGTTTGTGCATCAGCAGTTTTTCTCTCGCTATGTCAGTCACTGACAGTCACTCAATTTGCCACGATCTCCACTCCATGGCAAAATGAGTAGAATTGCAGGAAATTAGCTGTAACTGCATTTTTCCCTCTCCACCCCATAGCAAAATGTGTAGAATTGCAGATAAAAAATTCAAAAATGTTTACCCCCTTTTCTCCCCAATTTTGTGGTATCCAATTGTTAGTAGTTACTATCTTGTCTCATCACTACAACTCCCATACGGGCTCGGGAGAGACGGTCAAAAGCCATGCGCCCTCCGAAAAACACAACCCAACCAAGCCGCACTGCTTCTTAGCACAGCGCGCATCCAACCCGGAAGCCAGCTGCACCAATGTGTCGGAGGAAATACCGTGCACCAGGCGACCTGGTTAGGGTGCACTGCGCTCGGCCCGCCACAGGGGCTCGCTACTGCGCGATGAGACAAGGATATCCCTCCTGGCCAAACCCTCCCTAACCCGGACGACGCTAGGCCAATTGTGCGTTTCCCCATGGACCTCCCGGTCGCAAACCCAGAGTCTCTGGTGGCACAGCTAGTGCCCGAGACCACTGCTCCACCCGGGAGGCTGAATTGCAGAAAATTTGCTTTAATTAAAGGTCCAGCTCAGCTGTTTTTATCTCGATATCAAATCATTTCTGGGTAACAATTTGGTACCTTACTGTGATTGTTTTTAATTGAATGGATCAAAAAGAAACAAAAATAGTTTCTTAGCAAGAGCAATTTCTCAAGAAAGAATTTAGCTAGGACTGTAGTCTTGTGCCTTATTGCCTCACCATCATCATCATTTGCTCTGGTCCAAGGTGTTACATGTGGCTTGTAATGCCCGGGACCAAAGCTACATCATCATCAACTAATACAAACTTTGAGGGGAATATTGCTGATGAGTGTTAACCACTGGTGTACTTGACGTACCAGGCCAACTCTCTGGAGATGTCTCCTGATCCGGGTGTTGTTGAAGTATCCAGTAAGGTGTTTGTCTGTCAGACTGTTGTAGGCTGAAAGTAGCCTAAAGAGAGAAGGCAAGTCCTATTACATTATGACAGAAAGGTTATTTATTTTTTATGTGAAAACATCATACTGTATCCATTTAATGTGCCTAATATCAGTAACGTAATTCATTTTGGCTGTTCTCCTTTATAGTGGGTTGTATTATGGATTGAGAATACCTGTCTAATGAATTAAAGTGGTTCACCAGTCTGCATCACCTCTGAAAGTAACAATTATGCTTAATTTCATCATTACAACATCTAGACTAAATGTCAATGAATCATCTGTGCCATTAGTTACAAAAAAAAAAAAAAACTTCCATGTTGTTGTTTTTGTCATTAACTAGGCTATCATGGTGTCAGGTCTACCCTCGGATGTGTTCAACTTCAATTCTGCCTAGCTCTTTCCAACACAGACTTGATTTCCTAAAGCGTTACAGTTTCCCCACAACTATTGGCTCTATTACCCGTGTCTGATTACCTTAGGAATTAAGGGATGGATAGCGCACTTAACCCAATCGCCCTTTTGTGCCCATGTCTTTCTCTCCTGCTCTAAATAACACCGGTACAGATTTCTCATCGGGGTAGGGTCACCAGAGCTTGTCCAAGAGCATGGAATACCTTGTCATCCCATACAAAGATATTCTGAGTGGCCAAATGATTTAGATACAATCTAAGATATGCTACTTAATAATAATATTGCAGCGAATTTAAAGGGATAATTCACCAAATTATAAAATGGCATATTAGTTTCCTTACCCTGTGAACACTATATGGACAAGGTACGACGGAAATCCTTGCTTTGGTTTGTTAATCTGACCACATCTTTTTTCTTTCTTTAAAAAAAAACATGTTTCACATTTCCAATACAAGTCAATGGAAACAATATAAGCATTTTCACGCTTCCCGTCCAAATCATCTCAAAGTAACAAAATAATTGAAATATTTGATTTGATACATTAGGAGGACTTGGACATGAAGCGTGAAAATGCTTATATTGTTTCCATTGACTTGTATTAGATGTGTGCCACAAGTGCTAAAAAGTTAGCATTTGAAACAGTGGCCAGGTAAACAAAACCAAAGTATGGATTTCTGTCATACGGAAATTAATATGTATTTTGTAATTTAAGTAAACTATCCCTTTAACACAACACCTCGTGATTTTTGTTACGATCGGATCTCTTGGTGTAATGGCTAAAGTAAGGTGATGACATTCACTGGACCAGCGTTCAAGTCCCGGTTGGGTGACCCCCTGAAAATTCACAAAAAAACAGTTTTTGCCATGAGGCGTATACACACAAGGAACTTCGTTTATAGAAGCGCTTTATCGAAGGAAGTGATAATGTAGCGACCTGAACGTAACACCCCGTCGATCTCGTCAAGAGGTTCGGGATCTCTTGGCGTAACCGTCAAGGTGTTTCAATGACAGTAGCTGGATCAAGGTTAAGTTGCTATTTGCTAAAATATGATTAGCTATAAAGTCCTTAACAACTTTTTATATTGTATTTGAACCACGTTACAATTCCCACCAATTCAGTTACGCCTATTGGCGAGCTGCGTAGGGTGTAGGCTATGCCTTTCACGCCGGTGACCCGAGTTCGCGTCCCGTTCTCTCCATTCGCTACTAATATTTATTGTTCACTCAATTCCATAAAGTCAAGCATTTCTTTAAACAGAGTCCAATAGCCAATGAAGTAAAAAAATATTTCAAACATGAATAATAAAGTCTTAGAATTGTCAACAAGTAGGCTACCCTATCATTCGGGTCTGTAGACAAGCCCTACTAAAACCTCTATCATCACTAGGGAACGTCAACCTGTAGAAAATGTCCAAAGAATGGCACCTACCCTGGGTATAGGTGACTCATGATTTCGGGATGCAGTTTCATATAATAAATGGAGCAGTCCTATTCGGAAGACTGTCCGCCTTGCTCAAATACATGCAAATATAGAACCAGACGATAGAATTACTGTCCTATTCGAATGCCGGGCTTGGTAAAACCTTACTGTACTTGCTACACTTCTTTCCGAGCGGAACTGATGACAATTTCCCCGTTGCTATGGAAAGTCACGTGACGATGCTATCGAGGAGGCTGGTCTCCACTTACAACTACAGTAAGGATTATTTTCTTTTTCTGCAGGGTATTTTTCTATCGTATTTTATTCTAGAATAAAAATAAAAAACATGTCTGAATTATTGGACCTAAATTATATTATATTCTATCTATTATCAGATATGCATGGACCCAATCTGTAGTTTTTTTGTCTAATTTATTTGAATTTTATTTGTAATTATAATTATGTAGGTAGCAACCCTGGACTGTATTCAGAGTCGGACTGGCCATAGGGCAGTTCTGGCAAATGCCAGATGGGCTGGGCCATCTTTAGCCTACTGGGCCTGTTGAAATTGGGGGTTTTGCACAATAATGTATTTATTGGGCTGATAATGGGGGCATAAAGGTATAAAAAAAAAGGTCCGGTGTCAGAAATTCCTGAGACGATTTCTGGTCCCAGTCCGTTCCTGACTGTATTCAATTCACCTCTACACTATAGATGTGTGTGGAACCACAATTGAACTCATGCATTGCACTACCTTAGGCCTACTACCAAGAACCACTCACGGGATATCCGTCTGCTGGAGATGAGAGACCAGACACAGTGATCATTAGTTACCAACAGCCTATGATATAGGAAATAACCCCAAATCCTCCTTATTGCAATGCATACCGTTGATCAAGTGACAAGTTATACAAAATGCACTATTATATAATAATTAGGTGGGTGCTTACATTTGTCCTACTGTTTCACACATGTACAAGTGTGTGAACTGTACATTTTATTTTTTTCATATCAAAAATAGTAACCCTGGAGCAATTAGGCTTAAGTGCCTTGCTCAAGGGCATATAGACTGACTATCACATAGTTGGTTCTAGGGATTCAAACCAACAACCTTTCAATTACTGGCCCAGTGCTCTTAACCAATAAGCTACCTGCCACCCCACATAACACGTCACTGAGCTCCACATGTCATTTGGAATATGATGTAAATAATGTTATTGGGTCAACTGCATTCTTCACAGCATGCTACACATCTATCTCTGCCAGACAGAGTCTGTGTCTGTCTCTTTGATCAAGGTTGCCAATCTTTGTTCAGGAACCGTTCCGGAGAGCACCTGTTTGCTGAAGAGGCCTCTGCAGTGCAGCAGTTGACCAGTAGATAGAGCCATCGGTCTTATACGAATGTTTGTGGCTTACAATATGATGACAATGTTCCTCACTGACCCTAGAGGGCAGCCAATCAAGGTCTGGGTGATTGTTAGTTGTTTGTGTGCTAGGTTGAGACAGGACCCTGCACATACTGCAGCCCTCCAGGCAGGGATGGACTGGCCAAAGGGCAATTCTGGCAAAAGTGTAGGAAATGCTTGTGATCCCAGTTTGTCAATGGTTGAAGAGCATGAGCTACTGAGCTCAGCATCTTCTTCACCCTCACAACCCATACTCTTACAGTGCATTCAGAAAGTATTCAGACCCCTTCCCTTTTTCCACATTTTGTTACGTTACAGCCTATTTCTAAAATTGATTAAATTATATTTTCCTCAATACCCCATAATGACAAAGCAAAAACAGGTTTTTAGAAATGTTTGCTAATTTATAAAAATAAATAAATAGAAATACCTTATTTACATATGTATATAAGATACACAAAAATAAAATATTAAAAATATTCCTATAATTGTAATATCATATTTGATAATAATTGTGCTAATAAATCTATTAATTTTCATTTATGTCTCAATAACATTGAAATACAGTATCAGTCAAAAGTTTGGACACACCTACTTTATTTGTACTATTTTCTACATTGTAAAGTAATAGTGAAGACATCAAAACTATGAAATAACACATGGAATCATGTAGTAACCAACAAAGTTACCACCTGATTCCATATGTGTTATTTTATAATTGTGAGGTCTTCACTATTACTCTACAATGTAGAAAATAGCCAAAATAAAGAAAAACCCTCGAATAAGTTGGTCCAAACATTTGACTGGTACTGTATAGAAATTCAATATCAAGCTATTTTGATTATTTTTCTTTTTCTAGTTAGATATTGAGAGCCAAGAGGAGCAGTAATGAAGTATGTTCTTATCTCTAGATTCCTTGATTCAGCTAGTGCCTAATCTGGCAATTATAACATAGTTTAAATAGTTAGAGTATTTGCAAGTACTGTAAAATTCAAGCATTGTAAAAAGGATGTAGTACCAAAATGATTCACTTTATGGTGAGTCAGTATCTACATGGCCTGTTCCAGGTATAAGAGACATAGTGGGGCAAAAAATGATTTAGTCAGCCACCAATTGTGCAAGTGCTCCCACTTAAAAAGATGAAAGAGGCCTGTAATTTTCATCATAGGTACACTTCAACTATGACAGAGAAAATAAGAAAAAAAATCCAGAAAATCACATTGTAGGATTTTTAATGAATTTATTTGCAAATTATGGTGGAAAATAAGTATTTGAGTGCAAATCAATCCCAGAACAGCAAAGGACCTTGTGAAGATGCTGGAGGAAACAGGTACAAACGTATCTATATCCACAGTAAAACGAGTGCTATATCGACATAACCTGAAAGGCTGCTCAGCAGGAAGAAGCCACTGCTCCAAAACCACCATAAAAAAAGCCAGACTACGGTTTGCAACTGCACATAGGGACAAAGATCGTACTTTTTGGAGAAATGTCCTCTGGTCTGATGAAACAAAAACAGAACTGTTTGGCCATGACCATCGTTATGTTTGGAGGAAAAAGGGGGAGGCTTGCAAGCTGAAACACACCATCCCAACCATGAAGCACAGGGGTGGAAGCATCATGTTGTGGGGGTGCTTTGCTGCAGGAGGGACTGGTGCACTTCACAAAATAGATGGCATCATGAGGCAGGAGAATTATGTGGATTTATTGAAGCAACATCTCAAGACATCAGTCAGGAAGTTAAAGCTTGGTCGCAAAGGGGTCTTCCAAATGGACAATGACCCAAAGCATACTTCCAAAGTCAAGGTATTGGAGTGGCCAACACAAAGCCCTGACCTCAATCATATAGAAAATATGTGGGGCAGAACTGAAAAGTGTGTCCGAGCAAGGAGGCCTACAAACCTGACTCAGTTACACCAGCTCTGTCAGGAGGAACGGGCCAAAATTCACCAAACTTATTGTGGGAAGCTTGTGGAAGGCTACTACCCAAAGCGTTTGAACCAAGTTAACAATTTAAAGGCAATGCTACTAAATACTAATTGAGTGTATGTACACTTCTGACCCACTGGGAATGTGATGAAATAAATAAAAGCTTAAATAAATCATTCTCTTTACTATTATCCTGACATTTCACATTTTTTAAATAAAGTGGTGATCCTAACTGACTTAAGACAGGGACATTTTACTAGGATTAAATGTCATGAATTGTGAAAACTGAGTTTAAATATATTTGGCTAAGGTGTATGTAAACTGCCGACTTCAACTGTATGCCTGGAGGACCCTCAACCCCCCAAAAATAGGGAACTCAGTTGGGGTCAACTTACTGAGAGTAGGAATAGTAGAATATTTCTAAACTTAGTTGTGCATAAGCGGTTTCTCTCTTGTTACAGTGCTTTCAGAAAGTATTAGGACCTCTTTACTTTTCCCACACTTTGAAGTTTTTTTAAACGAATCAAAAACTAAAAGCTGAAATGAGTCAATAAGTATTCAATGTATTTGTTATCCCAGGTAGTGGGGATTTTAGCATGTTAATCTTAGTTGGGCAATGCCAGCAACAAGGAAAATAAAGTGGAATGCATGCCAGCAAAGCTACAAAACAACACTAAACAATATATTAATTGCACTATAATGGTGGCAAATGGTGCCCACAAACTGTTAGGGCCTACATAAAGCGGTCCCAACAGCAGTCCCAACATCTTACCACTGCTATACCTGGCTATCAGCGGAGCCTTGTCTAGCAGCAAAACAGTTCATTCAGTCTCATTTACTGCCTTTAAAAAAACATAGCTGATATGACTGACTTGCCTAAACAAATGTGGTTTCTAATGACAATTGAGATGTACAAACTATGGCATAAGTGAACGACAAGCAGATTAGAGGCAATCCGTAATTTTGATTAAGGCGTTAATGAGCGAGCTAGGATGGACGTAGTCAATATAACTATTTGTTTAGTACTTTTGAAATGTACAGCGACAGAATTTAGAACTTGGGCCATTTTTACTGGCCAAGTTGGGCCGTTCTGCCCCTGAAGAAGGCAGTTAACCCACTGTTCCTAGGCCGTAATTGTAAATAAGAATGTTCTTAACCTACTTGCCTAGTTAAATAAAGGTTACATTTAAATTTAAATTTTAAAATACAGTGTTCTCCCTGTACACCAAGTCAGAACCACAGGATAAATAAAGGAGGCATGCTTGCAGACAATGAAAGTTCTTACAATATTTGAAGATTTCATTTCTCTAAAACAGGTTATAGGCTACATGTGCACCAAGTCAGATCATGCTTCATTGACAGCATGGCCAATGTTGAATGTTTATCAATTTAAACTTAGAAAAGAGCCCCGTTATCCCAGATCTAGGACCACACAGACACTCCACTGAATAGCAGGCTAGAGATTGCTTTGCAATGCTTGCAGTTAACTGATTTCTTCCAAACCACTCAGTTGAATATGCGATTTCCAACTTGTTGTGTAATGTTTATGTCCAATGGCCACTGAGCACCAATATGTTTTATCTATAATTTCTCTTCATTACTTCTCTTCATATGACAAGGATAAAAAAATATTTTCCAGGAGATTGGCGACTTGATTCATGATGATCACGGCTAGCTAAGATTTTGAAAGTATGATGTTGACATGTTCAGTCCAATCAAAGCTACTGTACATATAATGTGATTTGACATAATTTGATCTGTGGCCAATGACCTTGAGCCATCTAGGATTGGCACTTCTAATGTAACTCTATGGCAGCACCCAGGGGGATAGAATTTTCTAGCTCTACCCCGATCACTGAGCCAATCTCGGTGCAACGCTTCGTATTTTCTGCTGACTTGCCCCACCACCACAGAAAGCACTGAGCTTAGGCTGAAACACCTGCATTTTGGAGCTGCCTTACTCAAGAGAACAAAAAAAGAGACCATGTATGTATGCGGCTTTATTAACTCAGTGATATATATATATTTTTTTACATTGTTTGCAAACTGATATGTGACATGTATTAATGCCAAAATAACATGCAAAAACAGGCAAGCCTTTCTTTTTTTTTTTTGCAAAAAATGTGGGGCTCAAAACAGGTGGGGTTCTGGCCCACCTGCCCTTAATGACGGGTCGCCACTGATGCCAGGCATAAATAAGTTCAGGAGTAAGAATGTACTTAGCAAATCCAATAATACGTTGCATGGATGCATTCTGTGTTCAATAAAAGTGGTTAACATGATTTTTGAATGACAACCCCATCTCTGTACTGCACACATTCAATTATCTGTAAGGTCCCTCAATCGAGTAATGCATTTCAAGGACAGATTCAACCACAAGGCGAGGTTTGTCAATGCCTTATAAAGAAGTGCACCCTTTGAGCTTGGTGAAGTTGTTAATTACACTTTGGATGATGTATCAATACACCGAATCACTACTAAGACACAGTTGCCGGAGAGGAAGGAACTCTTTAGAGATTTCACCATGAGGACAATGGTGATTTTAAAACAGTTACAGAGTTTAATGGTTGTGATTCGAGAAAACTGAAGATGGAGCAACAATATTGTAGTTGCTCCACAAAACTAACCTAAATGACAAAGTGAAAAGAAGGAAGCCTTTACACAATAGAAATATTCCAAAACATGCATCTGTTTGCAACGAGGCACTGAAGTAATACTGTAAAAAAAATGTGGCAAAAAATATACTTTTTGTTCTGAATACAAAGCGTTACGTTTCAACAAGACTGAGTACCACTGTTCATATTTTCAAGCATGGTGGTGGCTGCATCATGTTATGGGTATGCTTGTCATCGGCAAGGACTAGGGAGTTTTTTTTTAGGATAGAAAGAAACGGGATACAGTTATAAGCACAGGCAAAATAATAGAGGACAACTTGGTTCAGTCTGCTTTCCAACAGACACATGAGAGGCAAATTCACCTTTCAGCAGGACAATAACCTAAAACACAAGGCCAAATCTACACTGGAGATGCTTAACAAGACAACATTGAATGTTCCTGAGTGGCCTAGTTACGAATTTTACTTGAAATTATCAACAACTAACTTGACAGACGGGCACAATGGCAGTAGGTACTCGATATTCTGATGCTAGCAATTCTCTTGTTGCCACCTCATACTCCTAACAGATTTCCCATTTAACCATGGGATTCAAACCATCAACCCTGCAGTTACTGGACTGCTTCTCTAACTTAGAGGCTAGTGTAGAAGCAGGAATCATAGACAGACAGACAGACAGATGGACAGCCGGGCAGACTGGCAGACTGGCAAACAGACAGACAAACATGGGCAGATGGGCAGACAACCAGACAGACAGACAAACATGGGCAGATTGACAGACAAACAAACAGACAGATAGACAGACATGGACAGATAGGCAAACATACAGACAGACGGGCAGAAAGACAGACAGATTTGCATTTAACATTCCCCTCTCGTCAAGATGGTGGAATCGAGAGGTACAGTGTGTGTGTATGAATACCTCCAATGCCCATATTAAACATAGTAATCAAGGCCGACATTTCCCTGGAAATAAACGTCTAATATAATTCTTAAAATAACAATTAGCCTGCAAATAGATGTGGGGTGATTATAAATTCCTTTCAGGAGGGGCGGCTTGGCTTTAAGCTGGGGGGAGGGGTGGCAGGGAGATCTAGAGGAGTCATGCGGTTTGGGGATGAAGGGGGGGGGGACAACCAGTCTTTGCAATCAGCGTTAAATAGAGCAGTTTTGTGCCTGTGTGATTGTCAAGTGGGCCATTACTGGCTGATAAGGGCACTTTTTCCCCCACGTCGCCCTGATTGGGCCCGAGTACGTCGCACCACCTCGCATGCTGTCCTGATGCAATCAGAGCCCTTTTGCCACTGCCATTTTCACCGCCGTGATTTCTACTGAATCCCTCATCGGCCCCCAGTCAACACCAGGCCCCCTTGAGCCTCAACGAGGAGCCATTCACATCAAGGAGAAAAGGTCACGCCAAAGTCATTGTTTCAATTATAAACCACCACAATTTGGCCTCATTTCAATGAAACAAATAAGTAGTTGAAGCCCCAAAGTTTGAAAGAAAGCAAGGAAGTAGCAAATTATGGGATTTTAGAAGACTCCTTCTTGGCCAAATGCTTGTAGTATCTATTATCAACAATGCCCCAAATCTTGCACCTTAATCTTGATTTGATCAAGCTGACTTATTATCTGTTCAAAACCCCTTGAAAAGCACTATTGACATAATGACAATGTTTTGTTTCAATCAAATTCTAAGAGAAATTTCAAATAATCTACTACACTTATATTTGGTTGTGTGTGTGACTGGGACCTGTTTCCCAAAAGCATTAAGGCTATGTTCATCATTAGAACCTTTGTAGGAGCATTGCTAAATCTCTGAGCTGTTTCCCAAAACCATTGTTACTAAGGTTGCTCTTGAAAGCACTTTTTGTTTTATAAATGAGGATTGCCGATTCATTTTGGAAGTGGGCCTACACGGGGCACGTGATGTCACCGTGTAACTATATACACTACATGACCAAAAGTATGTGGAGAATTGCTCGTTGAACATCTCATTCCATAATCATGGGCATTAATACGGAGTTGGTCCCCCCTTTGCTGCTATAACAGCCTCCACTCTTCTGGGAAGGCTTTTCACTACATGTTGGAACATTGCTGCGGAGACTTGCTTCCATTCAGCCACAAGAGCATTAGTGAGGTTGGGCACTGATGTTGCACAATTAGGCCTGGCTATCAGTTGGAGTTCCAATTCATCCCAAAGATGTTCAATGGGGTTGAGGTCAGGGATCTGTGCAGGTCAGTCAAGTTCTTCATCTCGACAAACCATTTCTGTATGGACCTCGCTTGGTGCACGAGGGCATTCTCATGCTGAAACAGGAAAGGGCCTTCCCCAAACTGTTGCCACAAAGTTGGAAGCACAGCATCGTCTACAATGTCATTGTATGCTGTCGTGTTAAGATATCCCTTCACTGGAACTAAGGAGCCTAGCCTGATCCATGAAAAACAGCCCAACGCCATTATTCATCCTCCACCAAACTTTACAGTTGACACTATGCATTGTGACAGGCAGGGTCTTCCTGACATCCACCAATCCCAGATTAGTTCGTTAGACTACTCACTCCAGAGAACGCGTTTCCACTGCTCCAGAGTCCAATGGAAGTGAGCTTTACACCACTCCAGCCGACGCTTGGCATTGTGAATGGTGATCTTAGGCTTGTGTGTGGCTGCTCGGCCATGGAAACACATTTCACGAAGTTCCCGACCAACAGTTATTGTGCTGACGTTGCTTTCAGAGGCAGTTTGGTACTCGGCAGTGAGTGTTGCAACCGAGGACAGATGATTTTTACGCATTGTGCGCTTCAACTCTCGGCGGTCCTGTTCGGTGAGCTTGTGTGGCCTACCACTTCACGGATGAGTCATTGTTGCTCCGAGACGTTTCTGCTTCACAATAACAGCACTTACAGTTGAAGTCTGTGGTTTACATACACTTAGGTTGGAGACCATAAAACTCATTATTCAACCACTCCACAAATTTCTTATTAGCAACCTATAGTTTTGGCAAGTCGGTTAGGACATCTACTTTGTGCAGGACACAAGTAATTTTTCCAACAATTGTTTACAGACCGATTATTTCACTTATAATGAATTGTATCACAAGTCCAGTGGGTCAGAAGTTTACATACACTAAGACTGTGCCTTTAAACAGCTTGGAAAATTCCAGAAAATGATGTCATGGCTTTAGAAGCTTCTGATAGGCTAATTTACATAATTTGAGTCAATTGGAGGTGTACCTGTGGATGTATTTCAAGGCCTACCTTCGACCTCAGTGCCTCTTTGCTTGACATCATGGGAAAATCAAAGGAAATCAGCCAAGACCTCAGAAAACAAATTGTAGACCTCCACAAGTCTGGTTCATACTTGGGAGCAATTTCCAAACGCCTGAAGTTACCATGTTCATCTGTACAAACAATAGTAACCAAGTATAAACCGTTCAGGTAGGATGCGTTCTGTCTCCTAGAGATTAACGTACTTGGTTGCGAAAAGTGCAAGTCAATCCCAGAACAACAGCAAAGGAACTTGTGAAGATGCTGGAGGAAACAGGTACAAAAGTATACATTTCTTCAGTAAAACGAGTCCTATATGGACATAACCTGAAAGGCCGCTCAGCAAGGAAGAAGCAACTGCTGCAAAACCGCCATAAAAAAGCCAGACTACAGTTTGCAACTGCACATGGGGACAAAGATCGTACTTTTTGGAGAAATGTCCTCTGATCTGATGAAACAAAAACAGAACTGTTTGGCCATAATGACCATCGTTATGTTTGGAGGAAAAAGGGGGAGGCTTGCAAGCTGAAACACACCATCCCAACCATGAAGCACAGGGGTGGAAGCCTCATGTTGTGGGGGTGCTTTGCTGCAGGAGGGTCTGGTGCACTTCACAAAATAGATGGCATCATGAGGTAGGAGAATTATGTGGATTTATTGAAGCAACATCTCAAGACATCAGGAAGTTAAAGCTTGGTCGCAAATGGGTCTTCCAAATGGACAATGACCCCAAGCATACTTCCAAAGTTGTGGCAAAATGGCTTAAGGACAACAAAGTCAAGGTATTGGAGTGGTCATCACAAATCCCTGACCTCAATCCTATAGAAAATGTGTTGGCAGAACTGAAAATATGTGTGCGAGCAAGGAGGCCTACAAACCTGACTCCGTTACACCAGCTCTGTCAGGAGGAACGGGCCAAAATTGACCCAACTTATTGTGGGAAGCTTGTGGAAGGCTACCCAAAGCGTTTGAACCAAGTTAACAATTTAAAGGCAATGTTACTAAATACTAATTGAGTGTATGTAAACTTCTGACCCACTGGGAATGTGAAGAAAGAAATAAAAGCTGAATTAAATAATTCTCTCTACTATTATTCTGACATTTCACATTCTTAAATAAAGTGGTGATCCTAACTGACTTCTAAGACAGGGAATATTTACTAGGATTTAATGTCAGGAAAAGTGAAAAACTGAGTTTAAATGTAATTGGCTAAGGTGTATGTAAACTTCCGACTTCAACTGTACAGTTTACCTAGGCAGCCCTCGAAGGTCAGCAATTTGACAAACTGACTTGTTGGAAAAGTGGAATGTTGAAAGTCACTGAGCTCTTCAGTAAGGTAATTCTACTGCCATTTTCTGTCTATGGAAATGCATGGCTGTGTGCTCGATTTTATACAACTGTCAGCGACGGGTGTGGCTTGAATATCCGTATCCACTCATTTGAAGGGGTGTCCACATACTTTTGTATATATAGTGTAGCTCCACTACACATTTTATTGTAAATGTCTACTGCTTGCAAAATCTATTTTTTCAACTAGGTAATGAAATAATGTTTTTTTTGCAGGACAAGAATTGACCTGACTTTCAAGAATGCCTAAATTGGTTTGTCTTACTATTCTGGTTGGCTGGCAAGTTTCACCATCGACTATTTCAGATCTACAGGTGTGGAGGTTTCCCATGGCACATACCGTGGTGACAAGTTGGCACATGATAATTATTAGAATATGGCAAATATTAGTCAATCATTACATTCATGCTTGCTTTCACGAGCTAGGTCTACCTGAGACATGAAACAGATAGGTGAGAGGGCAATACAGGCTATCGCGGATTTGTTTGCCTAAAAGGGTAAATACATGTTATTTATCTACACAGTTGGGCTAAATGGAAACACACCATAGCATGCAGGCAATTGTCGCATCTACTTTCTGTCCGAACTTAAATGTCGAAAAAAATATCACTGGACAAGTTCATGGAAACATTGCTACTGATAATAATACAAAGTTACCAATTTCTTTCCATATCTAGTGAAAGATATAGATGCTTCAAATGAAAACCGAGATTACTGTATTAAAATTACTGTAATTTTTGCCTTGATATATTTCATGATGTGTAACATGTGCGCAATGATGTGCCAAATCTTGATTTAGTGCATTATTATAGGGTAAGCATTTAGAATAAGCCTCAATATTTGTTACCATAGGTGATTATATTTCTCTAGTATAGTGGTATTCAAACATTTTCAGCAGTGACCTCTTTTTTTGGTGCCAGAATTTCCGGGGACCCCATTATATCCACAAGAATTTCTCCCCACCCCAACCCAAATAAAAAAATTGGCAAATTTAGATTTTTTACATCAACAAATATCATTCAATTCTAATGCATTTTCATCTCAAAGAAACCAGTAAATACATTTACCCAATATCATTTTTTTTCCTGAAATTATGTTTCTCAATAACATTGTCCCATAGAATAATCTGTACTCTTAATTTTTGTTCCACATTTTTTTTTACAACTCTGAATATCACTGCTCTAGGAGCTGATCTATCATCAGTAGGCCATTGGGTTTGAAGGCTCCGTTGCGAGTTTTTATTTAACCTTTATTTAACCAGGCAAGTCAGTTAAGAACTAATTCTTATTTACAATGACGGACTATTGGGGAAAAGTGGGTTAACTGCCTTGTTCGGGGGCAGAAAGACATATTTTTACCTTGTCATCTCGGGGATTCTATCCAGTAACCTTGGCCCAACATTCTAACCACTAGGCTACCTGCCGCCCCACTTGCTCTGTATACTTGCTCTGCATAGCTCCGCATTGACATGATTGGTTGATGGTAGGTGAGGGTGGGGAGGTCCTGTATAAACACAAACTCACTTCCCTGACACTCCCTTCACAACAGCTCCGCACTGCTTGGCTAAGCACAATAAGTATGAATACCCTAATGCTTGCAGAGGCAATATAACCATGAATGTTGCACGGACGACGCAAACGTTGGATTGGCCATGTAGCGCTTTTAAGCCTAAAAGGCGCTGCAGGGTCAATCTGGCGTCTGCATTAGCATTTTGCATTTACGGTGATGAGCAGATGAGGTCCCAACATTTTCAGCATGTTTTTACCAAAATATATATTCAGAGTTAGATAAACTTAGATTTTTTGGAAGGGACATACAGTGGGGCAAAAAAGTATTTAGTCAGACACCAATTGTGCAAGTTCTCCCACTTAAAAAGATGAGAGAGGCCTGTAATTTTCATTCTAGGTACACTTCAACTATGACAGACAAAATGAGAAAAAAAATCCAGAAAATCACATTGTAGGATTTTTAATGAATTTATTTGCAAATTATGGTGGAAAATAAGTATTTGGTCACCTGGCTCTCACAGACATGTAACTTCTTCTTTAAGAGGCTCCTCTGTCCTCCACTCGTTACCTGTATTAATGGCACCTGTTTGAACTTGTTATCAGTATAAAAGACACCTGTCCACAACCTCAAACAGTCACACTCCAAACTCCACTATGGCCAAGACCAAAGAGCTGTCAAAAGAGAGATTAAAGTAGATGTCACGTGTCAAAATTTTGATTGATGACCCTATGTGAACCTATGTGAACGCTATGTGAACCCTATGTAGTGATGACGTGTGCATGTCTTCTGGTCAGGCAAGCCTGGTTAGGTGGGGGCTATGGGGTGAGTAAGGGTCCATTTGACAGGCCGTTAATGATTGATGACCCAAGCCTGATAGGCAAGCCTGGTTAGGTGGGGGCTATGGGGTGAGTAAGGGTCCATTTGACAGGCCGTTAATGATTGATGACCCAAGCCTGATTTATGACCCTATGTAATGATTTATGACCCTATGTCATGTAGAAGGGTGCATGCCCCAGGGTTGAGTAAGTGACCATGTGTCAGGTCAACCTGTTACTGTTTCTCACGGTTTGGGTTGGTTAATGCCCCTTATAAAGCGCCTGAACAATTCCTGTTTAAGAGTGCACATGATAACCCCCCTGAATATTAAACAAAAATGACACCTATGCCAATTTTAGGGATGTTATGCTCGGCTTGTCATGAACCCAGTGACCAAAGCCTTGAAGAAGTTCTGTGTGAAGCTCCAGAATGTTTTAAAGGATTTTTGGGTACGAGTGAGGGCCACATGTCTTACATATTCCACCCGGAGGATTCTACGGTAAAGATATTCACAGACCGTGGACCCAAACCCCTTTATCCTGCAAAACCTGGGAGTTTTCCCCCGGCTCTGGGGATGAGAGAATGGCTAAACATCAGGCTGGCTCTTTGTAAAATTGAACAGGTCCTGAGTGTTACAAATGTGCCAGGATATGCGTTGGAAGAACAGGTCTGCGGCCGCAGTGATCTCAAGGCTCTAAGAATTGCTTCAATGGACTATAGCCCTGACAACAAAGTGACAATTTTAGCCTGTGACCTTTATGATAAGGCTAATGCTACAAAGTCTGTCAATTCTCCTGTAGCTTCCAGAGCACGCAAACATGTAAACTTTTTTATTCCTGTGTTTAGTTTTAAATGGGTGGATTATCCAATTTTCATAACACTTATGAATAAGCTGGACATTCTCTTCCAAAATGGGGAACAGTTAAAGCGCTGGGCGAGGCTTTCCTTGAGACAGAGTCAAGACCAAAAGGCCCGACGGAGGATCTACCCCTGGAGTGAAAACTTACCAAGTGTTGATGGACCTAGCAAGAGAGCCTTGCCTTTTGAGGGCGAACTCGACACGGACAATGGCGGTTGGTTGCATAAGCTCCCAGGATCTGTAAGAAAGGCATCGTAAAATACCTTAAGAATGTAAGGATATAAAATGTATGTACTAAATATTTTGAATGAAATAAATGGTTTTAAAATCAGAATCTCACCACGTTATGAACTCTCGCGTTTGTTCACTCTTAGCGCCGTCTGTCCCTGAGAAAAAACTTGCGGAAAAAGCCATGTGCGCGCGTATGTGCGTGAGGGAGTTTTCTGTAGTGGCTGTGTGTGTGTGTGTGTGTGTGTGTGTTTCAAAAACAGAAAAAGGGGGGGCGGGTTGTTTGTTAAAAAAATACCCTTGCATGCCTGGTGGGTCGTTTGAAACCAAGGTTTACACTAGCCTGCAAAACAGATGCCTACCCCCCAACAATAATATTGTGTCTTACGACTCCTAATCTTAAAGGCCTTTCATAAAACTATTTTTTTAGGTGGGCTAAAAAGTCATTCATCCCAGCGATGTCGAGACCAACCCACCCCCCATGCATCTAGGTGCTAGCACCCCGGAGATTTTAGAAGATCCAAAAGGATCCTAATGTTTAGACACACCCAATACCATGTGTTTGAAATGTGTCAAATATACCATGGGCGGGGGTATAGCCCGAAAAAAACGACAAACCCCAAATGCTATGTAAAAAATCATTCAGGGGTTTTTCTCTAGGTCGTAGGGTACAAAAGCGCTAGAAACCATGGGCAATGTTAGCAGCGTTTTAGTTCCGATGCAAACAGCACCTCCAGAAACTCCAAGAATCGTTATCGGACTGAAGCGTTAAAAAAGATAATCGGGGAAAACAGTCTAATGGATCTATCGCAAGGTGAGTTCTTGAAATAAATCTTTATTAGATTTGGTTGTTGTGGGGAATTGTTTGAAAAGCGTGGGATGTTATAGAAATATTAAACAATCATTAGGATCAGTATGCTTACCGTATAACAAGGCAATATTAGATAAAGTGATTATAGCTTTAATATTGTCGAATGTTTTATAGATTCTGAAGCATTCACGCAGATACTCCGAGGTATAACTGAGCTCGAACCATCCAATGGGGCTCCGGAACAAAGTGCAGACAAACAAACGCCTGCCCTGAATTGTAAACGTAAGTAAGCTCCAAGAATTCCATACATAAAAATATTTATACCTTAAAAACAAAAAGTGTGGGCATCTTATATTAAAAGTTATTTTATATGTTTACAGAGGACCTAAAGCCTAGAAGGTTAAACGAGGCCCTATGGAGCCTGAACGGTTTCTGCGAAGCATATGACTACGAGACAATTCTGCCCTACTCCCAGGATGTATTTACACAAAAGCAGCGAACAGAGACTTTAAACGGCAGGTCAACTCCCCTTGGCCAGGACAACGTTGTCCCCCATATTTCTAAACACCAAAGGATAATTAGTGCTCAGATCCACAGTTCCGCTTCACCCGAACAATTCTACTTGGCCGATATTCACGAGACGTCGTTCCAAGGACTAGGTATGAATCAATTATATATTATTATTTATATATATTATTATTTTAATATTTATATATTTTTTTTATGCCGGAATATGTTAAAACAAGGCCTAATGCTGTTTTTTTTTGTTTTTTTTGTTTGTTTTTTTCAGGCTCACCATCTACCGAACCTGCAGATGCTGTAATACAGGTTGAACAAAGACATCAGCCCCTGGTTTCAGAGCTTCTTCAGAACAGCCCTCGTCAAAAAAGCCGAGGTATTTAATTAATGTATTGTTAATATATAGGCTTATATCTGAAATGTATTTGGCATTTTTAACATATTTTAGGGTTAATAACCTATTTTTGTATGTATTATTTTTATTTCAGACTCCTCACCGGCTTATAAACACAACGCACAAACATCGGAGGATGCCCAGACAAGCATCCCCGAGGAGGCTCCAAAGACACCAGTCAAGAAAACAGCGAAACCTGATGATGTCAAAGATTTAAATGACATTTCTGAGGTAGACGATTTGATGTTCTGTGAAGCTGCCAACCTTCTTGAATCGGCCAATTCTGTGGGGGAAACAGCAGATTCTGAAATAGACCAAGAACGTTTTTTCAAAGCGTTTACCCTGGGTTTAAAATCACGAAAGGCTCTACTCCAGAGGCGCATGTGTATTCTACTCGAGCATCAATACAATCAGGATGTGTCATTCTGGCGTAGCGAGCTACCCCGTATGTTAAAAAACATTAGGGCTAAAACAAGCAAATACCGCCGTTAAAAAAACACACATGTAAACACACACACACACACACATCCTTAATTAGACAGATGGCGCCCCCTATAGACCCAAGTGAGACAATTGAAACCCTCTTAGCCAGGATCCCTACAGAGCTCCAAGATATAGTTAACCATATGAATGATTCGGGGGTAATTGACATAATGACAATAGATGAAAATCTATTATCCCAGATTCCCTCCGAACTCATAGACATTATTACACGTATGAATGAGTCAGGGCCTTCCGAGGAAAACATGTTAACACAGATTCCCGAAACCATCATATCTCTAATTACCCAGCTTAACGCGAGCCCTAGGTTTAATTCGGCCCCACAGACACCTCTAAGACAGCCTTTAACAACATTGTCCGAAGAGTCTGAAAGTCAATATGATGTTTTTGAACAGTTGGACAAATGTCTAGCAAATCTGGAGGGGGGCGGTCTTGAGATCAGTGTACAGAACGAGAGCGCTAGGTTTAATTCGGCACCCCAGACACCTATAAATCAGCCTTTAACACCAATGTCCGAAGAGTCTGAAACCCAATACGATGTTTTTGAACAGTTGGACAATTGCCTAGCAAATCTGGAGGGGGGAGGTCTTGATCGAAGTGTACATGTTTTGCGTCGAAATAAATTCAACAATATTGAGGTTCGCCAGTTTTTCAATTTCGCATGGGGGGGTCAGATTCGGGAATATGCTGTGTTTTACGTAATGCTTATGGACACTTTGAATGAACTGTTAGCGAGGATTAGAGATTATAGCGAACCTAGGGATCTCTTACAGTTGGAAATTTGTGGAGACAGTCTACAGAGCAAGGTATCGCTTATTTTACAGAATGGTGAAGCAGAGCTTGAACAATTTGTTAAACTGCTAGAACGCCTTGTTCAGTCAAATTTAAACGTGCTAGCAGATAGGACCCTCGAACTTGTAGTACAATTAGTACGACAACCACAAGGGGGCGGGGGTCAGAGACGAAAGCTCGAGAGTTTAATGCAGTCCGAAATCATAAGCAATAAAAGGGCCTATCTCATAAACGTTCACAATCCAGGTAATAAGCTATGTTTTGCCATAGGTTTGGCCCACTTACTCAGCCCAGGATGTACTGATCAAGCCGCGTTACAAAAAGCTCGAGAGCTACAAACTGCGGTGGGTCTCGGTATACAGGATGCTGTGGCTTTCTCAGACATAGTCAAATTTGAAAACTTTCTGAACATCAAGATTGTGGTTTTGTACCACAGTAGGGCTAATGACGCTCTCCTCAAGTTCCAAAATATACCCGAACCACATCCTAAGACTATGTACTTTTATGTGCAAAATGAGCATTACTATGCCGTAACTAACATCACAGCCTTTTTAGGCGCGCCATATGTCTGTCCAGCCTGTCATACCGGCTACACATGCATGGGGGGGCACTCGTGCCGTTACAACTGTTCAGTATGTCTGGATAAACATTGCCCTATGCAGCCGCTAAACTTGACCCCCTGTGCGGATTGTCACCGCACATGTCGTTCGGCCTACTGTTACGAAAAACACAAAACTGAAACATGGCATCCCAAGGCATGTAAATCTGTAAGCAGTTGTGACATTAACAAGAAATGTCCAAAATGTCATTGCAATTACAACCTTAAAATAGATAGCCCTAAACCTCATGTTTGTGGAATTATACACTGCCCAATCTGTAAAGGTCCTTTGAAAAGCAGAGACGCGGAAGCGGTTCAAGAAGTAACACATGAGTGTTACATTCAGCCCTTGGCTGAAGATGAACATACAGAGAAATATGTGTTTTATGATTTTGAGACAAATCAGCAATCAGGGGTTCATTTGCCTATTTTTGTGTCAACCATGACTTTCAAGGGTGAAAAATGGTCGGCCGAGGGACCCAATTGTGCCCGGCTCTTTCTAAAACATTTTAGAAAAGCCCAGTACAGAAACTTCACGTTTATAGCTCACAATGCTAGGGCCTATGACGCCTATCTGCTTCTGAACCCTTTGATACAGCAAGGCGTGGCCCCCAGTGTCATAGCTCAAGGGAGTAAAATATTATGCTTTGTTGACCCCGCCTTCAAACAGAGATACATTGACAGCTTAAGCTTCTTACCCATGAGATTGGTTCAAATGCCAGAGGCCTTGGGTTTTGAAAACTCTGTCAAAGGCTATTTCCCTCATTTCTTCACATCTGAGGAGAATCTACATTATATAGGATCTTATCCAGCCCCCGAAATGTACGGGTGTGATCAAATGTCTCCCAAAGAGCGTGAGAGATTCATGACATGGTACGAGACCGTAAGACATGGCACTTTTGATTTCCATAAAGAGATGGAATCATACTGTGACAATGACGTTGTTATACTTCGTGAAGGATGCCTCAGATTCAGAGAAGAGGTAATCAAAGATGCGGGCATTGACCCCTGGAGCTGTACAACTATTGCATCAGCGTGCATGAAAACCTATCGTACACACTATCTAACTCCTGAATCTATAGCTATCCCATCGCCAGACAACTACCGACGCCAATTCAAGGCCTACTCTAGTGGTTCCATTCAATGGTTGGAGTACTTGGCCCAGGATAAAGATATTTTTATCCAACATGCTTTGAATCGGGGGGAGAAGGCTTTTGGGCCTTACCATGTAGATGGATACACACAGATTGAAGGGGTTGAGACAGTGTATGAGTACAACGGTTGTTTCTTCCACGGTTGTAAATTATGCTTTGTCCCCCACACCTTGTGTGTCCTAACCCAAAAGACTTTTGGGGAAATGTACCAAGAGTTTCAAGACAAACTGAATTCTTTAAAGGCTACTTACGGGTTAAAAGTTGTGGTTTTGTGGGAGCACGAATGGACAGCCCTCAAAAAGGCAGATCCTAGTGTTAAGGCCTTCCTTACCCATTATGACCCTCCAGAGCCCCTGGAACCGCGACAGGCCTTGTTTGGAGGCCGGACCAATGCTTTGACATTGCGTTATGTAGCTCAACCCGACGAGACAATAGGCTATGTAGATTTTACATCCCTATATCCTCATGTAATGAGTTCCTCATTCTATCCTATAGGGCATCCTGAAATTATTCACAGCGACTTTGACGAACCCCAAAATTATTTTGGTTTAATCAAAGCGACTGTCTACCCTCCTAGGGGGCTGTTTATACCTGTGTTGCCTTACAAGGGTCCTAAAGGAAAACTTTTCTTTCCCCTTTGTCGCACATGCTGTGAAAACCACAACCAGGAAAACCCCTGTGATCACACAGATCAAGAAAGAGCCCTGACCGGTGTATGGGTCACTGTAGAATTCTCTAAGGCTTTAGAGAAGGGGTATCGTGTGGCCAAAATCTTTGAAGTGTGGAACTTTTCCAGGAAATCAGACACACTTTTTAAAGAGTACATCAAAACCTTCTTGAGATGCAAGCAGATGGCTTCAGGCTATCCTGCATCGGTCACAGATCAAGAAAGTAAAGACCAGTACATTCAAGACTACCATGACAGAGAAGGCATACTTCTTGACCCTGACAGAATAGAGGTCAACAAAACCAAAAGAAATGTGTCGAAATTGTACTTGAACTCCCTTTGGGGGAAATTAGCGCAGAGATGCAATATGCTAACAACTTCGATCATTAAAGACCCCGAAGAATTTTTGGAATTTGTTTTTTCGGACCAATACGAAATTTCACATTTTTCCTTCTTGAGTCAAGACATTGCCTTGGTGCAATGGAGGCGCCACCAAAAGTGGGTTCTACCCCCGGGTAATGTAAATGTGTTTCTTGCAGCATTTACCACAGCCTATGGCCGCCTTGAACTGTACACCCTCATGGAACAGCTTCAGAGGCGGGTTCTTTACCACGACACAGACTCTGTGGTCTATGTAAGCAAACCGGGGGATTGGACCCCCCCACTTAGCAACTATCTTGGGGGTTTAACGAGTGAACTCGAAGAGGGTGACCATATTACAGAATGGTCCTCATGTGGTCCAAAAAGCTATGCTTTTAGGACTAAAGCCAATCACGTGGTGTTGAAAGCCAAAGGCGTGACTCAAAACTATGAAAATGCACCGCGTGTAAACTTGGAATCAATCACGCGCTTGGTCGAGGGGTTCGTAAAGGACAAGAATAGTGACTTGGAGATTTTGAGCTCCTACAACAAAATAGTGAGGGATAAAAAGGGGTTCCATCTAAGAAACGCACCACTCACTAAAAGATTCGGGGTAGTCTATGACAAGAGACAGCTATTGCCTGACGGTACCACATTGCCCTTTGGCTACTGACTTATGCTACAAGCCCCAGTGTGTCTTAAAGCTTAAGATATTATGACTGCTGTCGAGGGTTTTGACCCCCGTCTACAATTGCCTTTTTCAGCATTAATTGCAGGCCCTTCAAACAGTGGTAAAACCTTTTTTGTAAAAAGTATTTTAGAGAATTCTGAACATGTGTTATCTCAAAAGCCTGACAATATTGTATGGTGTTATTCATGTTACCAACCTCTGTATGATGAATTATTGAAGACAATAAAAATCAAGTTTGTTGAAGGAATACCCGATTCTCTGTCTGATGATGAACTTCTCCCCCCACATGTAAATAATCTGCTGGTTTTGGACGATATGCTATTTGCTGGTAGCGAACACCCTGAAATTGCACGAGCTTTTACCCAATATACTCATCATAGAAACCTGTCCGTGCTTTACTTGGTCCAGAATGTGTTTCACCAAGGTAAAAATAGTCGGACCATTAGCTTGAATGCCAACTACATGGTATTGTTTAAAAATCCTAGAGACAAACTGCAAATTAGCACTCTAGCTCAGCAGATGTACCCTGGACGGAAATCATACTTTATGGAGAGCTATGAGGACGCTACCAAAGAGCCATTTTCTTATTTAATCGTGGATTTAAAAGCAAATACTCCAGAACACCTTAGGCTACGTACAGGGCTGTTTCCGGGGGAGAGGCCTGCTGCATACCTTCCTAAAAAGTAAACGCTATGTCTCTGCGTTTAAAAAGAAACCTCCCCCTCTTGAGAAGGCTAGTGGGTTCTACAGCTAAAGAACGGAAGGCCATCTTGGGTCGCTGTTCTTCAGATCTCATATTAGCCCTATGTGAGATTGCTTTGAATCTTCTCAAAGGACGCATTCCACTCACCCTGAACCAATTGAAAAAATTAAGGAGACAAAAGACAGCGATCAAACTCTTTGCCAATAAAAGGGCCAGTCTTCAAAAGAAAAGACATAGTATACAACAGTCTGGGGGTTTTCTTCTACCTTTACTCAGTATAGCCGTGCCCTTCATCACCAGCCTTATTGCGGCCAGACGTGGGGGTTGAACACGTGGTGTGATGGCCACTAAAATGTACTTGGTGCCTCAACAAGAGTTGGATAGACTTAAAAAACAAATGCAGGGTCCTGAAGATATCAGACAAACAGCGGAAAATGATTTGGATACGGCCATGAAGGATGTTTTGAACCGAAAAGGATTGAACCCCTATGATAAGATTCAAAAATACACAAACCTAATGCAAAGGTATTTGACTCGGGTAAAGCAA
This sequence comes from Oncorhynchus kisutch, assembly GCF_002021735.2. Lineage (NCBI taxonomy): Eukaryota > Metazoa > Chordata > Actinopteri > Salmoniformes > Salmonidae > Oncorhynchus > Oncorhynchus kisutch. The sequence goes on along the minus strand of NC_034186.2, from coordinate 44,444,995 downwards.
GGGGAGAGAGAGACTAACCATTTAACCCTTTCCCTACCGGACCCTTTAACAGATGTCGAACCTAACGATAGCCATGCCCCTGTAAGGCCTGTACCGTCGATCTTACCTAGTGGAGATAATATGTCGGGTGAAGCTCAAATGCCATTTGAAGATAAAGTTATGCATGACCTACTGACACATGTGCCTTTACGTAACAGGAAGAATGTTAAATACATTATGAACAAGATAAAAGACTCAAAGGGGATAGCTGCTTGGAACGACTCTGGAGAGTTTATCCTTCAGGGCTCTGTGGTTAGGGGGTCCCATATGCAGGACTTGCTTAAAAGTACCACGGCTGCCCACAAGGTTGCTGATGACCGAAGGCCTCCCGGCTGGCGTCAGTTTCTTAAGGCCCTGGCAATCCTCAACATCCCCCTCTCCGGTGTACCCAACCATAAGCTTCGTCAACAGATTCAAGCTTTAAAACAAAAGCCTTCAACGAGATACAGCACCCCTAAAGATGCCCCAACGACACCGGCCCCATATGAAAGCGATGATGCTAACTCATTTACTCCCATGAACGTCTCAGGACCTTTTCCTAAACCCGATCTCTCGGCGTGGTTAGACTTTTGAAAATGACTTTTGAATGACTATGATTAAATTCAATAAATTTTTTATTTGAAAAATAAGCAAGTTAACATTTGTGGCATTCTTGAAACATATGACGTGAGCATACGCCTTGATTACGCGTTCTTAAAGGACACACATTTGAACACTTTTGATATTTTCTAACAAAACAAGATACAAGGTTATCATTACTTCTTAAATCATCCTTATAAAGAGACATAACATCTTCAAAAGAAACTCCCCGGGCTCTTTGGCACAGGTAAAATACACAGTGGTGACCGCATGTAGTGGAAAGGTTATCTTGCACTTGTTTGATGTTGTAGTAGATCTTTGTACCGTTTAGGGTCAAAAAATCTTTAATAGATTTAGGGAAATGTGAAAAACCGGGGGGAAAGCCATAGGAATCAAAAAAAGTTGAGATTTTTCGTCCACCTTCCTGTTCTAATGTCATAGCTAGCCAATGTTCACCAGGCATGTGTTTAGGATGGGTATTGACAATAAACATTGCAGGCCTCTCAGACCATATCTCAATAGGTAATTCATCACAAGCCAACACTCCACAAAATTGTTTTCCAATCAAGCGGCTCATGAGCCCGTCCAACTCTTGGGTATTCATGTCTTTGTTCAAAGGTCCTTAATAATAATCCACTAAGACCTGTCTTCGGGCATTCACTTCCAAGATTGAATCAGAGCATGCGTAAACAATCATGCTAACTGTACAGGCTAAAGGTGTACGGAAACGCATTTCCAGCCTGAGGTTACCTTGGGACACCACAGACAGATTTCCTGAGGTGTCATCATCAGGTGATAAATTGAAAGCATACAATGTGTAACCCTCTGCAAAATCATTTCTGTCAATAGGTAAAGAGAGATCTTTTAGATGTCGCCCTGTAGCCAGGAATAGATTGTAAAATTCTCGCACAGATATGTTGTTATTAAATTGTGGTTGGAAAGCCTTCGCCGGAACCTGACGTCCGTCCTGACAGAGCGCTACATACTCTGCATTGAAGTGCTGAAAATTAAAGTTTTTTTTATCTAAACTGCCCGTATTAGAGGCGTGATCAACCAGACCTATAACCACATATCTAGGTAAAGGGCCTAGAAATAGGTTTTCTTGACTGCAGATTCTACTGCCCACAGGTATGCTAAAGGTTTTCATGGTAATTCTTTGGAGAGGGTAAAGGGCATTTCCTTTCATCAAAGCATGTGAGTGACCCAGGCGCACGGCCGGAGATACAGATACTTTTTTAATAAAAAGGGTTGCCCCCAACACTTTCAAACTAAAATCCCCGTCTTGGGGAGACATCAGGCAAAAATCATCCTTGGCCCTGGTTAATTTTAATCTTAAATCAACCGAATTTAAGAGTAACCGTTCTTGAAAGAAAATGTCAGAGTGTATAGGGCCTAGCAAATGAAACTCTCGAGATTCGGCGCAGTAGCGAGCTCGTGCCGCTAGTCCTTTGTTTGCACCGGTGGAAGGGTCTGTCGATTCCATAGAGGCTCCTGCAGTATCCTTGCTAAACAGCCCGGCGCTAAATTGGGTTTTGAGAGTGTCTTCGGAGTAGTTTAGTAAACACTCCATGATGGCTCTATAAGGGTATGTAGCGCTGCTTTGACTGATTAGGCGTTCACCCAAAGTCACATCAACTTGGGAGAAAATGGTGGCCAAGGGGTAATTAATGAGACTCACTTTGGCATCGTCTGCAATATTAGACCCATCTCTTTTGGTCACTTTTAGACGTAAATGCACCAAGGTGTTGTTGAGGTCCAGATAGTTGTCACCATGGCCTGGTATGAAAAATTCGATAGGCCCGTTATCGGTAATAGCAGAGAGAGGGGCTATCTCCACATAACTGGATCTATCTATTGAATGCTGCGTTAACGGTGCCGTGAAAAGATCAAGTTCTGTCTTTATAGCTTCAGAGGACATTCGATGTAAAAGAGCCATGTCACTTATTCTTTTAGAAAATACTTCCTAGTATTCTTTTAGCCTGTTTTGGTACAGACCTCCTCACTTTACCCCGTCTTTGACTTACTGAGGTTCTTTTAACAGTTAACCGTCGCTTTTTAGGTGCCGGCCTACGCCTTAAACCAGGGGGTCTCTTTTTTGGCCTTCGAGACAATATCATAAGCCCCGAGCCTTCTTGATGCTCCACCTCTGGTGACGCCCTTCGGGTCATAGCATTGGCTACAACCTCACTTACTATATTTTTAGCCGCTGATTTTAAATGTGGTTTGGCTATGCTGAAGCCTCTCTTCATAAACGGTAAAACCATCCTGAAGAGGTTACGGAATATACCGCCTATCCCCGAACCATACATTGTCGGCGCTCCATGATATCCTGGTAGTCCATTACCCACTTGATCCACATAGTATGAAACATAACGGTTAGGGTCGAGCTGATGGTGCTCCATAACACTTTTATTTGTATTATGTTTATAAATATAATACAGCTATTATATATGTAGAGAGGTTTTGGTGGGTCTAAAGTGGAGTTTTACAATCGTTTTACCATAAGTAAATTCAATGTTTTCGTTCTGATCCGTTTTAAGCTCAACCAGAATGTTTTCAATATAGTTCTTGCTGACATGTACGTAGTGCGGCTTGTCATAATTGACAGTGACGATGTCCCCATCCTTGCCGTCTATATGAACTGTTCGCAGGAGGGGCACACAGCTGTCTCCGACCCTTTGATAGGTTATGATGTCGGTATAGACAAATATGTTGTAAAAGCCTGCATGTATATCCGCAGGGAATGGGAATAATTTATCGTTCACATACGTCCATTTATTGGGACCCATCCCCAACATGTAGGATAAATTACCGCTGGTCTTTATACCTCCGTTAGCAGGCCCTGAGATTTGTATCCTTTTATGGATTGGATTGTAGAATAGGAATATTTCCATCTTGTTCAGGGTTAGGTGTTCATTCAACTCTGAGACGATCCTGTCGACGGTTCTATAGAAACCTTTTTTAAGCTTAATAAGTATCGCAGGTTCCGAGAACCTTTTGCAATAAAAATCACGGTCCTTAGCTTTGATATTATACCAACTATGGGGGTATGTAATCTCGCTGAGACCTACTTCCCAAGCCTCTGATAACTCTATAGGCTTTGGAAAATTGGTTGTATACTTTGAACTCTGATTATTACGATATATCTGTGCCGACGCATTACTGGGGAGAGTCAGGTAGAAGCCGCTGTGTTCCATGATGCCCAACTGTGTACACGCGAATGATGCGCTAGTTATCATGCTCCAATACCCAACTGTTGAACTTTTGAGGCCAGTTTTTCCAGCGGACCAGTAACCATTTTTTACCCTTTTCTCTCTTCTGATCTAGAATCTCCTCCACGTGAAAGACTTTGTCTTTACCCAACTGGACCTTCTGTAATTCCTTCTCATAAAAAGATCCCTCTATAAGATCCCCGTCATAATCTTTTAATTTGTAGACCGGCGGAATGCGTGGCAGACATTCGGTAACGGTAAACAACTCCGAGCTAAAGCCTTGTTCGTATTTTTTGTCGAAAACACCCCTCAACTTTGATATACGCACCAAGTCACCCACTAGGAATTTAAAAGTCATTTTTTTCTTACGGCGAAGTGGGAACAAACCATACATATTTTTAAAGACTTGAAAAGAGTTTTCCGAAGAGACCTCCGAGGGCTTCATACGTATAGTCTTATGGTAGCTGTGGTTGTACCCGTTTACTAAATCCTGAACTATGTCTGTATATCGGTTGGTGTTGTGAGCTGTAAAATAGCGCCACATCCGCTCTTTCAAAGTCCTATTAAAGCGTTCCACAACCGAAGCTTTCAAATCAGAGCCTGTAGCAAAATGTACTATATTATACTTATTCATTAGCTTCTGAAATGTTTTATTAAAAAATTCTTTTCCGCCATCCGTCTGCACTTTCTTGGGGGCGCCTCCTGCCTTCAAGATCGATTCAAAGGCCCTGGTCACCTCTGCCCCGCTCTTATTTTTTAACACCCTTACATAGGCTAATTTAGAGAAAATATCTATAACCGTTAGCATGTAGCGATTTCCATCATTTTTATCGGCAAGGGACTGCATGTCACATAGATCCGCCTGAAATTGGGATAATGGATGCGTAGAAAAAACTCTATTTCTTGGAAAATGTTTTCTTACAGGTTTATGTAGAGTGTAGGCATCTTGCTCTGATAACCATTCATTCACTTTAGCATCGCTTAACAGACTACCTGTTTCTTCGACTATAGCTCTCTGTAAACGCTCTTTACCCCCATAAGACCCGGGGTTAGAGGGATTATAATATATGTTTTTCAACAGCTGCTCAGCCATCCTTCTTGCCTCTCTGAGGTACAATAACTGTAATGAGCCACTTTCATATAACGACAACATTTCAGTTTGTGAATTTTTATTTTAAGAATGCAACAATTATTACGTATACAGACAATTCAGGATTTGTTGCAAGATACAAGTCCCCGTTTTCTCAACAATCACAGCATGCAACACCCTGTATATATTGTTTAGATTTACAGGTTTGTTTCGCTGAATTTTTAAAACACACACGTCTGATATATAAGTATATAAACAACAAATATGATACACATTCACATTAAAGGGTGGTTCAAACAAATAATGTAAAATCTTAGCCAAAGTTATTTCTAGTTCTTCAGAATCCTCAACAAGCCTTGATACCATATGTGACCATTGTAAACTCTCGCCCGTATGTCGGACATGTTTCATGATTTGCTCCATTTTTAACACACGCTCTACAATAACCCCTGTATTGTGGGTTGTGTAGAACTTTACATTGTTCACTTTATTTTCAATAATCTGATGCATAACATTTGTAAGGTCTCTCAAAAGAAAAAATGTATTTATTCGCTCAAACATCGTAGACACATAGTTACCCATAGCTCTAAATAAACAAAATGTCACTCGGTCTCTTGGGATTTATTGAGCCAGAAAAGCATCACATCAGCCACCACAGCTTCCCTGTATTTGTTGTCGTCCACCAGGGTGTGTCGGATTTCTTTGAGTTTCTCATGGATGAAGATGGCCTCCTTCAGTTCATGTAGGAAGGCTTCGGTTACCCCGTAAACTCTAGGGATAGACGGCGCAATACCCATAGACTCCAGGGCGATGACCAGCGCTGGTATAAAACGGCAGGACCACAGTCTTTTCACCAGCTCCTCAAAATGATTGAAAAAGTAGTATCTAGGAGGGTCGTAGAGGCAAGGATGACGACGCTGGCTGGGATGATTGATCTCACAGCCGATGCATTTTTCTCGTATATATTCGCCAATCACCACGTTTAAAAGTGTAGCTACAGAGGCCTTGATTGTATCCACAAAAATAGTACTGGCCACCCCATCAAACACATCCTCAGGCTGGGTAAATGTCGGGGGTGTCACGGGTCTTGCCAGGGGTGCGTAGAGTGTAGGGCTTCGTGGCATAGAGTCTTTAGTGTCGGGCCCCCATGACGTAGTGGCTTCCTCGTAGATGGTCTGGAGATCCATGGTGTATGCTGAAATGAAGAACTGGCTGCTTTTTTCTTTTTATTGTAGAACAAGGCCCTTGGGTATCTGGGGGGGCGGGGTTAAAGCATCCGCTTACTTAGTTTTCTTCTGACGCTGTATCTTCTTGAGGCTCTTTTGCATCGTAATCTTTACGATTCGTATATATTATGCACTTCTTTAAATGAACAAGGCTCTGACGCTGTTGGCTCTGTACAAAGAGAGCATCCAACGGTTGCAACATTTTCAATTCCAGTACATCCCAACTCTTAAAAGGAATAAGTAGACGCAGTCGGGTATCCCCAGTCAGGCCACCACCCCTAAGGTTGTGGTTTCGGATTGCCTCGGTGCCGATATAGAACTCCAAGCTGCCGCACGGTCGGCCATTCTTTCTTTGTATTTTCACCCTGTGAAATATTTGTCCTGAGGAGTCAGGGGTACCTTCCCAACGGGTCTCGTGGCCCGTGAACACACTATACCCCTTGGTGATAAGGCTCAGTTCAGGACATACAACCTTGCGAAAAACCGACCAGTCTTCAACACCATATTCCAAGCCTACAGTCTGGTCTGTATATTCTTCTCCTTCATCTACCGTATAGAGGGTCACTCTACAGGCCAGGTAATCAAACCGATACCCCCACTGCTGGCCATTAGACATCAACACTTGATCTGTCAGAGCATTTGCTGGCGGTATTTGGGTTCTATACACATTTAAAAAACGTTTTTTTGGCGCATCATATATTGCTGGTTGATACTTTGCCCTTGCTCTATGGGCAACCCGAGGGCCTGCTTCAGTTGTTACCGTCATCACTTGTTTGGTACCGATCCCAAATTCCATGGTTATTCTTAAGATCTTGTGCACTCTTAAACAGGAATTGTTCAGGCGCTTTATAAGGGGCATTAACCAACCCAAACCGTGAGAAACAGTAACAGGTTGACCTGACACATGGTCACTTACTCAACCCTGGGGCATGCACCCTTCTACATGACATAGGGTCATAAATCATTACATAGGGTCATAAATCAGGCTTGGGTCATCAATCATTAACGGCCTGTCAAATGGACCCTTACTCACCCCATAGCCCCCACCTAACCAGGCTTGCCTATCAGGCTTGGGTCATCAATCATTAACGGCCTGTCAAATGGACCCTTACTCACCCCATAGCCCCCACCTAACCAGGCTTGCCTGACCAGAAGACATGCACACGTCATCACTACATAGGGTTCACATAGCGTTCACATAGGTTCACATAGGGTCATCAATCAAAATTTTGACACGTGACATCTACTTTAATCTCTCTGTCAAAGGACACCAGAAACAAAATTGTAGACCTGCACCAGGCTGGGAAGACTGAATCTGCAATAGGTAAGCAGCTTGGTTTGAAGAAATCAACTGGACGGAATTACCTGGAAGGCTTCCTAATACCAGTGATTATTATTTCCCAGCAAATACTCTGGCAAACAAAAGGAAACCTGAATACACCATCCAACCTGGAACTGAGTAAGTAATGTTGAGTCTGAAGTAATTTTTTATTTTCAAAAGCCTAGAAGAAAAATACATTACAATGATATATTTTACTTTATAAGAACTGAATGCTAAGTTAAGGCTACCAAGCTTGGTAGGACAAAGAGATACAACTTCATTTAGCACTGAAGTGGGAAGTGAGAGGTGTCAGAGCCCTTGACCCCAACAATGGCAGGAGAGTCGCACAGCCTGCCCCAACCAAATGCAGAGGCCCTTGAAGCCCCCTCCTGCTGTTCAGAGGTAATTAAAATACACTACCCTCTATGTAAAAAGAACAATAAGTCACAAAAAGAATACAAAATTAAACTCCTTATGGAAAATCAAGAGACACTTTTTGCTGACTGTTATAAAAATGGGAACATAAGCAACTTAATCTTCCACATAGACCATCCCCACAGACAATGTTATCAACACACAACCCCTCTGTTGAGAGGGGAGGAGTTACCGATGGGTGGAAACTCCGGATACTAGACAACGAGGACTCGATGAGTCAGCAAATGTGAACGTGTACACATCTGGAACAGTAAAGGTGCAGGGAAACCCCAAATGGTTTCAGCTGGACGTTCACATTATCAAAGAGATAGCTCAGCAGGATAATCTCTCTCTTGAGAAAGTATTTCCCGTGACTCGAAACCGAATGTTTACCTGGCTCCACCCTGGTCCACCTATACAAGGCAGCAGTGCCCACCTTCGTCCGGACCCTAAAGGACATCGCCCTTAACCGCAGTCCCAACACGTCACACAGGAGCAACAGATCAATAGACACCCCGCCCAGACCAGCGAGACACTCTCCGAGACCTGCGGGACCCACTGGTTGCCCTCTAGGTTACAGAAAGCTGGTAGTCCCATCCACCAAACTACCAGGTGTGAAACAGGGAAGGGACTCATGGGGTATGCTAATTTGTTATAGAGCAGACCTAACTCACTATATTAAATTAATCAAAACAGGAACATTATACATTTGGCTAGAAATTGAAAAGCAAATGATTTCAACAGAGAAAAATGTCCTCCTGTGTGCTGCCTACAGTATACCCCCCCCCCCCCCCCCCCCCCCCCACTAGAATCCCCATACTTTAAAGAAGACATCTTCTCCATCCTGGAGGGGAAATCAATCATTTCCAGGCCCATGGACATGTACTAGTCTGTGGCGACATACATTCCAGAACTGGACAAGAACCTGACACCCTCAGCACACAGGGGGTAAGAACACCTACCTGGAGGTGACAATATTCCCTCCCCCATATGCCCCTCTAGGTGCAACTGCGACAACATAACCAACAAAAACGGGTCACAATTCTGTCGCACGCTGGGTATGTACATAGTCAAAGTTAGGCTTCGAGGGGACTCCTATAGGGTACACCTATAGCTCATATTTTGGCAGTAGTACTGAAGACTACTTTACCCCTGACCTCAACCCAGAGTCTCTCAGTGCGTTCACAGTCAGCCCACTGACACCCCTATCAGAAAACAGCAAGATCACAGTCTACTTGAACAGAGCAATGCTCAATCATGAGGCATTAAAGCCAAAGGAACTGAAGAAAGTAGAAAGTAGTGTGGAAACCTACCAAAAAACAATTAGACAACAATAAATTCAATTCCCTTAGACAACTTCCTGGACAAAACGTTCCAATGTAATAGTGAAGGTGTAAACTTCGCAGTAGAAAACCTAAACTGTATATTTGACCTTAGCCTCCCTACCTTTTGCACATATACCATTCCAGTGTTTAATTGCCATATTGTAATTGCTTCACCATCATGGCCTATTTATTGCCTTAACTCCCTTATTTGACCTTATTTGCACTCACTGTATATATACTTTCTTTTATTTTCTACTGTATTATTGACTGTATGTTTTGTTCATTCCATGTGTAACTCTGTGTTGTTGTATGTGTCGAACTGCTATGCTTTATATTGGTCAGGTCGCAGTTGCAAATGAGAAATTGTTCTCAACTAGCCTACCTGGTTAAATAAAGATGAAATAAAAATAAAAATAAAAAATCTAATCTGAAAATGTCAAACAGAAAACCTAAGAAAATTAACAACAATGACAAATGGTTTGATGAAGAATGCAAAAAAAAACAAGAAAAAAATTAAGAAACCTATCCAACCAAAAACATAGAGACCCAGAAAACCTGAGCCTTCACTATGGTGAATAACTAAAGCAATACAGAAATACATTACGGAAAAGAAGGAACAACACGTCAGAAATCAGCTCAATGTATTTGAAGAATCCATAGATACTAACCACTTCAGGAAAATTGAAAAACACTAAACAAACAACAACACAAAGAGTTATCTATCCAAAATGGAGATAGTATGGATAAACCACTTCTCCAATCTTTTTGGGCCTATAACAAAGAACAAACAGCAAAAACATATACATGATCAAATACAAATCTTAGAATCAACTATTAAAGACTAGCAGAACCCACTGGATTCTCCAATTACATTGTGTAGGACAAAATACAAACCCTCCAACCCAAAAAAGCCTGTGGTGTTGATGGTATCCTCAATGAAATCATCAAATATACAGACCACAAATTCCAATTGGCTATACTTAAGCTCTTTAACATCATCCCTAGCTCTAGCATCTTCCCCAATATTTGTAACCAAGGACTGATCACCCCAATACACAAAAGTGGAGACAAATTTCATCCAAATAATGTGTCAAAAGCAACCTTGGGAAAATCCTCTGCATTATCATTAACAGCAGACTAGTTAATTTCCTCAGTGAAAACAATGTACTGAGCAAATGCCAAATTGGCTTTTTACCCAATTACCATACGACAGAACACGCACACCCTAATTTACAAAAAATCAAACCAAAACAAAGGTGAAGTCTTCTCATGCATTGTTAGTTTCAGAAAAGCTTCTGACTCAATTTGGCATGTGGGTCTGCTATACAAATGGATGGAAAGTGGTGTTGGGGGAAAACATACAACATTATAAAATCCATGTACACAAACAACATTTAAAAATGGTTAAAATTGGCAACAAAAAAAACACACATTTCTTTCCACAGGGCCGTGGGGTGAGACAGGGATGCAACACTCTTCAACATATAAATAAACAAATTGGCGAGGGCACTAGAACAGTCTGCAGCACACTGCCTCAACCACTAGCATCTGAAGTCAAATGTCTACTGTTTGCTGACGATCTGGTGCTTCTGTCACCAACCAAGGAGGGCCTACAGCAGCACCTAGATCTTCTGCACATATTCAGCCAGACCTGGGCCCTGACAGTAAATCTCAGTAAGACAAAAATAATGGTGTTCCAAAAAAGGTCAGTTTACCAGGACCACATATACAATTCCATGTAGACACCATTGCCCTAGAGCACACAAAAAACTATTACATACCTCAGCCTAAACATCAGCATCACAGGTAACTTCCACAAAGCTGTGAATGAGCTGAGAGACAAGGCAAGAAGGGTGCTATCAAAAGGAACATAAAATTTGACATACCAATTAGGATCTTGCTAAAAAAAAATACTTGAATCAGTTATAGAACAAATTGCCCTTTATGGTTGTGAGGTCTGGGGTCCACTCACCAACCAAGAATTCACTAAGTGACTCTGCATGCAGAATTTAGCTAAAATATCCTCTGTGTATAACATAAAACACTGAATAATGCATGCAGAGCAGAATTAGGCAGACGCCCGTTAATTATCAAAATTCTACAAGCATCTTAAAGGAAGCGATTCCCAAACTGTCCATAACAAAGCCATCCCCTACAGAGAGATGAACCTGGAGAAGAGTCCCCTAAGCAAGCTGGTCATGGGGCGCTATTCCCGAACACAAACAAACCCCACAGAGCCCCAGGACAACAACACAATTAGACCCAACCAAATCATGAGAAAACAAAAAGAGAATTACAATATTAACACATTGGAAATAATTAACAAAAAAACTGAGCAAACCAGAATGCTATGTGGCCCTAAACAGAGAGTACGCAGTGGCAGAATACCTGACCACTATGACTGACCCAAACTTAAGGAAAGCTTTGACTATGTATAGACTCAGTGAGCATAGCCTTGCTATTGAAAAAGGCTGCCGAAGGCAGACCTGCCTCTCAAGAGAAGACCGACTATGTGCACACTGCCCACAAAATGTGGTGGAATCTGAGCTGCACTTCCTAACCTCCTGCCAAATGTATGACCATATTAGAGACACATATTCCCTCAGATTACACAGATCCACAAAGAATTTGAAAAATAAACCCCATTTTGAGAAACTCCCATATCTACTGTGTGAAATACCACAGTGTGCCATCACAGCAGCAAGATTTGTGACCTGTTGCTTCAAGAAAAGGGCAACCAGTGAAGCACAAACATCATTGTAAATACAACCAATATTTATGTTGATTTATTTTCCCTTTTGTACTTTAACGATTTGCACATTGTTACAACACTATATATCGACATAATATGACATTTGAAATATCTTCTGTGAGTGTAATGTCTACTCTTAATTTTGATTTCACTTTTGTTTATTATCTACTTCACTTGCTTTGGCAATGTTAGCATATGTTTCCCATGCCAATAAAGCCCTTAAATTGAAAATAGAAATGAATTGATATGGCCTCTGCAGATGGCAGGAAATTAAAACGGCAGAGCTGTTGAGCAGAGCTCTTGTAAAGAAGTGAGTTTGTGTTTATACAGGACCTCCCGCCCTCACCTACCGTCAACCAGTCATGTCAATGCGGAGCTATCGCGAGCCCTCTTCATTGTTATAACATTTGGGAGGTGCCCGGCGATGAGGTACGGAGCTCTAATTGGCCACTGCATGCCTCCAGAGCTCCACGATTGCATCACATCCTCCATATGGAGTGTCCAACCACATTTTTGGATCAAGCATAAATTGGCTTGACGTTCCATCTACCGGTTTTTCAAAAGCATCTGTCATATTCTGTTTTGTTCATATTGATTTTGTTACCACAGAGCAAGACTCTACAGGATGGTAACATCAGAAAGTTGAACAATGAGACAATATTTCTGAAATGGAAGGGTCCGTTGGTACTTAAAGAATACGATGTCAGATCAGTCATTGTTTTGGTAGATTGTTACTGATGATAGGACGACGGAATTGTATCTTTGAAAGTCTGCACATTCTAAATTCAGCCAAAAAAGTGTGTAAATATTTGTATGAACATAACAAGATTCAACAACTGAGACATAAATTGAACAAGTTCCACAGACATGTGACTAACAGAAATGGAATAATGTGTCCCTGAACAAAGGGGAGGTCAAAATAAAAAATAACAGTCAGTATCTGTTGTGGCCACCAGCTGCATTAAGTACTGCAGTGCATCTCCCTCTCATGGACTGCACCAGATTTGCCAGTTCTTGCTGTGAGATGTTACCCCACTCTTCCACCAAGGCACCTGCAAGTTCCCTAACATTTCTGGAAGGAATGGTCCTAGCCCTCACCCTCCGATCCAACAGGTCTCAGACGTGCTCAATGGGATAGAGATCTGGGCTCTTCGCTGGCCATGGCAGAACACTGACATTCCTGTCTTGCAGGAAACCACACACAGAACGAGCAGTATGGCTGGTGGCATTGTCATGCTGGAGGGTCATGTCAGGATGAGCCTGCCGGAAGGGTACCACATGAGGGAGGAGGATGTCTTCCCTGTAATGCACAACATTGAGATTGCCTGCAACGACAACAAGCTCGGTCCAATGATGCTGTGACACACAGCCCCAGACCATGACGGACCCTCCACCTCCAAATCGATCCCGCTCCAGAGTACAGGCCTCTGTGTAACGCTCATTCCGTCAACGATAAACGCGAATCCGACATCACCCCTGGTAAGACAAACCTGAAGAACACTTTTTGCTAATCCTGTCTGGTCCAGCGACAGTGGGTTTGTGCCCATAGGCAACATTGTTGCCGGTGATGTCTGGTGAGGACCTGCCTTACAACAAGCCTACAAGCCCTCAGTCCAGACTCTCTCAGCCTAATTCTGTGGTTCTGCGACTTGCAAAAATGACAGCTCACTGGCTAACACTGTCAAACAAGCTCGGAATGAACACCCACAAGCTTACTATCATAGGCTTCGTTCAGCTTACTTTGGCCTACTTACAGAAACAGGAATGGAAGAGCTGTTATCATTCAAACAAATGTTTCTGTTGAACATGTATCCCAACTTCATTACCTACTTGGGCCTTACTGCCCACGTTGGTTTGCCAATCTCTGGTATTGAAGCGTCAAGAGATGACACACAACAGTTTCTACCACGAAACCACAATACTAATACCCACTGTGGTGGAAATAACTGTAAAGTGCGTCGCCAACGAAACGGCTACCGTTACAATCGACTGGATCACTACGTTCCTGCACCACATCCACCCGAAGTGTCAGAACACAAAGGTGACGAAGGGTTCAACAACGACTGAAACATATGTGAATACTCTCTAAAAGCTCTGCTAAGAGAAGTGAAGAAGCGGGAAACATTTGATAACCCAGACAAGTCACTATGACGAGACGTGGAATTGCCGGACAACAGGTCTGCCAAAATGTACACCCTTAGCAAGGACGCTAACAATCAAATTACCTCCGCTATCACTCAAGACCCTATCCAGGGCCAGCTAGATCAAGACACAAGCACGCAGGCTTTCTCTATAGACTCAGATAAAAAGTTCAAATCAAATTCCACTCGAAACACGAGAAGTCAATCTGTTTTCACCATGAACAGAAACGACACACCACGTCATTGCAAACGATCACCCCACTTTGTGGGCTACATGACCACAAAACGCAACTCAAGGCGCCCATACCTGGAAACTGTCCTGGAGGACTGCTTAATAACCTGTCATGTGCTAATTGATTCGGGCTCGACTATATCACTCATCGAACGCTGTTCGATGATCTCAAAAATTAACAGAACAATGCAATACTTTCCTTTTTGAGGTGTCACTCAGGCTACCTCGCCTCTCACAACGCGAATCATTCTGAAACTACTTTTCCAAGACGTATCACTACTTTTCCAAGACGTATCGATTGTTCACCCTGTGTATGTTACCAGCCTCGAATCTGAACCACTGCTACTCGGAACAGACCTGATGGATCGTTTGATCCCTTTAATGGATTGGAAGACCAACCAAGTATGGTCCCAGGCAATTGTGCAGTCTCCACCGACCACACTGTCGTCTCCAACCGCTGACTGCAACAGTCACCCACAAGAACCATCTATCACAAGGACCCCATTTGAAAAAGCTGTCTAGACACTTCTCGTTGCTGTATCTGACCCAAGGAGATATTATGATATCTCGTAACCTTCAATCAGCAAACCTGATTGAAAAGCACGATACTGTTGCTGAGATGAACTTCTCTTGTCCAGACACTACCGCAAGCACTGCAGGCGTCTCAGGATTAAAAGCATCAAGGCGCAGAGTGTACTTTGCTTCCGATGATACATTTTCCGATTTGAGGGGGACTGAAACCCTGTACAATGAATCGAACGGCATCAGTCCTGCAGCTGACCCGATGATTCGCAGGTACTGGAACGGTCGCTACACACGGACGCTGTGGTGACTGACAGGCCTCGACAGCCACTGAGCGTTTTGAAGCAAAAACACCAGGAGATTTGGTTGAATGGTTACAGCCAATCTACAACCTACGTGGCTGCTGACAACTTGTACACAGGGTCCGACCTTTTCATTTGTGCCTCGGAGACCCACAACAACCGCTGGTGGGGGGGTCCTGAGACACAACGGGGGGAATACCAGCCCAGACCCATGAGCCTCCTCGAGGCCGCTAGGGGGGTCGAGACTACGTGCAGCACCATACAAGGCCGCCAGAGCAGGAAAAAAATCTTGTTGTAAACTTTCCCATGAGAACAGAGAGGAGCGGATAGGCCCTTCGATGGGGATAACTCAGAACACATCTGAGATATCACTGAGGTGTAATACACTGGTCGTAAAAGAAGTCCAGTGGACCTTTCCACCTCCAAAACAAATGGCAACAATAATGATTATTTGCCATGTGTAGTAGCCAATACAATGCAACTAGTAAAGTGCTCTAATCATTTATTCCGGTAGAATAACATTTCAGAACAAATCGGTAGGATACCTGGTCCCCTTGAGTACCAGTACCAATGCCAGCAACAGTTAGTCCAGCTACAATCAGTAAGAAGGTTAGAGACCTAACAAATCAAATTGAGCTTGACAACAGCGAGAGAGTAGTTAGGAGTCACTCAGATTGCAACACATGGAAGGGAATCTCCAGAGCACTCTCTCAATGGTTAACACACATGCCACTAATAAATAGAACCCTCCATTCAGGAGGAAAGTTATTAGAAGTCATGAACCATGATCACACCGCGTACGACTGGTTCAGTGCTTAGAGTACTTCCGTCGTGAGGTTAACTCATCCATGGATAACAGAGCTATGAAATAGACTTCTTCTTTCCATATCGCCCCTACAATAGTGGAAGACACAGTGACTTGTAGTAAAACCACTACAGACTCCCTTGACACCAATTCTGACTGACCTCCAGGCATTGACCTGAAAATTACCTGATTGCGTCAGACTCATTCTGAACAAGTTGTAGGAGACCAGGATACTTGGTTTTCTTCCCTTGGCATGCACGCTTGTGTAAGCAGAAACGCACATGTACAACGGTACATTCAATGAGGATTGTGGCTAGGATCACTTAAGGGTCTGAGCAAAACACCAGCCTGGGTAAAATTGAAAATTTACCCTGAGGCTTTTGACCCTACTGCCACCGTACTCACCAGTTTCTCCCCAGAAGTCCATAGGTCTTGTAGACTGCCAAAAACTAGTGCCTTACAGCTGTAGACTTAGCATTTAGTTATCAACTTAGGATAGTGTCCTAAGCAACACACTGCAAATTAGGTATGCCCTAGACATGACATTAGCGACAATGCCATGATAGTCATTTTGCCAAGAACTTGGATGTATATAGAATACAGTCCAATTAGATGATTAAGGTGTGATGACTACATTTTGTATTTATCTTTTGTTTATGCTTTTATTCATTTTCTTTCATTTTCTTTGACACTTAGGAAGTTATAGAGCCATAAACAACTTCCCCATACAACCATCTGGTGGTGCCACAACGCTACTCATTTGGGAGGAAACATAATTATATATTTTGTGAGTGTGTGTGTGTTGTTAACATCTGCCTAAATTACTGCCCAGATCCTCCAGTCTGGATGACCAGACGACAGGTCCGGAACGGCGATCCCCAACCCGGACATCAATCAATCAATCAAATTTCTTTATAAATAAAGCCCTTCTTACATCAGCTGATGTCACAAAGTGCTGGACAGAAACCAAGCCTAACATCCCCTGGCCATTCCTGTGGTACGTTGCAGCATCCAGAAACCCTACCAAGGTAAACCACCAGAGGGGGACAGCAACGATGACCCACAACCAGGAAAACCCACTGTCTTTTTTTATGTTTGTTTGCTTCTTGCAGGACCCCCCACCACCACCAGTTTATGACCTATCATAAATACCGAAACTCTTTCTCCACTCTACAGAATGGACTTTTGGAAAGCCCTTTTGTTACCACAGAGAAAGACTCTACATGATGGTAACATCAAAAATTTGAACAATGATACAATATTTCTGAAATGGAAGGGTCCGTTGGTACTTAAAGAATATGATGTCAGATCAGTCATTGTTTTGGTAGATTGTTACTGATGATAGGACGACAGAATTGTATCTTTGAAAGTCTACACATTCTAGTTGTCAGATTTACATCAAAATGTTGCAAATTTTGTGATTAAACATGAAACTATTTGTGAGAAGATAAAATGTGATTTTAGCTTCTAAATGAGAGAATTGTTTCATAAGTTAACTTATGATCAATCAGTAACCCCACCCACGGGAGCACAGATGTTGGTTAGAAGGGTGAAACATGCCCCTTCTCCTCCCCAGTACAAAAGCCCCGGTAACAATCATTAACATTTAGTTCCAGAAATGTGAGGACTGCTGTCCGAATGTTTAGAAGGGCGAATTTCAACATGGAGGTGACGATCACCATGCTAAAATGGTGAATTTCGACTAGACCAGCCAGAATATAGCACAAGCTGGTTATGGCAGCTTGGTATGAGCTTTGAACTATTATTTTCTAAAGAAGAAGTGATAGATCCTAGATGTCGCATTATCAGCTGCAGCTGTAAATGTACGTGGCCTAGGAAAGGACAGGCGATCTCCTAAGAACGACAGGGTACTTCAATGTATCCGCTCTACAACACTACGACCAGAAAGATTCTTCAAAGGACAATGGCGATCTCTGCTGGGCAAACCGGTCTTTCATCTATCGAAGTGCAGCTCTGAGTAAATATATATCTTGCATTTTCCTTTTCCGAATGGGCGGGTATTAAAATGCAAAAGATTCTGTATTTATGGTAGCATAGCTTCTCAAGGTTTTTATTCGGAAGACAGCAGCTCTATAAACATGCTTCCGTGGTGCCCAAGGTTATTAATGAGTTGCATGGTTTAATTCAATCAGACGCTCAAGGTCCTAAACACTATCATAACCACCATCGCTAAGAAACAGTTCTGTGCAGCCGTCTTCGTCAACCTGATAGCATGCAACCCCCGAAATACCCAAAGGGGACGTAAACAGAATAATTAGCGTAGCCGGCGCTACACAAAACGCAGAAATAAAATATAAAACATTCATTACCTTTGACAAGCTTCTTTGTTAGCACTCCTATATGTCCCATAAACATCACAATTGGGTCTTTTTGTTCGATTAAATCCGTCCATGTATACCCAAAATGTCCATTTATGAAGCCCGTCTGATCAGGAAAAAACTGCTTTCCAAAACGCAACGTCATTTTTTAAAATTAAAAAAGTTGCCTATAAACTTTGACAAAACACTTCAAACTACTTTTGTAATCCAACTTTAGGTATTAGTAAATGTTAATAATCGATCAAATTGATCACGGGGCGATCTGTATTCGATAGCAGCAAGTCTTGAAATCATGGTCCATATTCTCCCTTCCATAACTTCCCCCGGTGTACCCGAAGACAGGAAGTGCCTATTCCTCATCTAACCAAGGATAAACTTCAACTCAATTGCCAGTACTGGCGACATCGTGTGGAAGCTGTATGCATTGTAAACTGGACGCTATCTATTTTCCCTTGCCATAGACAATACAGAGACTGGCGGAGGGATATTTTTTGTGTGTTTTTTGTGAATAGTTTTCCTTGGGATTTTGCCTCCTACACACGTTCTGTTATAGTCACAGACATGATTTAACCAGTTTTAGAGACTACAGAGTGTTTTCTATCCACACATACTAATCATATGCATATACTATATTCCTGGCATGAGTAGCAGGACGTTGAAATTTTGCGCGATTTTTAACAAAAAGCTGCAAAAATTCGCAGCCTCTTTAAGAGGTTTAAAGGTATAATTAATTTCAAATTCCTTATATTAAGCAAACCAGACAGCACAATTTTCTTTTTTTAAAATTAACAGATAGCTAGGGGCACACACATAATTTACAAACAAGGCGTTTGTGTTTAATGAGTCTGTCAAATCAGAGGCAGTAGGGATGACCAGGGATTTTCTCTTTAAGTGCGTGAATTTGACAATTTTCCTGTCCTGCTACAGTAAGCATTCAAAATGTAACAAGTACTTTTGGGTGTCAGGGAAAATGTATGTGTCACGCCCTGGTCTTAGTATTTTGTGTTGATATATTTATTTGGTCAGGCCAGGGTGTGACATGGGGTTATTTTGTGTTGTGTTGTGGTATTTGGGGTTTTAGTAGGTATTGGGATTGTGGCTGAGTAGGGGTGTCTAGCATAGTCTATGGCTGCCTGAGGTTCTCAATCAGAGTCAGGTGATTCTCGTTGTCTCTGATTGGGAACCATATTTAGGTAGCCTGGGTTTCACTGTGTGTTTGTGGGTGATTGTTCCTGTCTCAGTGTTTGTTGTCACCAGATAGGCTCAGTCACTTTGGATTTTCTTTTTTCATTGTTTTGGAAGAGAAGAGAACGAGCGCCATTCTCCTTGCGGAGATGGTGCAAAATACATCAACACGGTCGGTCCCTGGGATTGGGCTGGCCAACACGATTTGTTTTGCTTGGAAGGAAAAGGAGTTGGAGCCTTTAGGACGGGAAACTTTTGGAAGGATAATATTGATGGGGATTCTAAAGCTGACGGTGAAGGACGTGTTTTGTTTCCAAGGCAACCCGTTGGAGGGAGCATACGACGTGGCACTATATACAGAGGAGAAACACGATGATATCCTGAGAAGGGCAAGAGCAGTGGGAGGCGAGAGGCCGATGAGCCACTATGAAATAACAAGCCTGGCGAAGAATAACTTTAGGGTTGTAACTGTCAACATTTACAACCCATACGTTAAGGATGAAGAGGTGAGGGCCTTTCTGGGGAGATACATGGATAACGTCTCCTCAGCAAGGCACCTCAAAGACTCCCTTGGGTTTTGGAATGGGAGGAGAGGCTTCCAGGCCCTCCTCAGAGAGGACCCAAAGGGACATGGTGGCTACCTCCATCCTCCTGCTATGTTCTCCCTAGGGGCTGACAGGGGGACGTTGTTTTATGCACGTCAGCCCCCATTTTGCAGGCGCTGTATGGCCTACGGCCACATATTCGCCTCGTGCAGCACAAGAAAATGCAGATTTTGTGGATCTGAGGAACACGAGGCGAAGGATTGTGACAAGCCTAAGGCGTGCCATGGGTGTGGCTCGTCAGCACACCTGTGGCGGGGGTGCCCGGCTCGTCAGAGGTCATATGCGTCTGCGGCTGGGGGGGGAGCGGGGGATGGGGGAAGAAGAGGAGGGGAAGGAAGCAAGCCTCATGACCAGAGTACAGGTCCAGAGGGGAAGGCCGCAAGGAAGGAGGAGGAGCAAGAAGCGGCGGATGGAAGAGAGAAGGAAACGGAAGGCACGGGAGTAGGAGAACCAGGAAAAGCGGCGGAAGAAGGCAACCGAGTGGAGGAGCATGAGAGAGAAGAAAGCGAGGGAGGAGTGTTGGAGAAGGAGACGGTGGAAGAGCAAGTGGACTGGGGGGAAAGTGCCCTGGTGGAAGAGATGAGGGGTATGGTGGAGGAGCTGGTGGGGGGGGAGGGTGGTATCTCTCCACTGCTGCCATCACCAAAGAAGAGAATGAAGAGGAGGGTGCGATTGGCCGACAGTGAGAGGGAGGGGATGGCCAAGAGAGTGATGGGGGTGGGAGAAATCTCTGGGTTGCTGCTGGTTTCCCCTGGCCCTCAACTTCTGTTGGGTGGGGACACACCTAACAAGACTCAGGACTGGGTACAGGAGGAGGTGGGGAGTTTTTTGTTTGGGGACTCAGCCTCCCCGATTTTTTTCCAATCCAGCTGCAGCACTGGGGAGGGGGAGGATTGTGGGGGTAGACCCAGGGTGCAGGGCACCCCGGAGCCAAACACTATTCCTGCATCCTGGGTTGGTGAGATGGAGGAAGAGGGGGGGATGTCGGGAGTACGGATGGTGTTTTCACCGGTAGATATGGAGCAGGGGAGCATCGGGTGAGTCTCCTGTTTTTGATTTTTTTTTCTGTCTGGGTTTAGAATTTGAGTGTATTACATGTTTTTATTTGATTCTTTCATGGGGTCTAATTTTACTTTTGTTACTTTAAATGTAAGGGGTTTAAGGGATTTTGTTAAGAGGAGGGCGGTTTTTAGTTATTTGGAGGGTGTGGGGTTTGATTTTTGTTTTTTACAGGAGGTTCACCTGAGGGATGGAGGGGATGTTAGTAGGTTTAAGAGGGAGTGGGACAAGGGGGAGTCGGTTTGGGGTATTGGGGGGGTGCACTCATCGGGGGTAGGGATTTTGTGTGGGCACAGGGAGGTAAAAGTGGAGGATTCTTTTGTGGTAATGCAGGGGAGGGTTATAGGGGTGGATGTCACGATAAGGGATTGTAAATTTAGATTAGTGGTGGTGTATGGGCCACAGGTGGTGGCAGACAGGAGGGAGATGGTGGACTGTCTGACGCCCCTGTGTGTCACAAATAGGAAATTAGTGATAGGGGGGGATTTTAATACAGATTTAGGAATAGGGGGGGATAGCAGTGCAGGCGCCATTACCAGGCTAATGGCTTGCCATGGTCTGGTTGATGGTGGTCTGCACACTACTCCGAAAATGGCCGGTCCTACATGGCGCAACTCCAGGGGGGTTGAGCGGAGGCTCGACTATATTTTTGTACCCAGGTCTTTGGGTAAGTTGTCTGGGCGGCTGTTGCCTGTTTTCTTTTCGGATCACGACGGGGTGCTCCTGCAGGTGGGGTCGCCAGTCTGCCTCTTTGGTAGGGGGTACTGGAAGTTAGATCGGGATGTGCTGGAGGAGCAGGCTTTTGTTGACGGGTTTTATGATTTCTTTTGGAGGCTTGAAGGCCTCCGGTCCATGTGCGAGGGGGTGTTAGAGTGGTGGGAATTAGTTAAGGTGAGGATTAGGGCTTTTATAATAGGGTATTGCAAGAGGAAAAAAAGGGAGGAGAGGAGGGAGGTGGATCGTATCCAAAGGTTAATTGAACTCGAGTATGAGGCAGGCAACCTCGGCGGGTCGTTTGACTGGGAGAGATCCGCTACCCTAAAGGCGCAGCTCAGGGAGTTGCAGGAGAGGAAGGCTCGAGCTTTCCTGGAGCGTGCGCATAGTGGCTTTCTAGAACACAATGAGACTTGTTCCGCTATGTTCTTTAAGTCGGTTAGGGCCAGACAGAGTAGGAAGGTAATGCATGGCATTAGGGAAGAAAATGGTAGTATAGTTAGAGAACCAGAGGATATGGTCAGGGTGACAACTGATCATTTCCAAGGTTTATTTAAGGAAAGGGAAATAGATGTAGAGCAGGGAAATGTGTTTTTAGAACACTTGTCCAGGCGGTTCCCGGAGGACATTAGAGAAGTGATGGAGGCCCAGATTTCACTAGAAGAGGTTGAGAGCGCTCTTAGGAGGATGGGAAAAGGGAAGGTGCCTGGGATGGATGGGCTGCCGGCTGAGTTTTATCTCAAGTTTTGGGGTATACTTGGACCAGTGGTCCTCGAAGTCTTGAAGGCCATCCTTGAGACGGGGGTCCCGGGGGGATCAATGGCTGTTGGTGTGCTGTCACTTTTATATAAGAAGGGGGAAGTAACAGACCTTGGCAACTGGCGGCCATTGACCATGCTGTGCGTAGATTACAAGCTACTTGCAAAGGTTTTAGCAGACCGGTTGCACACAGCCCTTCCCTACATCGTTCATGAGGATCAGACGTGCGGGGTAGAGGGCTCTATTAGATGGAACCTACAGTTAATCAGGGACTCCATCGCTTGGGTTGAAGATAGAGGACTGCCTTTAATGGTAGCAGCGCTAGATCAGGCGAAAGCCTTTGATCGCGTGAATAGATCCTTTTTATTCAGAGTGTTAGGTTGATTAGGATTTGGGGAGAAGTTCATAGGATGGATTCGTACATTATATGTCGGAGCGGGGTGCCGAGTTAGTGTAAATAGTCACTTGGGTGACGTTTTTGACCTCTCGTCTGGGGTCAGGCAGGGGTGCCCACTCTCGGCTCTCCTCTTCGTTCTGTACATGGAGCCTCTGGGGGCTGCCATTAGGGCAGACACAGGGGTGGAAGGCTTGTTGATCCCTGGAAGTGGTGGGCTGCGTGTTAAGATGACGCAGTGCGCCGACGACACTTCCTTGCTGCTGTGCAAGGACTCGTGCCTGACAAGGTCCCTTGCCATCTTTGGGGATTTCACCCGAGCGTCGGGAGCGGTTCTGAACCATGCAAAGTCTTCCGTCAAGTTTTTCGGTAGATGGCGCGGTAGAACGGATGTGCCCGGGGGGTTATCTCTCTGTGAGGGGGCCCTGAGGATTCTCGGGGTCCATTTTGAGACCTCCAGCTCAGCGACGCTAAACTGGAACATGCGTATCGCAGTGGTACAGAGGAAGCTAGCAATGTGGAAGGCTAGTATTTGTCTTTTATGGGCAAAGTCCTGGTCCTAAAGGTGGATGTGTTGCCGTCTCTTTTGTATTTGGCGTACATCTACCCATTGCCGGCTTGTCTGAGGAGGCCTCTAGTGAGGCTTGTGTTTCAGTTCATGTGGAGTGGCAGGTGCGAGTGGGTCGCCAGGGCACGCATGCTCTGTCCCATCAGGGAGGGAGGTAGGGGGGTACCACATTTCCCCCTCAAGCTGGACGCAATTTTTGTTTCTTTCTTGTTAACAGAGATTGCTCATCCAGTGATACACCCGTCCGGTTACCTCCTGCGGGTGTTCTTCTCGTATCAGGCGAGAAGCGTAATGGTGTGGTCTAACACGGGTCCTCGGGCGGAACAGCTGCCGTGGCACTTTGGTCATGCGGCCAAGTGGCTGCGTGCACACCCTGAGGTTGAAGTTGCCCGAGTAGGTTTTGATCACAGGCACCTGTACGAGGAGGTCAGAAAGGCAGGGAGTCCCGGCGCCTGTAGTGGGCATCTCGGAAGTGGTCTGGGAGGGAGTGCAGGCGCGGGGTCTGGACAACAGGCTCAAGGACCTGAATTGGTTGAGCCTCCATAAGTGCTTGCCGGTACGTTCCATCATGTACCGGTATAGTTTGGTGCAATCCCCCACCTGTCCAAGATCCTCTTGTGGCAGGGAGGAGACTGTGCGCCATGTCTTTTGGGACTGTGCCTTTGCCGGAGTAGTATGGGCTAGGGCACGGGTGTTGTTATGTTTGGTAAGGGGGGATTTTGTATTGACGTGGGCCAGGTTAGAGAGAGGTGTAGGGAGAGCGAGAGGGACGGATAGGGACAGGTTTCTGCTCTGGCTTCTCATGAGTCTCTTTAAACGGGGGCTGTGGGAAGCCAGGCAGAACATGGTGAAGACAGGGAGAGATTGGGGGGTGGAAGGGATAGTGAGGAGGGTGGAAGGAGATTTGAGGGGGAGGATGAAGAGGGAGGAGAGGAAGTGGGGGCAGCATGCTGCTCGGGAGAGGTGGAAGGGGGGTTTAGGGCTGGGTCATTTAGATTTGTAAGGGGATAGATTAGGGACGTGGAGATAGGGAAAGGTAGTTTGTAGGGTGACAGGGAGGGAAGATGCTCCCCTGAGGTTTGTTTGGGGTTTTTGTTTTGTTTAGTTAAATTAAAATACCATTGTTGAAGTATGTATGAAAATTATGAGTTGTAAAGAATGAATGGTATTGAAGGTAATAAATAATTTTTTATAAAAAAAATATAAAAAAAATAGGCTGTATAGGTTTTCACGTTCCGTTTCTTGTTTTTGTATTTTGTCGTGTTTATTCATTTCATTAAACATGTATCGAACTAACCACGCTGCATTTTGGTCCGACTCTCCTTCGACGGAAGAAAGCCGTAACAGAATCACCCACCACACACGGACCAAGCAGCGTGGTGACAGGCAGCGAAAGGAGGAATGGACATGGGAAGACGTTTTGGATGGCAAAGGTTGTTACACTTGGGAGGAGATACTGGCTGGAAGAGATCGCCTCCCATGGGAACAGGTGGAGGCACTTAGGAGAGCAGAGGCAGCCGGAGATAGGAGCCGACGATACGAGGGAACATGGTTGGCAAGGAAACCCGAAAGTCAGCCCCAAAAATTTCTTGGGGGGGGGGGGGGGCTCAGGGAGAGTGTGGCAGAGTCAGGGTTCAGACCTGAGCCAACTCCCCCCGTTTATCGTGAGGAGCAGCGATCGAAGGACTTCTGGACTTGGGAGGAAATATTGGGCGGAAAGGGACCCTGGGCACAGCCTGGTGAATATCGACGCCCCAAAGAAGAACTGGAGGCTGCGAAAGCGGTGAGGCGCTGGTATGAAGAGGCAGCACGGCGATGCGGATGGAAGCCAGAGAGTCCGCCCCAAAAATGTATTGGGGGGTGGGCTCAGGGAGAGTGTGGCAGAGTCAGGGTTCAGACCTGAGCCAACTCCCCCTGTTTATAGTGAGGAGCCAAGGAGGAGACCAGAACCAGAGCCGGTGTTAGAGGTGAGCGAAGCAGAGACTGTGAAGGAGTTAATGGGGAAATTGGAGGAGAGAGTAATGAGGGAGTTGCTAGTTTGGTGCTTTAGGTATGATATTCGTCCGACGGAGCGAGTCGGGGATTTGATGGCACCTGGGTCAGCGCTCCATACTCGTCCTGAGGTGCGTGTTAGTCGGCTGGTGAAGAGTGTGCCAGCCTCACGCACTAGGCCTCCTGTGTACCTACCTAGCCTTGCACGTCCTGTGCCAGTCCTGCTCTCAGGCTCTCCAGTACACCTTCACGGTTCGGTCCATCCTGTGCCACCTCCACACACCAGTCCTCCGGTGGCAGCTCCCCGCACCAGACTTCCTGTGCATGTCCTCTACCCAGTGCCAGCACCACGCACCAGGCCTTCAGTGCGCCTCGCCTGTTCAGCGCAGCCAGAGCCTTTCTCCTCTCCAGCGCTGTCGGAGTCTCCTGCCTGTTCAGCGCAGCCAGAGCTGCCAGCCTGCATGGAGCAGCCTGAGCTGCCAATCTGCATGGAGCAGCCAGAGCTGCCAGTCTGCATGGAGCAGCCAGAGATGCCAGTCTACATGGAGCTGCCAGTCTGCATGGAGCAGCCAGAGCTGCCAGCCTGCATGGAGCAGCCAGAGCTGTCAGCCTGCAAGCAGCCAGAGCTGCCAGTCTGCATGGAGCTGCCAGTCTGCATAAAGCAGCCAGAGCTGTCAGTCTGCATGGAGCAGCCAGAGCAGCCAGATCTGCCAGTCAGCCAGACTCTTCCAGATCTGCCAGTCAGCCAGACTCTTCCAGATCTGCCAGTCAGCCAGACTCTTCCAGATCTGCCAGTCAGCCAGATTCTTCCAGATCTGCCAGTCAACCAGACTCTTCCAGATCTGCCAGTCAACCAGACTCTTCCAGATCCGCCAGCCAGCCAGGATCTGCCGGAGCAAACTACCTGCCTGAGCTTCCCCTCAGTGCTGAGCTTCCTCTCAGTGCTGAGCTTCCTCTCAGTGCTGAGCTTCCTCCCAGTGCTGGGCTTCCCCTCAGTGCTGGGCTTCCCCTCAGTGCTGGGCTTCCCCTCAGTGCTGGGCTTTCCCTCAGTGCTGGGCTTTCCCTCAGTGCTGAGCTGCCCCTCAGTCCCGAGCTGCCCCTCAGTCCCGAGCTGCCCCTCAGTCCCGAGCTTCCCCTCAGTCCCGAGCTTCCCCTCAGTCCCGAGCTTCTCCTCAGTCCCGAGCTGCCCCTCAGTCCAGTGGGGTCCTTGGTGAGGGTTATTAGGCCTAGGTCGGCGGCGAGGGTCGCCAATCAAAGGACGCGTTACAGGGGGACTAAGACTTGGTTGGAGTGGGGTCCACGTCCCGAGCCGGAGCCGCCACCGTGGACAGACGCCCACCCGGACCCTCCCCTATGGGTTTTAGTGTGCGGCCGGGAGTCCGCACCTTGGGGGGGGGGGGGGGGGGGGGTTCTGTCACGCCCTGGTCTTAGTATTTTGTGTTTATATATTTATTTGGTCAGGCCAGGGTGTGACATGGGGTTATTTTGTGTTGTGTTGTGGTATTTGGGGTTTTAGTAGGTATTGGGATTGTGGCTGAGTAGGGGTGTCTAGCATAGTCTATGGCTGCCTGAGGTTCTCAATCAGAGTCAGGTGATTCTCGTTATCTCTGATTGGGAACCATATTTAGGTAGCCTGGGTTTCACTGTGTGTTTGTGGGTGATTGTTCCTGTCTCAGTGTGTTTGTATTCACCAGATAGGCTGTATAGGTTTTCACGTTCCGTTTCTTGTTTTTGTATTTTGTCGTGTTTATTCATTTCATTAAACATGTATCGAACTAACCACGCTGCATTTTGGTCCGACTCTCCTTCGACGGAAGAAAGCCGTAACAGTATGGAGTAAAAAGTACATTATTTTCTTTAGTAAAAATAAATAAGTACAGTAAAGTACAAAAAAATACTTAAGTTGTACTTTAGAGTATGTTTTACTTAAGTTCTTTACACCACTGGTGGTAATACAGTATCTCTCTAGGAGCTGAATTGAGAAAGAAAGGCAGTGCTGCTTTCAGATAATATTTCTCAATTCAAATCTTACTTTAACATTACAATTATTTCACAATACTGAATGCGGATCATCTCTTAGAGAGATAGGCTATTACCACCAAGTCTGCAAATATTGAGGCAGCTTACTCTAATTCGCATCCGATACAAATGCACTAAATCACCGGTTGAAGTGTTTCCAAGGGTAATGGAAACACTACAACCACTACATTTTTATTACACACTTGGTTTTAGCGGGATTTTCTTTTTATATAGGTGTGACGTCATTACGTCCAGCTGTTTTTATCGACACAAGATAGCAGAATAGGGTGCGTTTCCATTTAACTAACGGTGGAACAGGCTAAATATGATAACACAACAACAACTTGATGGCAGTAGACAACTACTGTAGCTAACTAGCCAGTAAGCTAGCTAGCAAAGCTAAAGGGATTGCAAACAGGTTAACATAAACCTAGCCAAACAACAACAACAATAACATTTTCAAAATAAGCTAGCTGGCTAGCATTTATGAAACCAGAAAACACGTTCCTCACACGCTAGGAACGTATCTCCTCCAACATTTAATGAAAAAAAATGACCTCTTGCTCCCAAAACACAAATTTTCTGGAGACTTGTGGGCGGAGTGCTGCTGACATCGCACACTGTAGGCACTTTTGGTAGCCTGATTGCATCCAGACCAAAGGCGACCCATCATTCATGGTTCACCTGTTTTGAGACACTCCTTTTTAGCCTAAAAAAAGTTTTGCATGTTATTTTTGCATTAATGTGTCCCATATCAGTTAGCAAACCATGAAAAAAAACATTGAAAAAAAAATCATTGAGTTAATAAAGCCGCATACAAACATGCAGGTGTTTCAGCCTAGCTCAGTACTTTCTGTGGTGGTGGGGCAGCCAGCGGAAAATATGGAGCGTAGGGGTTGGTAATGCTCTCTAGTTGAACCGGGATTTGCTCAGTGTTCTGTCACTCATGGGTACACTACATCACCGCCAAATCTAAGGGTAGAGCTCGAAGATTTGCGCCTCTTGGGTGCTGCCATAGAGTTACATTAGAAGTGCCAATCCAAGGAGGCTCAAGGTCATTGGCCACAGATAAAATGATGTCAAATCACGTTACATCTACAGCAGCTTTGATTGGACTGAACATGTCAACATCATACTTTTGTCACGAACCCCGCTTCCTGAGTCTGTGTTTGCCTGTGTTTCTGTCCTGGAGTGTGTTTCCGGTGTCCTGGAACGCACCCTGTCTGGTTGCCGGGCAGATTAGCTTGTTGGGAGATTGATGTTCACCCGCACCTGTATCCCATCAGTAATCTGCACACCTGTCCTGATCATCACCTCTCCCCTTCAAAAGCTCTGACCTGACATCCATTCCCTGCCGGATCGTTAGCCATGAACAGTATGTTGTGCCATAGTATCAGCCTCAAGTTGGATAGAATTTGTTTTGTTGTTTTGTACGTCTTGCTTGCCTTCAACTTATCTCCGTTTGTTCTGTCTTCAGTTACCCACCCGGATCATTTACCCCATTCCCGCCTGGTCATCGGAGGATTCCGCTTCCCCATTGGATCCACCTATTTACTCCCATCAACTCACCACCGCTGCCCGCTACGCCACCTGGATGTATCTACCCACTCACATTCACTTGTAAATAAATACTCACCTTCTTCCTACTCTCCTTGTCCTGGTCTGCTTCTGGGTTCGATTTTGAAGAAACGTGACAGAACGATCCGGCCAAGGATGAACCCAGCGGACCTGGATTCTGTTTGCCATGCCATTACCCAGCAGGGGAAGACACTGGGACAACACTACAGGAGATAGCGGGTGCAATCCAGAATTTATCTGCTAGCTTGACACAGATCCAGGATCAGCTCAGTTTGCCGGCGATTCATTCACCACCTGTTTCACCCATCTCACCTGCCGTGTCTGATGCGGTTTCCTTCCGTGAACCCAAGGTACCGACGCCTGATAAATATGAAGGGGATTTGGGAAGATGCCGTTCGTTTCTTATGCAGTGTGGGTTAGTGTTTGATCTGCAGCCCCATTCTTACGCCACTGACAAGGCTAGGATAGCCTTTGTTATTGAACTGCTGCGTGGAAGAGCTCTGGAATGGGCTTCAGCCGTTTGGGAACGACAGGAGACCTGCATGGCTTCATACCAGGAATTCACGGGAGAGATGAGAAGGCTTTTTGACCATCCAGTCCGAGGTAAGGACGCAGCTAAACGTTTGTTCACTCTTCGCCAAGGAGCTTGCAGTGTGGCAGACTTTGTGATAGAATTCAGGACATTGGCTGTGGAGAGTGGTTGGAATGAGGAATCACTACAAAGAGTTTTTTACCAGGGGTTGTCGGAGCAACTCAAGGACGAGCTGATCTCCTATCCAGAGCCTAGTGACCTAGATAGTTTGGTTACCTTAGCTATTCGGGTAGATAATGGAGTCCGAGAGAGAAGGAGGGAGAAGCAGTGGGGTCCATCTAATCAATCTGAGACTCGGTTACCATTCGGGTCAGGAAGTGGACCAGAACGGGTTGATCATTTTCCCTCACACGGGATTAGTGGAGGAGTCCTGCCGCCAGATCCTGAACCTATGCAAGTGGGGCAGTACGGGTTAACTAAGGACGAGCGCCAACGTAGACGTGAGACCAACAGCTGCCTCTACTGTGGTAGCTCGGGACATTACATCTCCGTTTGACCTAGATAGTTTGGTTACCTTAGCTATTCGGGTAGATAATGGAGTCCGAGAGAGAAGGAGGGAGAAGCAGTGGGGTCCATCTAATCAATCTGAGACTCGGTTACCATTCGGGTCAGGAAGTGGACCAGAACGGGTTGATCATTTTCCCTCACACGGGATTAGTGGAGGAGTCCTGCCGCCAGATCCTGAACCTATGCAAGTGGGGCAGTACGGGTTAACTAAGGACGAGCGCCAACGTAGACGTGAGACCAACAGCTGCCTCTACTGTGGTAGCTCGGGACATTACATCTCCGTTTGTCCTCAGCGCCCGTTAAACTGCTCGGCTCGTTAAGTTTGGGAGGTTTGTTAGCGAGCCAGTTTCAACCTCTCAAGAGCCCTGTCAGACCTCGTTTTCCTGCTACCCTCATAAATAAGAATCAGAGTTTAGCGATTAACGCTTTCATCGATTCAGGTGCCGATGACAGCTTCATTGATGCCGACTTAGTGGAACAGCTGGGGCTTTCCAAGGAGCAACTACCGGAAGCCATTGAAGCAACCACTCTGAACGGCAGTAGTCTGGCACGTATCACTATGAGGACCGAACCGGTTAAGATGTTGTTGTCGGGGAATCATTCAGAGGTTATTTATTTTTTCATTTTGCCTTCCCCCCATGTTCCTCTGGTTCTTGGATACCCCTGGCTAAGAGAACACAATCCTTCGTTCGATTGGGTGACTGGTAAGGTGACTAGTTGGAGCATTGAGTGCCATGCTAACTGCCTCAGGACTGCCTGTTCTCATGCTGTCCCCAGTCGGGTCAGTGAGTCTGCTCCTCCTGATTTGTCCCTGGTTCCTGAAACATATCATGAGTTTGGTGAGGTGTTCAGTAAGCAGAAAGCTCAGTCACTTCCTCCCCACCGACCTTATGATTGTACAATTAAGCTGTTCCCTGGAGCTGCCTTTCCCAAGGGACGGTTATACAGTATTTCTCGACCTGAGCGGGAAGCCCTGGAGACCTACATAAAGGAGTCTCTTGCTGCAGGTCTCATTCGTCCCTCATCATCACCCCTGGGAGCTGGATTTTTTTTTGTGAGTAAGAAGGATGGCTCTCTTCGACCGTGTATTGATTATCGGGGGTTGAATGATATTACGGTAAAAAACAAGTACCCCTTGCCCTTGATGAGCTCCGCTTTCGATTCTTTACAGGGTGCTACTGTGTTTACGAAGCTTGATCTACGCAATGCGTATCATCTGGTTCGGATCAAAGAGGGGGACGAGTGGTTGACTGGATTCAATACACCTATGGGACATTTCGAGTACCAGGTGATGCCATTTGGACTTTCCAACGCTCCAGCAGTGTTCCAAAGTTTGGTGAATGACGTGCTGAGGGATATGATCGGTCTGTTTGTGTTCGTTTACCTGGATGACATCCTGATTTTCTCCAAGGAGCTTTCCAGCCACATCCAGCATGTTAAACAGGTTCTGCAGCGGTTATTGGAGAACCGTCTGTTTGTGAAGGCAGAGAAGTGTGATTTTCACGCCCACACTACATCCTTCCTCGGGTACATCATCTCCAGGGGTGAGATCAAGATGGACCAAGAGAAGGTTTGGGCGGTTCGGGATTGGGCCCGGCCCGGTACGAGATTGCAGCTCCAGAGATTCCCGTGATTACAGCCGGGTGGCCGCCCCTTTAACTGCTCTGACGTCTTGCACCAGAAAATTCTGTTGGACTCCTGAGGCAGACCGAGCATTTCTGAACTTGAAGAGCCGATTCACCAACACGCCGATTCTATCTCAACCTGACACTTCCCGTCAGTTTGTTGTTGAGGTGGACGCGTCTGATGTGGGGGTGGGCGCCATCCTGTCACAGCGTAGCTCCGCTGACGGTAAACTCCATCCCTGCGCCTTCTACTCTTGTCGTCTTTCACCAGCGGAGAGAAACTACGATGTGGGTAACCGGGAGCTTCTCGCTGTGAAGCTTGCCTTGGAGGAGTGGCGTCACTGGTTGGAGGGAGCGGAGCAACCGTTTGTGGTCTGGACTGACCACAAGAATCTGGCTTACGTGCAATCGGCTAAACGTCTCAACTCCCGTCAGGCCAGGTGGGCTTTGTTTTTTGGACGCTTCAATTTTTCCCTGACGTTCCGACCTGGGTCGAAGAACGGCAAAGCGGACGCCTTGTCCCGGATGTTCTCCAAGACGGATGAGAGTGGGGCCAAGACTGAGACGATTCTTCCCCAGAACCTTGTCGTGGGAGCCGTTACATGGAAGATTGAGGAGGATGTGATGGCGGCCCTTCGGACGCAGCCCGGCCCCGGTAACGGTCCACCCGGTCGGTTGTTCGTGCCTGAGTCGGTCCGTTCTGCTGTTCTTCAGTGGTCCCACGCCAGCAAGATAGCTTGTCACCCTGGCGTTGCTCGGACTATGGCGCTACTGCGCAGACGATTTTGGTGGCCTGCCATGGGAGAAGATACCCGGAGGTTTGTTGCCGCATGTCCTGTTTGTGCTCAGAACAAAAGTACCAATCGGCCCAGCTCTGGGCTTCTTCACCCCCTACCTATTCCTCGGCGACCTTGGTCGCATCTGGCCCTGGATTTTGTCACGGGATTGCCCCCTTCTGTTGGGAACACGGTCATTCTGACCATTGTGGACAGATTCAGCAAGTTTGCTCATTTTGTCCCTCTCTCCAAGCTTCCATCTGCCACGGAGACGTCCGAGATCCTTGTTAGGGAGGTTTTCAGGGTCCACGGATTGCCCAGTGACATTGTTTCTGACCGTGGTCCTCAATTTACCTCTGCTGTCTGGAAATCCTTCTGTTTGGCCATTGGAGCTACAGTCAGTCTCACTTCTGGATTTCACCCACAATCTAATGGTCAGGCGGAGAGAGCCAACCAGAAGATGGAGTCCACGCTGCGTTGTCTTGTCTCCTCTGATCCCACCTCTTGGTCAT
Source organism: Oncorhynchus kisutch (assembly GCF_002021735.2). Classification (NCBI taxonomy): domain Eukaryota; kingdom Metazoa; phylum Chordata; class Actinopteri; order Salmoniformes; family Salmonidae; genus Oncorhynchus; species Oncorhynchus kisutch. The sequence goes on along the minus strand of NC_034186.2, from coordinate 44,411,811 downwards.
CTCAATTACCCTGGGTCGAGTATGCCCATAATACCCTTCCTTCATCTGCCACTGGGATGTCCCCCTTCCAATGCCTGTACGGATACCAACCTCCCTTGTTTCCTTCTCAGGAGAGGGATCTTTCGGTTCCTTCTGTCCAGGCCCACATTCGTCGTTGCCACCGGACCTGGCATCGGGCCAGGAAGGTTCTCCTTAGAGTTTCTGACCGGTATCAGATCCAGGCGAATCGTCGCCGTATTCCTGCTCCCGCTTACACCATCGGAGATAAGGTTTGGTTGGCTACACGGGATCTTCCTCTACGGACTGAGTCGAGGAAACTGTCACCGAAGTTCATTGGTCCGTTTGTGGTGGAGAGAATCATTAACCCTGTTGTGGTCCGACTCAAATTGCCGGCAACGCTTCGAGTACACCCCACTTTTCATGTCTCCTGCCTCAAGCCGGTTCTCATCAGTCCTCTGTTGCCTCCTCCTCCTCGTCCTCCTCCTCCTCGGATGATCGGAGGTGGTCCTGCCTACACGGTGCGCCGCATAATGGATTCCAGACGGCGGGGTCGAGGTTTCCAATATCTCGTGGATTGGGAAGGATATGGTCCAGAGGAGAGGAGTTGGATTCCTCGGCGTCAGATCCTTGATGACGACCTGCTTCGTGACTTCTACCGCCTCCACCCTGGCGCTCTAGGTAGTCCGCCCGGTGGCGTTCGTCGGAGGGGGGGTACTGTCACGAACCCCGCTTCCTGAGTCTGTGTTTGCCTGTGTTTCTGTCCTGGAGTGTGTTTCCGGTGTCCTGGAACGCACCCTGTCTGGTTGCCGGGCAGATTAGCTTGTTGGGAGATTGATGTTCACCCGCACCTGTATCCCATCAGTAATCTGCACACCTGTCCTGATCATCACCTCTCCCCTTCAAAAGCTCTGACCTGACATCCATTCCCTGCCGGATCGTTAGCCATGAACAGTATGTTGTGCCATAGTATCAGCCTCAAGTTGGATAGAATTTGTTTTGTTGTTTTGTACGTCTTGCTTGCCTTCAACTTACCTCCGTTTGTTCTGTCTTCAGTTACCCACCCGGATCATTTACCCCATTCCCGCCTGGTCATCGGAGGATTCCGCTTCCCCATTGGATCCACCTATTTACTCCCATCAACTCACCACCGCTGCCCGCTACGCCACCTGGATGTATCTACCCACTCACATTCACTTGTAAATAAATACTCACCTTCTTCCTACTCTCCTTGTCCTGGTCTGCTTCTGGGTTCGATTTTGAAGAAACGTGACAACTTTCAAAATCTTAGCAGCAGTCATCATCATGAATCAAGTCGACAATCTAACGGACAATCCTTTTTAATCATTGTCATATGAAGAAAAAGAATGAAGAGAAATTATAGGTACATAAACATTACACAACAAGTTGGAAATCACGAATTCAACAATCAGTGGTTTGGAAGGAATCACTGAAAGCATTGCAAAGCAATCACTAGCCTGCAATTCAGTGGATTGAGTGTGTGGTCCCAGGTATGAGTTTAAAGGTCTCTTTTCCAAGCTTAAAAGGATAAACATTCAACATCAAAATAAATAATAAATAAATAAATAAATATCAAATAAATAAAAATGTATTTGTCACATTCACATGGTTAGCAGATGTTAATGCGAGTGTAGCGAAATGCTTGTGCTTCTAGTTCCGACAATGCAGTAATAACCAACAAGTAATCTAACTAACAATTCCAAAACTACTGTCTTATACACAGTGTAAGGGGATACAGAATATGTACATAAGGATAAATGAATGAGTGATGGTACAGAGCAGCATAGGCAAGATACAGTAGATGGTATCGAGTACAGTATATACATATGAGATGAGTATGTAAACAAAGTGGCATAGTTAAAGTGGCTAGTGATACATGTATTACGTAAGGATACAGTCGATGATATAGAGTACAGTATATACGTATGCATATGAGATGAATAATGTAGGGTAAGTAACATTATATAAGGTAGCATTGTTTAAAGTGGCTAGTGATATATTTACATCATTTCCCATCAATTCCCATTATTAAAGTGTCAGTGTGAGTGTGTTGAGTTGAGTTGAGTTGAGTCAGTGTCAGTGTGTTGGCAGCAGCCACTCAATGTTAGTGGTTGCTGTGGTTGCTGTCTGTCCAGCATGACTTCTGCCACGCTCAACATAACTGGAAACTCAAAACTGGGAAATCTGACTTCAGTGAGTTCAAGACAACTGGGAACTCTGGAAAAAACAACCTCTGACTGGGAAAATACATATTGAAATTGTAAACCGGGAAATCGGGCCTCTTTCTAGAGCTCCGACCTGAAGATCACTGACATCATCATGATTCGACCATGTTTTTCCCCCAGTTGTCTTGAAAGCACCATAAATCCAGAGAATGCCAGACTTTGATGTTTGATGACAAAGTTTGCCCATGAAGGATCGCCACCCCACCTTCCTGTTCAAGTGAGAACAGCACAACAAGGTGAGTCCAATTATGTCTTGTATGCTGCTGCATAAATTATGTAATATGCCAGGGAAATATGTACACTGTAGCTAACAAAGTCATATTTATTGTATGTTGTGTAGTAAGCTGTTTGTAGCCCATGTGCCTCACCCTAATAATTTGATCCCTTTTCCACATGTAGCTAATAGCCTGTTTTAGAGAAATGTAATCATCGAATATTTTAAGAGCTTCCATTGTCTGGTCATATTCTCTCTTTATTTATCCTACAGTTCTGACTTGGTGTACAGGGAGAATATTGTAAAAACGGCCCATCTTTAGAATTCTGTCGCTGTTCATCTCAAAAGTGCTGAACAAATAGATATATTGACTACGTCCATCCTAGCTCGCTCATTAATGCCTTAATCGACATTGCGGATTGTCTCTTATCCGCTCGTTGTCCCCTTAACCCATAGTTTCAATTGCTATTAGACACCACATTTGTTTAAGAAGGTCAGCCATATCAGCTGTTTTTTTAAAGGCAGTAAATGAGGATGAATGAACTGTTTCACTGCCGACAAGGCTTCGCTGATAGCCAGGTGTAAGGTTTTGTGACTGCTGTTGGGACAGCTTTATGTAAGCCCTAAAAGTCTGTGGGCACTATTTGTCACAGTTATAGTGTAATTAATGTATTGTTTAGTGTTATAGTGATTTTTTTGTGATATTTTTTGCCCCACCAAGATTTACAAGCTAAAATCTCCACTGATCCAGACTGAAGAGAAATCTGCACATAATGTGTCCCTGAGATCACCTGAAGTGGTCAGCCAGATCTGAACCCAATCCAACCACAATGCAACTTTTGTTTGTCTAGACCTGTAGTTTTTATGCTTTCTGCGTATTATGATATCAGGTCAATGTCCCATGTAAGTGTCAAGTGTAGACACAGCCGTAGAATAGCTAAGTGCCCTCCCGAGTCACTTTATACACAGAAGATCTCTGCTAAACATAGAATCACATGGTTTAGCTCAGGGGTAGTCAACCCTGTTCATTAGCTGCAGTCCAACCACATTAGTTTTATCCCCCCAGCCCTTGCACTAGCTACTTTCCCTCTGGAATCCCAGTCAAAGTGCAATTCATAAATGTTGTCACCTTGGCCCTCGATTTAGTGCTAGGAAGCTAGTGAAGAACTTTGATCAATTGTGGGGTTGATATGATCCACAATTCAATGCAAACTGTAGTCACATGTCAAACTCCGGTGGCCATGAAGTGTAAAATTTAACTGACACTGCTGCATTTTCAGCATGTCTGACAAAATTATGATTCTAGCTTGCTAAAAAATATATATACTGTAGATACCATTGCTTTTATCTTGAGTAAATTGGCTTAGTCTTGTAGTGAAGAGCCTAAAACGTAGCTAGATTCATAAACATATTTTTGGAATTCTGAAATGTATCGGAATAAATGACCAAACTATTAAACTAGCTTGCCAGCTTGCCAGCTATGGGTAGCTAGCTACCTAACAGGAGTGCTAGCTAGCTATGTTAGCTTGCTAGGTGCATTAATAGATTTAGGTGGGTTGCTATGAAGCTCAACTTCAAGATTTCCACAAAGGACTTGCCTCTCTGTTCATCACTCTCCCTCGCTTGGGAAAGGGACATTTTAAGGTACACTCGAATGTAACAATGTAAAACGTCATTCAAGAGCTGAGGGCTTAGGGCTGTCTACTTCCCTGCAGCCCTGGAGTGAGGATTCTGTTCCAGCTAGGTACCTCAACTGACCAACTGAGCAAATTGATCAGTTCAGTGATTGCCTAAATTCAACACACCTGGTCTTCCAGTTCAGTTCAACCAAAAACATGAAGTGCCTGCGGCACTCCAAGACCTGGGTTGCCTACCCGTTGTTTAGCCTATCCATCTCTCTGTGACCACGATAACTACAGAACAAAGTTGACGACAAATAAAAAGTTGCCAGTGTCTTTGCAATTGATTCAAACAAGCAACATATACAAATACACAGTTGCCAATGTCTTTGAAATTGATACAAACAAGTGGCATATAAAAAAAAAACTTCAAATGAAAATCGAGAGGATTGCATTAAAATATAAACAGTAGGCCTAAGCTACAAGCCTATTTAGTGGCGATTTTTAGCATGTAAATCTTGGTGGGGCTAAAAAAAAAGAAAAGTGGGTTGCATGCCAGCAAAGCCACTAAACAACACAACACTAAACAATACATTAATTGCACTAAAGCGGTGACAAAAAGTGCCCACAAACTGTTAGGGCCGACATAAAGCTGTCACAACAGCAGAGTTCCAACAGCAGTCCCAAAACCTTACCACTGCTACCCCTGGCTTTCAGTGGAGCCTTGTCTGGCAGCGAAACTGTTCATTCAGCCTCATTTACTGCCTTTAAAAAAACATAGCTGATATGGCTGACTTGCTTAAACAAATGTGGTTGGTGCTGACAATTGAGATGTACAAACTATGGCATATGGGGACGACAAGTGGATAAGAGGAAATCCTTCATTTCGATTAAGACATTAATGAGCGAGTGGAAGTAGTTAATATAACTAATTGTTCAGCACTTTGAAATGTACAGTGACAGAATTTAGAACATGGGCCGTTCTTACAGTTTACTCCCTGTACAACAAGTCAGAACCGTAGGATAAATAAAGGGGGCATATAAAAAGAGACAATGAAAGCTCTTACAATATTCGATGATTACATTTCTCTAAAACAGGTTATAGGCTGCATGTGCCCCACCAAGTTCGAACGTAATAGGTGAAAATAAACCAAATTATTAGGGTGAGGCACATTGAGCGCCGTTTGGGTCTTTGCGTGTCAAAAAAGATACACGTTATATACCACTATTTAACGCATTAAAATAATATTTTATTTTAACACGTCAAATAACACAATTCTAAAATAGAATGTCGTGTATGCTGAATGTGCACGTGCAAGCGAAGCGTCACCACTACTATCAGTAGCACTGTCAAAGCTGTACAAAAATAAGTTTGCAATCAAACACACACCGGCCACGAAAGATGTGTTTACAATACCGCGCTGGTGAAAATAGATCCAAATAGACCAGGCACATGGGCTGCTAACAGCTTACTACACAACATAAACTTAGTATTACTTTCTTAGCTGCAGTATACACATCTCCCTTGCATATGACATAATTTATGCAGCGGCATACAAGACATTTTTGGACTCTCCTTGTGAAGGTGGCGCAGCGGTCCTTTGTGGGCAAATTTTGTCGTCAAAGTCTGGTATTCCCTGGATTTAAAACACACAGCCACTCTATTAAATAGCAGGCTAGTGGTTGCTATGCAATGCTTACAACAATGAGTCCTCATTGTTGAAATTATTTCCAACTTGTTGTGTAATCTTTATGTCCAATGACCGATGAGCATCGATACGTTTCTATAATTTCTCTTCATTTTTTTCTCTTTATATGACAAGGATTGAAAGTGATTTGCCAGTAGATTGTCAACTTCATTGACGATGATGACCGCTAGATGAGACTTTGAAAGTAAGATGTTGACATGATCAGTCCAATCAAAGCTACTGTACATATAACGGGATTTGACGTAATTTTATCTGTGGCCAATGACCTTGAGCCTTCTTGGAAGGGAACTTGTAATATAACTCTATGGCAGGACCCAAAGTGCTGAAATTTTGGATGTCTACACTTACTAAGGACTTAAATTTGGCGATGACGTACTGTCCCCATGAGTGTCAGAACACTGAGCCAATCACAGAGCAATGCTCTTATTTTCTGCTGGCTCACACCACCACCACAGAAAGCACTGAGCTAGGCTGAAACACCTGCATTCTGGAGCTGCCTCACTCAAGAAAATAAAAAATAGACCATGCTTGTATGCGGCTTTATTAACTCAATGATATATATTTTTTTTAATTGTTTGCAAATTAATATGTGACACGTATTAATGCCAAAATAACATGCAAAACTGGCAAGCCCCCCCACCCCCAAAAAATATATTTATATAAAATATATATTTTTTTTGGGGGGGGGGGTTGAAAATGAGGGGCTCAAAAGAGCCCCACCCGCCCTGAATGACGGGTCGCCACTGAGCCTATTTACATTTCTACAAATACATTTCATGTTCAATCAAATGGGTTCTATTTTGGTACTTGTAGGCTGTTTGTAATTTGTCCCCAAATATTTCATGATGTGTAGCCTAAGATGTGTGCAATGATTTGTCAAATTGGTGATTTTGTGAATTTATATTGGCTAAGCATTAGAATAAGTCGCTTCAAGAGCAGCGCTCTCTTTCTTTCCGTCCCATCACAATCGACACATGCTCCGACGACGGACTCAGCGACCGTTATCTATGCGTGGCGTTTTGGGAAAAGCGTGATACATCTTCGGCCGTTGTAGGAAAGATGCATCGTTAAGATACTCGTAGGACTAAGTTCCATCGCTATCTGGAAACCGGTCCCAGACCTCGCCAGAGCTCACCCACGACAGTAAGGCCGTGATGGCAAGACAAAAGCTGGAAACACCCCCCCCCCAACAAACAAAAAAATCAGTTCCTTGGCATGTTGATAGAGGAGGCACTTCTATCCTCTCTCTTATCTCTCATGTTTTGTCTGGTCCGCATCATGCGATACATTTGGGGATTCACTCAGCCATGCAAATGCCTAGAACTTTTAGTTCCTGGTACAAACCTTACACATGCAACACTTGAAATCAGTTAAATATCCTATTGATATTGATTTTGTAATGTGATGTGACGCAGGTAAAGAAGTCAATGTTATTGGTTTGGTTCTGTGTTTAGATATCTGAGAGGATTCTATTAGGCACTCCTAGCCATGGGAATTTTGGTGGTGCATGTCCAGGGGTGCAGGATACACATTGCATTTGCCCCAGGCCGCTATTTTCATTCCACCCCCAAAAGTGTTTGTCTGCTACAATGCGCCATGCTTGAGATGAATCTTCTGATAGGAGAGTATTCATCTCCAGAAGGCGAAACAGGACGCATCTCGATGGAAGCACGCTAGGCCTTTTTATCCACCACTGCAGCGGAACTTAGATGGAATGATAAGCCACATTGCTCACACCACTGCAGGTCTCCTTTCTCCTTGTGTGAGAGCGAATGCGTGCGTAGGTGCATGCGTGCATGTTTTTTTTTCGAGTGTGTGTGTGTGTGTGTGAGAGAGAGAGAGAGAGAGAGAGAGAGAGAGAGAGAGAGAGAGAGAGAGAATGCAAAACACTGCATGTGTGTATCTGCTTGCAAGGCAGATATTTACAGAATTCCTTTTCTTCACTCCCACCCCTTCCCCTCATCTCACATGTATTGTTATCATCATCACTGACAAATGCTCAATCCCGTCAATTTGAGTTGAAAGAAAAATTGGTAGTGAGTCTTGTATGATAGTAACATTTAATGAATAGCCCCATATCATAAGATGAGTTGAGGTGGATATGTTGATGATTTGCATGCTGATTTAGGAAGGATGGTAATAGTCATAAAACATGTTTTCCAATAGCCACCTCTCAGTCATGCAGAAACACTGTCCTCATCTGAAGGAGTTTGCATTTTGAGAGCATGTGAGCTGGCTCAATGGACTTCTATGGAGACAGTCAATTCAATTCAAGTGCAATGGAGATTTTTATTTTGCATGTGGTTTATTATCAAAACCTAAGGGACTCACCGACAAAAAACAATAAAGTGAACCGCCTAATCGTTAATTTAATCAATGAATGAATAATCGTTTTACGATGAAAATAAATATCTACGATCAATAAAAGGATTGGAAAATAAACACACTGAAAAAAAACCATGACATTCTAACCGACTTCAGCATGTTTCCAGCCTTGGGTGTGCCATAAAAGCGACATAAGAGGACAAATGAATTTCACTGAAGGTAATACAGTATATGACAATTAGGTAAAACTTCCTAGTACCGGTCATGTGCTATCCTGTCAACTCCTTGTCCTGGAATGGCAAGGAGTGGCATGATGGCACAACAGACAGGCTATAACTCTCCTTCATCACGACAAAATAAAAATATAGAGGTTGAGAGAGGTTGAGCTGAAAAGAACTTGAGTGTAAATTGAGATGACAATTCTTCACAATCTGATGGTATAATGTTGAATTTGATAGTAAAACGAGCATTGACTATGAAACATCACTCAACACTCTAGCAAGCTTCGTGTAGAATTACTATTTCAATATCTTGTGAGATTTTGTCATAAAGCATTTGTTATGAAACACGAGATACAGGCTGGAACTAAGTGACATTTTGTTGCATCTTTTTATTCAAATAAATGAGGTTGTCTAATGATCATATTCAGATACTATACAACCAGCCTTTCATTACCAATTAATTTAAATAAATGTTGTATTGTCAAATGCCCATGCTATAAATACGCACACTGCCTAGCCTGTCGTTTCATTGTTTGTGCTCAAAATGTTCTGTGCGGTTTCATAAAAACGAATTTGAATCGAAAGTGATTTAATTTGAAATAACCACTTGGGCATACACTTACATGCCTTTACATAGGCTATCAAATACTCAAAAACAATGGCACCAATTAGAATACTCCATTGGGGTTAATTATATGCCATTGAATGGCATTTTCCTCCTCCTAGGCTTATACAGTAGGCCTATATTTTTTTTAAAAACGATAGTGAATATTTGACAGTAGGCGCGGCCAAAGCAGACAGGGAAATATGAATTATGTCCCTCCCTCAAGAAAACAAAACCTCCTGGGTTGGTATAGGCTAAATCTATAAGTAGGCTATTCTCGGAGTCGAAGGAGACAAAAGGAATAATCTTAACACAAATTTAACAACTCTTGAAAGGGATATTGACATTTGAAACTGTCAGGAAGTTGCTGTTGGGTTGTTTAGCGCACTACCGATAATTACATTTTAAATGCACTGGAAAAGTGAACAGAAATTAGAATGTTGCAATGTTGTTGACGAGAATGAAAACGTTTCCAACGATGGGGTAAGTTCTGTTTTTCTAGCCTAGGACTAACCTACTTAAAAAAGAAAAGGATGCGTCACAGATTCTGCTTTCATCGGAACAAGAATTGGGCCATCCTTTCACCGCAGCCTGCAAAGATATAGCTATAGGTGTATTGTAAAAAAAAGTGCGCAAAATGATAACAAAAGGGGTTGAAATAGAATTGCTTGAAATTACTTTGCCAATTATACCTGTCAACATTATATTGTCCGTCTTATATAGCGGCAGGTTCAGTGTTTTCACTTCCTAAATATTCAGCAATTAAGACGACTCAAGTAGTTAATGAGACCTCTTCACCTTTAGGTTGTCCCAGGCAAACGTTTGTGTCAAAATTAATTGGTGTTATTAAATAAATCAATTCCCTTTCCCTGTCTACCTCGCGCTGGTTTTGATTGACATGCGAAATTGATACGTTGGGGAGTCAAGCGATGTGCTAAGCAGTTCAAAATCCCCAAATGCAAATCTCAAGAGCATAATGCACATTTGATAACTATTACCTCAAGTGTCGCCTGTTTTTTTGTTGTTTAAGTAATGGCTATCCTTCCCTTTTTAAATGTAATTTTGATAATCGCTGGGGTTGTCATGTTAAAAGGTGAAGAGGATGATAGTTATGGGATGTAGCTTGGGGAGGTTTTTTTTAAAAGTCGCTGAGTGTGACAGACCAAAATCCCCTGTTCCTGTAGCTTGTAGTCATGTGTGAAGATTGCAAAGGCGACGTAGAGGTTATCAGTAGGTGGAGAGAGGGCAGGAGAGAAATTCGAATGGTAAAATTTCCTAATTTGATCTAATGAATAATTGGAAAACTAAAACATTTGTTTTGCTTACAAATTCACCATGCACTAGGCTACTCATATGCGATTATTTTTAAGTTATAAAGGTAGATATGTTTGTTTGTTTGTTTGTTTGTTTGTTTTGTTTCAATCGCATGAGCCTGTCAAAATAATGTAAAAAAAAAATAATAATAATCATAATAATTGGAATGAACTGGATAACCTGAGACGTCTAATTCCCGCATTAGTAACTGGCACTAATGCGTAATTTGCCCCAACGTTTTTGTTAACCGCGGTATGTTGTTCTATTCAGGGCACACCGGTGGAAGTTTTGGGTGACGATTCCTGCTCCCTCGGCTCATCCTCCCCGTCGCTACAGGCGATGGTGTCTGCACCTCTGTTGGGTAGAACTGTGTGTGCAAGTTGCAGTGAGGACATTTTGGATAAATACTTGCTGAAGGTAACATTTGTGATTGCATCTTGTTGCAACGTTTCACATTTTCTTGGGGTGGTCCTTTTCGTGCATAGCTTGTACCTTTTTGTATTGATTTTAGTCGACTTACTGTACAACAATAGTCACTTCTTCTATTAGCATTAGCCTACTACTAAATAACGTAAGAATATTCTATTCTGTTATTTCATTACTGTATGTTTTTTTTTCATAGGTTAACGACTTGTGCTGGCATGTGCGTTGTCTCTCCTGTAGCGTGTGCCAAACATCGCTTGGCAGTCATACAAGTTGTTACATCAAAGAAAAAGAGGTCTTTTGCAAATTGGACTACTTTAGGTATTTGAAATTGTTCTTGAATACATAAACGATACAATCGAGTTTTTTAAAGTTTTTTTTTGTTTTGAATGCAAGGCATTTCTATGCGTGTTCATATCATCGTATTTGGCCTAAATAATACATCAATAAATAAACATATTATCATAATTTATTTGTAGCATGTTATTTACAAGATTGGATAGCATGTTGCGGCTACATTTAAAAAATATATATTTTACCCTTAATTTACCATGTAAATTGACTGAGAACACATTCTCATTTACAGCAACGACCTTGGGAATAGTTACAGCGGAGAGGGGGGGGGGGAGGATAAGTCAATATGCTATTTATGATGTCCTTTTATTTGATTTAGCATTTAATTCCACGACTAAACCACCATCTAACCGAAATGGCGAGTATTTGCCTGACTATTAAAACCTGTAGACTATTTATTACAGAAGATATGGAACATGGTGCGCGTGCTGCGGTCGAAATATCCACTCTACAGACTGGGTCCGCCGGGCGAAGGGCAACGTCTACCACCTGGCGTGTTTCGCCTGTTTCTCCTGTAAGAGGCAGCTGTCCACGGGGGAAGAGTTTGCCCTGGTGGAGGAGAAGGTTCTGTGTCGTGTCCACTACGACTGTATGCTGGACAACCTGAAACGCGCCGTGGAGAAAGGTGAGCATTCTGCAGCAGAGTAATACAAATATTAGAACAACTTATGCTGGTATAGCGACCTGAATTATGATGGAAAATAAATCGAATAACCATTATGAAAAGCAGCAATCTTTGTCAATTCAAACATGTACTAATGTTTATTTATTATCAACATAGGTCAGGTGGAGCCTAAATAAGTAGTACTAACAAAATAGATGATGTTCAAAGTGTTTCTTACTTAAATATCTGATATTTCCACCTGTTCCCGAATAAACCAATGCTTAATGTGGTGCCCGGAGCACCAGTAATGTATATTGTATTATGTTTGTTAATACGTTCTGGAAACCACTGAGGAAATAATAATACGATGAATGCATTGTCTTTGATTCATAATTTCTGGTCAAATTGATCATATATATGTATACCTTTACTATACTGTAAAATACATCAACCAAAAGATAAAGCCCCTTGACATTTATAATAAAACAGCCTAAATTAGATTGTCAATTGATTTAAAATAAAATAAAAACTGCCTATTGTCTCTGATAGGGAACAAAAGTAACTTCCCATTTCTCAGATAAGAAGCCATTTGGTGTATATATGTCAATAAACAAGATAAGCTTTAATATGATTGTCTTATGCTTGCCATGTCGAGTATCATGATTATGAGCTCATTAATTAAGAAGATCCATCATCTCTAATCAGGAAGTGGTGTGAACCTAGAGGGGGCGATGCCAACAGAACAGGAAGTGAATCAGCCCAAGCCGTCGAAAAGAGCGCGCACCAGCTTCACCGCTGACCAATTACAGGTGAGTATCACCGTACTGTCAATCTCTCCCAAACATAGCCACAATATATATTACAAAGCATTGTGAGATAGCTGGATATTGAATTTTGGTTCAATATGGATTAATGCCACAGGTTTGTTCTATTGAGATTTCAAATCTTAATGGGAGCATACATTCTGCTTGGCAAGCATTAATTGTCAATAGTGTCTGACTGTTCCCAGTCAATGGGTTCAGGCCAAGTGAGGAACAATGGATGACCACATGTGATTGACCTTTTTAGACCTTATGACCCCTCCAGGTGATGCAGGCCCAGTTTGCCCAGGACAACAACCCAGATGCCCAGACCCTGCAGAAGCTGGCAGAGCAGACAGGCCTGAGTAGGAGAGTCATACAGGTTAGATATTCATACACAGTTCTAATCACTGCATGCCTTAATCAGCATAGGATATGACTGAATTTCTGCAGTTCATTTGTAATATTTTTCAGGATTTGTTACGTTGAAAAACAACCTACGAAAAACACCCTTCTGCGTTTCCCGAAATGTCCTTAAAAACAGCATTCTGGGATTGGTACATCTGTTTACCAAAACAAGTGGTGGGGTGGCAGCTTTGTTGTTGTTTGGATTTCAGATTTCCCCTTTAACCCTCATACTACCAACATATTTTACATAAATGGATTACCAACTGGGGTCATTTTGACCCAATAAGAAACACCATTAGACATGTAAAAATCAGCAATAAAAAAATTAATGAAAACAGACTGTTTAGTAAAAGTACAGTTAATTAGCATATTTTGTTAAAAGCAAAAAATAATATATAATATATACACTACAGTTCAAAAGTTTGGGGTCACTTAGAAATGTCCTTATTTTTTATAAAGAAAAGCTCATATTTTGTCCATTAAAATAACATCAAATTGATCAGAAATATAGTGTAGACATTGTTCATGTTGTAAATGACTATTGTAGCTGGAAACGGCAGATTTTTAATGGAATATCTACATAGGCGTACAGAGGCCCATTACCAGCAACCATCACTCCTGTGTTCCAATGGCGCGTTGTGTTAGCTAATCCAAGTTTATCATTTTAAAAGGCAAAACATTACAATGAAATCAATTTTAATCCCACACAACACAATGTTGAAAAAGTAAAGGGGTGTGAATACTTGCTGAAGGCACTGTATGTGGATTGTACTTTGGAAATATATATATATATATATAATATTTTCTACCACTTTGACATTAGAGAGTATGTTGTGTAGATCGTTGACAAAAAATGACAATTAAATAAATTGTAATCCCACTTTGTAACACTACAAAATGTTGAAAAAGTAATTGGGTGTGAATACTTCTGAAGGCACTGTATGTGGATTGTACTTTGGAGATATATATATATATACACTTACACAAAATACTGAATTTACACAAAATACTCTCTAATGTCATATATACAATCCACATACAGTGCCTACTCTCTAATGTCAAAGTGGATGAAAAATTCTATCGTCTGTAAACAATTCATGAAACATAAAACACTAATATATATTGATTAGATAAGTATTCAACCCCCTGAGTCAATACATGTTAGAATCACCTTTGGCAGCGATTAGAGCTGTGAGTCTTTCTGGGTAAGTTTCTAAGAGCTTTACACACCTGAATTGTGCAACATTTTCCCTTTATTCTGTTCAAAATTCTTCAAGCTCTGTCAAATTGGTTGTTGATCATTGCTAGAAAATGATTTTCAGATCTTGACATATATTATCAAGCCGATTTAAGTCAAAACTGTAACTCGGCCACTTAATATGTAATAATTCACTGTCTTTTTGGTAAGTAACTCCAGTGTAGATTTGGCCTTGTGATTTAGGTTATTGTCCTGCTGAAAGGTGTCTGGTAGAAAGCAGACTGAACCAGGTTTTCCTCTAGGATTTTGCCTGTCCTTAGCTCTGTTTCCATTTCTTTTTTATCCTGAAAGACTCTGTAACTGTCTTAAAGTCACCATTGGCCTCATGGTGAAATCCCTGAGCGTTTTCCTTCCTCTCTGGCAACTGAGTTAGGAAGGATATCTGTATCTTTGTAGTGACTGGGTATATTGATACACCATCCAAAGTGTAATGAATAACTTTACCATGCTCAAAGGGATATTCAGTGTCTGCTTTTTAAAACGTTTACATATCTACCAATAGGTGCCCTTCTGCGATGCATTGGAAAACCTCCCTGGTCTATGTGATTGAATCTGTGTTTGAAATTCAGTGCTCGACTGATGGACCTTAAAGATAATCGTATGTGTGGGGTACAGAGATGAGGTAGTCATTAAAAAAAAGTATGTTAAACACTATTCTTGCATACAGAGTGAGTCCAACTTATTATTTGAAACGTTAAGCAAATCTTTACTCCTGAACATATTAGGCTTGCCATAACAAAGGGTTTGAATACTTATTGACTTTTTAGCTTTTAATTTTGTATTAATTTGTACAAATTTTGAAAAACATAATTCGACTTTGACACTATGGGGTATTCTGTGTAGGCCAGTAACAATACATCTCAATTTGATCCATTTTAAATTCAGGCTGTAACACAACAAAATGTGGAAAAGGTCAAGGGGTGTGAATACTTCCCGAAGGCACTGTCAGTACAAAATAAAAATCAGATTTAGCATCAGTTCATTGTAGTATCATTTTGTTTTTAGAATTTTTAAGTAAATACTAATTACGTCATATTTATGTGGTAAAAACAACCCCAAAATTCGAAATATACTTCAATTTACTGACAAACATTTATTCATACATTGATCCTGAGCGACAAGGACCATGAATATGACATAGTTTTCTTTAAGTACTTACCCCACAGCCAGCATTAGCATCACTGATAGTGAAACAATGGGATTGGTAGTACCTTTGTCAGGATGCTTCAAAAAGCATCCCAAAATCCTAAAAGTCACTTCAAACCAAATGTTACAGCAACCCAAATACCATAACAATAGAATATTGGACAATATTATAGGAAGTCTGGTATTTACAGTGCCTTGCAAAAGTATTCGGCCCCCTTGAACTTTGCGACCTTTTGCCACATTTCAGGCTTCAAACATAAAGATATAAAACTGTATTTTTTTGTGAAGAATCAACAACAAGTGGGACACAATCATGAAGTGGAACGACATTTATTGGATATTTCAAACTTTTTTAACAAATCAAAAACTGAAAAATTGGGCGTGCAAAATTATTCAGCCCCTTTACTTTCAGTGCAGCAAACTCTCTCCAGAAGTTCAGTGAGGATCTCTGAATGATCCAATGTTGACCTAAATGACTAATGATGATAAATACAATCCACCTGTGTGTAATCAAGTCTCCGTATAAATGCACCTGCACTGTGATAGTCTCAGAGGTCCGTTAAAAGCGCAGAGAGCATCATGAAGAACAAGGAACACACCAGGCAGGTCCGAGATACTGTTGTGAAGAAGTTTAAAGCCGGATTTGGATACAAAAAGATATCCCAAGCTTTAAACATCCCAAGGAGCACTGTGCAAGCGATAATATTGAAATGGAAGGAGTATCAGACCACTGCAAATCTACCAAGACCTGGCCGTCCCTCTAAACTTTCAGCTCATACAAGGAGAAGACTGATCAGAGATGCAGCCAAGAGGCCCATGATCACTCTGGATGAACTGCAGAGATCTACAGCTGAGGTGGGAGACTCTGTCCATAGGACAACGATCAGTCGTATATTGCACAAATCTGGCCTTTATGGAAGAGTGGCAAGAAGAAAGCCATTTCTTAAAGATATCCATAAAAAGTGTCGTTTAAAGTTTGCCACAAGCCACCTGGGAGACACACCAAACATGTGGAAGAAGGTGCTCTGGTCAGATGAAACCAAAATTGAACTTTTTGGCAACAATGCAAAACGTTATGTTTGGCGTAAAAGCAACACAGCTCATCACCCTGAACACACCATCCCCACTGTCAAACATGATGGTGGCAGCATCATGGTTTGGGCCTGCTTTTCTTCTGCAGGGACAGGGAAGATGGTTAAAATTGATGGGAAGATGGATGGAGCCAAATACAGGACCATTCTGGAAGAAAAGCTGATGGAGTCTGCAAAAGACCTGAGACTGGGACGGAGATTTGTCTTCCAACAAGACAATGATCCAAAACATAAAGCAAAATCTACAATGGAATGGTTAATAAATAAACATATCCAGGTGTTAGAATGGACAAGTCAAAGTCCAGACCTGAATCCAATCGAGAATCTGTGGAAAGAACTGAAAACTGCTGTTCACAAATGCTCTCCATCCAACCTCACTGAGCTCGAGCTGTTTTGCAAGGAGGAATGGGAAAAAATTTCAGTCTCTCGATGTGCAAAACTGATAGAGACATACCCCAAGCGACTTACAGCTGTAATCGCAGCAAAAGGTGGCGCTACAAAGTATTAACTTAAGGGGGCTGAATAATTTTGCACGCCCAATTTTTCAGCTTTTGATTTGTTAAAAAAGTTTGAAATATCCAATAAATGTCGTTCCACTTCATGATTGTGTCCCACTTGTTGTTGATTCGTCACAAAAAAATACAGTTTTATATCTTTATGTTTGAAGCCTGAAATGTGGCAAAAGGTCGCAAAGTTCAAGGGGGCCGAATACTTTCGCAAGGCACTGTATTTAACGTTTCCCAAATAATAACTTTTTTTTCCAGAGAGTAAACACCAATACAGCACTATGTACAGTGCATTCGGAAAGTATTCAGACCCCTTGACTTTTTCCACATTTTGTTACATTTTAGCCTTATTCTAAAATTGATGAAATAATTTCCCCCCTCATCAATCTATACACAATTCCCCATAATGAGAAAGCAAAATCAGGTTTAGAAATGTTTGCAAATGTATAAAAAATGTAAAAAAAACTGTAATAACACCTTTACAAAAGTATTCAGACCCTTTACTCAGTACTTTGTTGAAGAACCTTTGGCAGCGATTACAGCCTCGAGTCTTCTTGGTTATGACGCTACATGCTTGGCACACCTGTATTTGGGGAGTTTCTCACATTCTTCTCTGTAGATCTTCTCAAGCTCTGTCAGGTTGGATGTGGAGTGTCGCTGCACAGCTATTTTCAGGTCTCTCCATAGATGTTCGATCGGGTTCAATTCCGGGCTCTGGCTGGGCCACTCAAGGACATTCAGAGACTTGTCCCGAAGCCACTCTTGCATTGTCTTGGCTGTGCGCTTAGGGTCGTTGTCCTGTTGAAAGGTGAATCTTCGACCCAGTCTGAGGTCCTGAGTGCTCTGGAGAAGGTTTTCATCAAGAATCTCTCTGTACTTTGCTCCGTTCATCTTTCCCTCAATCACGACTGGTGTCCCAGTCCCTACCTCTGAAAAACATCTCCGCAGCATGATGCTGCCACCTCCATGCTTCACCGTAGGGATGGTGCTGGGTTTCCTCCAGACGTGACGCTTGGCATTCAGGCCAAAGAGTTCAATCCTGCATTGATCAGACCAGAGAATCTGGTTCCTCATGGTCTGAGAGTCCTTTAGGTGCCTTTTGGCAAACTCCAAGCGGGCTGTCATGTGCCTTTACTGAGGAGGGGCATCCATTTGCAACTCTAACATAAAGGTCTGATTGGTGGAGTGCTGCAGAGATGGTTGTCCTTCTTGAAGGTTCTCCCATCTCCACAGAGGAACTCTGGAGCTCTGTCAGAATGACCATCGGGTTCTTGGTCACCTCGACTAACGAAGGCCCTTCTCCCTTGATTGCTCAGTTTGGCTGGTTGGCCAGCTGTAGGAAGAGTCTTGGTGGTTCCAAACTTCAATTTAAGAATGAAGGAGACCACTGTGTTCTTGGGGACCTTCAATGCTGCAGAAACTTTTTCGTACCCTTCCCCAGATCTGTGCCTCGACACAATCCTGTCTCTGAGGTCTATGGACAATTCCTTCGACCTCATGGCTTGGTTTTTGCGCTGACGTGCGCTGTCAACTGTAGGACCTTATATAGACAGGCGTGTGCCTTTCCAAATCATGTCCAATCAATTGAATTTACCACAGGTGGACTCCAATCAAGTTGTAGAAACATCTCAAGGATGATCAATGGAAACAGGATGCACCTGAGCTTAATTTCGAGTCTCATAGCAAAGGGTCTGAAAACTTATGTAAACAAGGTATTTCTGTATTTTAATTGTAATACATTTTCTAACATTTCTAAAAAACATTATGGGGTATTGTGTGTAGATTGATGAGGATTTCTATTTGTATTTAATACATTTTAATCAAATCAAATCAAATGTATTTATATAGCCCTTCGTACATCAGCTGATATCTCAAAGTGCTGTACAGAAACCCAGCCTAAAACCCCAAACAGCAAGTAATGCAGGTGTAGAAGCACGGTGGCTAGGAAAAACTCCCTAGAAAAGGCCAAAACCTAGGAAAAAACCTAGAGAGGAACCAGGCTATGTGGGGTGGCCAGTCCTCTTCTGGCTGTGCCGGGTGGAGATTATAACAGAACATGGCCAAGATGTTCAAATGTTCATAAATGACCAGCATGGTCAAATAATAATAATCACAGGCAGAACAGTTGAAACTGGAGCAGCAGCATACTGTGCAAATAAATGTGCAAATAAATTCACAAAAAATCCTACAATGTGATTTTCGGGATTTTTTTTCTCATTTTGTCTGTCATAGTTGAAGTGTACCTATGATGAAAATTACAGGCCTCTATCATCTTTTTAAGTGGGAGAACTTGCACAATTGGTGGCTGACTAAATACTTTTTTGCCCCACTGTATATACATATGATATGTAAACATTAAGATATGTAAATGTAATGTAAACATTAAGATATGTAAACATTATTAAATTTGCATTATTTAAAGTTGCATTGTTTGAAGTGACTAGTGATCAATTTGTTAAAGTGACCAGTGATTGGGTCTCCATGTAGGCAGCAGCCTCTCTGAGTTAGTGATTACTGTTTAGCACTCTGATGGCCTTGAGATAGAAGCTGTTTTTCAGTCTCTCGGCCCCAGCTTTGATGCACCTGTACTGACCTTGCCTTCATGATGGTAGCGGGGTGAACAGCCAGCGGTTCGGGTGGTTGTTAACTTTGATGATATTTGTGTCCTTCCTGTGACATCGGGTACTGTAGGTGTCGTGGAAGACCACACCACCCTCTGGAGAGCCTTGCGGTTGAGGGCAGAGCAGTTGCCATACCAGGCTGTGATACAGCCCGACAGGATGCTCTCGATTGTGGATACATATAAGTTAGTCAGGGTTTTGGGTGATAAGCCAAATTTCTTCAGCCTCCTGAGGTTGAAGAGGCGCTGTTGCGCCTTCTTCACCACACTGTCTGTGTGGGTGGACCATTTCAGTTTATCGTTGATATGTACACCGAGGAACCTAAAACTTCCCACTTTCTCCACTGCTGTCCCTTCGATGTGGATAGGCGGGTGCTCCCTCTACTGTTCCTGAAGTCCACAATAATCTCCTTTGTTTTGTTGACGTTGAGTGAGAGGTTGTTTTCCTGACACCACACTCCGAGTGCCCTCTCCTCCTCCCTGTAGGCTGTCTCGTCTTTGTTGGTAATCAAGCCCACTACTGTTGTGTCGTCTGCAAACTTGCTGTTTGAGTTGAAGACGTGCATGGTCACGCAGTCGTGGGTGAACAGGGAGTACAGGAGGGGGCTGAGCACACACCCTCGTGAGGCCCCAGTGTTGAGGGTCAGCGTGGTGGAGATGTTGTTTCCTACTTTCACCACCTGGGGGCGGCCCATCAGAATGTCCAGGACCCAATTGCACAGGGCCTCCAGCTTGATGATGAGCTTGGAGGGCACTATGGTGTTGAATGCTGAGCTGTAGTCAATGAACAGCATTCTTACATAGGTATTCCTTTTGTCCAGATGGGATAGGGCAGTGTGCAGTGTGATGGCGATTGCATCGTCTGTGGACCTGTTGGGCGGTATGCAAACTGAAGTGGGTCTAGGGTGGCCGGTAAGGTGGAGGTGATATGATCCTTGACTAGTCTCTCAAAGCACTTGTTGATGACAGAAGTGAGTGCGACGGGGCGGTAGTCATTTAGTTCAGTTATCTTTGCCTTCTTGGGTACAGGCACAATGGTTGCCATCTTGAAGCATGTGGGGACAGCAGACTGGGATAGGGAGCGATTGAATATGTCCGTAAACACACCAGCCAGCTGGTCTGCGCATGCTCTGTGGACGCGGCTAGGGAGGCCGTCTGGGCCAGCAGCCCTGCGAGGGTTAACACGTTTAAATGTTTTACTCACGTTGGCCATGGAGGGAGGGGGGAGGCACAGTTCTTGTTAGCAGGCCGCGACGGTGGCACTGTATTGTCCTCAAAGTGGGCAAAGAAGGTGTTTATTTTGTCTGGAAGCGTGACGTCGGTGTCTGTGACGTGGCTGGTTTTATTTTTGTAGTCTGTGATTTCCTGTAGACAGACACTGCCACATACGTCTCGTGTCTAAGCCGTTGAATTGCAACTTCATTTTGTCCCTATACCGGCTTTTCTCTTGTTTGATTGAATAAATACACTTTTTATATTCATCCATATTCCCAGACCTCTTTCCATGGTTAAACACGGTGGTTAGGGTAGGTTTGGAAGGGCAGAACGGTTTCACATAGAACCATGAATTATATTTCCCAGCATGCTCTATTGCAGGGAGATTTTCTTTTACTTTGTAAACTGGGTGGTTCAAGCCCTGCATGCTGATTGGCTGAAAGCTGGGGTTTATCAGATTGTATAACATCGGTATGACAACAGTTTTATTTTTACTACTCTAATTATATTGGTAACCAGTTTATAATAGCAATAAGGCACGTCATGGGTTTGTGATATATGGCCAGTATACCACGGCTAAGTGCTGTGTCCTAGCACTCCATGTTGCGTCGTACATAAGAACAGCCCTTAGCCTTATTGCTTAAGTAATAGCTGTGTTTTTCAATGCACATTGATTGGCTGATTAATTTAATGCTACACAAAGATCAATAACATACCGTTTTCTAAACTAATCCAATCTGTTAGTAATTGGATTTATTGCACCAGTTACTGAGATGGTTGTTACAGTTTGAATACTGAGACTACCTCAATTATCTAATCTTCCCTACCTTGGCAGTCATTCTGACTGCAGGTTGTGGGTGATTAACAAATCCACTTGTTGGATACCCTAAACACTGGCTGGATTCCAATAGGAATTACACATCACTTTGAAAGCCAGCACAATGTGACTTGCAGGCCCGATGTGGCCTGTCAACCAGTGGATTCCTAACACCTCTGCGTTAGGGTATAACTAGGCCCTCAAAGGAAGGCCTTATGACATACAGTACAGTATGTAATGTATTGTCATAAATAATAAGGCTGGTGGAACCGTTTATAGAGGGTTCTAGGAAGAACTCTCCAAAGATAAATGGGTTCTTGTTAGAACCCTTCATAGAGTGTTCTAGGTAGAACCATATAAAGGGGGTTATTTGAAGAACCCTACATATATGGTTTTAGAACCCTCTGCAAAGGATTCTACCCAGCACCAAAAAGGGTTCCCCTATGGAGACAAACCGAAGAACCCTGTATGGTTCTACTTAGCCCCTTTTTTTCCCTAAGAGTGTAAAGGCAGAATTCGGTCCTTTTGGCTGGGGTCAAAATTACCCCAAAGGTCCATATTGATACAGAAACGCTAAACAATTATATGGATTTATTAAGAACAAGTTGATTGACAAAGTCATGAAAAATTTGAGTAATTAAACAAACCACCATAAAATGACCCCCAGTCGGTAGGTAGTAAGTATGAGGGTTAATTAAGTGTGTCACTATTGAATGCCAGTACTAAAACATGACACTTCTTATATCCAATCCAGGTTTGGTTCCAGAACTGCAGAGCGCGCCATAAGAAGCATGTGAGCCCCAACCACTCCTCAGCCACCCCCCTGTCCTCCCTGCAGCCCGGTCGCCACTCCCAGCCCACCCCGGCCCCAGAAGAGCTGCAGTACACAGCCTACGGCACCCCAGAGGGCTCCATGCTCACCGCGCTGCACTCCTACATCGATGGTAAGCTGAGAGATAGCCCGCGAGATAGCTTGCACCCCAAATGGCACCCTAGTCCCTTTATAATGCACTACTTTTTGGCCCTATCAGCCCTGGTCAAATGCAGTGCCCTATAAAGTGAATAGGGTGCCATTTGGGACATAAAATAGGCTGCACCAGAGTCATATACTCATATGTATTTCTATATCTCTGGGCTGCAGTGTGTTTAGCAGTCAAATAGAGTTATAGGAGCAGTAATCTCTTCTGGACAGACTGGAACATAAATGGTATCATTTAAAGTCGTCTGTCAAGAGACTGTGGGTTGTGATGACTTAAAAGAGACAGTATCTCCGGTGCTCTGGTTTTCTGCCAGTGGTTATTTGGACGTATCAGGATTGGGTGATGGTGGTGCTTCAAGTGGGAGGGGGTATTTCTAGCAATGATTTCAAGCTTAACGTTTCGGAATGGGTCGAGTATCTGACCCAATTACTCAAGATTTTAGTTCTGGTTTTCTGAAATTATAGAAACAGATTTAATAGAAGAGATATTAGGGCTTTGACGAAACATTTGTTTTCAATATGGGATACATCCCTAATGGCACCATATTCCCTATATAGTGCCCCTACTTTTGACCAGAGCTCTATGTGCCCTATAAGACCAGAGTAGTGCACTATAAAGTAGTGATGGATGTATTATTAGTGTCTCACGCTTGTCCTCTATCTCCACAGTGCACTCCCCTCAGTCTATGCTGTTCCATCCCCTGCTGCCCCCCCACGCCATGACCTCCCTTCCTGTGACCCACGCCTGAGCAAGACACACACACACGCACACACAATTTGCCAGAGCCTCACACACCACCAGGGATCTTCAGCCTAGTAGGTTTCTTCTTAACAAATTAATTAAGTGTAACATTTCATGTGACTTGTCAGTAAGGGTCATGTTAGAAGCCTTATCTGTCTGAAAGGGGCCCCATACACACTTAAGTTGTACAATTGATGTTCAATGCATTTGTCACAACGGTTGTTGATACAGCAGTTGTTTTTTTCACTTCCAAAAATATACACACAAGTACAATGGTTGAGTAAACACGTTTGTGCGTACAAACAATTTTTTGTACAATACAAATATGAGTTGCATCACAACCAATGTGTCATACTTTATACATCAGTTGGATAACTGTAGTGTGTACAGAGCTTTGTGTATTTATTGCAAAGTGCCACAGTTTGATGCCGATCTTTTATCTAAGGGGGGGACGGACGGACGACTAGACTGCCATTGACAAACCATTGTGAAGTTTATCTTAAACGATGAATTATTTGTACATCAGTATTTTAAATTATTGTTGTTTCATGTATTTATTGTATGTGATTAAGAAAATAAATGTCTATTGACAAAATGACTTTATAGAATAGTGACCAGTTTCGACTCACAACAACAACCACAATGAAGCCGAGCTAAACGGGGAAAATGGACTCAACGTCATAAATGTAATGGACATATTGAGATTGATACATGGCATATGGAAGGCCCCTCCATATACTCAATAAGGCACCAATGGTTGATTAGCATCAATTTATAAAAAACAAGAAAAAAAAGAAGCAAACCCCAAACAAATATTCTTGTTATTAAATAATATGCTTATATACAGTCCAAACATTCATAAAGCATAGATATGCAAAATTCTTTACATAATAAAAAAAACATCACTGAACAAAGTTAGGAATCTACCATTGGAGAGAAGATACAGCCTTTTCCACATTTTGTTGTGTTAAAGCCGGAATGTCAAATTGATTGGCTTACACACAATACCCCATAATGTCAAAGTGGACTTGTGGTTTTACAAATGTTTACAAATTAATAAAAATTTAACCTTCAATTATCTTGAAGATCCCTCAGTCGAGCAGTGAATTTTAAAACACAGATTTAATCACAAAGACCAGGGAGGTTTTCCAATGCCAGGCATAGAAGGGCACCTATTGGTAGATATGTAAAAAACAAACAAAAAAAACAGACATTGAATATCTCTTTTAGCATGGTGCAATTAATCATTACACTTTGGGTGGTGTGTATCAATAAACCCAGTCACTACAAAGATACAGACTACCTTCCAAACTCAGTGGCCGGAGAGGAAGGAAACCGCTAGGAATTTCACCATGAGGCCAATGGTGACTTTAAAACAGTTAGTTTAATGGCTGTGATAGGAGAAAATCGTAGTTACTCCACAATACTAACCTAAATGACAGTGAAAAGAAGGAAGCCTGTACAGAATTTAAAAAATATTACAAAACATGCATCCTGTCTGCAATAATTCACTTACAGGACCAGTCAAATGTTTGGACACACCTACTCATGCAAGAGTTTCTTTTATTTGACTATTTTCTACATTGTAGAATAATAGTGAAGATGTCAAAACTATGAAATAACACATATGGAATCATGTACTAACCACAAATAAAAAAAGTGTGAAACAAAACAAGATATATTTGATATCAAAGTAGCCACCCGTTGCCTTGATGACAGCTTTGCACACTCTTGGCATTCTCTCAATTTTCTTTCACTTACTGATTATTTAGTGTAGATCGTTGACAAAAATGACAATTCAATCCATTTGAATCCCACTTTGTAACACAACAAAATGTGGAAGAAGTCAAGGGTTGTGAATATTGTCTGAAGGCACTGTACATACTATAGCATAGGCATAGATAGTTTATTGGCATCGTTGCATTAAAGCGGGACTGTTCTTTCATGGCAATAACAGGGAGAGAAGAAAACACAGGCGCCTGTAGTAATCCATTCAAATTATTCTCGGATGTGCATTACTTCCATATTTACACGATCATAAAGTTGTGCCCTTACACAGGTCGAATTTCAATAACAAAAATGGTATTGGCGTGTGCATGTATGGGCATGTGCTACTGTACTGTATACCAGTAGGAAAGGATGCTCCATCTCTGATACTGGCAGTGATGCCACTATGGGACAGACATAGTAATGGCACATGATCTGTCCCCACAGTGCTGCTGCACAAAGAAGGAATGGGACGAAGACCTTAGACCAAAAACTTTGAATGGCATACAAGAGGGAAACATCATTTGTAACACTGATTTATGGTCAACGGTGGCTAGAATCCAATACATACAGGTAAGGGTCCTCGACGCTGCATTCCTGCTGATTTCCGTTGCTCTTTGGCACTTACTGAAGCACCTAATTGTAGGGCTATTACATTCTTACAATTGGACAAGTTAGAAGGTTGCTACAACGAGACATTAGCACAATGGACAATGTATGGCAAATAGCTTTCTCAATAGGAGAAAATAAAAGTTGGTGCTCCAAGGAGCTTGAAGAGCATAATTATACATGGTAACTACGGACATTTCATGTACAGTATTAACCCAAGCAGCGCTTCACTCAGCTGTCTTGGTGTAACCTCTTGGGAGGTTTCTTAAAAGGCCCAGTGCAATCAACATTTATATTTCCTGTTTTGGTGGGATGGAGTTTTGGCCTGCCTGGTGACACCACCAGGTGACAAATGAGCTAATAGACCAATAAGAACGAGAGTTCCTAACCTCTCTGCCAATAAAAGCTGGTTTCCAACCTCCCAACTCAGATCAGTCCCAGACAGTCCTAGCATAATTCTTGCTTGAGAAGTTGCTCTTTCGCTAAGAAGCTATTTTTGTTTCTCTTTGACCACTTTAATTGAAACCACAGTAACGTACCTAAATTGTTACCCAGACATGATTTGATATCGCGATTAAAAACCGCTGTACTGGACCTTTAAGATGACCACCTTAAAGAGTGCCATCTTGTGGCTGGTTTGAGTTCCTGCATACAGAGTGACACGGGCCTGCTGACAGGTAGCATGTGGTGCAAAATATTATTATACAAATGTACACGTCGCTGTTCCCTCAAGTAAGTGCTTCACAGTACATTGGTAAAACCAAGAACTTGCAGTTGCCTTTAAATGCACGACTTGGCCACAGTTAAGCTAACTGCACTGTTGTCATTGTGCATTCATGGTGATAAGTTTGTTAGTACATCCAAGTACTGTAAGGCAAGATAAGACAATTCACATATTATGTCCAAAGAGCATAATAATAATGGTATCAGGTACAATATGGACCAGGATTAGAATAGTCTTGTCTTCCATCTCTACATCATGCACCGGTGCCTTCCCCCCAAAATCGTCATCACCTCTCCTGCCTCGGTCTCCTCCAGTCACCCTGTATCCGTTCCTCTCTTCTCATCTTCCCCGCTCTCGCTTGTCTTTCCTCCTCTTGCTGTTCTTCTTGTCGAGAATTTGTCTCAGGGTGCTGCTCATGTAGAAGGGTCTGGCAGCAGAGCCGCTGTTCACCTCCAGATCCACCACTAAGGACAGGAACACACAGCCAGTCACATACCACAGACACTATGTTTACATACCCCTTAACCTACCATTAAACATTCTCTAACACAGTCATATTCCTACAAATCTATTTGAAATGCCAAACTCATTTTTCATACTTACTCTCAAAGCACGGTTTCATAAAATCCACTTGATCCCAACCAAACCATCTTTTATTACCATTGTTTGACAACAGGTCTTCCCCAAATCCTGTGCAATACCACAAACCCAGTGTCAATGTAAATATTTCATAAACCCTCTGTTTAATACAAATTAAGATATCAATTACCCAAGAGTTGTGCTATAATTGAACCTTTCACAACCCCCCCCCCCCCCCCAAAAAAATGGAGTCTGATACAAAAGAGTGCCGCTGTACAAAAACATTAAAAACCCTCCAAAACAGATGCGAGTTACAGTACCTAGTATTAAAAACAGCACTAATATTCCATATAAAAGGACTAAAAATGGCTTTAACATCCTTGTAGAAACTGTATTTCTTTTAGAAACGGTTCTCGGCGTTAGAATGTAAAACCACAAAACCAACAAAAAGGAACATTTCTCCCATGTAGAATTAGGCACGTTTACTAGCAACTGCATTCGGGAATTCCTGAAACGTGTCAGGGTCTATTCAAGTCTCATTCTTAGCATCAGCATCCGTGTGTACAAGAAGTCTTGAACCTTCGTTGGTCAACATTATATCTGTCACTTACAGCATATCAAGGATTGTTAAACCAAACCGTCCTACAAGTGTCTGTGACTCTGTAGACTCGTGGGTGCGTTCGGGTTTATCTATGTAGCGTTACACGTTAAGTTTGGAGCAGTGTTCTTTGTGCCTAGGACTCTGTAGAAGTATCTGTAACAGTGTCAATAAATATGGTGGACCAAAAGTGCCTCTTCACCTAATGTTAAGCATAAACAGCCAAAACAACAATCATGCTTGACAGAAAAGCCAACTCGAAGTTATTTTCCACACACGAGGTCCTAAAACAGCTCTGAGGTTGGGTAAAAACCTCCCCCAATCCTAACCTTAACCACTGGTGAGGAAAATGCTAAACAGACCAACCCAAGATCAGCGTCTAAGGGCAACTTCACCTTAAACATGACCTTACATGACAGTACATATAACCGTTGCACAAACAAAGTAGTGTCAGAAGGGGGTGCCCTTGTACTGTGCCACCCCACAACTCCATAATGTCTTGACCATCTGAAAAAGTACACCAATTGCATCCGAAATACAGAGATCTCCTTTTGCAGTATGTGTGCCTCTTGCTATGTGTTGGGCTAATGGCAATATCACCCTTGTCTCTCACACACACACACACACACACACACACACACACACACACACACACACACACACACACACACACACACACACACACACACACGTCCACTGTGCTGCTGCAGCGCTCTCCAAGTAAGGCAGAGATCAGCAGTGTCGGCACGGCAGAGAAAGAAAGGGACAGAAGCACGACAGAGGAAAAAAGGCAAGTATCAGAAGTATCAACGGCGGTGGCGGCGAGAGGGAGGAAGTTGAATAGACATAACCCCCACCCACATACACCATCCTCTTGGGCCCTGCCATGTCCTGCCAAGGCCTCTCTGGTCAGTCCTGGCCAGTCTGGAGTCCAGCCCAACCATTAGGCTCTGCTCTAGTATGCTCCAGACCACAAACACTCCCACACAGACGGTGAATGGGCCAGTCCTTCAGCGAGTCAGTGTTCTGGCCTGTCACTAGGCAGATGTTCAGCGTGGTGGCCTATCAGGAGGCAGCATAGAGTTTGGAGCCCTGCTCTCTGCGGAGGATTCGGTGCAATTGAGGGGACATGTAAAAGGGCTTGAGGGGCGAGCCGTCGTTCCTCTCCAGGTCTTCACCTTAACCGGGCCCCACGGGATAGGAAGCATTGCCACAGAGGAGAGGAGCAGACAACATGTAGGTAGGAAGGCAGAAAGAGAGAATACGAGAGAAAGGAATTAGCAGAGCCAAACGATTTAGAAAGTCAAGCAGCAAAATGAATTAGGAGAAAAGTTTAAGATGGTTCAAGTCAGCCAAAATGGCCAGTGAATTATAACCATCTAGTTCAGTGATTAGAGTGCAGCCAAGGCAAGGTTTGACAGAGGACATGCAAATAACACTGTCTCCATACAATTCAAATAATTTAATAGTCTTCACTAGTTCTTCACTGTAAGAACACGTGATAGAAACAATTTAATTGGTAAAAAAATAATTACAGTGTAAAAAAACAAACAAACGCAAGAATAACCCTTTGCCTGACTTATTTAAGAAAACGGTCCACCACTAACGTTCTAATAGGGTCATATGACATGGACAACCTTTCAATTCACCAACACAGACCCCTGTGTCTTTGTATCATATAAAAGGCCTTTGCACCCCCAGGCTGGGCTATATTTAAAGAGATGAATGGTGTACTTACAGAAACAAAGGAATAAGGTGTCCACACACATAGCATAGACATTGAAGAAGCCATGGGCAATCAGGTAGGATCCAAATATCACCGTCTGTCAATGAGAGAAGAGTCAAAGTCCGTGAACACACTTAGCAACAAGCAATGCTAACCCAAACTACATTTGATGTAATGATATTTCTTACCAGCAGGGGGACCCAGTAGTAATTTAGTGATGGTACTTCTTCTTGAATAACTGGTATCTTACGGGTGAAGAAGAAGAATGCTAGAACACCTGGGGGGGGGGGGGGGGGGGTATAACAAAAGAAAAATGAACGACTAAAAACGAGAAGACAAATAGTGCCTTTCAAAGAGACGCCTGAACTCCAGCATGCACAGTGTCACTGTTTCAAAGTACTCCTTCCCTTTGTGTATCGTGACTCATACAGTGGTTAGACATAGTTAGTACACCAGTGTGTGGGAAAGACAGGGAACTCACCAACACTCCCTGAAATAAGCACTTTTCCCAAGAAGAGCAGAAAGTCTGTCACCTTGTCCAGCACTGCCACCCTACAGAGGAGAGGAAACTCATTGGAGAAGCCCAGAGACAGACAGTCACCCCCATGATAGACAGACTCACTCTATTCTAACGGAAAGCAAGCTTTACAGTGCCTTACCTCACTACGTTCCTCATCAGGAGGAAGAAAGCATCCTTAGCCGAGGTGCAGAAGTTCTTCCCATATATCGCGATCTGGTGCGAGAAAGTATTCATGATTCCAACAGTTTGCGTAAGATGGTTATCAGAACTGCCTGATCTGCTGTTCTTGAAGGAATGGTATTGAAAGTAAATGTCTGAAAACAAGAGATTTAACTTCGCACCGTCCCAAACTCACCATGATGTAGGCGTTCCTGTTCATGAACTTGATGAAATGCTCCAGGCACCAGAAGCAGCATTTGAGACAGCAAATCAGGAAGCGGGCAAAAGCATTGTGCGCACCTGAAAAGACATGACGACATGATCAAATAAATGTACACCACTGTATATAAACATATAAAAAAGGCAGTGGGTTTTTAGTATGAGCACAAAACCCACCTTTGAGTTTGTGATCCAGATACTCCAGAACAATGCGGAACATCTGCACTACAGCCAGAATCAGAGAGCCAAACGCCAGAGAGCCTGTGTGGTACCTGGAAGAGATACCGTACACTCTATTACCAAACTGCTCGTGTGTGTGTTGAAAACATTTTGCTTACAGTACATTCGGAAAGTATTCAGACCCTTGACTTTTTCCACATTTTATTACATTACAGCCTAATTCTAAAATGTATTAAATTGTTTTTTTCCCCACCTTATCAATTTATACACAATACCCCAACATTTTTTTGAAATGTTTTCAAATATATTACAAATGAAAAAACTGAAATATCTCATTTACCTAAGTATTCAGACCCTTTATTGAGTACTTTGTTGAAGCACCTTTGGCAGCGATTACATCCTAGAGCCTTCTTGGGTATGAGGCTACAAGCTTGGCATACCTGTGTTTGGGGAGTTTCTCCCATTCTTGAGATCCTCTCAAGCTCTGTCAGGATGGGGAGCACCGCTGCACAGCTATTTTAAGGTCTCTCCAGAGATGTTAGATCGAGGTCAAGTCAGAGCTCTGGCTGGACTAATCAAGGATCTTCAGAGACTTGTCCCGAAGAAGCCACTCCTGTGTTGCCTTGGCTATGTGCTTAATGTTGTTGTCCTGTTGGAAGGTGAGCACCTTCCCAACACCCTCCTCCTTCATTCATCTTTCCCTTGATCCTGACTAGTCTCCCAGTCCCTGCAGGTGAAAAACATCCCCACAGCATGATGCTGCACTACCATGCTTCACCGTAGGGATGGTGCAAGGTGTCCTCCAGATGGTGCCAGGTTTCCTCCTTCAATCTTGGTTTCATCAGACCAGAGAATCGTGTTTCTCATGGTCTGTCCTTTAGGTGCCTTTTGGAAAACTCTAAGCGGGCTGTCATGTGCCTTTTACTGAGGAGTGGCTTACGTCTGGCCACTATACCATAAAGGCCTGATTGGTGGAGTGCTGCAGAGATCGTTGTCCTTCTGGAAGAATGATGGAGGCCAATGTGTTCTTGGGGACATTCAATGCTGCAGACATGTTTTGGTACCCTTCCCCAGATCTGTGCCTCGACACAATCCTGTCTCGGAGCTCTACGGACAGTTCCTTAAACCTCAGGGATTGGTTTTTGCTCAAGTGTGTGCCTGTCTATATCAATTGAATTTACCACAGGTGGACTCCAATCAAGTTGTAGAAACATCTCAAGGATGATCAATGGAAACAGGATGCACTTGAGCTCAATTTCGAGTCAAAAGGCAAAGGGTCTGAATACTTATGTAAATAAGGTGGTTTTTTTGTTATACATTTGACAAAATGAAAAAGAAAAAATTAGAAAAACTGTTTTTTCGATTTGTCATTATGGAATACTGTGTTTAGACTGATAGAGGACAATTTTTTTATTTCATCCTTTTTTAGAATAAGGCTGTAATGTATCAAAATGTGAAAAGAGTCAAGGGGTCTGAATACTTTCCGAATGCACTGTACACATCCACCATACACACACTCACTTCCCCCTTCAAATCATAGGCTTAAACACCTAAACGCACTTAGGGCCAGTTTCCTGGACACAGATTAAGAGTAGTCCTGGACTAGAAGGCATGCTTAATAGAGACTCTCCATTAATATAGCTTTTTAGTGCAGGACTAGGATTACTCAACCCCCTCCTCTTTATGTGCTAATCCCATATAACTGAGAAAGGGAAAGTCAGTTGTATGACCTTCAGCATTTAACCCAACCCCTCTGAATCAGAGAGTTGCAGGGGCCTGCATTAATCGACATCCACGTCTTCGGCAGGTTAACTGCCTTGCTCAGGAGCAGAACGACAGATTTTTTTTTACCTCGTCAGCTCGGAGGATTCGATCCAGCAACCATTCGGTTACTGGCCCAATGCTCTTACCGCTAGGCTACCTGCCGCCCCATTTAATGAACGTGAGCGTTTTCTGTCGAGTGAAGTGATTTGAGCAAGCCTACCTTACAGCCCTACTGAAGGAGGAGAACAGTGGACAGGATGGTATATCCTGGGGCTTCCTCAGGGCCCAGTAGTAGGAGGCGAAGGCCCCGGCCAGTGTGCACTGTCCCAGGGCGATGGTGAAGTTGACCAGCCACAGGAACACCAGCAGGTTACACAGCTGCAGCACAAATATGTAGCGGTGGTAGAGGCTCTCGCCGCCGTAGAAGGCAAAGGTGCACTGGGAGCCAGGGCACACCTTGGTCACGTTGGTCTGACTGAAGGTCTAGAGAGATAGGGGAAGTTATTCGGTTAGAAGGAAATGCCACCCAATTCCCTATATTGAGCACTCCCTTCTGATCAGAGCATACAACAGCACCCTTCTCAAATTCTCGATTTCCCTAGAATAGGGACTAGGGTGCCATTTCATGAAAGACCGAATGTAGCCAGAGCTCACAGATGTTGTCACTGGCTAGCTATTTCACAGCTGAAAGATGTGTACTCCTGTTCAGGATTTCAAGGCCAATAGCATACAGTAGTTTTCAATACAGCTATAACACCAATGTGATAAAGAGGAAGAGAGTCGAGAGAAAAACGAACCTCTGGATCACAGGTGAGGTTGGCATACACGCATTTGTCCGGCGTCGACATGACCTTGTAGACAGCGTCGCCTGAAGACGCCAAGAAGCTGAGGGCAAAACCAGTTAAGGGCAACACAGAGGAATGGAAGCAGAAACAAGCATCACAATTTGTACCTGCCTATGAGCCATCAATATTGGGATTTCCACTAAGGGCTCAGCAGTTTTATTAGGTTCAATTCAATTCCAGTCAAGTTCAAGTATATTCCAATCACTATGACTCCATGGGTGATAGCTCAGAATGCTTCACCCGTAGGTAACGCTGCATGTCAAGATAACTGTGTAAAGTGTACACATAGCACAGTGAGGATGAGGCTTGGTAAATATATAGAGAGGATACACAGCAGTGACCGCCCAGTACGCTATGCAGATGGCCAGCAGCACAAAAGTGATGATCGGGTAGAAGAGAGTGGACATGATGTAGCCAATGGCCCTGGAGAAGAGAGAGAGAGAGAGAGAGAAAGAGAATGGAGAGAATGTGTGTGGGGGAGGGGGGGGGGGTAGTTAAAAGTTAGGTTAATTTTCCCACACCGAGCACACAGACGACGGGTTCGATTCAAAGTGACACAACAAGAGAAGGTCAGAGGTCACTCTCCTGAGAAAAGATTGCCACTCACCTGCTCCCCTCCTTCAGCAGAGCGATGGCGATGCGTACTCTCCTCCTCAGGAATATCAGGATTATTATGATGACCGCCTCAATGACCGACAGGCAGATCACTGCAATACAAATTATAACAATTAAGCAGAAGAAAAAAGGTGCTATTCCTCAGAACATAGACTCTCCTGGCGTTTGCCCAATTCATTTAAGCAATATCAGGTTGCATACGGTTAACAGGAAATCCTATGGTTTCCCCATCTCTAATTCATCTACTGATTGAGAAGCAAAAGCAAAACCAGCAGACATGCTTCGCACCCAACTGCTTCACAGCAAGTCCAAGAGACTCTGCACCTTGTGATAAACACAGTAAAACTGAGTCGACAGCCTTGTGCTAGGCTAGTAGTTCCCTTGCTAAACCAATAGATGGGAGAAGTGGATGGCCACGCACTGAAGATGAGCCAGGTCTGACTGAGCTGCAGGTAAACTCGGAAGTCCGTCTGAAAGCCGATGTCAGAGATGGTGACATCACCATCCCCGTGTGGCTTCCCTCTCAGTGTACTGAACTCCCAGTAGCAGTGCCAGATCCCTGAGAAAGACAGAGGAGAGAGAGAGACAGAGAGAGAAAGAGATGTGACACGTTGAGATACTGCACCTGTACATCTGCTACATTTAGCTTGCCATGACAACAGAGGGGTTTGACTGACAGCTGGAAGTGAGAAGATGTGGACACGGTCTCCCACACAAATCTACATACAGTAGCGGTATCTTGACTTTCAGTACAGTATGGGCTGGTGAAGTGTGGATAATGTACTCAGGCTAAAGATGGCATTGTGCTCTTTTAGTGAGGCTATAGTAGCTTTTGGGTCAGTGACGGAGAGCGTAATGCATTACTAACCGTAGCCCACCACAGCGATGACTCCGAAGATGATGAGCCACAGGAGCACTCCGGCTGTGAACCGCAGCAGCAGGATAAAGGCCAGACTGACCACCATGGTTATCACCAGACCTCTAGAAACACAAACACACCTGTTGTGTAAGAGTGAGGACCACTGTAAAACATATACACATACAAAAATACATGCATGAATGCATGAGGACACACGTGTGTCGGTCTTACATTAAGATCCAGTACCAGGAGTTGGCATAGTCCTCAAAGATCTTCATGCCAACCTCCTTGGCGTCTAGCAGACTGGTAATGCCACTGTGAGGGGAGGGAGAGGAGAAGCGAGAGCAAAAGATTGAGGGAGAAATAAAGAATGAGAACGTGCTCATTTACGGAGAGAACATTGGCCTGTGTTGTGTTGTGTTGCAATCCCTCTCACTTCGCACACACAGCACAGGGCCACGACACACTGCAGTTTATGAGGGGGCTGTACAGCCCTGAGAGACGGCACAGGTTGTAGGCAGGCGTCCCTTATAAATGTGTCACACGTCAACATATTAGTGTTATCAAAGCGCTAGGAAGCAGCAATGCTCTCTATGACTCTGAAGCAGCAGGTTACTACTCCACCACAGTAGCAAAGGAACCCTCAGGAACGAGGATTATTAACAGGAATAATACATACAAATGAGTCTTGAAGCTTAGCTATTCCTGTAGGCATCTCTTTCTGTCATAACTACACGAACAAGCAGAAAATGGTAACAGTTCAATGTACAGTACAAGCTTGACAAAGAGCTGATGGCAAAAATCACCAGGAATACTTCACCAGATATCCACTGTACCTACAGCTCTACCTACAGCTCTATCTAGAACCGTAGTGTTCTTCGGCTGTCCCCATAGGATAACCCTTAAAGAATCCTTGTTGGTTGCAAGTAGAACCATTTTACAGAGGGTTCTATCTGGAACCCAAAAGGGTTCTACCTGGAACCAATAGGGGTTATCCTGTGGGGACAGCCAAAGAACCCATTTGGAACCTTTTTTTCCTAGAGTGTTATTGTAGACATCGGACCCAAAGTATTCCCTGGTGCTTTCACTCACTATATTATCAGCCTCTACGGGACTGGTGAACAGCAGTAGCGAGAGACTAGAACCAACCTTCCCCTGGAGCTGTGCAGAATGTCTCGTGAGTGGAGCGCCAATCTCGGTCTGTTTTATGAGGACAGCTACCACACGTCAGGAGGAAAGCTCACTCTAGGCATTAATTTCATCTGGACCATCATATTTCTCTAAAAAGCCCATGACCGTACAGCTATAATAGCACATAATGCAACCTACTCAAGTAATTCATGTTGTTATGAAAAATGAGCCCTAGTAATACCAATGAAACCCTACCAATGTACCAATGAAACCGAAAGTGCTGTGCTATTGTGCCTAACGCACTCCACAGACCAGGCTATAACAGACGGAGTTTGGCCGAACCTGTCGAAAACAAAATAATTGATGCTTTGTTAAAGGTTTTGGTTGGAGGCAGTGTAATTGGAAGGAAATGCTCTGTCCTTGGACAACTCTTTGAAGTGCCCATTCAAGGGGAAATATGTGAAAGGCACTGGTGGGCTGTTGACAAATCATGCGTGATGGTGAGATGAGCCTAGCCATGCCTGAGGGTTCACCATCAGGCATAACAGAATAATAGCTGGAGAGATTTTTTTTATTTATTACTTTGACAAAAACGCCCCTCTACAAAGACTGTAATTTCTAATAGGAAATGGTGGCGCAGTCATCAACTACAGATGCTGAGGACATACACAGCTCAAAGTTTGGGCGAGATGAAAGATGGCATTACACCTGTCATAACAATGACATTACCAGTCAAAACAATGCAGATGACATTAGATGACTAGTCACCTGTGGAACTCTATTTGTGTTCAAATATAGTCTATAAAAGTCAGAGGTAGGCCTATATATATATATATATATAACTTGTGGTAATTACTGTGGTAATAACGCTAATTACTGCATTAATCTGATGCTGAGGCTGCTCTTATCCAGTTTCACGAAATGAAATCTTTGCAAACATTATGATGAGAAAATATCACTGAAGGAAGATGTTGATGAAAGCTAGGGGGTGACGTAACTCTCAGCTTTGAAAGACCAATATAGTACATTAACTGTAAGCCAAGTTGTTACTCGTCTTTGCTAGGGCTTCAATATGGATGTTAGCTCCACATCAGGGCAACATTTGAAGGTAATCTGTCCTCTTTCCTTTCCACAGCCACAAGCCGGAGAGGAACAGCAGCAGATTACCCATGACGCACAGTCAGGTGGGAAGGTTAGTTTGCAGACAGTGAGCTCGGGGCTACAGAAGGTTACGGTTCAAGGTTAAAATACTGTAATTAGTTTGAGACCTTTCCACTCCTTGCTGCATGGCGGTAACTCGGCTAAAAAAAGAAAAAAAGCATTCAACTGGTCATAACATCCTTCTTTCAAAGGCAAACCTGATGTACTAATGATGGCAGCTCGTTAACACAAAACGATCAAGACCCTGCATCGGTCTTAATTGCTGTTCTCTTATCTCTCCCACAAGTTAATCCATATACGTATTGATCGTTTTATAGACTGTATATGCATAGCATGAGGAAAGTCACTTAACTGTACTACTCTGAAGCTACAGCGTGAGCTGCATTTCCATGCAAACATGCATAGACGGATTTCAATGTGCATGAATGATCCACACTCTACTGGGCATGAGGGATCATGGCCCAGTTGTCCTACCCTGCAATAGCTGTCCAGTTGACTCTGGGTTCCAAGTTAGAATCCCTATGACAATATAATAGTTTAAATGCATTTGAATTCCCAAACATGGCCTCAATGAAGCCACAGTGAACAGATTTGTACAGCGTTAATTCATCTTTCAGGTCTACTGGTCAAAAGATATTCAACCATGTGAATCCACCACCCCTAATAGGCCTCCCACTTATACAATTCATCCCATAGTCTCTCTCGGCACATATTCCAAGATTTCGACAACAACAAAGGCTTCTGCAGAGCGACATTGGGGAGAGCAGGACTTACTTGGCAGCGTCTCGGAGATCGATCACGCTCCTTGTTTTACCTAAGCCGTCTTTGAAGACTGTCTTGTTGGCGACAGTTAGCGTCCCGTTCCTGGTGATGAAGTCTGGGAAGCACCGCTGGAGGACTGAAACACACAAACAAATATTTTGACAACTTGGTATTTCAATTTCATACACTGATATATATTATGGTTTTATATAAATTTTATACAACCAGTCACATACCCTCCCCTCCCACAGAATCTACGTCTTAGGAATAGACCGTATGAAAGTCACAATAAGGATAGTGGATGAACTGTGTGCAGAACTCGGATTCACTTACAAGGTCTGCTTGGCACTATCATGGAAGGGCAGTCCTCATCTCTCAAGACTTGTGCAACGGACTAAACAGAAAAAAGGCGAGAGGCAGAAGAAGTCAAACAATACCCACTGTGTGACGTCAAAGCCTCAGACTTGAGTTTTTAATAAGTCGTCTGTTCTTTCGACTAATAAATTGGTCGGAATATTAAAACGTGTGTTTTAGGTTAGGATGACTGGTAAGACATCCTATCATCATATCCTATGACTTTGCCATTATCCAACAGGACCATGAGGAGAGTGGGCGTGTGGCTGAGTTGACTAGGAACAGACGACTGTCTGTCATACAGTACAGAACAGACTGGTAGGGAACCCTTTCTGCTCTATCTTCTATTCCTCAGTTTAGCACTCTGCTCTGGGTACTGACTGAGTAGACAGTGTGGGTGGGAGAACCAACGATTCAGCAGTAACAGTGTGATTGTGTGATTATGAGTTCCCACACACCATCTCGCACACTCTCCCTTCCCCCCCTTTCTCTCTCTCTTTCTGTCTCTCTAAGTCTCATCTGAGGTGCCATGCCAGCATGCATGTCGGACGAACACGGACCAGTATCACAGTCTGTGTCCCACAAACCAACTCGTCAGAGCTGTGAGTGACATCAGCAGATGCCGCCTCCCTCACACTTTTCTCTCGCAGGACTTTCAAATGACATGCCCAGTACTAACAGAAAAACACATCCAATGATATTACTTTGTATCATTTCTATACAACAAGATATATTCAATGCAACAACTAAATGACTCAATCTGACTCCAATAAGATTTGAATTCCTGAAGAGGAAGGGTCTCGGTCGCTACTATTGAACACTATTATTGATCTTATTTTAATTCCAAAAACAAAAGAAAGTTCGTTTAAAGGCCCAGTGTCGTCAAAAATCATGATTCTCCTGTGTTGTATATACATTTCCACTAGGGCTGTCCCCGTCTAAAACAAATCTTGGTCGACCAAGAGTCTGTTCTTACGACTAATAAATTGGTCTAAATAATAAAATGTGTATTTTCCATGTAAAGACACACCCTGTGTGATTAAATAAAATCAACTATATGTATTGAGCTTATCTGATGCTTTCAGCATACTGTTTGATGAAATAAGACACAAATTACTCAAGAGAGAGCCAAATAACAAGATAACCAGAAGAAGAAAAAAATTAACCTGACCCGATCATCCTCCTCTCCCTCCTGCTGGCTTTCGCAGATTCTGCCGTTACTCTCCTGAAGATGCTGGTAATAGGCTACACGAGGATTTGACAACCTTCCTCATAAGGAACGCCAATTTATCTTACCATTTCTACCCATCTGCCTTCCAGTTATGGTTTTCATATGCACATTTTCATGGAACTGTTTCATTTCATTCATAATAACGTCTTCATATCTCAAAATCCTTGTCAAGTGGTTCATCTAAATTCTATCCAAATCTAAATGAAAAAGTGACACAAACCTAAAACATAACCTTCGTTGCCATTGCCAATGATGATACGCCTACTCCCGCTCCGGTGCTTGACACCGCCAGACTACTAACCACCGGTCCTTGCAACCTACATTATGCACACCTGGCAACAATCATTACACACACCTGCTCCCCATCGTTATGCACACCTGGACATCATCATTACTTTTATTACTTCACCTTTATTTAGCCCTCATTAGCCTCAGTCTTCAGGCAGTATTGGTTTTGTATATCTTCATGTTCCTTGTAAACTTACCAACTGCACTGCTTCCTGACTCCCTGTGTCCTCATTACAAACAATGTAAAAAAGAAAAAAAAGAAAGCCCACATAAAGCCAACAAACAAAAACATTGCAGCCTGCAGGTAGAAAATATCCCGATAAAAATAAAT
Organism: Oncorhynchus kisutch; assembly: GCF_002021735.2. Taxonomy (NCBI): domain Eukaryota; kingdom Metazoa; phylum Chordata; class Actinopteri; order Salmoniformes; family Salmonidae; genus Oncorhynchus; species Oncorhynchus kisutch. The sequence goes on along the minus strand of NC_034186.2, from coordinate 44,372,177 downwards.
ATCATATAAATCACATTGGCAATGCATGGCCTGTCTGCAACAAACTTGAAGCCTTGTATCAACTTGGGTCAGTCTCAAAGCTTGTGCTAGCAAACTTGCAACGTCGTATAAAATATCCTGGGAGATTATTGTTTCCTGCAGCAGTGAGCTCAGATCAGACACAGTTGTAGGCTATTTTGCGCAAGGGATAAGAGGTCATTAGGCAGGCCTGTTTCATGATGTTTCCACTGGATCACAGCATGATGTTTTTTCCCCTTTCATGCTGAGTGGTTATTGAAAGGAAGAGCTGGAGAGACGTTTCTAATACATTGAGGAACTATTGTCATTCTCAACGGATGTCAAAAAAATATAAAAAATACTTTGTTTACTTGCTGTTTGAGGTGAAAAAAACATTCATTAGTGATGGCGTGTTAAGCCAATCAGAAATACTATCAGATCCCCAAATGGGCACATTTACATGCCTACATTTGTAGCCTATAAGCCTACTTCTATGCGTAATCAGGTGCACGTCCTTACTCAACATTAACATGAGGGCTCCAAACAAAAAAATGACTAGATTGACAAAACTCGGAAATGGAATGAAATCAACCAAAACTTGTTTCTCACAAGCATAGGTTGTGTGTTCTGCAAACAACGTGTCCACTCCGACAATGAGAACGGTAAAAGACTGGAATAATAATATATTGAATGCATTAACAGAAATGTCCATAACATAGTAGATTAGAAATGATAGGAATTCATGATAAATGTACTACTGGTGATATATGTAATGGGGAATTGATATACACTAACCATCCAACACAAACAATTCACAAAATGAAGTTAAATGTGCACAAATTGTAGGGAGAGAGCGCATTCTGCAGAGAGATGTGCATTGTGCATTTTAGCCACACTCCCCTTCTTCTTGGGCTGTGCCATCCCTACGGCCTCCACAATGGATTCGTTTACTGAGATGGATGCGAATCACTGGTTTTTTCGTGTGCCATAAAAATATATATATTTGCTACTGCTCAAAAAAAAATCTTGGTCGACCAACAGCCTATCGACCAAACAATCAACCAGTCGACTAATTGGGGTCAGCCCCAATTGGAATAATACTGTGGAATTGTGTAAGAGCTGTCTGAAAAGACTGCCTGAAATTTCTGCCTATTTTGGTGAGATGGAGTTTTGCCCTGTCTGGTGACATCACTAGGCGGTAAATTAGTTAATAGACCAATACGAAAGAGAGTTCCAAACCTTTCTGCCAATAACAGCTAGTTATCAGTTTTCCCCTCCCCACTCAGACCACTCCCAGACAGTCCTAGCAAAATTCTTGCTTGCTCTTTGCTAGGAAGCTATTTTTGTTTCTTTTTGACCATTTTAATTGAAAACAAATCACAGTAATGTACTTAAATGCTCCATAGAAAACATTTTAATATTGAGAAAAAAAATGGCTGCAGTGGATACGAGTACTCCACCGACTTATAGATCGATAACCATGACAGAAGATAGAACACTCAACGACTTGATAAGTGAGACCACAAGTGACTGGAGGCATCAGTCTCAGTACCTTTCTTGGATTGTCGAAGCCCGGCTTGCAGAACTGCCTGTAATACTCCCAGTAGCTCTTGTTGTACCTGTAGTTGTATTGCATGTCGAGGTATGTAGCAAATCTGTCTGGGCACTTGGAGACGCAGAGCTGGGAAGAGACGAGAAAAGGGACAGCCAAACATCAAATCAACGCTTAGTGACAGAGAACAAGTGAGAAAAAACGAGCGGGAACATAATAGCATAATGTCTGCAGCGTTAAGAGGCAGCACTCACCTGGGTTGTAGGGCACTGGAGGTTAATGAGAACGGCAGGATTGGCACATTGCAATATGTTGAAGTAGAATAATATGGCTTTGTTGCTGTAACCACAGGGAAATGGAGAGAATAGTCATTAGTTTCCCAACACGAAGACAATGACAGTTTTATGAAGAGAACGCGGAGAACAAACGTGGTATGGAAAATCTAACAGCAGATTGATCCGTCTGTCAAACAGTGTGTAAAAACACAGGGAGCAGGAACGTCCGTGGCGGTTGTTGCAGGAACGTCCGTGGCGGTTGTTGCAGGAACGTCCGTGGCGGTTGTTGCAGGAACGTCCGTGGCGGTTGTTGCAGGAACGTCCGTGGCGGTTGTTGCAGGAACGTCCGTGGCGGTTGTTGCAGGAACGTCCGTGGCGGTTGTTGCAGGAACGTCCGTGGCGGTTGTTGCAGGAACGTCCGTGGCGGTTGTCAATGCTTCTTTGTTAAGCGCTTTTCATACACGGTGCGCAAAGCACTCAATAAACAAACTATTACAGACTAATACAACTAGTAGGCAGCCAGTGCGGTGCAGGAAAACCCATAGAAAAACTATACTCAGATTATATTGACAAAGAATAGGTGTAAGGAGCAGATCAGCCTGTGATTGTCATAACAGGACGCACAACTGCAACTGTGTTTCAACTATAGTCTCCTTCAGGCAACGTTGCTCCTTATTTGTATTGTTATAAATCTAACTTGCATATAGTTTAAAAAAAAAATGTTTTCCTGCATCATACTGGCCACTTACTTGTTTTCTTTACTGGGTTTACCTGCCATTTAGAGGGCCGACCTACCACTGTCCTCAACTCACTGAGACTAATACAACTGACATGCTGAGGCCAGATATTAAATCGTAGGAAATAGCAGTTTCTCTGCATTATGATTTCTCTCATATTGTTTGTGCCGTATTGCGGGTGTCAAAAGTGTTCAAGCCAATACACCTCCCAAGCAGCTTTGGTATCTCTTCCAAGTGCACTAAAAGATTGGCATCTGTCTTTATACTCACGCGTTGGGGGTCCCCTGCTGTCCACAGAACTGTCCGTGGCTGTCGGTGGGGTAGACCACCTTCCTGGGGTCGCCATGGATCCAGGCTGCAACCAGACAAAAAAAACGGCTGCATCATTAGCCTCATTCCCTGCCCCTTCAACTGTCAATCACTCTGGGCATTTATGAGTCAGTGACAGGACCTCCCTGGCTGTGTGTGCATGGGAATACTCTGCCTGGCTGTAACGCACACTAACATAATCACTTCCGAATTTAAAGAAGCAGGTCAAACGGGATCAAAGGTAAGACTCCTATTATGAATCACAATCAGAAAAGCCAGATATGAAAAGATTAGCGAGTCAAGCTGAGAGCTGGCTGTTCAGCAATTACAGGACAACCTGAAAACCTTGTGAGACTACCCTTACAGAATACAGAGAGATCATTTGAGTGAAAACCACTGGGTTGTTTCACCAATTAGGTACCTTTTGAGAAGTGTAACCTAGTATAAAACGTTTTGATTTCAACTACTTTTAACATTGTCATAAAGAGCACATGTTTAACTTCATTAAAAAAACAAGTTGTTTTCCCATCTCAAGAGGTTACATTTAAAAAATGACTTCAGTAAGTGCCTGTTAAGTGCCATATAAAGTAACAGCCCAAAATCCCCTTGTGACAGGGGGAATGGAAGCTTGATTTGTGCAATAGGGAGAGACAATTGAATGCAATACATTTAATTGTAGAGTAAACAGCCTATGGGGTTACAGGGTTTACATATTATGGTCTGTTTTCCATCACAAAACACCAGAAAATGGCCAAAAAGGGTAAAACCAGCTCACCTGTTTTTACACTATGATTTGACTATTAGATGTTCAATGTTTCTTTAGAAAATAACTTAAAAAGGAATAGTTTACCCATATAAAATCGAGAGTTCTGCTTTACGTAACAGGGTTGAACTTAAAATGAGGGACATACGTAAATGAGTCACTAGTCACAATAAATAAATAATAATATTTTAGAAATGACTGTCAAGGCAACAAAATAACTAGAAATAAATGGTGAAAACCTGTTGAAATCTTGGGATTAAGTGGGTTAAATTCTCCCTGGAAGTCACAGAAGGGGCCCCTGAGGGACGAAAAAATGATGAAATGTCTTTATTCACATAAAAAAATCTGATTTGTTGAATTTCCCTTGTGGTCTATATTAAAAAGGGCACTTCAAAGTCTTTTACAATTCAATGTTGGGGCACAATTTCTATTTTAAATATCAAAGTGATGCAAAATGCACTCTTTTCATGGAACGACACCACCAACAGAACCAAGGCCAGTCTGTATCTTTTGAGACTACTCTGAAATTCAATCCAAGCTGCAAATGTGTTTTTCTAACCTGTTTCAGACATTAAAGTAATTATTTTCTGTTAGAGGACAAGGCATTCTATTCCCTTTCTAGCCAACAACACTGTACCTGCCTCACCCAATAGTCCGGATGAAACAGAGTTTATGCATGAGGAAGACCACGGGCGAGGAGAAAGAATGAAAAGCTGTTCACGTAATTGCAAACACGCCAGCGTCTATTTGAAGTCACCTCCATTTTCATGGCTCTGGCTCTCTTAAAGTAATTGGGCAACAGACAGTCCTTCCTCTGCCCAGACTGAGACGTGACTCCACTGCACACGGGAGTCAGAGGGACTGCACTTTGAGAAAAGACAGTTGATTTGACTCATTTAGGGTGTGTGTGTGTGTGGGAGGGGGGGGGGGGGGTATGTGTGTGTTTGGTTTTACTATCCTTCTGGTTCTCACAAGGAAAAAAATATATTTTAGGCTTAGGGGTTAGCTTTAAGGTTAGGGTTAGAATTATGGTTATGGGTAAGGTTTAGGGGATCGGGTTTTGAATGGGAATCAATTGTTTGGTCCCCACAAGAATAGTAAAACAAATGTGTTAGTGTGTGGGCACGTGTGTGTGTGTTTAAGCATGCATGTCTGTGTCTGTACAGACTGAGGTGTGTGTGTGTGTGTGAGGAGAGTCACATGATTGATTCCAATCTACTGAGAGGAACACACTGCAGTAAGGCTGCGTTTACGTCGTCACGCACAACTTCTCTAAGTCCCTTAAAAGGAATGGAGGCCAGAGGATGTCACCCATAACCCTGGAGAACATGGTCAAAACCCCCAATCAAGAGATTAGACACACAGATTCGGGAGATGCCATACAGTAACCTCAGAAACAGAAAGTGACTCACATAAAATCATTAGACTCTGATGTTGCGGACTCCCACTCATTAAGGAATGGGTCTGACTCTGGGGAAATTCAAGTACTCATATTTCCACCTCCCACACACTTCACAACACCAGAGGCTCTGTTGCTCAACGCAAAACGGGATCCAATACAATACGTTATCTAGCATTTAAATGGCAGTCGGTGGAACGCAGTTCGAATCCCCGAGCCGGCAAGGTGGAAAACAATTGCTCCCTGGGCGCCGATGACGTGAACATCGATCAATGCAGCCCCACGCACCTCTCTGAAGAAGGGATGGGTTAAATGCAGAAGACACATTTTGCTCGAATGCATTTCCCTTTCCCACCCAAAGACTTTGTCAAGATGAGAGCTAGGCAAGCAGAAACTCATGAACACACACACACACACACACACACACACACACTCTCTCTACATGTACATGGGACTTCGACTCGCACAACGTGGAGCATCATCATAGGGTGGGCTGTGGTGTTACGAAACCAACGTGTCTGATGAAATAAGCAGCAACATGACAACTCACCCACGGTGCCCAGAGCGATGTAGCCGAGGATGAAGATGACGAATACGACACAGCACACCACATCCGTGCAGCCCCTGGAGAGAAGACAGAGAAAGAGAGGGACAGAAGGAGTGAGTTAAGAGAGAAAGAGTGTCAATTAGATGAGTCTAGTACCAAGGGTTCTGCCCTTGCCATGGCATCCCTGACAGTGGGCTTGTACTTGAGCTCCTAAGCTGGGTGCAGCATTTGCCACCTGACAAGACCAGGTGGCATCTCAAGACACAGGGCTCAGAGAAAAACATTCCGAGCTCCAATTTCTAATGAGACACGCTCCAACCCCCAGAGTTTATGCTCTCCACAGAGATCCCTCCAACAGAGGTTTTGAAGGTTGGATTGCACAATAGTATGTTACATCTCTGCTTTAGAGAGGGGAGGCTCTCTCTCTCACAGCTGGGGTTTCTCCTCCTGTCCACAAATAAGAAGTCCTCTCTCGTCTCTCACACTTCTCTCACCCCCAGAGAAGCTGTCAGCCTTGCCCCGCCAGGGCCCCGTCCTCAAAAACCCTCCCCAACTTCCACCCTGTTGTGTCCCCTCAGAGCGAGTACAATCCAAGTCTGAACTTTATCATACAGAGCATGCTCTGTGAAGGCTACAAGAAGGAACTACACACCCGAAAGTAAGACCCTCGTGCTTTAAACACTCCTCTTTCAGTCCCAGGAAGAAAGCCAGTGTCGAGTGGAGGCCAGAGGCAGGTCTGCTGTGGCGCTCCTTTGAGGTAGCTGCTTGTCCTTGTTTTGTATGCAGTGTGGTGCCACCATAGACTCCACGAGCAGTACATACGCACATTGCTTTTGAGCCTCCGAACACCATTTTTGTGATTAAATAGCAGATGGTCCTGCGGAGCTCAGGCCACAGATGCACATAGAATATCAATTTCATTGCAATGGATATTAAAAAGGATAAACTACTTAGATAGAGAAATACACAGAAACAAATATGCTGTATACACATACAAACACACATGCAAGAACGTTTAGGTTACCAAGGGTGGCTCTTAAACTGATTTAGACTGAGGGAGTTGCACAGTTCAACCTTTGCATCACAAATGATCCAGGATTGTTTTGCAAGTGCTGTTGCTACTAAGCAGAATGATCATAGCCCTACATAAATACTGTAGGTAATTGCAACTGCATTTGCATTCCATGCTAATGAGTTGTATTGGTGAAAATGGGGCTTGTTGAGTTCAACATTAGTGAAGATGTAGATTTCTTCACAGTTAAAAATGGCTGAAATCCAGAACTACAGTACCTATAATAAACGCATTTCTCACTGCTGAATTAAAAATGGGCCTATTATTACCAATCTCATCTGAATTACATGGGCTTGATTGCAACAAACAGTCAGAACTTAACATGCTCCTGCAGGTTAACGCTGGATTCCTTTAAATGAAATCCAAATGTATTTGTCACATGCGCCAAATACTACAGGTCAGCTCTGACAGCTGATGCTTAAAGTTAGAGAGGGAGATATAAGACTCCAGCTTAATTGATTTTTGCAATTCGTTCCAGTCATTGGCAACAGAGAACTGGAAGGAAAGGCGGCCAAAGGAAGTGTTGGCTTTGGGGATGACCAGTGAAATATACCACTATGGTGTTGAAAGCTGAGCTTTAGTCAATTAACAGTATTTTCACATAGGTGTTCCTGTGTGTGGAGTGCGATTGAGATTGCATCATCTGTGGATCTGTTGCGGCGGTATGCGAATTGGAGTGGGTCTAGGTTTTCTGGGGTTATGGTGTTGATGTTAGTCATGACCTGCCTTTCAAAGCACTTTGTGGCTACTGACGTGAGTTCTACTGGGTGCTAGTGATTTAGGTAGGTCACTTTCGCTTTCTTGGGCACAGGGACTATGGTGTTCTGCTTGAAACATGTATACTACCATTCAAAAGTTTGGGGTCACTTAGAAATGTCCTTGTTTTTGAAAGAAAATTATTTTTTTCGTCCATTAAAATAACAGCAACTTGATCAGAGATGCAGTGCAGACATTGTTAATAATGTAAATTACTATTGTAGCTGGAAACGGCAGATTTTCTATGGAATATCTACATAGGCGTACAGAGGCCCATTATCAGCAACCATCACACCTGTGTTCCAATGGCACGTTGTTAGCTAATCCAAGTCTATCATTTTAAAAGGCTAATTGATCATTAGAAAACCATTTTGCAATTATGTTATCACTGTTAAAAAAAAAGAGATAAAAAATATTTTAAAAACAGCTGAAAACTGTTGTTCTGATTAAAGAAGCAATAAAACAGGCTTTCTTTAGACTAGTTGAGTATCTGGAGCATCAGCATTTGTGGATTCGATTACAGAGTCAAAATGGCCAGAAACAAATAACTTTCTTCTGAAACTCACCAGTCTATTCTTGTTCTGAGAAATGAAGGCTATTCCATGAAAGAAATTGCCAAGAAACTGAAGATCTTGTACAACGCTGTATACTATTCCCTTCACAGAACAGCGCAAACTGGCTCTAACCAGAATAGAAAGAGGAGCAGGAGGCCCCGGTGCAAAACTGAGCAAGAGGCCAAGTAGATTAGTGTCTAGTTTGAGAAACAGAAGCCTCACAAGTCCTCAACTGACAGCTTTATTAAATAATACCTGCAAAACACCAGTCTCAAAGTCAACAGTGAAGAGGCGTCTCCAGGATGCTGGCCTTCTAGGCAGAGTTCCTCTGTCCAGTGTCTGTGTTATTTTGCACATCTTCATATTTTATTTTTATTGGCCAGTCTGAGATATGGCGTTTTCTTTGCAACTTTACCTAGAAGGCCAGCATCTCAGAGTTGCCTCTTCACTGCAGCTGTTGAGACTGGTGTTTTGCGGGTGCTATTTAATGAAGCTGCCAGTTGAGGACTTGTGGCATTGCACATGGTGATCTTAGGCTTGTGTGCGGCTGCTCGGCCATGGAAACCCATTTCATGAAGCTCCCGATGAGCAGTTATTGTGCTGACGTTGCCTCTAGAGGCAGTTTGGAACTCTGTAGTGAGTGTTGCAAATGACAGACAATTTTTATGCGCCTCAGCACTCGGCGGTCCCGTTCTGTGAGCTTGCGTGGCCTATCATTTCGAGACTGAGCCATTGTTGCTCCTATGTCACACCCTGATCTGTTTCACCTGTCTTTGTGATTGTCTCCACCCCCTCCAGGTGTCGCTCATCTTCCCCATTTTCCCCTGTGTATTTATACCGGTGTTTGTCTGTTGCCAGTTTGTCTTGTTTGTTCAAGTCAACCAGGGTTTTGTGTCTCTGCTCCTGCTTTTCCCAGTCTCTCTATTCTCGCCCTCCTGGTTTTGACCCTTGCCTATCCTGACTCCGAGCCCACCTGCCTGACCACTCTGCCTGCCACTGACCTGTACCTTTGCTCAACCTCTGGATTACCAACCTCTGTCTTGACCTGACCCAGAGCCTGCCTTCCACCCGGTACCGTTGCCCCACCTCTGGTTTACTGACCCCTGCCTGCCTTGACCTGTCTATTGCCTGCCCCTGTTGGAATATTAAACTCTTGTTTATTCGACGTGGTCTGCATCTGGGTCTTACCTTCATACCTGACATCCTAGGCGTTTCCACTTCACAATAACAGCACTTACAGTTGACCGGGACAGCTCTAGCAGGGCAGAAATTTGATAAACTGACTTGTTGGAAAGGTGGCATCCTATGACATTGCCACGTTGAAAGTCACTAAGCTCTTCAGTGAGGCCATTCTACTGCCAATGTTTGTCTGTGAAGATTGCATGGCTGTGTGCTCAAATAGCCGAATCCACTAAATAGCCAAATTCACATACTTTTTTATATGGAATGCAACAACATTGAAAGACAATTAAAATGTAATTATAAAACAAAGCACTTTGCAATGGTTTCTTTGGTTAAGATAATGATTTCCAAATAATAAGAAATTACTCTCCCTACCACATTTCTTTCCAATTCAGAAATCCACATTACGGAGTGGTAAAAATCGGTGACGGATGATGGTTGCAATTGACATCAGCTGTGTGGGTGATTTTAGAGCGTAATGATGGTTTAACGAGAGATCAGCTGGTGATGATCTAGTGGCCATCAGTGATTGCAATTTTCCCATTAAGACCTGATACTTAATTGTGAATGTCCAATTTGAGATATCTCTCCAAATGACATTGCCCATAAATCCCCTCCAGCTAATAACTGACCCATGGACCATCTGTTCAGATCTGCATTCTCCTGTCAAAGACCATTACCCACAAAAATCCTGACCGTAAATCATATTTGATGGCATAGACTCAAGGAATGACACAAGTCTATAACATGATGGCTATGGAACTGAGACTTTAAAGGCTAAGCCATATTTCACAAACAAACCCAGTCCAAGGGAGCCGAGGCAGAAAATGTCTCCATCCTCACACCGACAACATTCCTGTAGAGACAGTGTGATACAGTGTGAAGTGGACCTGCGGTGTGCCCAAGGCACTGCCGGCTCTGATATTAAACACGGTATTAAAAAGAGGCAGACGAGGGACTACTTTTTCATTTCATTCAAAAGACAAGGAACAAGAGCTGTCGAGGTTGCCATGGTGAGGACTGAATTTCTCAGCGTCCATTAGGAGTTGAGTCAGGTAGCGGACCAGAGGGCAGCTAGGAATCATGGGTGATTAGTCGATGAGATCCAGGGGGTGGGACCCTGAAGCAGACCCTCTGTCACCTCTTCACCTCTTCTACCCAAACCCCCAGGGCCTAGAGACTTCCTAGTCCTCGCTGAATGAAAAGCATATCCATAATATGACGCAGCCATCACCATACTGAAAATATGAAGAGTGGTACTCAGCAGAGTATGTGAGCGGAGTTGAGCAGTCAGAAATCCCTCTTATCGCTCATGGAGTGGTGCTTTCCGGTGCGCCAAGTCCTTTCCAACTGCTCCGCGAAAAACCGCTCCTCGCTCACAGGGGGGGAAAAAATGACACTCCAAATGTGTTCGATTCATTAAAATCACAATTTAACCAACACCCATCTATTTTTGTGACTACCTGGACTTCCCATCCGGTTTTGAAGTAATGAAACCAAACTGTACGACTTGAATGAAAAGTATTTTCATTTAAAAAAACAGGAAAAGTGGACTGTAAGAAGCGCTCATCATTTCAAATAGGCTACATTAGACAGAGACGACCTATTAAGGCAAAGTCAAAGTTAGCACTACAGAGCTAACACAGAACAACCTTTGAGTCAGGTGAACGCTGAAAGGAAGCTGGTAAACGAGACAAAAAAAAACTAGGTATCTTTCTCTCATCTCTGTGACGCAAACGCAGCCCAACTGCAAATGTGGTCCAATGTCAAATCCCAGTCATAGTCTAAAAGTCTTAGATCTCCATAGCTGAACCAAAATCTGTCGGCTAGAACCATTTCCTTTCCCCTGCTGGGTTGGTATGTATGTGTGCTGCTACTCTAAGTGCTGTGAGGCAGTGGGTACCGGCTGGCATTCCTGTCAGTGACATGTGAAGCTCTGTGACAGAGTGTTCTATTCGTAAAGCTGACTCCACTTGGGGAGCCATTGGTGCCATGGCTGTGGTGGTGATGACCGGTTGACGCTGCCACAGAATAGCGTGGCTGCAAATCTGGTGTGTCACCATTGGCAAAACTGTTTCCACCACACAATGGGAATTAACAGGGAGAGAGTTTGGGAGAGAGGGGTAGAGATAATGGATTCTCACATGTTGAAACACACCGGGAAGTTTCTCAAGGTCTGGAGAGCCAATAGATATAGCAGTGGAAGGCACAGGGGTTTTGAATGTTTTTCAACTTCCCTGCAGAAGTCTCAAGGACAAATTGTACAGTCCATGTGTGTGTCTTGACTAAAAGGTGTGCAGTTCACTATTCAGGGCGGGACGATACCAATATCGGGATATTTTTTTCAAGGCAAAAATGAAAACAAAGCAGACCTTCTGTATGTAAAATATTGTGTGCTGTAGCTTGGAAAATAAATCAAATGCGACTCTGGATGACAACATAATGATGTTGGTTTCCAACATCAGGGCTGTTTTCCTAAAGAATTGAAATCTGCTTCACATTTTGTTTCCTTGCCACGATACTAATGGGAATCCCGATACTGGTATCGCGCCGGCCCTAGTCAATGGCATCATTCAATTCATACATTATTCAGACGTACTTTATGGATTGATATATCACCCGTACCGCAGCATAATGGAAGCCGGAATTATTCAGAGCTACAATGCATCTCCATTTTCTCTACTCTTTTAGAGGACTGCTCAATAACCACAGATACAGACTTAATTTAGGCGGTGAGCTTCTGAGAAAAGAAGACAACCGAAGGAGAGTCAGTCCTCTCTCAGTTATCATTTAAAAAAAACTCTAAGCCAGATAAACATCAAAGTGTCTTCACTTTAGTCCACATCTGTAGGAGTAAAACGAACTGGAGAGGGTGAGATAAAGGCTCGGGGGGGGGGGGGACATGCTTTCCCCAGCAGTGTATATGAAGCTGGTCCTGGATATGTCTATTCTACAGTATGAAGTAATGAAACGCTTCAGGGCAGAAATTAGTGGTGTAAAGAGTAAAACCACAAAGTTGAAAGGCTATAAGACATACACAGCTGCATCCTAAATTGGTAATTGAGAAATCTTGTTTACGATGTTGTCTTGTGGGATGGCGGACTCCAGTCAGAGCCAATGACAATCCAAACAAATGTAAACAAGACATAGCAACAGGACATTGGTATATGTACTAGATAAAGCCAGGCATTCAAATAGAAAGGACGTAGCCAGGTTATACATGAATGGTATATGTTGGAAAGAAGTACTTAAATTGGCTGCTTCACTGTGATATACGAGTTTGTGTTCCTCCGGTCTCCCAGGCTGGTTAACAATGTGTGTCATTGGGCTAACGCCAGCCGATCGTGTGACTAATAGCTATTGATCTGTGTGATGTAGCGAAGACAGCTGCCAGCACTCAGCCTCCCTCTCCATTAACAGTGCCTGGCAAATTATCAATCCGTCAACACATAGAGTGACGTGCAAAAGAGCTTATGAAACAATAAGTTTCATATTTTTATTTGGAGAAAAAAAAAGAATAATAATATAAGATGTGTAGTGGTTTTGATAGAATGCACAATTCAATTCTATGGCAGATTGAGAAGAAGACGATAGGCCCATCTTTGGAGCAAATCAAAAAGAGAGAGAAAAAAACAACCTTTGGGGAATAACTATCAGTACGCTGTTGAACGTCCACCGTGGAGTCAATTACAAGTGCATTACTGAACATGTTTCTATTGCTTCTTCGTGCAAGGGAAGTTGGAGGAGACCAGAGGATACAGTACCTGTTATGGATAGGTCCTCTGAAGCCCGGGTCAAACTTGCGTGGCTCACCTGTAAGCGAAGCAGATCATTGCATGGTTAGCCTCTAACATGCAAAACAACTGTGCCCTTGGTGAACTACAAGGCTTAGAAACAGGAACATCCAGAGTAAATCTACAATAACCAGACAAGTGACATGTAAGAGAGCAAATGATAAGTTATTGCATGTAGACTTAGACTATAGAGCAGAAACTGTCCTCGAGAAACATACGATAACTGCACATGGCATTACTGACAGGAATGCTCATGGCGATCACGTCTATTTCTGTCTTACTCTGTACACAAGCCTCTTGTTGGTGGAAGGCTTATTTCCTGCAATCCTACAAATGTTGTCACCGGGTGAACAGAGCATTTTGCAGTTTTAAAGCTAATTGTCTTGTAATTCTATACATTTTGCCATGTCACATGTGTATTCATGTGATATTTGAGTGACTCAAAGATTACAACAAAATCTATGGACTTAAAAAACATTAGCTGGCATAGGCTAGTGGTTCTGGACATTTCTGACAAGTTATAAATAGCTCTCTAAGGTATGCAATGACAAGAGGAAAACTGATGATGCATTACCCAATTTCAAAATTGCACCTTGTGCATTCTACTATTACAACTTTCAAGAGTAAGTTGAAAGCCGGACTGAGTCCCACCCCACAGTTTGGGAACCACTGCTACAGATAACAGAAAGTTTTGTGTTTCACATAGAGCCTTTGGGGGTATATAAATCATCTAATTTAACTGCACAGAAGCACAGAAGGCATATCTGGGTCACTGCACAGGAATCTCCACTTGACCCTGTAATTGTTATCAGTCCCACTTTAAACCCACTATACACCACCCCACGTGGCCCTCCTAAAACTCTGGTTATGTGTGTGTGTGCGTATATATGTGTGTGTGTGTGTGTGTGCATGCGCACGTGTGTGCCTGTTGCCTGTATACTTGTGTGTGTGTGTGTTGACGTGTATGCCCACACGTGTGTGTATGCATAATGCATATGGTTTGCTAGTGCCCCCATGGAGTTGCAGTATGAACGGTTCCTGTGAGCACATTCATCATCACACAGAGTGTAATTTCTCAGAGCAGCATGAGTGGGCTTATCTCCCATCTGCCTGTCTCTGAAGACCTGCTTCTGCTCTGAGAGATACAGCTCACTTGGCAGAACCCAGCACCATGGATACTGTACTATGCACTGGACCTCTTAACTGAGCACTCATTAATCACTGGATGTCATTGGCTGAGACGGAGAGAGAGTGAGAAAGACGCATGGAATCGCTCTTATGTCGATGATCAATCCCATGGCTGTGATGTTCATCTTTTCTGGTTGAAGACATTCTCTGAGCGGCACTGTTAGGATATTCAGGGATGACATTCGGAAGAGTCATTAGTTGATTAGCATAACATTTGGAAGAGTCATTAGTTAATTAGCATAACATTCGGAAGAGTCATTAGTTATTTAGCAGATGCTTTTATCCGAAGCGATGTACAGAATGTATCAGATCCAAGGGAATTGAACCAATAACCCTTGCGACAGAAACACTATAATCCAAACCACTGAGTATGGAGCCTATTGTTCTGTACTGCTGTTGTGTTTTGATTCTAAATAAAAAGATGGGGACCTTGGAGATTTTCTTGGATAAATCTGCATCTCTCAGCCAAGGACACGTAGACACAGGACCAGGTGCAGTCGTAGTTGATGTGTGTTAATAGCCTGGTCATGTTTTGCATGACAATGACCACAGGAGTTTGCAAAATAGCCCAAACAGATCTGGGACCAGGCTAGTGTGTTACCGCCTTATACAGCACATTTACTTATTTTAATTGGCAAACTACATCGATATGATTGAGACACGGATGCAAATTGATGCTATAAAGATATGAGACATCAATGATGCAGTGAAATGCCATTTACTGTACTATGGCAGTATGCTTTAGCTTGCCATGTTCCAAGACGTGAAGTTCATGACAGCAACAACATCTATTTCCTCAGGCAAAAGCGGCAACAACAAAAAAACTTGGCATTACATCAGTGCAAGATGTTGGAATGGGACCCAGGACACCTGCACCAGGTATAGACCTGGGGTTTTCAAACTGGGATCCGCGGACGAGGTACTGCAGGGGGCCCATGATTTTATTTGGGAGGGGGGGATTTTGGGGGATTATTTATGTGGAACATTATTATTTTATGACCATCACTAGCTGCAACAGAATACCTTCACGGATACCCTTTTTATGTCTCTGCATCCAGAAAATTACAGTCATTGGAGCAACGTTTTTAAGTCTAAGTGTTAATTTTAAAGAATGGAAAATCTGTTTCAGTGTCAAGTTAACAATACTATCTTTGAAAAGTGAAGCCTCGTTCACACTGTAGGCCTTATTAACGCTCAAATCCGTTTTCCTTTTCAAATCCATTTTCTTACAAGTGACCAAATCGTATTTGTGTGTTCTGACAAAAGTCCTTTGCTGACATGGCTACGTTAGTTGACATGGTAACGATGGGTCCGTGCACAGTGGTGTAGGCTAATTTATGGTGGTGCTCGTGCTTCCTGTCACTCAGAAGTTATGTAGCAAGCTAAGGTGACAACCATGCCTGCCATGGACATTTCCTAGTTGCTTTGAATGTTCAAAATCGTAGTGTGATAATGATCTGACTTACAAAACAAGTCCTTTTTGGCTAGACAAAGCTGTCAACTAGCTAGCTAGGTAGCTGCTTCACTTTCTAGCACATTCCCTATTTGTTTGTGGACAATTAACAAGCTAGTTCGCTACCACATGTCCTTGTCAAACTGTCAACAGAGTAGCTAGCAAGCAACAAGATATGCCAAATAACAATCTAAAAACCACTTGAGGGGCAAATATATCCAATTGGTCAAGAATCAGATTTGTATCCAACTTCAAATACCCCATGAAGGTGGTTTTAAAATGTGGCTTAAAATATCAGATTCCATGTGCTTTTTGGCTGTTCAGACTTCAAGAAAGAGAACCGTTTTGAATTGAATAGGATTTATTTTTATATGATTTGAGTCACTTCTAACTGACAATAAGAACAAGGCTTACAATCAAATAAAAGCTAGACACTCGGGGAGAATCAAAAGCGGAGAAACATAGCATTAGCCATGGCAAAATGCATCGACTTGCAGGAAATTAGCTTTAAAACTACAAAATTGTCTCTCAGCTCCATAACAAACTGTTTAGAATTGCTGGAAATGATCTTTACAACAGCAACATTTTCTCTACACCGCAAAGATACCTTTCTAGCTAATAGACTTAGATGTTAGTTTCCACTTCCTCTTCCAATGAACTGTGTGGAGGTCAAAATAATGACACTGTCTACCAAATCTATTAATTTGAAATGTTGATTACTTATTTGCCATTAACATTCACGACAAGATAAGACATGACTTTTTTGTTGTTGATAACACGATGGGGGTCCCTGGGTTGCCGGTTTGCCTGTGTGGGTTGCCGGTTTGCCTCTATAGACGCTTCCAACAGAACTTTCACAGCCAGCTCAAGTAACTGGCAATGATTATTGGCCAAACAGATTCGCCATTGACAATTCCTACAGTATATGGCTTCAGAGTAGATATTGAAAGTGGGTCCTGTGCAGTAGGAGATTGGTTGGATCTGTGTCAGCACTTCCGCAAGGCGTATGATACTAATAGAAACTAGCTACCTTTCTGCGATGCATCATTAGTTGCCTTAAGTTGTTTTTATATCCCGGTGGATGTTCTTACAAACCGGTGGCTGGCAGGTTGCATCACATTAACTCATATCAGAGCTAATTAGAGCTCCAGCTGCTGGGGGTTGTGAGCTGGCTATCTTTTGGACCGGAACTCAAGCAACCAGGCAGAATGCAAATAGACTGAATTTTTTTCTCTCATAGATATTGCTATGGTGTGTGAATATTTCAAGCGACTGAGTGCTCCCTGGTCTTTGTCAGCCATCGTGGTGAAAACAGACGGGTCGGTATCAAGGGGAGGATTGAGGATGGGAATTCATACAGAGATGAAGGGAAGCCAACGGCAAGAGGACAGATTGCGCAACAGCAAGGGGCAGGAGGAAATTGTCTTGGGAGAGCCTGAGATATCGCTCTGTCTCTATGTCAGTGATGAACACTCAGTAAGTCCATGCAGAGGCCCGCCAGTGTGTTCTACTGGGGAACCAATGGGGGCCGTGGGCATCAGCCTCTTGTTAGGGTGTAAAAAGCGGTCACCAGCTTGACGATCAATGTCTATACCATACTATTTGGTGCATATACTCACAGACCTAAATGCAAGTTTCCAGAGCACTCTTACAACATTAATCAAACAACATGAGTGGCTGAAATTCACTAGATTCTCATCAGTACAAACACACTAAACCAGGATTTGCTTATTGGGCCTAACCTGTGAATCCTGAACGCTTGGCTTTATTAGTGTACACACCACAGTAGCCTGTAGTTTCCTCCTCTCAGAAGGCCTCTGAGCTTTACTCTGGTTCACAAAACTGACTATAGACCCATTATACATTACCGGCGGGCCCGACATTCACCAGTAACACTGAACCACCAGTATACTTGGCCTTGGTTGATGACTGTACTCAGACTTGGCCAGTGCAAAGAGAGTAGTGGATGTGTGATGTGTTGCTGGGGTCAGGATGAACGAAGGGCTATAGTCAACAAAATGTGGAAAATGCCTGCGAGGCATATTGTGGCAGTTAGATAACATCATTGTGTTGGCTCTGTTGAACCCGTGCACAGCAACATCGAGGGTGCAAACTGATGGTGCCTGATGTCCTAAAGATAGCAGCATCATTTTTGAAGGTAAATATTGAACTTTTTCTAAATAAGGTTTTCAATAAAGAGTCAAGTAACATATACTTATTTCAAATTTGATTCACCAGCATTTATAACTGCATGATTTTCTAAGCTTTGACTGTCATGTTTCTAACTAATTACTTCAAGAAATGTCTTCAAATGTGTCTGTCCCATTTTGTTTCCAAAGGCTGAAGTTAATGGAGAATTTCTGTGCAGCCCTGAAGATCATACTGCCCAAAAATACCGATTTCCGATTGTTATGAAAACTTGAAATTGGTCCTAATTAAATCGGCCATTCCGATTAATCGGTCAACCTCTAGTCTGTAGTTATCTGTAGGTAGTATGTGTCTGTAGTTGGTTTGTGTTTACAGTGTTTAAATAAGGAATGAGGATGTTGGTAATATGTATAAACAAATGCAATGTACAGTTTGCAAGTATGTGTGATGTGTGCTGTAGTGAGGGGTTAGTCTTGCGAAGCCAGATGCCGTAGTCTAGACAGAGGCTAGTGGCCATTATTTGTCCAAGCAAATAACAAGGCTCAGCAAATCTCTCATGTCTAATGTTAGCAATTTTTGTAGGAGAATTTCATCATCCAATGCAAATGAACTGGTCATTATAGCTACTCTCTGGGGCATTGAGAGCAGACTGGGTATGGAATTACATATCACAAATCATTGTACTCCAATCCCATTTGCATCCTCTGTCTGCCAAAGCTAAAGATTATGGGTCAATCACAGCATTGACTTGCCATCATTGACCATGACATAACAGATTGATGGTTTAACAAGGTTGTGTCACTCCCCTCAAATTCCACATTCCAATCATTCAGTGGTTAAATAATGGATGCCCTTGAAGATATACACTCACCGGACAGTTTATTAGGTACACCCATCTGGTACCGGGTAAGACCCCCCCCCCCTTTGCCTACAAAACAGCCTGAATTCTACAGGACATTCTACAAGGTGTTGGAGACATTCCACAGGGATGTTGGTCCATGCTGACGCAATGGCATCATGCAGTTGCTGCAGATTGGACGGCGGTACATTCATGCTGCAAATTAGCCCGTTCCATCTCATCCCAAAGATACTCTATTGGGTTGAGGTCTGGGGTCTGCGCAGGCCACTCACTGTCATGTTCCAGGCAATGTTTTCACACTCCTCAATTGTTCAGTGTTGGTGATCGCGTGCCCACTGGAGCCGCTTCTTGATGTTTTTATCTGATTTGAGTGGAACCCAATGTGGTCGTCAGTTGCAATAGCCTATCTGTGACAAGGATTGACAAGTTGTGCATTCCGAGAGGCATTTCTGCACACGACTGTTGTACTGTGCCGTTATTTGTCTGTTTGTGTCCTGCCTGTTAGCTTGCACGATTCTTGCGATTTTCCTTCAACCACTGACATCAACGAGCTGTTTTTCGCCCACAGGACTGCCGCTAACTGGATGTTTTTTGTTAATCGCACCATTCTCGGTAAACCCTAGACACTGTCGTGCGTGAAAAGCCCAGGAGGGCGGCCGTTTCTGAGATACTGGATTCGACGATCATACCACACTCAAGGTTTCTTAGGTCACTTGTTTTGCCCATTTTAACATTCCATCGAACAGTCACTGAATGCCTCGATGCCGGTCTGCCTGCTTTATATAACAAGCCACAGCCATTTTCCTAAACGGGGTGGAGTACCTAAAAAATTAATTGTCCGGTGAGTATTATAGGAGAGCCTCAACTAGACAGTCTTTGTTTCAGTCAGGCCGATTTCAAACAGTAAGCTGAGTGGTGGGAAGCAACTTCAAAATGCCTGTGCTGGAGCCTTTCCAAACGTAACAGCCCGGCGTGAAGTGATAAAGCTCAGCGCTTCAGGGAAAATCATTTGAGGGTGTTTTTCATCATGTTGTATTTCAAGTTTTTTGGTGGAAGAGAACATAATGCTGTTGTCCCTCTACTGGAGCCCTCCTGATGGGGCTGGTTGTAATAGTGTAGACTTATGGAGTAAATGGAGACAGTTCGTGCCCAAACTGATTCACCAGGCAAATAGTCTGTCTGATTCTGGATAATATAACAATTCATTCAGTCAGTTCTTGGTCTAGTTCCATGTGAGAGCAACGTAGATATAGCAGAAACTAAAATGCATCTTATTACTGGGAGAGAGAAAAAACTACTAGGCAAAGATCTTTTCAAATCACTGTAAATGTGACCTTTTACTGAACTGAATTGTGTCATTATCCTTGGTCGGACTGGATGTCCTTGGTAGAGGGCTGTGATAGGGCTGAAGAGGCTTTGTAAAAAGGCTAGAAAGGGATGCCAGACTGACTGTATTTGTGTCTGTTATAAAACCATTATTCAGGGATGAGTTAAGGCCACAAAAACAGCAGTATATTCCTTGATTAAATACCTCTTTATGGAGATATATATTGGGCTTTTGTATTTTTGGTTGTCCTCATATACACTGTTGTCAATGTCAACCCAAGTACAGTATGGCACTGTTTACCCCTGCTCTCATCTCTCTCCCCTCCTCCTCCTCCTCCTCCTCCTCCTCCTCTTTCTCAGCCTTTCCCCATAAACACATCCAGTACACAGACACAACAACACAGGCGGACACAGGCACCAGTGTCCTCATGTTCCACTATGTAACACAGGCTTCTTTCATAGGGTGGCCAGGCAAACGGCTCCACCACTGCAGGTGCAGCGCCTGGGTTGGAGCTGAGACGCCTTTCAGTTGGCCTTTTCCATTCTGCCCATTCATGAACATAATTAGACAGAGTGGCTGGCTGCAGAATGTCGGGTGTTTCTCATCTTTGAGGGTCGGGTGTTTCTCAACCCCTTTCACCCTTTTTTCAGCATGGTGTCATGCAGAAAAAAAATCTTCAACGTTCCGCATTGCAAATATCAACAGCTTAGCAAAGCAAGCACAGCGTGCAGGTTTGAGAGAACTTCTCTTTTCATTCATATTTGATGAGGCAAAGCCCTCAGCAGATCCATAGGCGTCTCGACGTTTCAGCCTTATTCTAAATTAGATTTTTTACATTTATTCATCAATCTACACACAATGCCACATATTGACAAAGCAAAAACAGGTAGACATTTGAAATATCACTTTTAAATAAGTATTCAGACCCATTACACTGTACTTTGTTGAAGCACCTTTGGCAGCAACTACAGCATTGAGTCTTTTTCGGTTTCTCCCATTCTTCTCTGCAGATCGTCTCAAGCTCTGTCAAGTTGGATGGGGAGCGTTGCTGCACAGTTATTTTCAGGTCTCCAGAGATGTTCGATCGGGTTCAAGTCTGGGCTCTGGCTGGGCCACTCAAGGACATTCAGAGACTTGTCCCGAAGCCACTCCTGCCTTGTTGTCTTGGCTGTGCGCTTAGGATCGTTGTCCTGTTGGAAGGGGAAATTTCACCCCAGTCTGAGATCCTCAGTGCTCTGGAGCAGGTTTTCATCAAGGATCTCTCTTCACTTTGCTCCGTTCATCTATGCCTCGATCCGTACTAGTCTCCCAGTCCCTGCCGCTGAAAAACATCCCCACAGAATGATGCTGCCCCTACCATGCTTCACCGTAGGGATGGTGCCATGTTTCCTCCAGTTGTTTCCTCCAGTTCAATCTTGGTTTCATCAGACCAGATAATCTTGTTTCTCATGGTCTGCGGGTCTTTAGGTGATTTTGGGCAAACTCCAAGTGTGCTGTCATGAGCCTTTTACTGAGGAGTGGCTTCCGTCCAGCCACTCTACCATAAAGGCCTAATCTTTCCAATTTGGTCCTGCGGTACATACCTACACGTACGCTACGGTCAAAAGATGCAGGCCTCCTTACTGTCCCTAGAATTTCTAAGCATACAGCTGGAGGCAGGGCTTTCTCCTATAGAGCTCAATTTTTATGGAATGGTCTGCATACCCATGTGAGAGACGCAGACTCTGTCTCAACCTTTAAGTCTTTATTTTATTGAAGTCCTATGATTGAGTGTAGTCTGGTCAGGAGTGTGAAGGTGAACGGAAAGGCACTGAAGCAACGGACCACCCTTGCTGTCTCTGCCTGGCCGGTTCCCCTCTCTCCGGTTCCCCTCTGGGATTCTCTGCCTCAAACCCTGTAACAGGGGCTGAGTCACTGGCTTACTGGTGCTCTTCCATGCTATCCCTAGGAGGGGTGCGTCACTTGAGTGGGTTAAGTCACTGATGCGATCTTCCTGTCCGGGTTAGCGCCCCCTCTTGGGTTGTGCCGTGGGGGAGATCTTTGTGGGCTATACTCCGCCTTGTCTCAGGATGGTAAGTTGGTGGTTGAAGATATCCCTCTAGTGGTGTGGGGACTGTGCTTTGGCAAAGTGGGTGGGGTTATATCCTGCCTGTTTGGCCCTGTCCGGGGGTATTGTTGGACAGGGCCACAGTGTCTCCTGACCCCTCCTGTCTCAGCCTTGAGTATTCATGCTGCAGTAGTTTATGTGTCGGGGGGCTAGGATCAGTCTGTTATATCTGGACTATTTATCCTGTCTTATCCGGTGTCCTGTGTGAATTGAAGTATGCTCTCTCTAACGCTCTCTCTAATGCTCTCTCTCGGAGGACCTGAGCCCTAGGACCATGCCTCAGGACTACCTGGCCTGATGACTCCTTGCTGTCCCCAGTCCACCTGGTTGTGCTGCTGCTCCAGTTTCAACTGTTCTGCCTGCGTCTATGGAACCCTGTGGAACATGCTGTTTTCAACTCTCTAGAGACAGCAGGAGCGGTAGAGATACTCTGAATGATCGGCTATGACAAGCCAACTGACAATTACTCCTGAGGTGCTGACCTGTTGCACCCTAGACAAACACTGTGATTATTATTATTTGACCCTGCTGGTCATCTATGAACATTTGAACATCTTGGCCATGTTCTGTTATAATCTCCACCCGGCACAGCCAGAAGAGGACTAGCCACCCCTCATAGCCTGGTTCATCTCTAGGTTTCTTCCTAGGTTCTGGCCTTTCTAGGGAGTGTTTCCTAGCCACCGTGCTTCTACATCTGCATTGCTTGCTGTTTGGGGTTTTAGGCTGCGTTTCTGTACAGAACTTTGTGACATCAGTTGACGTTAGAAGGGCTTTATAAATACATTTGATTGATGGATTGATTGATTGGTGGAGTGCTGCAGAGATGGTTGTCCTTCTGGAAGGGTCTCCCATATCCACAGAAGAACTCTAGACCTCTGTCAAAGTGACCATCGGATTCTTGGTCACCTTGTTTTTTACTCTGACAAGCACCGTCAACTGTGGGACCTTATAAAGACAGGTGTGTGCTTTTCCAAATCATGTCCAATCAATTGAATTTACCACAGGTGGACTCCAATCAAGTTGTAGAAACATCTCAAGGACAATCAAGGTTAACAGGATGCACCCGAGCTCAATTTAAAGTCTCATAGCAAAGAGACTGAATACTTATGGAAATAAGGTATTTCTGTTTTTAGTTTTAATACATTTCAAAACAAATCTAAAAACCTGTTTTCTCTTAGTCATTATGGGGTATTGTGTGTAGATTGCTAAAAATAACAACCTCTAGACCACCTTTACTCCACACACAGAGACGTGTACAAAGCTCTCCGTTGCCCTTACCATAATTCTATCCTGCAAAGCGCTACAGAGGGTAGTGCGTACGGCCCATTACATCACCGGGGCCAGGTTTCCTGCCACCTAGGACCTCTATACCAGGCAGTGTCAGAGGAAGACCCCAAAAAATTGCCAAAGAATCCAGCCACTCTGCTACCACACAGAAAACGGTACCGGAGCATCAAGTCTAGGTCCAAAAGGCCCCTCAACAGCTTCTTCCCTCAAGCCATAAGATGGGTGAACAGCTCATCAAATGCCTATCCGGACTATTTGCATTGACCACCCCCCCTTTTTTTACGCTGCTGCTACTCACGGTTTATTATCTATGCATAGTCACTTTACCCCTACCTACATGTGCATATTACAATACCGGTACACCCTGTATATATAGCCTCATTATTGTGTTCCTTTTTTAAACTTTAGGTTATTTAGTAAATATTTTCTTAAGACTTATTTTTCTTAAAACTGCATTGTTGGTTAAGGGCGTGTCAGTAAGCATTTCACGGTAAGGTCTACACCAGTTGTATTCGGTGCATGTGACAAATACAATTCCACTTGATTTGATTTGAAAACCGTAGCAGTTCTTTGAGGCTCATCTTCTTCTCTCTGGCCTGTATACTGTATCGACCCAGTCCGTCTGTGTTCTGTCATAACACTCCACCAAACCCAACTTATCACAAGCTTGGGACACCAAGGGTCAAGAGAGCGGATCTTTAGGGCAGACCTTCGGCGTCAAAGTGTTATTAGTATATTAGATATTAGTAAACCCCACTGAACGTGCGAGCATGCGCACACACACACACACACACACACACAGTGAGAACTGCCTTAACATAAAACCGTGCTGAGCCTCACATTGGGTGCAGCATGCTGATCACACTACCCACTCTCCCTGCTATGGCCCAACCTAAATAAAGGATTTGGAATCCATCACAGAAGAAATCAAAGCGGTCTAAACACTCTAGAGGGCTGTATTATATTTTAGTTTATTAGGACATGCATACACAACCACTCCCTCTCTCTCTCTCTCTCTCTCAGCACTGTTCCCTCTCGCTCTCACTAATGTCACATACACCTGGAAAAGTCTATCCTCTCCTTTAACAAACTAGAACTCCCAAATGTCTGCACTTATATCACAGACTCCTGAGTCCTCACTCAGCTTAACTCAATTACCCCCAATAGATCCTCTGCCTATGCAGGAATCAAATCCACAACTCTGGCTTAACAACCACCATGCTCCAACCAACTGAGCCACCAGAACCACAAATGCACTGTGGCTGGCATATCTGGAGTGGACTTCAACATAGGAGCAATATTTAAACAGCCCCCTGTTCCAAAACCATAAGACACCACACTGACATCCACTCTGTAGGGGGGAGAGAGGCAGCAGGGCACAGGGTGGGCTCCCCCAGGGGGTTAGGGTTAGCATTTTAGTGTCAGCCTCTGACAGCTAGCCTGCAGCAGACAGAGCCAGAGTAGAGAGAAAGAGAGGCAAGCATGCCGTGTGTTTGGGGGACTGTGACCTTGGCTACTTGTTTGATGTAGCAGGTTGTGATGGGAGGGGGGGGGGGGAGCTAGGTCCCCAGGCATGTCACTAGCGGCCCTATTTTCCTGTGAAATGAGTCTCATTCTGGACCAGTGACAGGCTCAACTGGCTTTGGTTTGGGTTTATATGGATTTTAGGGGTGAGACGCGGGAAACGACGCCTGTTTATTAATCTCGATTCACCTTCCGCCTTCCGGGGCTTGTGTAATATGTAGGTTTGGGGAGAGGCACCACAGCTTAAATGCTAAATCAAGTACACACACAAACGCACGCAATGTTGTTCCTTTATTGTTATTAACACTACACATTGCATTTCAGACTAAATACAGTGATCAAATCAAATCATATGTGATTGGTCACATACACGTATTTAGCAGATGTTATTGCGGGTGTAGCGAAATGCTTGTGTTCCTAGCTCCAACAGTGCAGTAGTATCTAACAATTCACAGCAATACACATGGCCAGCAGTACCAGAGCGCCAAGTCTAGGTCCAAGAGGCTTCTAAAAATCTTCTACCCCCCAAGCCATAAGACTCCTGACCATCTAATCAAATGTGACACTTCAATGACGTGCACAACAACTCTCTAATATCAGTCTGTTGCCAATTTGACTTAAGTTGCATGTGGCGTTACAGCCAGTACCCAAAACAATCACTTAGTTAACTTAATTGATTAAGTGACAGTAAGAATTGATTTTGGGGCCTTGAGGGAGGGCCAGCCTCTTAATGTGGTTAATGTTCATTTAGAACCTCTTGGTGCTTATCCTCAGGCTAAGCGATTCTCATAAGCCTATGCCTCTAGCGCTTTTTCATTTCTCGCTCTCCTCTCTCTATTTCTCAGTCCTTTTCTAATTCACATCAGTGTGGAGTTGGCTGAGAACCCAGTATAATAGCATATCCTTGAAGTGTTTTACATAAAGGCCCTCACCTCTGCAGCCCCACATACAGAATAAATAGCAAGGGAGCAGCAATCGATGACTTTCATCTCAGGATAATGATCCAGCTGTGTGTGGAATCGGTTGTTGGACCTGAATCATTCGACACCGTGTAATGCTCCACCACCGTCATCATGATCCCCGACCTCACAGTATCAGACTCAAACAAAGACCTGAAGCTGTTTGCATGCTGTGATTGCAGCCGTCTCATTCACTCTGTCTTTGGGTTGTGCTTAATAAATCACTGTCGTTGTAAGTTAGCCCAGCAGTCCAACATAGAGAAGGACTGTATCCATGCTGCAAATTGGATATTGAAGCAACGCCTGTGTGCATAGCGTTTCCTGAAACAAAGAGACATAGTTGTCCATTTAGAGCCAACTCTGTTCAATTTGCGCAGGGTCAAGAAAAGGCAGTTCATGTTCGCCTGACTTGATACAATGTGTGCTTGTGGAAGTTTTTAACTGACTCAAGTCTGTCATCATCTCCGAAACTTCAGGCAACCGTGATAGGCTCCACTGTAATAGTCTGAGGAAAGTGCTGAGGCATTTCACAGCAGAAGAACATAACCTCGTTCAAAATAATGAGTACGAGCATCATACAGAGTAAACGAAGGTGTGTAGGAGTACCACACTGTGATACAATCAGTCTTCATATTGAGTGAGTGGTAGCAGAGAGCCGAGGCACTTAAAAGCCAATCATGGGTGTAAAAATGCCACACTCAGGCAAGCTGATCATGCGAGAAATGTGTTAATTATCAAGGTGCCCAGCTCATCATTTTTTGACGGTGAACGCTACTCTATCTAAATTGTCACTTAATAACGTTTTTTTGATTGTCTGTGAAAAAGCACTGGAAGTGTGAAAGTTGGTGTGTGATAGAATGTGCACAAACTGAGCATGTCTGCATCAAATCTATGTGTATTGTTGCTTGCTTGCCTAGTGTGTGTGTGTGTGTGTGTGTGTGTGTGTGTGTGTGTGACCATCTCATCCATTTCCATTTTGCTAAAAGCAGGTTGGGGAGGAGGATAGACTTTTCACCCCTAGTATCCCTCTCTGCCTGTGAAAGACCATTTGGACCGTCTGGCTGACTGAGCAACAGCACCAGAGAGAGGCCATTTGAACAGATCAGCTGACCTAAACATGGGGAGTCAGCACAACTCCATTCCATGCGCCACTGACTAAGTCTCCAACTGCCCAGGTTGCATTTAAAGACGCAGAGCCTCAATTCCCTTCTCAGATGGAGGAGCTTATTCCCATCCTTTAGATATAATTACAGCAACGTGTTGCATTGGAGTGATCAGGTAGTTTACACCATAAGCATACAATCAAATGAAACTTTATGTTCAGAATGTTGCAGTAAAGCTTTCTCTCTAGCTCTGCTTCATCACAGTGTTAAAGGGATAGTTCAGGATTTTGTGTGAAGCCCTTTATCTACTTCCCCAGAGTCAGATGAACATGTGGTACCGTTTTTATGTTTCTGCGTCCAGTATGAAGGAATTTGGAGGTAGTTTTGCGAGACTTCGTTACCTAGCTTAGCGCAAAGACATGCTAGCTTTTCCCGACGACATCCAATCTTTGCGTTAAGATTGCGCCCACTGCTAACTAGTGTCAGCGCTGAGACATAAAAATGGTACCATAAGTTCATCTGACTCCGAGGAAGCGGATAAAGGGCTTCATTGCCAAAATCCCGAACTATCCCGTTAAAGTGTGGGCTGAATCCTGAGTTTGGGGTAAGAGGTCAAACTCCAGCTGACATGCTAGAAACATGATTGGCAGGGGCCTGGAGTCATGGGAACCGAGTGACACACAGGGTTAGTGTGGAGAGAGATGACAGACACTGCAACTTTCCCATGAAGTCATACTGAATATACGGACCATGACACTCACTAACAATGACAATTAGTTCTACTATATACACTCCCCTACATATTTATTTAGAACTTGTCTCTATACTTTGGCTCTATACTCCAGCATTTTGTTTTATGACGTGACAGTACATAATGTCACCTTTTATTTGAGGATTTTTTCATACATACAGTATCTTTTTTTTACACCATTTAGAAATGAAAGCACTTTAAGTATCTAGTCCTTCCATTTGAAGGCGTTATAAGTATTTGGACAAATTCACTTATCGTGTATTGCACTTAGTCAAACGTCTAGTATTTGGTCCCGTATTCCTAGCACGCAATGACGACATCAAGCTTGTGACTCGACCAACTTGTTGGATGGATTTGCAGTTTGCTTTGGTTGTGCTTCAGATGATGCTATGCCCAATAGAAATGAATGGCAAATAATGTATTGTGTGTCATTTTGGAGTCACTTTTATTGTAAATAAGAATAGAATATGTTTCTGAACACTTCTACATTAACGTGGATGCTGCCATGATTAAGGACAATCCTGAAAGAATTGTGACTAATGATGAGTAAGAAAGTAGCAGATGCATAAATATCATACAACCAAGACAATCCTAACCTCTCCAGTTGGTGGTAATGGTGATAGGCTAGCATGTTATGGGGCATGACCTTTCTGCATCTATAACTTTCTCACTCATCATTATTCTCAATTCATTCATGATTATCTGTAATGATGGTAGCATCCACATTAAAAGGGATACTTCAGGATTTTGGCAATGAAGCCCTTTGTCTACTGCACCAGAGTCAGATGAATTGGTGGATAAACATTGTTAATGTTTCTGCGTCCAGTATAAATCACGTTAGAGGTAGTTTGGCAAGCCAAGGCTAACTAGCGTTAGCGCAATGACAAAGTCTATGGTAAAACTAGCCTGCTAGCTTTTACCATAGACTTCCAGTCATTGTGCTAAAGTTAGTTAGCAATTTCCTTCAAACTGCACAGAGAGAGATAAAAATGGTATCCACAAGTTCATCTGATCCTGGGTAAGTAGATAAAGGGTTTCATTTTCATAATCCCGAAGTATCCCTTTAATGTAGAAGAGTTCAGAAACATATTATATTCTAATTAACAATAAAAGAGTGGTGCCAATATGACACAATACATTACTTACCATTATTTTCAATTGGGCACAACATAATCCCGAAACACAACCAAAACAACTGCAAATGCATCCATCATGTTTATAGAGTCACAAGCTAGTTGTAGTCATTGCATGTTATGAATATGGGCCCAAATACTAAACTTTTGATTCAATTGAATACACTATATGACACATTCAAATGTGGGGACTAGATACTCTTTCTTGCCACTGTATAGTGTATCCGAACCCTTTGGAATTACCTGGATTTCTGCATAAATTGGTCATCAAATTTGATCTGATCTTCATCTAATTCACAACAACAGACAAAATAGAGTGCTTAAACTAATAACACACAAATGATTGTATTTTTCTTGTCTATACTGGGTACATATTTTAAACATTCACAGTGTAGGTTGGAAAAAGTATGTGAACCCCTAGGCTAATGACTTCTCCAAAAGCTAATTGGAGTCAGAAGTCAGCTAACCTGGAGTCCAATCAATGAGACGAGATTGGAGATGTTGGTTAGAGCTGCCTTGCCCTATAAAAAAAACACTCACAAAATTTGAGTTTGCTATTCACAAGAAGCATTGCCTGATGTGAACCATGCCTCAAACAAAAGAGATCTCAGAAGACCTAAGATTAAGAATTGTTGACTTGCATAAAGCTGGAAAGGGTTGCAAAAGTATCTTGAAAAGCCTTGATATTCATCAGACCACGGTAAAACAAATTGTCTATAAATGGAGAAAGTTCAGAACTGTTGCTACTCGCCCTAGGAGTGACGGTCTTGCAAAGATGACTGCAAGAGCACAGCGCAGAATGCTCAATGAGGTTAAGAAGAATCCTAGAGTGTCAGCTAAAGACTAACAGAAATCTCTGGAACAGGCTAACATCTCTGTTGACGAGTTTACAATACGTAAAACACTAAACAAGAATGGTGTTCATGGGAGGACACCACGGAAGAAGCCACTGCTGTCCAAAAAAAAACATTGCTGCACGTCTGAAGTTTGCTAAAGTGCACCTGGATGTTCCACAGCACTACTAGCAAAATGTTCTGTGGACAGATGAAACTACAGTTTAGTTGTTTGGAAGGAACACACAACAATATGTGTGGAGAAAAAAAGGCACAGCACAGCACACCAACATCAAAACCTAATCCCAACTGTAAAGTATGGTGGAGGGAGCATCATGGTTTGCTGATGCTTTGCTGCCTCAGGGCCTGGACAGCTTGCTATCATCGACACAAAAATATATTCCCAAGTTTATCAAGACATTTTGCAGGAGGCTATCTGTCCGCCAATTGAAGCTCAACAGAAGTTGGATGATGCAACAGGACAACGACCCAAAACACAGAAGTAAATCAACAGAAGAAAATAAGCTTCAACAAAAGAAAATATGCCTCCTGGAGTGGCCAAAGGAGGGTCAACCAGTTACTAAATCCAAGGGTTCACATACTTTTCCCACCCTGCACTGTGAATGTCTACAGACTGTGTTTGTCTTTTGTTGTGAATTAGATGAAGATCAGATCACATTTTATGACCAATTTATCCAGAAATCCAGGTATTTCCAATGGGTTCACATACTTTTTCTTGCCACTGTATATACACATATTCACTTAGTGTTTTCAATTTAGTCAAAAGTTTAGTATTTGGGTCCATACTCATAGCATGCAATGACTACATCAAGCTTGTGACTCTATAAACTCGTTGGATGCATTTGCAGTTGTTTTGATTGTATTTCAGATGCCGTTGTGCCCAATAGAAATGACTGGTAAATAAGATATTGTGACATATTGGAGTCACTTTTATTGTTAATAAGAATAGAATATGTGCAGTATCAGTCAAAAGTTTGGACACACCGACACATCCCTGGTAGGCGAGCGACTGAAACGAGCTGCAACAAACACTCAATCCAATCAAATTGTATTAGTCACATGCGCCGGATACAACAGGTGTAGACCTTACAGTGAAATGCTTACTTACAAGCCCCTAATCAACAATGCAGTTAAAAAATGTTTTTAAAAAATGTGAATAAGAAATAAAAGTAACAAGTAATTAAAGAGCAGCAGTAAAATTACAATAGTGAGACAATATATAAGGGGGTACCGGTACAGAGTCAATGTGCGGGAGCACCGGTTAGTTGAGGTAATATGTACATGTAGATAGAGTTATTAACTAAAGTGATGATGCATAGATAACAACATAGTAGCAGCAGTGTAAAGGGGGGGGGGGGGGTAATGCAAATAGTCTGGGTGGCCATTTGATTAGATGTTCAGGAGTCTTATGGCTTGGGGGTAAAAGCTGTTTAGAAGCCTCTTCGACCTAGAACTGGCGCTCAACCTCAACCTTGCCAGTTGGTCAGCGCATGCTTGCAGTACACGTCCTGGTAATCCTTGTGAATGTTGACCTGTTTAAAAGTCTTACTGACATCAGCTGCGTAGAGCGTGATCACAAAGTCTTCCGGAACAGCTGGTTCTCTCATGCATGTTTCAGTGTTATTTTCCTCGTGTCACTGGGCAGCTCTCGGCTGTGCTTCCCTTTGTAGTCTGTAATGGTTTGCAAGCACTGCCACATCCGATGAGCATCAGAGTCGCTGTAGTACGATTCGATCTTAGTCCGGTATTGACGCTTTGCCTGTTTGATGGTTCGTCAGAGGGCATAGCGGGATTTCCTATAAGCTTCCGGGTTAGAGTCCCACTTCTTGAAAGCGGCAGGTCTAGCCTTTAGGTCAGTGCGGATGTTGCCTGTAATCCATGGCTTCCGGTTGGGGTATGTATGTATGGTCACTGTGGGGACTACGTCATCGATGCACTTATTGATGAAGCCAATGACTGGAACATCCCGGAACATATTCCAGTCTGTGCTAGCAAAACAGTCCTGTAGCTTAGCATCTGCTTCATCTGACCACTTTTTTATTGATCGAGTCACTGGTGCTTCCTGCTTTAATATTTGCTTGTAAGCAGGAATCAGGAGGATATAATTACGGTCAGATTTGCCAAATGGTGGGCGAGGGAGAGCTTTGTATGCATCTCTGTGTGTGGAGTCAAGGTGACCCAGAGTTTTTTTCCCCCTCTGGTTGCACATTTAACATGCTGATAGAAATTTGGTCAAACTGATTTAAGTTTCTCTGCATTAAACTCCCCGGCTACTAGGAGCGCCGCCTCTGGGTGAGCGTTTTCTTGTTTGCTTATGGCGGAATACTGCTCATTCAGTGCGGTCTTAGTGCCAGCATCAGTCTGTGGTGGTATGTAAACAGCTACGAAAAATACAGATGAAAACACTCTAGGTAGATAGTGTTGTCTACAACTTATCATGAGATACTTTACCTCAGGTGAGCAAAACCTCAAGACTTCCTTAGATATCGTGCACCAGCTGTTATTTACAAAATAATAATAAAATTGAGCACACAGCCATGCAACGTCCATAGACAAACATTGGCAGTAGAATGGCCTTACTGAAGAGCTCAGTGACTTTCAACATGGCACCATCATAGGATGCCCCTTTCCAACAAGTTCATAAAATCTCTGCCCTGCTAGAGCTGCCCTGGTCAACTGGAAGTGCTGTTTTTGTGAGCCGTGAAGTGGTAGCCCACGCAATCTCACAGTACGTAACCTCCATCTGTCCTCGGTTCCAACACTCACTACCAATTTCCAAACTGCCTCTGAAAGCAACGTCAGCACAAGAACTGTTCTTCTGGAGCGTGATGAAATGGGTCTCCATGGCCGAGCAGCTGCACACAAGCCTAAGGTCACCATGCGCAATGCCAAGCGTCGACTGAGGTTGTGTAAAGCTCACTGCCATTGGACTCTGAAGCAGTGGAAATGCGTTCTCTGGAGTAATGAATCAAGCTTCACCATCTGGCAGTCCGACGTATGAACCTGGGTTTGGCGGATGCCAGGAGAACGCTACCTGCACGAATGCATAGTGCTAACTGTAACGTTTGGTGGAGGAGGAATAATGGTCTTGGGATGTTTTTCATGGTTTTTCATTTTTCATGGTTTTTCATTTCCAGTGAAGGGAAATCTTAATGCTACAGAATACAATGACATTTTGGGGAAGGCCCTTTCCTGTTTCAGCATGACAATGCCCCCGTGCACAAAGCGAGGTCCATACAGAAATGGTTAGTCGAGATCGGTGTGGAAGAACGTGACTGGCTTGCACAGAGCCTTGATCTCAACCTCATCGAACAGTTCTGGGATGAATTAGGACACCGACTGTGAGCCAGGCCTAATCGCCCAACATCAGTGCCCGACCTCACTAATGCTCTTGTGGCTGAATGGAAGCATATCCCTGCAAAAATGTTCCAACATCTATTTGAAAGCCTTCCCATAAGAGTGGAGTCTGTTATAGCAGCAAAGGGGGGACCAATTCCATATTAATGCCCATGATTTTGGAATGAGATTTTTGACGAGCAGGTGGCCACATACTTTTGGTCATGTAGAGTACATGAAGTGCATTCATTTCAAAATGGTAAAACAGATAGCTATGCATGAAAACATTTGATCTCAAATCCAAAATGCTGGAGTATAAGAGCCAAATAAAAAAAATGTTGCTTCACTGTCCAAATAAATACTAGGGAAGTGTAGCCTACCTTTGCCTGTTGTCTCAAAGACTACATTGTGGATAAGATACTGTATGTGTTCAGATAAGCTGCTTGGACTGGGCTGGCTCACACACTGGTTTTGTGACTCATTCAGCTATTATAAGGATGACCCAATTATAATGATTGATCATGCACAGTAATGATTGATTATAATGAGGGTCAAGCCATCCTATAATCATGACTGTAAAATCACTACTTTTAAGACGTTGTGACATGTACTTTCTGTAATAACAACAGACATGAGTAAAATAGCATTCAGTGTATTGACTATTACTCTGTAATTACATAAGCCATAGCTAGAGCTTACATAGCTCTGCCTGCAATACTGTATCAGTGCTCCTTTGTCTAATAATCTGGGGTAAACTGTGTTATTACCGTATTATTGCTCATAAAAGCTGTCATTTCACACTTGAAATCCTGTAGTTATGTGGCTTCTATGGCATCTGGCACGAGTCCAGGATTATATCATTTTCATAAACAACCTAACAAAGAGGACCAGCTAATGGACAGTAAATCTGCCCAGAGATTGAATATCCATATGCCAACCATTCAGAAAACTGTCACTTAGGGACAAAGGGAAACAAATATTCTCTTTACATTGCTTGCCTATTTGCCAAATAACAATGGACATTGTTTATGAGCATTGTTGTTTATCTTGGCTTTCAGATGCAATTCCCTTGTTTTCTTAATCAAAACAATACATTTAAGTCATCTATTGTCAATGGTTGAACAGGAAAATGGAAACGTTTTAATAATAATTGTTGAATTTAACCAGAGTATGCGTTTAAAACTGTAACAATAACCTTTGTACCAATATGTTTGTGTACACTGCACGCCAAGTGTTAATCCCCAAGAGGGTGCACTGTATTCTGTGATCAACAAAAGCAGAGCTCCATAGCCAAACTATAATAGAAAGTTTCACTTGTTACATTTCATGACTGGAGTGAATTAAACAATATCATGGCATTATTATATCCAGTAGGCCTACTTTCGAAATTAAAACATTGTTATTTTGGTAGCCAACACGCATGGTTAATTCGGCATCCAGTTTTGTAACAAAGTATCGCTTTATATGAGCGTTACATTTGCATAATATTGTATTGTATCTTGCTACAATGTTCGATTTTGGAAATCAGAGCTAGCGCCAGAAGCGACCCAATAACAAAAGTAAGCATACTGTTGTAGGCTATCCTTTGTCATGTCTTGAAGAAAGAACGGTTACCGACGTTAAACAAAGACGAACGTGGCGACTCACCATAGTATGAAGGAGGAATGTCAGTCTTCCTAGCCATTGCACCTCAGACAGGAGATTCTGCAGATATCATATGAGGAGGTGAACAGCGTTTTAATAGCCCAGTCTACGTAAATACAGTAGCCTACCTCGGGCCCTTGGTATGAGCTGTCTCCGCCACGCAGCTGAGCGAGCCGTGTTTACAGCACGAGAGAGCGTCATCAACCGTGTGATAAAACACACTTAAAGGAGACGCATACAGAGACTGGCACCAAGGTAGGCACGCTGATGGCAAATAAAAATGTTATACATGAATCTCGATATAGCCCTGATTCACACTTGACACTGTCACCATAATCTATATTGTGAATGTATTAGTAAAATTGGAAAGCAATGTATCAATCAGATTGATTTATAAAGCCCTTCTTACATCAGTGGATGTCACAAGGTGCTGTACACCCCAAACAGCAAGCAATGCAGGTGTAGAAGCACGGTGGCTAGGAAAAACTCCATAGAAAGGCCGGAACCTAGGAAGAAACCTAGAGAGGAACCAGGCTATGAGGGGTGGCCTTCCTCTTCTGGCTGTGCTGGGTGGAGATTATAACAGAACATGGCCAAGATGTTCAAATGTTCATAGATGACCAGCAGGGCCAAATAATAATAATGACAGTGGTTGTACAGGGTGCAACAGGTCAGCACCTCAGGAGTAAATGTCAGTTGGCTTCTTTTTTTTGAGTGAGTGATACGAGAACACTTTAAAAATGATAATTTATTTGATGCAATCTATAGCTATAGGTTGACTGATATAGTTGGTCTATATCCAGTCGGCTCTATTGCTAATATCCACCAGAAGTAAGAATGGATTGATAGCATATAACCTAATTCTGTGGCCTGTACTTAGAGCTTTCTCCCAGACAACGTTCACTATTTTACTGTGCAGCGTCCCTTGACTTTGACATGGACCCTTTGTGGAGAATCACTGTCCTCTGCAGGGCTTCTTGTGGCAGCACAGATTCCATCTCTGCCTGCCAGGATTTGGGAGACATGTCATGTTAGGGTCAAGGCAAAGCAATGGCTATAAGTGTTAAGCTCAAGCAAAAGTATCCAATTAACATTACTAGTCATGCATGACACAAAGTCTGTACCCCTAACCAGTTAAGAGTGGTTTGAGATAGTCCTCACATAGAGCTCCTTTAAGCATGTGACATCCAGTGGAGAAAAGTGGTGTTGAGCTGAGAGTGTCCATCTCAGTACGACAAGTTAATTATCGAGGGACTCTTACCATTGCTCAAATTCTTTGGGAACGTCTCTCTCACACACGCACGCACACACACACACACACACACACACACACACACACACACACACACACACACACACACACACACACACACACACTACAGTAGATGAGCATGGCCAGGAGGTGGCAGCAGAGGGTAGAAAAAGCCATAAA
Organism: Oncorhynchus kisutch; assembly: GCF_002021735.2. Classification (NCBI taxonomy): domain Eukaryota; kingdom Metazoa; phylum Chordata; class Actinopteri; order Salmoniformes; family Salmonidae; genus Oncorhynchus; species Oncorhynchus kisutch. The sequence continues at coordinate 44,336,135 of NC_034186.2, read as the reverse complement.
CATACTGTAGGTTTGGTACTGGCAGGATGTAATGTGCATATCTGCCTATTTGTACAGAATATTTATGTTTTATGTACTTTAACATGAAATACAACTTCTTTATCATTATTTTACAAGCCATACCCTGTGTTCAAATAAGGGAATATGTTTTAAAGGGGTGGTTCATACAAATTACAAAAATGCATATTGTTTTTCTTACCCTGTAAGCAGTCTATGGACAAGGTATGATAGTAATTCATGTTTTGGTTTAGTTTCCCTGGCAACGTTCCCACGTGCTAACGTTTTAGCATTTGTGTCACAAATCCCATTGAAGCGCATCATGTTCAAATCATGTATAAGTGACTTTGTTGAGCTTCAAAATCAATTTGAGACACTTTCGAATGATTTGGATATTAGCGAAAAATGCTAATTTCGGTACGATAACTTTAATGGGATTTGTGCCACAAATGCTAAAATGTGCCATGGAAACAAAACCAAAGCATGGATTGCTGTTATACCTTGACCAAAGACTGCTTCTGTCTCTCTCTAATGCTGCTGTCGATGAAACACATTTAAAGTACTAAAGTTTCAGAAAAGCAATCAATAAAAAGAGATTGATTTCCCCCAGGCAGATTATATGGTGATTTACTGATTTGCTGCACTGAAATGAGGAGTTGTTTTTTTCTGCTTTGAAGTCACTTTCATCTACATCCTGATTAGTCCTGGAGATCAGAATGCATTCAATGCAGTTGAAGATATTCAATTCCCTCTGAAAAAATATATCTCTGGTATTGTCAGTGGTGACTCGTCATTCAGGGCATGTGTTTTGAGCCCCACCTGTTCAGTAAAAAAAAAAAATGTATATGTATATACAGTACCAGTCAAATGTTTGTACACAACTACTCATTCAAGGGTTTTTGTTCATTTGAACTATTTTCTACATTGTAGAATAATAGTGAAGACATCGAAACTATGAAATAACACATATGGAATCATGTAGTAACCAAAAAAGTGTTAAACTGTGACGGCTGTTGGAAGGAGAGGACCAAGGTGCAGCGTGGTACGTGTTCATACGTCTATTTGAACTGAACACTGAAATAACAAAAATAACAAAGAGAACGAACGAAGCCGAAACAGTTCTGTCTGGTACGGACACAAAAACAGAAAACAACTATCAAATCAAATCAAATTTATTTGTCACATACACATGGTTAGCAGATGTTAATGCGAGTGTAGCGAAATGCTTGTGCTTCTAGTTCCGACAATGCAGTAATAACGAACAAGTAATCTAACTAACAATTCAAAAAAAAATGCTGTCTTATACACAGTGTAAGGGGATAAAGAATATGTACATAAGGATATATGAATGAGTGATGGTACAGAGCAGCATAGGCAAGATACAGTAGATGATATCGAGTACAGTATATACATATGAGATGAGTATGTAAACCAAGTGGCATAGTTAAAGTGGCTAGTGATACATGTATTACATAAGGATGCAGTCGATGATATAGAGTACAGTATCTACGTATGCATATGAGATGAATAATGTAGGGTAAGTAACATTATATAAGGTAGCATTGTTTAAAGTGGCTAGTGATATATTTACATCATTTCCCATCAATTCCCATGATTAAAGTGGCTGGAGTAGAGTCAGTGTCATTGACAGTGTGTTGGCAGTAGCCACTCAATGTTAGTGGTGGCTGTTTAACAGTCTGATGGCCTTGAGATAGAAGCTGTTTTTCAGTCTCTCGGTCCCAGCTTTGATGCACCTGTACTGACCTCGCCTTCTGGATGACAGCGGGGTGAACAGGCAGTGGCTCGGGTGGTTGATGTCCTTGATGATCTTTATGGCCTTCCTGTAGCATCGGGTGGTGTAGGTGTCCTGGAGGGCAGGTAGTTTGCCCCCGGTGATGCGTTGTGCAGACCTCACTACCCTCTGGAGAGCCTTACGGTTGAGGGCGGTGCAGTTGCCATACCAGGCGGTGATACAGCCCGCCAGGATGCTCTCGATTGTGCATCTGTAGAAGTTTGTGAGTGCTTTTGGTGACAAGCCGAATTTCTTCAGCCTCCTGAGGTTGAAGAGGCGCTGCTGCGCCTTCCTCACGATGCTGTCTGTGTGAGTGGACCAATTCAGTTTGTCTGTGATGTGTATGCCGAGGAACTTAAAACTTGCTACCCTCTCCACTACTGTTCCATCGATGTGGATGGGGGGGTGTTCCCTCTGCTGTTTCCTGAAGTCCACAATCATCTCCTTAGTTTTGTTGACGTTGAGTGTGAGGTTATTTTCCTGACACCACACTCCGAGGGCCCTCACCTCCTCCCTGTAGGCTGACCCACAAAACACAGGTGGGAAAAGGCTACCTAAGTATGGTTCTCAATCAGAGACAACGATAGACAGCTGCCTCTGATTGAGAACCACACCCGGCCAAACACACAGAAATAGAAAACATAGAACACAAAACATAGAATGCCCACCCCAACTCATGCCCTGACCAAACCAAAAATAGAGACAAAAAAAGGATCTCTAAGGTCAGGGCGTGACATAAACAAATCTAAATATATTTTACATTTTAGATTCTTCAAAGTAGCCACCCTTTGTCTTGATTACAGCTTTGCACACTCTTGGCATTCTCTCAACCAGCTTCATGAGGTAGTCACCTGGAATGCATTTCAATTAACAGGTAAGTCTGGGTCTTCCTTTCCTGTGGTGGTCCTCATGAGAGCCAGTTTCATCATAGCGCTTGATGGTTTCTGGGACTGCACTTTAAGAAACGTTCAAAGTTCTTCAAATGTTCCGGATTGACTGACCTTGATGTCTTAAAGCAGTGATGGATTGTCGTTTCTCTTTGCTTATTTGAGCTGTTCTTGCCATAATATGGACTTGGTCTTTTACTAAATAGGGTTATCTTCTGTATACCCATCCCTACCTTGTCACAACTGATTGGCTCAAATGCATTAAGAAGGAAATAATTTCCACAAATTCACTTTTAACAAGGCACACCTGTTAATTGAAATGCATTCCAGGTGACTACCTCAAGAAGCTGGTTGAGAGAATGCCAAGAGTGTGCAAAGCTGTCATCAAGGCAAAGGGTGGCTACTTTGAAGAATCTCAAATATATTTTGATTTGTTTAACACTTTTTTGGTTACTACATGATTCCGTATGTGTTATTTCAACAATGTAGAAAATTATTTTTTTCAATAATTAAAAACCCTTGAATGAGTAGGTGTGTCCAAACTTTTGACTGGTACTGTATATATATATATATATATATATATATTTGTTGATGCCTGTTTTGCATGTGATTTTGGCATTAATATGTCACATATCAGTTTGCAAACAATGTAAAAAATAAAACATCAAAACAGTCTCTTTTTGCTTTCTTGAGTAATGCAGCTCCAAAATGCAGGTGTTTCAACCAAGCTCAGTGCTTTCTGTGGTGGAGGGCCAACCAGTGGCTAACTGCATGCATTGCAAAGCAATCACTTTTTTCCTTCCCCTTCCTGCTATTTGGTTGAGAGGGTGTGTGGTCCAAGTCTGGTTTTAAGGGTCTCTTTTCCAAGCTTGATTTTATTTTATTTTATTTTATTAGGATCTCTTTTAGTCCCCATTTGGACTAATCTTCCAAGAGTCCTTAACATTAAAATACAATTTATAATACAAACCCACTTTCACATATAACACACTATTACAAACATACGTGATAAACTAGCATAATGAACCAAAAAATACTCTATCTAAAAAATATTGATTCTTCATCTACTATAGTCCCACAACTATATACTATATTTAAATTGTTTTTAAATCATGTTTAAATGTATATATTGAAAGGTTTCTAGTTTGCTCAGTTAATTTATTCAATTTCTTTATTGCTCTAAATCTAAATGTTCTTTTGCCTATTTCTATTTTCTGTCTGGATAACGCATAGATGGTGGACAATCTATTCCTAGTATTTACGGAATGTCTGTCTCTTACCAACTGAATACCAATGTGAATAGAACTTGGCCATTTTAAATGATGTATATTATAAAATAAAATAAGCATGTTTTTTTCAATTATCTTGTCAATTGAGGACCAACCAAGAACACTGTGCATGACTGCAACAGAAGAACCATATCTCCACCTTAAAACAATCCTTGCTGCTTCATTCTGTGCATTCTGCAGCCTCCTAACTTCACTTGATGATGCATTTCCCCAGACCACAGAACAGTAGTTCACCTGACTCTCAATTAATGCTTGTGTTATTTAATGAAGAATTTTTCCTGGTAAATATTTAGCTATCCTTCTGATTATGCATGCTGATTTAATATTTATTTGACATAGATTAGTAATTTGAGACGACCATGATAAGCAGTTGTCTAGCTTGACTCCCAGTAGTTTGGTTTCTGCCACTTCTTCAATTTGTACTCCTCCCATACTTAATTGTATCCCATGCTGTTTTGGCCTTTTGCTAGTTGAACAGACCAATTTAACTTTGGTTTTCTTGGTGTTTAAAGCAAGTTTGTTTTGGCAAAACCATTTCCTAATATTCTCCAAATCTCCTTGTAAAGCTTGCTGTACCTGTTGAACCGATTGTCTTGCTGCATAAATTGTAGTATAATCTACAAATATAGTAGCTTGAGTTTCAACCAAGGCATAGGGAAGGACGTTGGTATATATTAAGTAGAGAAGTGGCCCTGCGGTATTCCACAGTTTAACACATTAGGGGAAGAAAATGAACCATTGATATAGGTGGACTGTTTCCTGTCAGTTAGATATGACTGTACCCAATTCAATGCTACCTCCTTAAAGCCATAATGCATTAATTTTGTCAAAATTATTTAATGATCCACTAAATCAAATGCTGCACTGAAATCTAAAAATAGTACACCTACAAATTTGCCATTATCCATAGCATTGAGCCACTGTTAACCAGTGCAGTGGTAGTGGAATGGTTTTTGCGATAAGCATGCTGATTGGCTGTAATCAGATTATTATTTTTCATATACTCCCACATTTGTCTACTCACAATACCCTCCAATATCTTACTGAGTGTAGGGAGTAGACTAATTGGTCGACTATTGGCAGGAGTAATGGGTTCTTTACAGTCTTTCGGAATAGGACACAGTTTCGCATGCTTCCATACATTTGCAAACAACCCCTTTTCCAGTGACCAATTAAATATGTATCTCAGAGGAACTGCAATCTGGGGAGCAGCTCAGCGAAGCAAAAAAATTGTCCATAAGACCATAACCTGCAGATTTACCATCAGGTAATGACTTCAACAGGTTTAACACCTCCTCCACTGACACCGTTTGTAGACTAAAAGAGCAGATCTTATTGCTCATAATATGATAATCAAATCAAATCAAAATCAAATTTATTTATATAGCCCTTCATACATCAGCTGATATCTCAAAGTGCTGTACAGAAACCCAGCCTAAAACCCCAAACAGCAAGCAATGCAGGTGTAGAAGCACGGTGGCTAGGAAAAACTCCCTAGAAAGGCCAAAACCTAGGAAGAAACCTAGAGAGGAACCAGGCTATGTGGGGTGGCCAGTCCTCTTCTGGCTGTGCCGGGTGGAGATTATAACAGAACATGGCCAAGATGTTCAAATGTTCATAAATTACCAGCATGGTCGAATAATAATAAGGCAGAACAGTTGAAACTGGAGCAGCAGCACAGTCAGGTGGAAGTTGAAACTGGAGCAGCAGCATGGCCAGGTGGACTGGGGACAGCAAGGAGTCATCATGTCAGGTAGTCCTGGGGCATGGTCCTAGGGCTCAGGTCAGTTGAAACTGGAACAGCAGCATGGCCAGGTGGACTGGGGACAGCAAGGAGTCATCATGTCAGGTAGTCCTGGGGCATGGTCCTAGGGCTCAGGTCCTCCGAGAGAGAGCAAGAAAGAGAGAAGGAGAGAATTAGAGAACGCACACTTAGATTCACACAGGACACCGAATAGGACAGGAGAAGTACTCCAGATATAACAAACTGACCCCAGCCCCCCGACACATAAACTACTGCAGCATAAATACTGGAGGCTGAGACAGGAGGGGTCAGGAGACACTGTGGCCCCATCCGAGGACACCCCCGGACAGGGCCAAACAGGAAGGATATAACCGCACCCACTTTGCCAAAGCACAGCCCCCACACCACTAGAGGGATATCTTCAACCACCAACTTACCATCCTGAGACAAGGCCGAGTATAGCCCACAAAGATCTCCACCACGGCACAACCCAAGGGGGGGGCGCCAACCCAGACAGGATGACCACAACAGTGAATCAACCCACTCAGGTGACGCACCCCCTCCAGGGACGGCATGAGAGAGCCCCAGCAAGCCAGTGACTCAGCCCCTGTAATAGGGTTAGAGGCAGAGAATCCCAGTGGAAAGAGGGGAACCGGCCAGGCAGAGACAGCAAGGGCGGTTCGTTGCTCCAGAGCCTTTCCGTTCACCTTCCCACTCCTGGGCCAGACTACACTCAATCATATGACCCACTGAAGAGATGAGTCTTCAGTAAAGACTTAAAGGTTGAGACCGAGTTTGCGTCTCTGACATGGGTAGGCAGACCGTTCCATAAAAATTGAGCTCTATAGGAGAAAGCCCTGCCTCCAGCTGTTTGCTTAGAAATTCTAGGGACAATTAGGAGGCCTGCGTCTTGTGACCGTAGCGTACGTGTAGGTATGTACGGCAGGACCAAATCAGAGAGATAGGTAGGAGCAAGCCCATGGAATGCTTTGTAGGTTAGCAGTAAAACCTTGAAATCAGCCCTTGCTTTGACAGGAAGCCAGTGTAGAGAGGCTAGCACTGGAGTAATATGATCAAATGTTTTGGTTCTAGTCAGGATTCTAGCAGCCGTATTTAGCACTAACTGAAGTTTATTTAGTGATTTATCCGGGTAGCCGGAAAATAGAGCATTGCAGTAGTCTAACCTAGAAGTGACAAAAGCATGGATTAATTTTTCTGCATCATTTTTGATCATCAATCCATTGGACAATAGCTTGTTTGGAAGAATGTACGTCTACATTGTTGCTTAGTAATTTAATTTTCTGTGTAAAAAAATCTGCAAAATGATTGGCAATATCAACTGGTTTTGTTATTATTCTCCCGTCAACCTCCACACTACATGGGCATGATGAGATAGATGTACCAAGTAAGCCCTTAACTGTGTTCCATACCTTTTTAGAATCATTTTTACAATCAGTAAAAGCATTGTTGTAAAATAACTTTTTTTTCTTTCTATTCAATTTAACTGCATAATTACGTAATGTTCTATAATTCTGTTCATCAATTTCTAATTTTGACTTGGCTGCTAAGACTTTTGCCATATTTCTTTGAGTTCATCATCAATCCATGGAGATGGGCAGGCACCAAGATGTTCTCTTTCTTACAGGGGCATGATAGTCCATTACCTCCATGAGCAAATCAATAAAACATTCTGTAGCGTAATTTAAATCATCTTCTAGATAAATCAGCTCCCAGGGTACAGCAGCTAAATCATTTAGAAATTTTAAAATTGTAAAATGTTTTTTGACCACAATCCTAGGGGGTTTCTTTGGAACCTTGGTGTTCATGGTTATGGTCACAATATTATGGTCTGTCCAGCCCACTGGCATTGATCTGGCTTTTAAGCATTGCAATGGCATATTAGCTTAAAAGGATAAACATTCACACGCAACACCATGGGCCAGAAAAGGTTGAATACATTGGCCATGCTGTCAATCCAGCATGACTTCTGCCGCTCTCAAAACAGCTGGAAACTCGGACCTGGGAAATCTCAGAATTCCTTAATTTAAGAAAAAAACTAGCTCCCACTGGAAAAATACATTTTGAACGGTCATCCAACTCGGAATTCCAAGTCGGGAACATGGGCCTTTTTCTCGAGCTCCAGCCTGAAGTGCACTGACTTCATGATTCAACCTTGTTCCCAGTTGTCTTGAAAGCACCATAAATCTAGAGAATGCTAGAATTTGATGACAAAGTTTGATGACAAAATTTGCCCATAATGAAATTTGCCACCTTCCTGTTCAAGTGAGAACAGCACAACAAGGTGAGTCCAAAAATGTCTTGTATGCTGCTACATAAATGATGTAATATTCCAGGGAGATATGTATACTGTATCTAAGAAAGTAATACTAAGTGTATGTTGTGTAGTAAGCTGTTAGTAGCCCATGTGCCTCACAATACTTTGGTCCCTTTCCACCTCATAACTTAGCCTACTGTTCTGAATTGGCAGTGCACATGTAGCCTATAGGCTGTTTTAGAGGAATGTCATCATCTTCTACTCCCATTCCTGACGTCGCAGGTATACTAACCACCGGTCTTGGGATCCATCGCACCTGCACGTCATCATGAGGCACACCTGGACTCCATTACCTCACTTAATACCTCCCCTATATCTGATACTCCCATAGGGTCTTTCCCCAGTCAGTAATGTTCCTGTGTTTATGCGTAGATGCTACTGTTATGTTGTCTCGTTCCATGGTTGTTGTTTTATTTCACCTCCTTCTCGACTTTCAGCGTCTCCGTCACAATGACGTCATTGATCTTCAAGTTATAGCTCTAGAAAGAAGCTGGAGTTACAATTCTGAGTTGGATGACCATTCAAAACATACAGTACTTCCCTGTTGTCTTGAACTCATTGAAGTCAAGTTTTCGCAGATCCGAGTTAACAGTTGTTTTGTGACACAAATCACTCTTCATTGTCAGCATGGCCAATGTTGAATGTTTATCATTTTAAACTTGGAAAATAACCCCTTAATCTCAGATTTGGGACCACACAGCCACTTTGTCACAACCTGTCGTTGTGATTGTTTCCACCCCACTCCAGGTGTCACCCATCTTCCCCATTATCCCCTGTGTATTTATACCTGTGTTCTCTGTTAATCCGTTGCCAGTTCGTCTTGTTTGTCAAGTCAACCAGCGTTTTTGTTCTCAGCTCCTGCTTTTCCCAGTCTCTTTTTCTCGCCCTCCTGGTTTTTGACCCTTGGTTGTCCTGACTCTGAGCCCGCCTGCCTGACCACTCTGCCTGCCCCTGACCCTGCCTGCTGACCTGTACCTTTGCCCCACCTCTGGATTGGTGACCTCTGCCTGCCCTGAGCCTGCCTACCGATCTGTACCGTTGCCCCACCTCTGGTTTACTGATCCATGCCTGCCTTGACCTGTCTATTGCCTGCCTCTGTTGGAATATTAAACCATTGTCAATTCGATGTGTCTGCATCTGGGTCTTACCTCGATTCCTGATACACTCCACTGAATAGCAGGCTAGTGATTGCTTTGCAATGCCTGCAGTTAACGTTAGCCACTGTCACTGTTTCCTTCCAAACCACTCATTGTTGAATTTGAGATTCCCAACTCGTTGTGGTAATATTTATGTCCAACGGCCAATGAGCACCGATGCATTTTACACTGGGGCAAAAAAGTATTTAGTCAGCCACCAATTGTGCAAGTTCTCCCACTTAAAAAGATGAGAGAGGCCTGTAATTTTCATCATAGGTACACTTCAACTATGACAGACAAAATTAGAAAAAAAATCCAGAAAATCACATTGTAGGATTTTTTATGAATTTATTTGCAAATTATGGTGGAAAATAAGTATTTGGTCACCTACAAACAAGCAAGATATCTGGCTCTCACAGACCTGTAACTTCTTCTTTAAGAGGCTCCTCTGTCCTCCACTCGTTACCTGTATTAATGGCACCTGTTTGAACTTGTTATCAGTATAAAAGACACCTGTCCACAACCTCAAACAGTCACATTCCAATACCTCCCCTATATCTGATACTCCCATAGGGTCTTTCCCCAGTCAGTAATGTTCCTGTGTTTATGCGTAGATGCTACTGTTATGTTGTCTCGTTCCATGGTTGTTGTTTAATTTCACCTCCTTCTCGACTTTCAGCGTCTCCGTCACAATGACGTCATTGATCTTCAAGTTGAGTCAATTGGAGGTGTACCTGTGGATTTATTTCAAGGCCTACCTTCAAACACAGTGCCTCTTGCTTGGCGACACGGGAAAATCAAAAGAAATCAGCCAAGACCAAGAAATTGTAGACCTTCACAAGTCAGGTTCATCCATGGGAGCAATTTTCAAACGCCTGAAGGTACCACGTTCATCTGTACAAACAATAGTACGCAAGTATAAACACCATGGGACCACGCAGCCATCATACCGCTCAGGAAGGAGACGTGTTCTGTCTCCTAGAGATGAACTTACTTTGGTGTGAGAGATGCAAATCAATCCCAGAACAACAGCAAAGGACCTTGTGAAGAGGCTGGAGGAAACAGGTACAAAATAATCTATATCCACAGTAAAACGAGTCCTATATCGACATAACCTGAAAGGCCGCTCAGAGGCTTGCAAGCCGAAGAACACCATCCCAAATGTGAAGCACCGGGTGGGGGGGGGGCAGCATCATGTTGTGGGGGTGCTTTGCTGCAGGAGGGTCTGGTGCACTTCACAATACAGATGGCATCATGAGGTAGGAGAATGATGTGGATATATTGAAGCAACATCTCAAGACATCAGTCAGGAAGTTAAAGCTCGGTCTCTAATGGGTCTTGGACAATGACTCCAAGCATACTTCCAAAGTTGTGGCAAAAAGGCTTAAGGGCAACAAAGTCAAGGTATTGGAGTGGCCATCACAAAGCCCTGACCTCAATCCTATAGAAAATGCGTGGGCAGAACTGAAAAAGAGTGTGTGAGTAAGGAGGCCTACAAACCTGAATCAGTTACACCAGCACTGTCAGGAGGAATGGGCCAAAATTCACCCAACTTATTGTGGGAAGCTTGTGGAAGGCTACCCGAAACATTTGACCCAAGTTAAACAATTTAAAGGCAATGTTACCAAATACTAATTGAGTGTATGTGTAACCGATGTGGAATGGCTAGCTAGTTAGCGGGGTGCGCGCTAATAGCTTTTCAATCGGTGACATCACTCGCTCTGAGACCTTGAAGTAGTTGTTCCCCTTGCTTTGCAAGGGCCGCTGCTTTTGTGGAGTGATGGGTAATGATCTTTCGTGGGAGGCAGTTGTTGTGTGTGGAGGGTCCCTGGTTTGAGCCCATGCAGGGGAGAGGATAGGAATGGAAGCTATATTGTTACATTGATGCTGTTGACCCAGATCACTGGTTGCTGCGGAAAAGGAGGTCGTACATCTTCTTTCACATGCAAAATCGCTCTAACACACAACCCCCATTATTGTGACAGCCATGAAGCTAAACAATAACAATTTCAGTACAGTCCAAAGAAAATGACAATAGATATACAATGCACAATACTTGGGTCCTTGAGTGAGTCTTCATGTGTGCATGCGTAAAAATGCATACCTGCAAGTAAAATATTTAAACAGTGATGACAGGCATTGACAGGACGGTCACAGCCACACCTTCACTCATTAGGAAGGACACAATATACAGTATCTTTTAGATAGGAGCAACAGTAATGATACATGCCCTCAATGTGAAATGACATGACTCCATAAATACAGAGCACAAACCTTTTTATATAAACCCTTTAAGGTAGTAAGAAAATAAACATTCACTTAATATTTCAAGGAAGAAGTCTTGAATTACGAATAAATCACCAGCTAGCAATAGCTAGCGTGACATTACAGTGCACTGCTAGTTAACTCGTCATTAACTTGATTAACTTTCCGAAATAGGCTTTAAATACATTAACGGCAACATAAATATATACATAGTCACATTCGCTATATTGACTTTGGGATATATGAACCAGTTTTCCAAAGACACTATTTTGTTATAGAGTTGTAAACAGATACAGAGCACATAATGAAAGGAAACTTAATTAATATCACACCTTTTTCTGAAGTGAATGGTTTCACCCACCACTCAGCCCGCAGAACAGCAGTGTTCTTTGATATCTACATTTTCCGCAGCTCGAGCAAGGTTGATCAAAACTACATTTTTACTATGTCACCCATGTAATGTCGGATCATCATGAACGAAGGTATGTTCTTCGGCAGATAGCCTAGCAGTTAAGAGCATTGGGCCAGTAACTGAAAATCACTGGTTTGAATCCTGAGCCGGCAAGGTGGAAAAATCTGCTGTTCTATTCTTGAGCAAATGCAGTTAACCCAAACAACTGCTCCCTGGGTGCCAATGATGTTGATTATGGAAACCCCCTACACTTCTCTGATTCAGAGGGGTTGGGTTGAATGCATTCAGTTGTGCAACTGACTAGGTTTCCCCTTTCTTTGTGTATTTATGTGATGGTCTTCATGTAACGGGTGATGGGTATGAATGTGTCCTTGGGCTGAAAGAGAAGACTGGTTAGACCGGAAACAGGTTTGTCCTTTCCATCCCCTCCCGGAGGACCTGAGCCCTAGGACCATGCCTCAAGACTACCTGGCCTGATGACTCTTTTCTGTTCCCAGTCCACCTGGTCATGCTTCTGCTCCAATTTCAACTGTTCTGCCTGCGGCTATGGAACCCTGACCTGTTTACCGGATGTGCTACCTGGTCCCAGACCTGCTGTTTTCTACTCTCTCTACCGCACCTACTGTCTCAAACTCTGAATGCACCGCTATAAAAAAACAACTGACTTTTACTCCTGAGGTGTTGACCTGTTGCACCCTCTACAACCACTGTGACTATTATTTTTTGACGCTACTGGTCATCTATGAACATTTGAACATCTTGGCCATGTACTGTTATAATCTCCACCCAGCACAGCCAGAAGAGGACTGGTCCCCCCTCAGAGCCTGGTTCCTCTCTAGGTTTATTCCTAGGTTCCTGCCTTTCTAGGGAGTTTTTCCTAGCCACCGAGCTACTGCATCAAATTAAATCAAATGTTATTGGTCACATACACATGGTTAGCAGATGTTAATGTGAGTGTAGCGAAATGCTTGTGCTTCTAGTTCCGGCAGTCCAGTAATATTTAACAATTCCCCAACAACTACCTAATACACTCAAATCTAAAGGGATGGAATAACAATATGTACATATAAATAAGCAATGCCCAATCGACATAGGCAAGGTGCAATAGATGGCATTTATTTAACTAGGCAAGTCAGTTAAGAACAAATTCTTATATTCAATGACAGCCTGCCCCTGAACTGCCTTGTTCAGGAGCAGATTGACAGATTTTTACCTTGTCAGCTCGGGGATTGGATCTTGCAACCTTTCAAGTTACTAGTCCAACGCTCTAACCACTAGGCTACCTGCCGTATAAGGTACAGTATAAACATGTGAGATGAGTAATGTAAGATATGTTAACATTATTAAAGTGCCATTGTTTAAAGTGATCCATTTATTAAAGTGACCAGTGATATGAGTCGCTATGTAGGCAGCAGCCTCTCTAAGTTAGTGATGGCTGTTTAGCAGTCTGATGGCCTTGTTTTTTAGTCTCTCGGTCCCAGCTTTGATGCACCTGTACCTCGCCTTCTGGATGATAGTGGGTTGAACAGGCAGTGACCGGTTGATCTTTTTGGCCTTCCTGTGACATCGGGTGCTCCAGGTGTCCTGGAGGGTGGGTAGTTTGCCCCCGGTAATGCGTTTGGCAGACCGCACCACCCTCTGGAGAGCCTTGCGGTTGCGGGCGGTGCAGTTGCAGTACCAGGCGGTGATGACAGGATGCACTCAGTTGTGCATCTGTAAAAGTTACACTGGCTTGTCTGGCTGCCATGTTTTTATTTTAACCTCCCATTCCCTTATCTACACTGAAATAATATCATTTCAGCAGGCCTCTTTTATGATTTTTTCCCCCTATCTCGCATAGCTCATTAGCACCCTCTTGTGGTTGAATATATATGTATATATTGTAGGTCCTAGGATACAATAACGAATAATGTGGAACAGCAGTGAAAACCAACCTGCCAATATTTAAGATTTAATACATAAACTATTTTTTGGTACAGTTATGTAATTCATTTATTTTCACAGATTTTTTTGTTGTACACAATCAAAGTCTGAAATACTGAATTCTGGTGTGTGGAATATGGAGGAGGTGGTTACTGTGTGGGTGGAAGTTCTGCCTGTCACTTGTTTTCAACAGGCAGCCAGTCTCGGAAGGGGGACGTGAAGAGGGAGACTGCAAAGTCCAGGCACTGCTGCTCTCTTTGTTCTGAGTGTTTGCAGTGCTAGTGTTTTTAATTCATCTGTGTATCTCACACATTATGAACCCAGTTTGATGGAGCAAGAAAACCTTCTTAGCAGATAATGACAACATGACAATAACAGTAGCTGTAGATGATGTCATGAAAAGTTGCAGGGTGGTTGGTAATGGAGGACATCAGGTGGATCCACGTCTGGGTGTTAGGCAGAAACCCTAGGTCCTGGAGAACAGGAGCAGAGATAAAGGGAACAGGGGAGGAGACAGAGACGTAAACAAGCAAACACAGATTACACTTTACTAAGAGAAAATCTGATGGATTAGTGCAGTGTTATAAACGGGAGATATGTACTTTTCAACACTTTTGGAAGCTATAGCCTACCTCAAGCTGGTCCCCCTCCGACTCAGAGCACAGAGAATCAGACTGATCTAAACTCACTGGTGGGTGGGATACCTCCTGGGGGGCTCGGACAGTCTGTCCTAAAGTCATTTGGAGAGATAAATTGAAGAGGTACATTTTTACAAGCTCAGCAGAACTACCATTTCTTGCTTTCTCAAATGTCAACCGAAGCTTAACACACTTTGTCTATTGGGCTTCCTTGAAGTGTAGGGCGTCAGTGCTTTCAGTGATCGACCGTCTCAAACTGGGGAAGATTGTTGGCTTCAACCGAGGTAACTCTAGGAAGACAAAGTCAAAAATATCAGTGTTAGGGAAACTAAAACTAGCTTCAGGACATTTTGTGTTGTGTGCAAAGAGAATTACCTTCAGGTTGTTCTCCCACCCTTCCTGGTACCAATCAAGGGACTTGTCCATGGCAGTCTTGGTCCATCACCAAACCTGGAGGAGGGGTTAGGAAAGCGACATCTATTGACAATGTAAAATAGTAAAATATTGAAATATGTCTGATTATGTACCACGGAAAAACAAAAACAAATTGTAAAAAATAAATAAAACAAACCACTGGTGACAGAATATAACCTATAACATCTGAACCTTGTTCAAGCGTTCATGACCTCGGTCACTCAACATGACCTCAGGAGAACCGTGGGTGTTGAAGAAGTCCATCATCGCCTTGGAGGTGGCCTCGCCACTCTTGTCCTTGATGGGTATCATACAAAACGAAAAATTATTTTTGGTTCAAAGCACCCTTTTTTTTATGGGTTATAGAAGGGAATTTAGAGTTAAGCACGTACTCTTCCTTTACTGACCTTAATGGGTGTTGCCTCCATCCACTTGGTAAAGTGATGGGTCGACGTCAGACACCAGCTGTTGCCATTCCTGGATTTAGTGAAGGGTCAGATGAGGTCCACCCCTAACATTTAGAGTGTTAGAGAGATTACTTTATTCTTACCCGTATCTGTGTCATACAGTATGCATATTTTTCATATTTGTAAGGATACTGACACACATACACACACATTCTATAATATTCAACTCTGCTGTGGTCAAATATGTTTTTGACCACAGGGACACTTACCGATCATGTGCCATCGTGCAAACAACTTTGATGGGCTTCAACTCCGGCGCCACAGTCTTCGCCCTCTCAAAATTCTGGCAGGCTAGACAGGGTGCTGACCTTTTAAGCAAAAAGTGACAAATTGAAACATTGATTTGACATTCATTGAAGTCATAATATTTTCAGATATAATAGAATGTGATTGATAACCAAAAGGTTATTTCACTTTCCCAGCTGTCCCACTCCTTGGCAATTCCCTGTCAGACTTTGGTTGACTTTGGCAATCATGCGCTTCACTCTGAAATGGCCAGCATGCATCTCGGTCAGCACGGCCTCTTTCTCCTCCTTAGTAAAAATCATCCTCCTGTGTGGCTGGCCATCCTCCCCACGTAGGTACATATGATTGCCTAACAAGTTGAAAGAGAAGAGTTGTTGAAATACTCAAGTCTAAGTACATTTGCACTGCTGTCTTTCTCTCTCTGTTTCTCTCTCTCCATCTCTCTCTCTGTCAGTCTTCCACTCTCTTCCCACCTCTCTCTCCCACTCTCAATTTCATCCTATCTTTCTCACTTTCTTCCTCTCTCTACCCCCCAATGTTGGCACATTGGCCATTATTTAGAAAAATGTATGGAATCATTCCTCTAATACTGTCTGGCTAGCTAGCTAGCTAACAAACATACAGTGTAGATGATTTTCAAATTCATTGCTTTACACTATCGTATCACAGCAGTGGCAAGCCATGGTTGACCAATAACACACCACCAAACCGACCCTATGTGTGTTCCTATCACTTTGTGGACAAGAGGCCGACTGAAGAGCATCCTTTCCCTGAGAAGTGGCTGGGCTATGACCAGTACAGACCAGAAGGTGACATCTCATCAGGACATCAACAAATATAGGTAGCTGTTAGCTAGCTCCTACTCGCTAGCTATCGTCACAGATGGTTGTCCTGAATCGGGCAGAAGTTAGCTAGCTTAGCTAATTATGTTACTAGTTGGTAGCCACTCCTAAGTCCTAACACACTGTACCTAGCTAACTGTTACCTAGCTTACCGACTTAGCTGGCTAGCTTGAGGACAGCCCATCTGATACAGTTTTGTTTGCTAACTAGCCTAGCTAGTTAGTCCCTACATTGTTAGCTATCAAAAAACTTCTGTCTGACAATGTCACCCCCATGCCATGAGTATCCCCATCATTGCTGGCATGCCACTGGCCATGCTCATGACATGTCTAACTAGCTAAATTATTAAACGTTCAACTATTTTCTTTTTTCTTTACCTAACCATGACCAGTAGGCTGTCTGTGTATTTTATTGTGTTAAACTTGTGGTCTCTCTTATGTTTGTTTGACAGATGAAGACAACTGTGGTGATGCAGAGTCTGATCTGTGTGCCAATGCCACCGCAGCATAAAGATGCTGATACTCAATGGGAGGTTCCAGCACTGACTGATCACAGCTACGTGTCAAGAGAACCAGTCAACAAACAAACTCAATGTGGTGGTGCAGAGCCATTTGACCCACACCATCCTGAAGAATGACACTAGCTCAGAGTTGTATACTGGCCTTCCTCATAGTGTTTTCTTTGACCATGTAGCGTTTCTGCAGCAAAATCGACACGGCTAACTTCAAAATGCATATCACTGATCAAACACTGATAACCTTGATGAATCTGAATCTACTCCAGAGTGATCTTGCTGAAGGCTTTGCTCTGTCCCAGGGAGTATTGAGCAGAATACTTTCCTACTGGATTGACACAATGGCGGAGCACATGAGGAACTACATTCCATGGCTGCCGAGGGAGATGATCCAGAACACAATGCCTCAGTGCTTTAAAGAGATGTTCCCCAACACCACTTGCATCATTGACTGCTCTGAAACCACTCATCAGAAAGCACACAATCTCCATTCCAGAGGGGAGTCATTCAGCCACTATTATTCCAGCAATACTCCATGTGGATGCAGATGCAGTGACAAATTCATCACCCAAAACTCTGGCTTCCTGGAATACCTTAGGCCTGGCGATGAAGTTATGGCAGACAGGGGCTTCACCATCTGAGATCTACTGTATGAGAGGAAGGTAAACCTTGCCATTCCAGCCTTCACTCAGGAAAGGAGAGCAGCTGTCTGATGAGGATGTCACAAGCACGAGAAGGATAGCTAATGTATGTATACATGTTGAGAGAGTTATCGGACGATTCAAGGTGTTCAAAATCTTCTCCCAGACTGTTCCCATCAACCATCATCCATGAGGATGCTGAGTGAGCAGTGAGAATGTTCATATGAAATGTAACTCTATATACACTATAATTTCATCCACATGAGACCCTGTGTGTACATATAGATTCCTATTTAATGTGAATCATTTTGATGTTCCTACATTAGAAATGTACTGTAACTTTGCCTGTTCCTGATCCTTACAGGCACTCGATAGGTGCCGTTATCATGCATTCTTCAATCTATTTCGAATACATTTTCTTCAACACCAAAAATGTCTCTAACAGACCAACAGTGAAGACAACTGCTTTCGGGGAACAGGGGAGACACCGTTTTCTTCATTGGTGCCCTTGAAAACCAAACCCAGAATCAAACTGAAAACACAATTTGAAACCTTTAGACATGCCTCCTCGTCCTTCATTTCAAAAGGTTAAGTATCAAAGAAAATGTCAAGAAAGTTTAATTTCACAGTGTTTTTATTAACACCACAATTTGCCAGCTGCAAGATGAATTATGGTATGCTTAGATAAGTTCATGAAGTGCCTTAATATGAAAAAGAGCTACACAAGGTACAATACAAATATGAATACATCATAAGGAGTTAGATAAACATGAATGAAGAGAGCTGTAGAAGGCAAGATATAAAAAAAACATCAAGAATTATGCAAATATAATCAGGTAAATGTGCATATGAAGAGAACTGTGCAAGACTAAAAAAACACCAATCAAGAGTTATGCTTAGATAATAAGGTAGAGCTGACAGAGAGCTTTACAAGGCACAACATATATGAACTATTTAAAAACACAGAAGTATTAGGCATCTAGATACCACATAGATTAACATATTTGGGGCACAGAGTTATTCTGCCTGACAGGAACTCATCTACTGTCCTTGGCAGTATATGTGTGAAATACAATTCAGAGATAACATCAGCACAGAACTTCACATCAAAAGGCACATCAATAACAATCTGCTCAGATGGAGCCCAGGCAAGCAGTTTGCATCTCTCCAGTCCTGTGCAGAACATGCCCATTTGCACCTGCATGTAGTACCCACGGGCTACATTAGGTTGCCGCTGAGAAACCCCATCCACCAGCTTCACATCGGTGAGTTTGCCAGAGAACAGTTCGGTCAGAGACTCACACTTCTTACTCAGAACAGGACATTTGATTTCTAATAGTTCTTGAAAGTTTAACACTCCATCTGGGCTTGCAGAAAGCCATGGCTCCTTGACACACTACTGTGCCTCTACTCTCCAGACTAAAATCACAGCTCTCCATCCACCTGCTCGTTCTCCTTGCCATATGTGGTTGCAGAGTTGCCATGGAACCTGGGGAAGAGATGCTCCCACACAAAGTTGCCGGGATTTGTTGAGGTGAGCACAGGGACCTTCTTTGCTGAGCTATCAGTGATCTGAAGTTTGCGCACAGCCATACCACGCATGGGAGGCAATCTGTGCTTAGTGACCTCCTCCAAGCTGGCACATTTACACTCCTCCGGTTTAACATAAACGTCATAAAATGAGAGCATTTCTGACACTGCATGTTGATGCCGTGTTCACCATGAGGCTGCTGTAGCTGTGTGGCTGCTGCTGGAACCTGATGACTGTTTGGTTTAGCTTTGATGCACTTGTGCAGAAGGCTCCCCAACTAATTCATAGTTACAATGACGACCTACTAAAATGTAAAAGGTCTCCTGCAGGGACGGGGGCTGGTGTTATAAATAAAAACGTTAATAAAAATAGGTCAAAACACACATCAGGGCAAGAGACACCACAACACTCCATAAAGAGAGACTTAAGACAACAACACGGCATTGCAGCAACACATGAAAACACAGCATGGTAGCAACACAACATGACAACAATATGGTAGCAACATAACATGGCAGCAGCACAACATGGTAGCAGCACAAAACATGGCGCAAACATTATTGGACCCAGACAACAGTACAAAGGGCAAGAAGTTTGAGACAACAATACATCAAGCGAAGCAGCCACAGCTGTCAGGGAGAGTGTCCATTATTGAGTCTTTGAATTAAGAGATCGAGATAAAACGGCCCAGTTTGAGTGTTTTTTTGCAGCTCGTTCCAGTCGCTAGGTGCAGCAAACTGAAAAGAGGAGCGACCCAGGAATGTGTGTGCTTTGGGGACCTTTAGCAGAATGTGACTGGCAGAAAGGGTGTTGTATGTGGAGGATGAGGGCTGCAGTAGATATCTCAGATAGGGGGATGTGAGGCCTAAGAGGGTTTTATAAATAAGCATCAACCAGTGGGTCTTGCGACGGGTATACAGAGTTGACTAGTTTTCAAAGTCGTATAGAGTGCAGTGATGTGTCCTATAAGGAGCATTGGTGTCAAATCTGACAAGGTAAACATATGTCATTCTGCCCCTGAACAAGGTAGTTAACCCACTGTTCCTAGGCTGTCATTGTAAATAAGAATTTGTTCTAAACTGACTTGCCAAGTTAAATAAAGGTTTAAAAAAACCTGCTGATCTATAAATTATGTCTCTGTAGTCTAGCATGGCCAGGATGGTCATCTGAATCAGGGTTATTATGTCAGCTGAGGTGAAATAGGAGCAATTACGATAGAAGAAACCAAGTCTAGATTTAACCTTAGCCTGCAGCTTTGATATTTGCTGAGAAGGACAGTGTAAAATCTAGCCATACTCCCAAGTACTTGTATAAGGTGACAAGCTCTAAACCCTCAGAGGTAGTAATCACACCGGTGGGGAGAGGGGCATTCTTCTTACCAAACCACATGACCTTTGTTTTGGAGGTGTTAAGAACAAGGTTATGGGCAGAGAAAGCTTTGGCCCACAAGAATGGAATGGTCTGCTGTATCAAAAGCCTTGGCCAAGGTAGCCTAGTGGTTAGAGCATTGGACTAGGAACCGGAAGGTTGCAAGTTCAAACCCCCGAGCTGACAAGGTACAAATCTTTCTTTCTGCCCCTGAACAGGCAGTTAACCCACTGTTACTAGGCTGTCATTGAAAATAAGAATCTGTTCTTAACTGACTTGCCTAGTTAAATAAAGGTAAAAATAGCTTAGAATCAAGGGCAAGGGTGACATCATTTAGGAACTTTAAGGTTGCAGTGACACATCCACAACCTAGCTAAGTAACTAGCTAACGTCAAACGTATCAGTCATAGAAAGGGTTAATAATAAATAAAAAGCGAGCGAGCTAGCTACCTTCCAAGGCTGCATAACTGCAAGACTTCCTCTGCCCTGCAGGACTTAAATATGTAAGCTTTGCAGGCCTTCATTTTACATAGGTGTTAAAAACATTTTTTTAAAGTTTAACAAATATTCCAGGTTCGAAATAACTATCTTTCACATGGACACTCAAAAAATCCGCAAATGGCTCTATGTGGTATGGATGAAGGACAGAAGAGGTGTTCGAACAGAGGTGCTTAAAGGAAGGCGCACAGGTAGGCCTCATGAAAAACAATGTTTCATATGCTCTTTTTAATCACAGTAATAGGCAGTGATTTGTCAGTCAGCGTGAGCTTGATATCGTGAAAGAATCCTTTTCATAGCATCACTTTCATATACTGTACATTAAGACAAATCCTTCTATGTTGAGTATTAGAAAGCAGTTTACATAATCTGAAAATAACTTGATATTTGAGTGCATTCACAACAAGCCACCTGCAGACAACTTACAAAATGCAATAGTGCATTCGAGGGTTCGTTTTCCTGATGAAAAGAGTTATTTGATGCATGGCCTACTATTTCTAGCTGGGAAAATAAATTCCTACGTCTTTTGTGAGTAAAATCCATTTTCCAAAATTGATTTAGGTACATTTTTGTGAAGAGGTATGAGGGTTGTGATATGGGTCATTTAATAGTAAAATCATTTAAGGGATCAATACATTTCTATATTGCTTCCCCAGTATCTGCATGAACCATCAGGCCAAGTGTTTTTGGTTGACCCTACTGGACAGATTATAGTAATAAGGAAAACAGCATACACATTTGGCTTGTGTATTCATTTGCATATAACTAATCAGAATTCCATTATGTTTACATAAAAAAGAGAATACTTCAAAATGAGAAGATCCTGCCATGAAAAATACGACTGGGTGGACATAAAGTGTAAAGGAGGGGAAATAACTCCCACCATGCAGCAGGACACCTTCAGCTGCGTGGTCTTTGTAATGCAGGTTTGATAGTTATAATTTCAATAATGTATGGTTAGCTGTTATGTGACAATTAGGTCAAAAACTCTATTTTATTTTTTGGGTGTAGATGGCCAAGGAAGTTGCACAGAACTTTGACCAACATCCCCTCCAAAATTGATATGGAACCTGCGAAACTTCTTATTATGATCCCACGAAATTTTGAGCTAACTAGCTAACGTTCGCAAACGGCAAAAACGCCACAACGGAAGCCCTCCACAAAACAGAACGTTCAGACATTGTTTTGTTTCCGGGTTCTTAAATAAGGTGAATGGGTAATTGTTTACAAGTTGTTAGTTATCCCATAAAACGATCCCCGAAAACATATATTTTCATTTTCTTCTGTGGTTTGGTAACTTCCTATTCTTCGAGGGACTCTGGCTGGACTGAGGACAACGCACAGTTTGAAAAATGTAAAAGTTTGCGGCGTGCCTTCAACCGAAAGGGGGGCGTTGCATTTCCAATCCGTTGTGGATGTCCCCATCGAAATGCATGACTTCAGGCGCAACGTAATGCAGTGTTTGTGCGTAATTTGAATGAGGCTTCAGTCTTCACTCGTTCATTGCAATCCTAGCGAATCATTCTTGCAAAAATGATGTCCAGGTTTGTCACACTGTCCCTTGTTGATGAGTAGTAAAATAAATAATGGTTTCCAGTATGCATATACAGGTTCCAGTTGATATTGGTAACAGGTACAAAAACTATCAAGATAAAAAGGATGAAATGAAACAGTTTAAAGAAAGTTAAAATAATTTAAAGCAAGATTGAAAACTTTATCTTAACTCGCAGTCTATCTAGCAGGCTCCAAAATATCTTCAATACATTTTCATTCACATACAAAATGTCTCTAACATATGCATTCACATAAGCTTCCCAATGTTATTCCTTGCATGCCTGTATTAATAATGTCATAAATGAATCACGCATGTATTATATAGCACATAATATATCATACACATAGCCTGAAGCATGTTTAATATTCATCCATGTTCATTCTAACATCAGAAGCAAGTCCAATTTGACCTCTGGATCATGAGTGATAAGGATTTACCCCCCTCATTGGTTGTGTTTTGCTATAACATGTAATCATTTGCACAGACATTAAAGTTGCATTAGGCATATTAAACAGCCTGATTAACAAAAAAAACAAAAAATGTCCCAGAGTAGCCAAAAGCTGCCTGTCACACCGTCTGATCTACAGCCATTGGAAATGGCTTTCCAGCAGCTTGATAATGACATCATCTGTAATGTTCCCATTTTGTTTCAAACGGATTACTTGCTGTTGCTGTACTATTTGCAGACACAATGGGTCATTTAACCCAATGCAATTTTCCATTTGCAATTTTTGAGCTGAAGTGAGTTCATAATCAGAGCGGACAGGGCAGAGTAATGCTTATCTAGACTATCTCTGTTTCAACTCAGTGGATAATAAGGAACTGCAGTTGCAATCGACCCCAGTGACTCCCTATAATTGAAACCCATGAAGTGAAATGGGAAGTGATTCAATAGAGTTCTCTCTGCTATTGCTCTCGAAAACAAACAAAACAAAGGAAAATGTTCCCAATAACAAAACAAACCTGAGAGTATTATGCTGTAAAAGATTAGGTCTATCTGAAAGAGGAAATTGCATCCATAATTGGTATGATGGGTATTGCGCTGGTACACCGACAGTTTCTTCAAAGACGAAGTGACTCTCCGGCTTGAAATATAGGCCTGTGTGGTGTACAACTGGGCATTAGAGAACTGAACAATCAACTTCGGTAGTAGTATGTTCTGCCAGATATGCATTCACTGGAAGCTGTTGATATGCGGAGTCTCTTGGCAGTTGGAACCGTCTGAGTCATGTACTCAGAGACTGCTCTTAGACACCCCCCCCTGGGGACCGCAGAGTCAAAGCTCCCACCCAGCATCTGTCCAGAATACATTAACATTCAGCAGCTTTGTCCACCTCTGACCTGCTATTATCTGTTGCAGATTGTGTAATGTCCACTGCACTGCCTTCCGTATAGCTCCTTTTAGTTTGTGTGGCTATCTATCCCTACACTACCTCCTATGCTTATTTGCTCACCAATATGTATTCCTATCGAATACAAGATGATAGCATATACAATTCACATGGAATAGGTTTGTCTGATAATTATCCAGTAAGTACATCTAATATACAAAATGGGATTGCCCATAATGGGATTGCCCATAATCACTATCACATAGATGACACTTCACAGAGCTGGACTTATGGAGTGAGTGACAAAAAAGCGTGTGGAATATCAAACAGATGGGGGCAGAGCTGCTTATTCCCCTTCTGCATTGTGCTTGGGCGAGCCGGCCATCTGCCATTTCACTGTAAAATACAGCCTATTTAATCAAATTAAAAAAATGTTGTTCCACAGACAGCATTTGCTTCCTTTATGTCACTGTGGTCCCCCTTAAGCTCATTTCTGAGATGCATAATACCTCAGGGAGCTATCTAATTAAACACATATACTGCTTGTGGGAAATGAGGGAATAGGCAGCTAATCCATCCAAGCATGGTCTTTCACTTCAATAACAAACTCATCGGCCTTGGTTCTACTGCACATTTTGAAACTGCCCTGTGAAACACCTGTTGTTAGTTAGTCACCCTAGGCAGACAGTTTGCCTCCTGCTATGTAAACAATGCTGGTCCAACTCAAGGTGTCATAAAAAAATGCACCCCCCCTATCCACCCTAAAAAGTATTTTCCCATTGTACTGTAAAATAAATTGAACACCACCCCCCCCCCCCCTCATACAATTAACTCAAAATAATGTTTTATGACCACAAGTAACAATAACTGTAGCAACCCTGTGTTTTTAAACATGGATATCTACTTTGCTTTTGTGGCACAGTCGATGCCACACAGGGCTACTGGTTAGAAGGCTCAGGGTTCGTCGACTACCACACAGGAGCTCACTCTCCCTGCCTGCTTCATTACGTCACGATCAGAGCCAGTTGCAGACAAGGGGGAAATTAGATTTTCAACATTTTGATGCTATATTAATAATTATATAAAATATATGGTAAGAATTTTCCACCAACAGGTTTCTGTGCCAATGTACCACACAACCAATAAACAAAACATACCGACATGGTTTGAATTTTCAATACCATAATAAATAGACAATGTCAATCTTGACAAACAGAAAACACATCCCTCCCTACCTTGTTGGCTTAATCAGTATCGAAAGTTTGGCTTGACTATCTCTGAATGGCATTAAACTTTTTTGGTGTTTTGTAACAGATGTGTCTTTCCATTCATCTAATTGCCTCTGCACAATTTGGGTTGATTGATTGTTTTATTGATTTCCTAAAAAAAAAAAATGTATATTATGCAATATAGTCGGACTTATTTCCATTGTGGTCCCTACATTTGCTGGGGCATATGCTACAGTAGTATAAGGACTGAAAGCACGTCTAATTTACACATCTCCATCTGGCTTTCGGGGGTCAACTTATTTTTTTTGTAGGCTGTATTGGATAAGGACACAATCGTTTGGGCCTTTTCGGGCTTGTGGTCATAAAATGTCTTTAATGTAAGGCTCATAAAAGGTATGTAATGTAGGGCTCATAAAATGTATTTAATGTATGCTGCCGCAACAGGCTAGCATCAGACATGAATCTTCAAGCCAATCAAAGCTGGGTTATTCTCAGGATGGAACATTTGTAATACACATGGAAAATATTCAACCCCAGTCTGTAGCTTATTCTTTAGATGTTTGGGGCTGCTTCTGAACCATGATGTGCAGACATAATCAAAGGGACAGTGGACTAGCGCACTTGCCAGAGTCTTTAGGGTGTCTGTAGGTTTCCATCCAATTGGCGACAGATTTTCAATGCGAAAATTCAAACCTGCATAAAAACAATATGCACATTTCTGGGTTTCCAACAGGACAATTTGCCCCTGGACAACGTGACTGGGAACATTTGAATTTACCGGACATCCATTTGCTTGGCGCAGCCAGTTCCATCAATAAACTAGGGATATTGGCCAAATGAAAACAGCCTATAGCAAATTACAAAAAATACTATTCCCTGTGTTTCGATGTGAAACACATGCAGAACTTTGTAACTAGAATCCTGACTAGAACCAAAAATGTTATCATATTGCTCCAGTGCTATAGCCTCCCTACACTGGCTTCCTGTTATTAAGGCAAGGGCTGATTTCAAGGTTTTACTGCTAACCTACAAAGCATTACATGGGCTTGCTCCTACCTATCTTTACGATTTGGTCCTGCCGTACATACCTACACGTACGCTACGGTCACAAGATGCAGGCCTCCTAATTGTCCCTCGAATTTCTAAGCAAACAGCTGGAGGCAGGGCTTTCTCCTATAGGACTTCATTTTTATGGAATGGTCTGCCTACCTATGTGAGAGACGCAGACTCGGTCTCTACCTTTAAGTCTTTGAAGAAGACTCATCTCTTCAGTAGGTCCTATGATTAAGTGTAGTCTGGCCCAGGAGTGTGAAGGTAAACGGAAAGGCACTGAAGCAACGAACCACCCTTGCTGTTTCTGCCTGGCTGGTTCCCCTCTCTCCACTGGGATTCTCTGCCTCTAAACCTATTACAGGGGCTGAGTCACTGGCTTACTGGTGCTCTTCCATGCCGTCCCTAGGAGGGGTGTGTCACTGACGTGGTCTTCCTATCTGGGTTGGCGCCCCCCTTGGGTTGTGCCGTGGCGGAGATCCTTGTGGGCTATACTCGGCCTTGTCTCAGGATGGTAAGTTGGTGGTTGAAGATATCCCTCTAGTGGTGTGGGGGCTGTGCTTTGGCAAAGTGGGTGGGGTTATATCCTGCCTGTTTGGCCCTGTCCGAGGGTATCAACGGATGGGGCCACAGTGTCTCCTGACCCCTCCTGTCTCAGCCTCCAGTATTTATGCTGCAGTAGTTTATGTGTCAGGGGTCTAGGGTCAGTCTGTTATATCTGGAATATTTCTCTTATCCGGTGTCCTGTGTGAATTTAAGTATGCTCTCTCTAATTATCTCTTTCTCTCTTTCTTTCCTAAGCTCTAGGACCATGCTTCAGGACTACCTGGCATGATGACTC
Source organism: Oncorhynchus kisutch (assembly GCF_002021735.2). Lineage (NCBI taxonomy): Eukaryota > Metazoa > Chordata > Actinopteri > Salmoniformes > Salmonidae > Oncorhynchus > Oncorhynchus kisutch. The sequence goes on along the minus strand of NC_034186.2, from coordinate 44,309,190 downwards.
CTTGCTGTCCCCGGTCCACCTGGCCGTGCTGCTGCTCCAGTTTCAACTGTTCTGCCTGCGGCTGTGGAACCCTGACCTGTTCACCGGATGTGCTGCCTGTCCCAGACCTGCTGTTTTCAACTCTCTAGAGACAGCAGGAGCGGTAGAGATACTCTGAATGATAGGCTATGAAAAGCCAACTGACTTTTACTCCTGAGGTGGTGACCTGTTGCACCCTCGACAACTATTGTGATTATTATTATTTGACCAGGCTGGTCATTTATGAACATTTGAACATCTTGGCCATGTTCTGTTATAATCTCCGCCTGGCACAGCCAGAAGAGGACTGGCCACCCCTCATAGCCTGGTTCCTCTCTAGCACTTTGAGATATCAGCTGATGTAAGAAGGGCTATATAAATACATTTGATTTGATTTGATTTGTAACCAATTATTATTATTATAATAATATTTTTTTTAAATCACATTTACATAAGTATTCAGACCCTTTACTCTATACTTTGTGGAAGCAGCTTTGGCAGCGATTACAGCCTCGAGTCTTCTTGGGTATGACACTTTAAGCTTGGCACACCTGTATTTGGGAGTTTCTCCCAATCTTCTCTGCAGATTCTCTCAAGCTCTGCTACTTTCAGGTCTCTCCAGAGATGTTCGATCGGGTTCAAGTCCGAACTCTGGCTGGAACACTCAAGGACATTTAGAGAATTGCCCCGAAGCCACTCCTGCGTTGTCTTGGCTGTGTGCTTAGGGTCGTTGTCCTGTTGGAAGGGGAAATTTCACCCCAGTCTGACGTCCTGAGCGCTCTGGAGCAGGTTTTCATCAACGAGCTCTCTGTACTTTTCTCCGTTCATCTTTCCCTCGATCCTGACTGGTCTCCCAGTCCCTGCAGCTGAAAAACATCCCTACAGCATGATACCGCCACCACCATGCTTCACCGTAGGGATGGTGCCAGGATTCCTCCAGACGTGACGCTTGGCATTCAGGCCAAAGAGTTCAATCTGGTTTTCATCAGACCAGATAATCTTGTTTCTCATGGTCTGAGAGTCCTTTAGGTGGCTTTTAGCAAACTGCAAGTGGGCTGTCATGTTCCTTTTACTGAGGAGTGGCATCCATCTGGCCACTCTACCATAAAGGCCTGATTGGTGGAATGCTGCAGAGATGGTTGTCCTTCTGGAAGGTTCTCCCATCTCCACAGAGGAACACTGGAGCTCTGTCAAAGTGGCCATTGGGTTCTTGGCCCTTCTCCCCAAATTGCTCAGTTTGGCCAGGCAGCCTGCTCCAGGAAGAGTCTTAGTGGTTCCAAACTTCTTCTTTTAAGAATGATGGAGGCCACTGTGTCCTTGGGGACCTTCAATGCAAAGGGTCTGAATACTTGTGTAAATAAATTAGCAAAACAATATAAAACCTGTTTTCGCTTTGTCATTATGGGGTACCGTGTGTAGATTGATGAGGAAAAATGTGTATTTAATCCATTTCAGAATAAGGCTGTAATGTAACAAAATGTGGAAAAGGTTCATGGGTCTGAATACTTTCTGAATGCACTGTATACCTGCGGTATAGTTAAGCAATAATGCCCGAGGAGGTGTGGTATATGGCCAATATACCACGGCTAAGGGCTGTTCTTACGCACAACGCAACGTGGAGTACCTGGACACAGCCCTTAGCCATGGTATATTGGCCATACAGTGGCAAGAAAAAGGATGTGAGCCCTTTGAATTACCTGGATTTCTGCATAAATTGGTCATCAAATTTAATCTGATCTTCATCTAAGTCACAACAATAGGCAAACGCAGTGTGCTTAAACTAATAACACACAAATGATTGAATTTTTCTTGCCTATATTGAATACATAATTTAAACATTCCCAGTGTAGGTTGGAAAAAGTATGTGAACCCCGAGACTAATGACTTCTCCAAAAGCTAATTGGAGTTAGGAGTCAGCTAACCTGGAGTCCAATCAATGAGACGAGATTGGAGATGTTGGTTAGAGCTGCCTTGCACTATAAAAAAAAACACTCACAAAATTTGAGTTTGCTATTCACAAGAAGCATTGCCTGATGTGAACCATGCCTCGAACAAAAGAGATCTCAGAAGACCTAAGCGTAAGAATTGTTGACTTGCATAAAGCTGGAAAGGGTCACAAATGTATCTCTAAAAGCCTTGATGTTCATCAGTCCACGGTAAGACAAATTGTCTTTAAATGGAGAAAGTTCAGCACTGTTGCTACTCTCCCTAGGAGTGGCCGTCCTGGCAAAATATGTGGACAGATGAAACTAAAGTTGAGTTGTTTGGAAGGAAGGAACACAACAATATGTGTGGAGAAAAAAAGGAACAGCACACCAACATCAAAACCTCATCCCAACTGTAAAGTATGGTGGAGGGAGCATCATAGTTTGGGGCTGCTTTGGTGCCTCAGGGCCTGGACAGCTTGCTATCCTCGACGGAAAAATGAATGACCAAGTTTATCAATACATTTTGCAGAAGATTGTAAGGCTATCTGTTCGATCAACAGAAGTTGGGTGATGCAACAGGACAATGACCCAAAACACAGAAGTAAATCAACAACATAATGGCTTCTACAGAAGAAAATACGCCTTCTGGAGTGGCCCAGTCAGAGTTCTGACCTCCACTGGATTGAGATGCTGTGGCATGACCTCGAGAGTGGTTCACAACAGACATCCCAAGAATATTGCTGAACTGAAACAGTTTTTTAAAGAGGAATGGTCCAAAGTTCCTCCTGACTGTTGTGCAGGTCTGATCCACAACTATAGAAACGGTTTGGTTGAGGTTATTGCTGCCAAATGATGGTCAACCAGTTAGGGTTCACATACTTTTTTCACCCTGCAGTGTGAATTTTTACACAGTGTGTTCAATAAAGACATGAAAACATATATTTTTTAGTTGTGATATTAGTTTAAGCAGACTGTTTGTTTATTGTTGAGACTTAGATAAAGATAAGATCACATTTTATGACCAATTTATGCAGAAATCCAGGTAATTCCAAAGGGTTCACGTACTTTGTCTTGCCACTGTATATCACAAACCCCAGAGGTTCATTATTGCTATTATAAACTAGTTAAGAATGTAATTAGAGTAGTAAAAACAAATGCTTTGTCATACCCGTGGTATACAGTCTGATATACCACGGCTGTCAGCCAATCAGCATTCAGGGCTCAAACCACCCAGTTTATAATAAAAGTTAGCACATGGAATAGTGTAGTGCATAAGGGCAGTACAAAAACAGCTTGATATAGGGGAAGTGCATGCAAGCAGTTGAAGACATTTGACTAGGATGGAAGAAATGAGTAAAACCTGCAAAAGACTGAATGTAAATCAGGGGAAAAACACACTGTCCAGTACAAAAACACAAAACCAAGCTGATTGATAGATTGATAGATAGATAGGTAGTTCAAATCAAATCAAATTTGATTAGTCACATGTGCCGAATACAACAGGTGTGCAATGAAATGCTTACTTACGAGCCCCTAACCAACAATGCAGTTTTAAAAAATCCGGATAAGAATAAGAAATAAAAGTAACAAGTAATTAAAGATCAGCAGTAAAATAACAATAGCGAGACCATATACAGGGGGGGGGGGGTACCGGTACAGAGTCAATGTGCGGGGGCACCGGATAGTTGAGGTAATATGTACATGTTGATAGAGTTATTAAAGTGACTATGCATAGATGATAACAACAGAGAGTAGCAGCGGTGTAAAAGAGGGGGGGGGGGGGGGGGGTGCAATGCAAATAGCCTGGGTAGCCATTTGATTAGATGTTCAGGAGTCTTATGGCTTGGGGGGTAGAAGCTGTTTAGAAGCCTCTTGCACCTAGACTTGGCGCTCTGGTACTGCTTGCCGTGTGGTATCAGACAAACCCATCCCCAAAGCACAAAAAGTGAATTACGATCTGTCCCTTTGGAGACTGAATGATTCTTGGACAGAACAAATTACCTTCAGGCTTAATTCAGTAAGATTAAAAAATAGATGTCTTTAGACTAGATTAATAAAAGGTACACCCAAACAAATGGTGTAAAAGCTCAAGCAATACAATTCAGAAAACAACAGGTCAGTTTAACAACACATCTGTATGGTGTCCCAGCAGTAGGCTTAATCAGAAACAAAACCAACCATTATGGTATCATGCTCGAGAACTGGTCTCTGTCTATGGCGGAGGTGACTGGCTAAGGTTAGCTAGCTTGTTCAAAACGTTTTTTTTTCCTTCCCATTATACAGCTACACGCAGCAGGTCTTTACAATACAGCAATAGTCATAGCAGTCTGCCATAGACTGTTTTGAACAGCATTTTTCAGTCATTTCAATTGTTGATATAGAATTTCGTTAGAACCTTAATTCATTATTTAGAATAATATTGTGTGTGTGTATATGTGTGTGTTTTTTCGCCGCCGCATTGGAAGAATTGTAAATCCATTGTGAAAGGCTATGGAGTTTGTGTTGCAAACTATTCTGGTGAAAACTGTCCTCATACTGGTCTTTTAGACCACCTATTGGTTCTAATAGCTGTATGCTGTATTTGTCTATGGCAGAGCTGAGTTGAGCACTGTGTCATTTTGACGGCATATGAAATATGAAATAGGCTATCGCTTGTGTATCTTGGCTAAATTGATATTACATTTGATTGTTGGAGCTATCTGTTTTATGGTAAACTTGGGCTTCATCAAGGTTTATTTGTGAGTAAATCTTCCTACCCAGCCAGTGACCTCACTGTATCCTATACTGTTTATTTTCCATAGCATCTAAAATTGATTCAGAGATGTCTTGAACAATAAAACAACATATTTCAATATATTTTAGAATATCTAATGAAGGGAAATACATTTAAATTGATTCAAGTTTAATTTTGTGAATTTTTTATTGCTGAAAAGGTCCCTGTTCCACGATTCAGGGGAAGTGGGACCTTACTATAAATCTGATTTTCATCAAATATATAGTAACTGTTTACAAGAATGGTTATTATATTTTAAAACACTACCAATAACTAGTTATGTTAACACCAAAAGCTAGATTGTGGAATTGCAATTGACAGAAGGAAAGCTTTATCATTCTAGAGCAAGGTTTCATTGGTACGGTGGTTTTTTATGCATTTTAACGGGTCACCCCATCTAGGAAATCTAACCACACACACTACAATGTCCCACTAACCAAAACCAATTTTTTTTCATGCACCAAACACATTCAGCAACAACCCAATAACTTTTGTTGTGATTGGGTTGCAAAATTGCCAAAGTACAGTAGTACCCTCAAACACAAATGTACCACTACACCAGATGTCCCACATGCTGACATCGCCCTATCTATATCAGAACAGCAATGATGAAATGCTCTAATACATTTACAGAACTTCTGATCATTTTCTTGCCTTAGTACCTGACTTGTATATCTTAGAACACATTTAGCAAAACTTTAAATAAATCATGTCATCGGTGAATACAGAAGAAGAATGTGATGCAATTGTGTTCACTTTCTCTGAAATCAGGAAATACTACTGCTCAGAATTCTGAGAAAATTCTCATCAGTGTCATACCATGTACAATATACTGTATTTAAAGATCTAGGAAATGGGGACCTCCTAATTGTTAGGACTTCTTACAATATTTTGGACATGCATAGAATGAAGTGGGGTTACTTCTAAGTAACCTTTGGTTACTCCTAAGTCATCATCTTCAACATTGTGACCTTCAATTATAGAGCTTTGCTTTGGTGTGAATTAAGGCCTAAACTCTTAGAAAAAATGTGCTATCTACAGTAGAACCTTAAGGGTTCTTTGGTCTTCCCCATAGGAGAACCCTTTGAAGAACCCTTTTTGGTTACAGGTAGAACCCTTTTAAGTTCCATGTAGAACCCTTTACACAGAGGGTTCTTCATTGAACCAAAAAGGGTTCTCCAATGATGACAGCCGAAGAACCCTTCTTTTTTTTCCTTTTTTTTCCCCTTCTATTATTAATATTATTTCAACAATACAAAACATACACATTCAAATGTCAACATACAGACACACAAAACATTCACAAAATCACCACTGCCCAGACCCACCTGCTCACACCCCCATCTCCCGCATCACTCACCACATGGCCTCAAACTGCACCATTTTGTTTCTCTCCGTCGCCCACACACTTTCAACATTAAGATAATAAAGCATTTGGACCTTTCCATTGTGTTAACGGTGGAGAATTGGTTGATTTCCAGTTTCTAAGTATACGTTTTTTCAAGATGATTGACGAGAAAAGTATCGTCCAACCCATCGGGTATCTCACTGCATCCTCATATGCCATGTCTTGTAATATGCAGACAGATGGATTAAATGTTTGTTATCTTTTACAAATGTTTGTTATTTAGCAGACGGTGTTATCCAGAGCAAACTTTCAGGAGCAATTAACGTGAAGTGCCTTGCTCAAGGGCACATAGACAGATTTAATGGTAAACATAACATAAATTAAATTTCTTTGCAGATTATCTCCTAATATACCTGACCAATTGAAAACTAAATTCCCCCTTGTGCCCCTTTCCAAAGCATTATTTGTGTATATTTTTGCTTTGGGTCATTTTTTAACTCGCCCAAGCCTCTCCAGGTTCTCCTTTACCCAAATCCAGATAGCAGATGTTCTGAAAGAGCTGCAAAACCTGGACCCGTACAAATCAGCTGGGCTTGACAATCTGGACCCTCTATTCCTGAAACTATCCGCCGCCATTGTCGCAACCCCTATTACCAGCCTGTTCTACCTCTCTTTCATATCGTCAGAGATCCCCAAGGATTGGAAAGCTGCCGCAGTCATCCCCCTCTTCAAAGGGGGAGACACCCTGGACCCAAACTGTTACAGACCTATATCCATCCTGCCCTGCCTATCTAAGGTCTTCGAAAGCCAAGTCAACAAACAGGTCACTGACCATCTCGAATCCCACCGTACCTTCTCCGCTGTGCAATCCGGTTTCCGAGCCGGTCACGGGTGCACCTCAGCCACACTCAAGGTACTAAACGATATCATAACCGCCATCGATAAAAGACTGTACTGTGCAGCCGTCTTCATCGACCTTGCCAAGGCTTTCGACTCTGTCAATCACCATATTCTTATCGGCAGACTCAGTAGCCTGGTTCACCAATTACTTTGCAGACAGAGTTCAGTGTGTCAAATCGGGGACCATGCTGTCCGGTCCTCTGGCAGTCTCTATGGGGGTGCCACAGGGTTCAATTCTCGGGCCGATTCTTTTCTCTATATATATCAGTGATGTTGCTCTTGCTGCGGGCGATTCCCTGATCCACCTCTACGCAGACGACACCATTCTATATACTTCCGGCCCGTCCTTGGACACTGTGCTATCTAACCTCCAAACGAGCTTCAATGCCATACAACACTCCTTCCGTGGCCTACAACTGCTCTTAAACGCTAGTAAAACCAAATGCATGATTTTCAACCGATCGCTGCCTGCACCCGCATGCCCGACTAGCATCACCACCCTGGATGGTTCCGACCTTGAATATGTGGACATCTATAAGTACCTAGGTGTCTGGCTAGACTGTAAACTCTCCTTCCAGACTCATATCAAACATCTCCAATCGAAAATCAAATCAAGAGTCGGCTTTCTATTCCGCAACAAAGCCTCCTTCACTCACGCCGCCAAACTTACCCTAGTAAAACTGACTATCCTACCGATCCTCGACTTTGGCGACGTCATCTACAAAATTGCTTCCAACACTCTACTCAGCAAACTGGATGCAGTTTATCACAGTGCCATCCGCTTTGTCACTAAAGCACCTTATACCACCCACCACTGCGACTTGTATGCTCTAGTCGGCTGGCCCTCGCTACATATTCGTCGCCAGACCCACTGGCTCCAGGTCATCTACAAGTCCATGCTAGGTAAAGCTCCGCCTTATCTCAGTTCACTGGTCACGATGGCAACACCCATCCGTAGCACGCGCTCCAGCAGGTGTATCTCACTGATCATCCCTAAAGCCAACACCTCATTTGGCCGCCTTTCGTTCCAGTACTCTGCTGCCTGTTTCTGGAACGAATTGCCAAAATCGCTGAAGTTGGAGACTTTTATCTCCCTCACCAACTTCAAACATCTGCTATCTGAGCAGCTAACCGATCGCTGCAGCTGTACATAGTCTATTGGTAAATAGCCCACCCATTTTCACCTACCTCATCCCCATACTGTTTTTATTTATTTTTCTGCTCTTTTGCACACCAATATCTCTACCTGTACATGACCATCTGATCATTTATCACCCCAGTGTTAATCTGCAAAATTGTAATTATTCGCCTACCTCCTCATGCCTTTTTGCACACAATGTATATAGACTCCCCTTTTTTTTCTACTGTGTTATTGACTTGTTAATTGTTTACTCCATGTGTAACTCTGTGTTGTCTGTTCACACTGCTATGCTTTATCTTGGCCAGGTCGCAGTTGCAAATGAGAACTTGTTCTCAACTAGCCTATCTTGTTAAATAAATTGAAATAAAAAATAAAATAAATAAAAAATTTCAGCTATAAATTGAATCCAATACGCAAAAAAAAACAAGATACAGATTTAAAAATAATGGTTGTTGATATCAAAACAGCTTTTGACCATCTTGAATGGAATGTTCTAATCAAACCTTCAGAAGCTTGTTATTGTATTTGTTTGTACGCGTCTATCCTTAATTAACCCCCTGTTTAAGTGATATGTATTAAGTCTGATTGTTGTTATTTTATTATCACACTTTATTAAACTTATGGGTCTATAATCAACAGAGGACTCTCCAGATTTTCCTGGTTTTAATATAACCCTTTTTTCCCTGTGTAAACATTCATATCGGTTTTGTTCCTCCATTGTATTCACCTTTCCTTCTTTCTATTGTGGATAGTGTTTTTGTGCACCAATGCAACGTCTACAAAACAATGAGCAAACCAGCCTTTGTATTGGAGACATGGAATTGGATTGTAATGACACCGGTGAATGAATCCTGCACACAATGTGCTTATTAAAAAATATATATAATATCAGGAGTAATATTTGATTTGATGTATGAAATTGTTTTTTGCGAAATATCAATAAAAGGAGAGTAATTGCCTATAATTCTGCACCTTTGGACACTTGTACTTCCAATTTGGGTAATTGTGAATTAGTGGCTGCAAAGAAAATATGTTGGTCTACTGGGATTTTTAAAAGACAGACTAACTTTCTGTTTTGTCTGCTTGGACTCAAATTTGATTTGATTTGATTTGAGATAAGTATGGCTGTGTTAATCTTTTTTGCTCTTTTGATGAATGTATTTATGATTTGAGAAAGCAATTCTTTTTTTTTTAAGCATTTCCTATTTTGCATAAGGCAACATTGTTCCCAATTCTTTTTGAAAGTGATTTAGAAAAACTAATTTTTGGGGATCCTGTGCTGTTGTAAATCAACCAAATACACGTGAACACCAAATGTTTTTTCAATTTCAACTTATTTTATGTAGCAGCAATAGTGAATCATGCAAGGTTGTCAATATATTCAGCCTGGTCTCATAGACTAGAAGTAACATAGTAAATGTAAATCGGGGACACTCAAATTAGTATGATATGTTACTTTGGTATGATTACATAAGACAGATGGTTACTTAAAGTAGGGTGGTTGGTCAGTGTGAATGGGTGAATGTACAAGGCGAATGTCTAGCAACCCAAAGGTTGTCAGTTTGGATCTCATCACAGACAACTTTAGCATTTTAACAAATTAGCACTTTTTCAACTACTTACTACTTTTTAGCTACTTTGCAACTACTTAGCATGTTAGCTAACCCTTCCCCTAACCCCAATCTTAACCCTTTTAGCTAACCCTTCCCCTAACCCTAACCTTAACCGTTTAACCTAACTCCTAAACTTAACCCTAACCTCTAGCCAAGCTAACATTAGCCAGCTAGCTAACGTTAACAACCTAGCTAGAATTCGTAGCATATCATACTTTATGCAAATTCGTAACATATAGTACATTTTGCTAATTCATAACATATTGCACGTTTTGCAAATTCGTAACACATCATACGAATTGTAAATCGTAAGACTCCTGAACAGCTAATCAAATGGCTACCCAGACTATTTGCATTGCCCCCCCCCCCCCTCTTTTTCACTGCTGCTATTCTCTGTTATTATTTGGTATTTGGTATTTTATTAGGATCCCCATTAGCTGTTGCATAAGCAGCAGCTACTCTTCCTGGTGTCCACACAAAACATGAAACATAATACAGAATGACATAATACAGGACATCAATAGACAAGAACAGCAAGAACAGCTCAAGGACAGAACTTCATAAAACATTTTTGAAAGGCACACGTAGCCTACATATCAATGCATACACACAAACTATCTAGGTCTAATAGGGGAGAGGGGTTGTGCCACGAGGTGTTGCTTTATCTGTTTTTGAAACCAGATTTGCTGTTTATTTTAGCAATATGAGATGGAAGGAAGTTCCATGCAGTAAGGGCTCTATATAATACTGTGAGCTTTCTTGAATTTGTTCTGGATTTGGGGACTGTGAACAGACCCCTGGTGGCATGTCTGGTGAGATACGTGTGTGTGTCAGAGCTGTGTGTAAGTTGACTATGCAAACATTTTGGGATTTTCAACACATTAATGTTTCTTATAAAAAAAGAAGTGATGCAGTCAGCCTTTCCTCAACTCTTATTCAAGAGGGACTGGCTTGCATAGTATTTACATCAGCCCTCTGATTCCAATAAGAGCAAAACGTGCCACTCTGTTCTAGGCCAGCTGCAGCATAACTAGGTCTTTCCTTGCAGCACTGGACAACACGACTGGACAAGAATCAAGATTAGACAAAACTAGAGCCTGCAGAACTTGCTTTTTGGAGTGTGGTGTTAAAAACGCAGAGCATCTCTTTATTATGGCCAGACTTCTCCCCATCTTTACAACCATTGAATATATATGTTTTGACCATGAGAGTTTACAATCTAAGGTAACACCAAGTAATTTAGTCTCCTCAATGTGTTCAACAGCCACACCATTCATTACCAGATTTAGCTGTGGTCTAGAACTTAAGGAATGATTTGTACCAAATACAATGCTCTTATTTTTTAGACTGCAACTCTTTGTTAAGGGTTTCAGTGACTTCATTAGCTGTGTTTGCTGATGCGTATATGGTTGAATCATCAGCATACATGGACATACATGCTTTGTTTAATGCCAGTGGCAGGTGATGGGTAAAAATAGAAAAGAGTTGAGGGCCTAGAGAGCTGCCCTGTGGTACACCACATTTTACATGTTTGACATTAGAGAGCTTCCATTAAAGAAAACTCTTTGAGTTCTATTAGATAGATAGCTCTGAATCCAAGATATGGCTGAGGTTGAAAAGCCATAACGCATACCGGTACCCCCTGTATACAGCCTCGCCATTGTCATTTTACTGCTGCTCATTCAATTATTTGTTACTTATATTTCTTATTTTTTACTTATCTATTTTTTTTTACTTAACACTTATTTTTCTGCTGCGTTGTTGGTTAAGGGCTTGTAAGTAAGCATTTTACTCTACGGTGAACAACTGTTGTATTTGTCGCATGTGACAAACACGCTCTGATTTGATTTGAACAATACGAAACGCTCTGAGACAAGATTGATATATTTGACCAGAACTGTGTGTGTGTGTGTGTGTGTGTGTGTGTGTGTGTGTGTGTGTGTGTGTGTGTGTGTGTGTGTGTGTGTGTGTGTGTGTGTGTGTGTGTGTGTGTGTGTGTGTGTGTGTGTGTGTGTGTGTGTGTGTGTGTGTCTGTGAGAGAGAGAGAGCGAGAGAGACAAAGAGAGAGAGAGGGAGAGGCTGAGATAAAGAGAAAGAGCATTTTAGATTCTACTCTATAGTATATACAGTACACTACTCTTGCCCTATGACCCCATCAGGGAAATGTAGATATAAAGCCTAGTGGAATAGAACTATGAATGGAACCCATTAGAGATCAATGAGCCCAAAGCATCGATTCCTCTTGTTGCTTTCCTCACGTGAAGCACGTTTATGTGGCCTTGTCGGACCTTGAAATCAATGTGGTATAATTTCTTCCCACACAATTGAATATCTCCCTACCAGTTTCAAAGAATTGTAAATTCCCGCTATTCAAATAATTGTGTTTTTGCATTGATTTCTGATGTGACAGTACCCCTTTGGCTGGCCAATGGTTAGCCATGACCACATCTTTTTCACAGGAAGAATGAACAGTATTATTCACTTCCTGCTATGACATCTCCTTTAGTAACCTCTACCAGTCTCTCTCAGGTCCTATTTGTCAGGTTATTTTTCAGGTCATTTTCACGTGTCCTCATACTCCCTTTCATCACAGTGGAATTATTGCAGTGTTAAACTTGTTTGAATTAGCTACGGGTACAACATACTGGAGCCATATCCCTCCCAGTCCAAATGTCCTAAGATATATCAAAAGATAATATAGAAAAATGATGAACATAAGCATCTGAATATAAGGCTTTGATTATTATTAATTACCCTTATACCATGCCAATTTCACTAATTAGGTCAATGGTATCATTAAATGTTCATCTAGGCCAGAGTGAAACGACCTGAATATTACCCTCTATTACTTCAAGTATCATAGGCTGACTGAATGTATTGTTTTCTATTGAGATTTAACAGGACTTTGTTGACCACCTCCCTCAAGCTGCCGCACGCCATATCTTCTAACTTCTTGGTGAGAACCATCTTACAGCGATGTCAATAAGTGATAAAAGTCGGGGAGTCAACAACTCAGAGGGCGACTAAAAAAAGCCTGATTCCCATTTCCCAGCAGCTCCAGACTAGATTACAGCTTCTAGCAAATCTGCTCTCCCGTGAGGAGCGCTGGTGCTCTGCTCTGGTTGCCATTTTTAGATGTGGATATGCTCTCCCTTCACATCGGGGTTACCAGTGTCTGTTGTTGGCATGTGTTTGGTACTACTGTTGAGGCTACGCAGCACTTGTGATCACAGCCTAGAGGTCAAGAACTCAAGGCATGGGTGGTAGTGCACACATGGGTTGTCCCGCAGGTGCTTTCCCACTACCTTATTATGTTTACATAATTTGATAAATAAGAATAAGAATACCTTGTCTGAATTACTCTGTAGCCTACCTTTTATGAAATATTATCCCACAATCTGGTTATTAGGCTATGATATAAGATTAAAAAAAGGACTTAAATAAACGTTATTCCACATGTTTGCAAAGCCTATACCATTACATAAACTACATTTATTGAATGTCATTACTCATCTTATATGAACAAGTGGTGTAAAGTACTTACGTAAAAATACTTTAAAGTACTATTTAAGTAGTTTTTTTTAGTATCTGTACTTTACATAACTATATATTAGATATTAACTTTATACTTCTGACTACTTTTACTTCACTACATTCCGAAAGAAAACATTGTACTTTTTACTCCATACATTTTCCTGGACAACCAAAAGTACTAGTTGCGTTTCGAATGCTTAGAAGGACAGGAAAATTGTTAAATTCATGCACTTATAAAGAGAACACGTGGTCATCCCTACTGCGTCTGGACTGGCGGACTGACTAAACACAAATGCGTCTTCTGTAAATAATGTCTGAGTGTTGGAATGGGACCCTGGCTATCCCTACATTTTAAAAATAAGAAAATTGTGCTGTCTGCTTTGCAGGAATTAGAAAATATTTATATTTTTACTTTTGATACATATATTTAACCAATTACATAGTACTTTTGATAATTAAGTATATTTTAAACCAAACACTTCTAGACTTTTACTCAAGTAGTATTGTACTGGTTGACTTTCACTTTTACTTGAGTAACTTTCTATTAAGGTATCTACACTTTTACTCAAGTATGACAATTGGGTACTTTTTGTCAGGTTATTGCCACTGATATTAACTACTTATTAATAGTAATTAACAGCCTATAAACTCTTTGCTTAACACCGACATTTTTTACAAAGGTCTCTTTTACAAGGAAGCACTGCAATTTACAAATACAACATAATACAAATGTATACAGTATTTCAAACACATTCAACAGAAAGAGTTAGGCTAAATTCCTCAGTAAAGAGATCCCCAATCAATAATTAGAATTGTACGAAATTCTTCCATCCTTGAACGGGCGTTCATTATGACCATGCGGATTTATCATACTGGGCGCTCTGGATTCTGCGAGAGGGAAGTGGATCGTTGATGTATGTATCAGTGCGAGTGCTAATCTGCTACATTAGGGATGCGCTCTTTGTCAAAAAGTCAGTCAGTTGTTATTTGGCGTAAACAGACACGGCTGCGACGATTTCAGCAACGTGAATGCTCCGGCTTCTAAATCGTTATGTAAAGGGAACAATTTTACGGAGGACATCCACAAAATGAAGGCTCAGGTGGTAGGCTTTTTGAAACTCTTTTGGAAAGATGGAAGTTATGGGAGAAAATAGACATCTCGCCTACTGCTACTGTATCATGCTCCTAGTCTATTCTACTCTACTGTTTAAATAGTTTCGGCTCCATCTTTATAACAATGGGTTGGGTGATGGATTTAAAGATTATAATGTGAAGAGTACACAGCTGTCAGTCTTTTTAAATCATAGAGCGCATCTGTTCCCACAGGGCAAAAACTGGTTGTGTCCATGTTGTTACCACGTAATTTCAACAACAAAGATCATATGTGATGAAAAACTGAGTCATCGGCATTATAGAATTTCCCTCAAGAAATTCCCCCAACTTTTAACCGAAATCAATTTTTTGGGTGATTTTACGTTGAATTCACGTTAATTGACAACTCAACCAAATGTAAATCAAAACTAGACTGAACTGACATCTGTTCACAGTGGGTTGATTTGAGTGGTGGATTAGAGAATTTAATTGTGATTACAGAAAGAAGAGATGTGATATTATGTGTCATCTCACAACCATTATCATAAGCTGCTAACAGAGTTTTAAAGTTCTAATTTGTCATTATATTCTAGAATAGAAATGCTATAAATAATTTATTATAGCATACTGCAGATATAGGGTAATTTAGTTTCTTTTTGCATATTTTATAAACCGGTTGAATATCTCATGATATAGCCTATTTTACCAATTTTCTCCTTATTATAGCGCCGTGGGGTTATCGTCATTATAGTTATTACCATGGGTACCAGTCTCATGGTTGTGTACAACAACAGCTTCACGGACACGTCAGGGACAGCGTATCCCACGGATGCTGCTGCTACTGGGCCGCAAATGGATAAGCCCAGGAAAGCGCAGCCTAAACCAGGAAGAGCCCTGTCATCAACCCTACAGGGCTACACTGGAGTCATCGATCAAAAGGTAAGCGGTATACTGACTATAAGAACGCAACATCTGTAGAAATGTGTCAAGACATTTAAAACATGTATGGACAACCAACAGTGGTTGTTTCCTGTGTCATTTATTCAAAAGGCTTTGTAGATATTTATTCCAAAGGCTTTGTAGATATTTATTCCAAAGGCTTTGTAGATATTTTGAAATTGTAAGTAGGTATTCGGCAAAAGTCTACAGTGTATTCCAAAGTACCATCAACAGCACTTCAGTCTGTCGCTTAAGGTTCAATCGTTTAGAACTAAGATGAGGGTTAATCGATTCAGTGTCTTGTGAGTGTAATTGTAATCAGTGGCCACAGCCAATATGTTGGACATTAAGCACCTGAGAGGCACATTGACTACTCTAGTGATGTTGTGCATGAATAACACGAGCTGCACCTCCTGATCTGCATCCAGCTGTTATTCAGGTAAAGCTGACCGGCCAGCTCACAGACAAATATCCCAGGTAGGCTACACTCGAAGTGGCTTATTGATATAGCTCGGGAGATTTCTTCTTGAAACCACACGAGTGGGTGGGACTTTGAAATTGGCAACCGTTTGCAGTACGTTTGAATCCCTGTTCCAAAGACTGCAGCCAGTGAGGTTCCCAGGCAAGTTGATGGAAAGAGAGATAGGTAGTTCAAATCAAATCACATTTTATTTGTCACACGCTCCAAATACAACAGGTGTAGTAGACCTTACAGTGAAATGCTTACTTGCAAGCCCTTAACCAACAATAAAGTTTTAAGAAAAATAACAACATTTTGTATTTATTTTTAAGTAACAAATAATGAAAGAGCAGCAGTAAAATAACAGGGGGTAACGGTATGGAGTCAATGTGCTGGGGTATCGGTTAGTTGAGGTAATTGAGGTAATATGTACATGTAGGTCGAGTTATTAAAGTGACATAGATATGCATAGATAATAACAGAGAGTAGCAGCAGTGTAATGGAAGGGGGGGGGGGCAATGCAATTAGACTGGGTTGCCATTTGATTAGATGTTCACGAGTCTTATGACTTGGGGGGTTGATTAGAAGCTGATTAGAAGCCTCTTGGACCTAGACATGGCGCTCCGGTAGCGCTTTCCGTGCGGTAGCAGAGAGAGCAGTTGTTTTGGTACCTTTGAGTTTTTGTTGGTTGTTATTCCTAAATAAGAGACACACACAGCGTGCTGGCTTCTGTATGGGCTGACTTTAGCAGCATGGCTCCAGAGTGGGAGAGATACGGGAGTAGAGAGCGGTAGCGTGGAAGGACACTGCGTCTCTCAGGTGGCACCGGACAAGAGAGGCTACAACGGAGAGGAGTTGAGAACAGGATTATATGGGGGTCTGTGTCTGGAGCGGTTCTGTTCACTGCTCACTGTTTAACGACTATTAAAAGCGTCAGAGAGTTGTGTGATTTGTAGCCATTGTACTGTACATGCCCAGCACAATGAAGTTGTTTGTTCTTGCCCAGCCCAAACTTTTCAATAGATTCAGCAGCAATATGAAGTCCCCTTCCAGCCAACAGCTAGAATATGATGATGAAAGAACTTAGTAACTCAGACCAAACAGGACACACAGAGGTCTTTCTTTGTGTCCTATTTGGTCCCAGTCCAAGAAAAGGCAGCACAATGAACACATCTGGATTATATTTCCGTTCTCACCCCGTCCCCTGATATGAATCTTCTCTCCAGTCGTTCCCTGCCATCGTATTACTTAATTAATCCGCAAACTGCCCCATCTCAGGTCTGCTCTCCACTGTAGGGACTCTAAAGTACCGCTGTAGTGTAGCTGCCATTACACCCTGAAAATCACGATCTGGACTATCTGAATTCACAGACCATCCCAGTCAGTTGGTATCGGCTTTAGCTGCGGGGCCTCTTGACTCTGATCACTTAACATACACAAAGCATTCATGCATGCACCCCCCCCCCCCATGCACACACACACACACACACCACCGTATTTACAGTATTTACTGCGCCTGAAGGATTCTGGTTATGCCCCCCATTAACTTATGTGCATAACTTTCTCTTTCATGGGCCATGATTCCACTGAGCTGGGTGTTGGACCTGTGAGTACCACCACTACTCCTCTAGCTGCTTTATGGCTCATACTGGGGGCTGAGAAAGGCCACACATTAATCATGGAGAATACACAGGAAAGGTCTGCCTCCACCTACGTGCCATAGAAGGTTATTCGTTTGCTCACAAGCTACCCAAAGCAAACCCTTTCTACTTCGATACCTGGGAACATGTCATGTATCTCTTTCTAGTTTCATCTCAGCATTTGTGAATTGGGATGAGACATAAGATATACAGTACCTGTATACTGGTGGCCTTTGAATATTTCAGGACAAATCATTTATGATAGCTGAAACGCTGCTGATACATGTAGCATAAAAGGAAATATATAAAAAAGGAAATAGGTGTATCTTAGATGTAATCATAGAATTTAGAATGAATCAGTGTGTCTACCCCTTTGTGTTACTTTCTCCACTGTCCGTCACAGTGGTTTCTTTTCTGAGAATGTCCCTCCTTTATGGCTTTCTCACTTTTGACAATCTGATTACAGCTGCAGTCACACGCACGCACGCACACATACACACGCACACACATACACACGCACACACATACACACATACACACACACACACACGCCTGGTGGACTAGGTACAGTTAGTGACAATCCCCCCTCCTCTGATGTTTTACCGATTCCTATTAAAGAGATGTTGACCTTTAACACATGGCCATCAGCATCAATATGCACTGGCCTTTACACATGGTAATCACAAATCATGTATTTTCTGTAAATCTCCTCACTAAATATGTGTGTTTTTGCACCAGTGCTGAAATCCACCACTTTGCTTTCAAAGCCTTGCTTTTTGATGTAATCTCTGATGATTAGTTGGAACTAGAAATGAAAATGTAGATAACCAGAGAAAGTCAGAAATGAGTTACTTGTGAGACTCCCTCTTAATGATGCCCTTTACAAATCCCAGTTGTATAGAACAAATATAGACAAAGGATCCAGAAATCCCTTTAAAAAACGACTACCTAAGACGAGAATCAGTGCATTCCTCCCGAACATCTAATATCTTTACCAGTATAGGCCTAGACAGAGACTAGAAGATCAACGCTTAACTGAACCACGGCTAACCTTATTGGACATCATTCTCTGGATGTCATTAACATAAGTAGCCCATTAGCTGTGCACCCACCGCACTTCCTCCTCACTGAGAGAACTTCTTCTAAAGGATCCAAGTCCTCGTTAATCCAAGAGGACCTACTCCCTCATAAACGGATAGATAGACAGGGCTAATCAGAGCCTTGAGGAAAGCTGACAGGAAGCAATGAATATCATCATTTTGTAAGAGGCAGCTGTTGACTCCATCTTGGATCTAAGTGGGAATTGACGGTTTTTAGATTTCACTGTTAAAGACGAACTTTGACATTTTTTAAAGAACAAAATGGCAGTGATATATACAGAAAATATCGCAGAGCTGTGAGAAGAATGCTGGTGCCCTCATCATTAAAAAGCAGTTGTAAATCAAACAAATACACGTGTGAACACCAAAGATGATTTCAATTTCTACTTATTTGAGAAGAAATTGGGAAAAGTGCAACGCTGCCAATATATTTGACCGTATCTGTTAATACAGTAACCCCCCCCCCCCCCAAGACAATTCCCCCTTGTCCCTCAAATGCCTCAACACCCTCAATTCTGACATTTCCTCTGATATGTTGGCCTACTGTCTCTAGTCATCATAAAGGAAGGGCTCTGTGCGCCTGGTCTCACTGTCAAACCGTTGTTTTTGAAATATTACATTTACCAGAACTGCGAGACATGAAATCGAGGCTACTGTCCGCCTTGGGTGCTGTGAGTATTCTGGGAGGTAGCTAGAGAGAAGCTGAATGGACGCGGCTGTTCTCAAAAGCAATTATGATCCTGCTTTCCTCTGGGGAGGAGTCTAAGCAGGATGATAGTGATGCGTCTGGAGATGCTGTGTGGATGGTAATTGACTGGGTTGAGGCACTACTCATAACTGTGTGTTGTGCTGTGAGCTCTGTGGTCTGTTTATCATGGCTCAGCTAATCTAATCTACTTCACATTAGAGGTCAATGAAGTCTGAACCTGCCAACGCGCCATTACTATACTAACTCTGGGACTACGTCCCAAATGGCACCTTCCCAAATGGCATTCCCTACATAGAGCCCTTTGGGCCCTGGTCAATAGTGGTGCAATGTATAGGGAGTAGGGTGCCATTTGGGATGCACAGTTTGAGTGGAATATGTATATTTTCGGTTTATGAATGATTTATGACATAGTCGTATTAGTCAAGTTCCTACTGCATAGGTAGGTGTGCTCATATTGAAATGAGTTCATAATCATATAAAACTATCAAACTATTTGGGTACAGGTGGATCCATGAAGACCTCTACCACAGACTACTCCCAAATGCATAGGCCTAATAAGGATCCTCCCAGTTATTATTGCTTTCAAGCAGGTAGCTTCCATAATGATGGAATATGTAATAACATGTGATTCAATTATCAATTAGGTTTCTCCCCTAAAAGACTCGGTTTCAACCTTTTCCTCAAAATGAAGGTCGATAAGTCATTGCTATTTCTGCCTAGAAAGAAGCATTGAGCTGACAGAAGCTCTGGGCTATGTCAAAGACAATTTAGTCTTCCTGTCAAAAACACTTATTACTGGTGCTGGGAGAATTTCCCTGGTGCTCTAGGCCACAAGGAGGATCCAATAATAAAGTTGAAAGTTATTGCTTGGGTTCTAGGTCCGCGTTTTGCTGCACTCATATTCCTGAGCGTTTTTTCAATTCCAAATATCAATCTTATCTCTTGACTCGTTAAAGGGGAAACGAATGTGCCGAGAAAATGTTCCCAGACAAACATAGTCCGTTCAGGTAAGAAAGCAGCAGAGATGAAAAGGAAAGAGCAAAATCTTCCAGGAATAAAGCACCTGCAGTTCATTAGAAGAGACAGGCATGAAGACTAGCCAATAGAGACAATGCAGAAACAAAACCGGCATGGTTTTCTTTTCTTGTATCGAACTGCATTAAGTAGGAAGTTGTAAGGAAGAGCGGTTCGTATTGCCATGGGGAGTACGTGTTCCATATCTGCAGAAACGTAAAGAATACGAAAAATAAATACGATTTATGTCCTCCCTAGTTATTTTTCGTAGCCTGGCAGGGGATTGTGTATAATCGTGTGACGTGGCGTGTCATTTTTTTCCTCGTCTACTTGTAGGATGTCTGGCTAGCGCGAGCAATTGATATATCCACACTATGTCGATGAAAGATGCGGTAGTTTGAAGTCGGGAAATTCAAAATTCACAACCTGCTACCATGACAGAAGAACCCGGATCACTCATCACACACACTTCCCACACCGTGCCCATTCCCTTCTCCGTTTCCTGGCAGCTTCCCTTGTTAATTCATCTGTGTGTAATTACAGAGATTACAGGAAGACACATGTGAACAGTAGAGCGGGATCATGAGGCAGTGAAGTCTGTAATCTCACCCGTATGCACAGTATGTATTTGTGCACAGGCCACACGGGCCACAGTCAAGCATGAAGCTAAGAGTACAGCTCTGAATGCCAATGGGCCTCGGCATTAAGCCTTGGAATAATTCATGAGAGGGTCTCAGGATTTTCATTATTAGATATAGATGCCCTTTTGCCTGGCCTTCTACTCTATGCTGTAGCAGGTATTGATTGTGCTGTTGAATTTTGGGGAACACAGTTTTCCTCTTGGCAGGGAGATCTGAATCTGGTGCCATGGATCTCAACTCTCCGTGTGCCCATTGACATCGATGAGAGAGAGGGAGGATTACATTATTTTTAAATGTTTTTACTTGTTTTGTTAACCTTTTACTTCGCGGGCTAAGTCAGGGTCACACATTCTTGGTAGTCTTAAACACAATGACTTTGAAACAAAAGTATACAGCTGACACACATGGTTATGGGCTTAAACAAAATAAAACACCTGTACCATGTCAGATATAGAGTTGAAATGTGTTCAATTTTGAGTGTGCATCCTAATATTACACTTTATATAACTCACAAAAGACTGAAACATAACAAAACCGTTTGACATAGAAACCGGATTCTCAGTGTGTTTTTGACGTAATGTTTATTAATGATGAAATTATGAAAAATATGAATAACATTCCACCCATGAGGCTACTAGGTCATTTGACTGCAGGAAAGGGCTACAGGCATCGTTACATACTCCAAAATGAATATGTGAATATGTCTCATATTTTATTTAATGATAATGGGTTGTGTGATTCCTGTAGAAGACCCTTTGGGCTTCAGTCAGCCCCAGAGAGCGCAGACTCTGTTTGAAAACTTCAAACATGCATCCTTCTTTCTTTTCTGCCTTCTGATAGGCTTGAGCAATGTGGTGGGTACCGTGGTTTCACTTGTCCAATGCTGTTAGCTACAGGTAACTGCCAAAATAAAGGAATAACCAACCTAAAGTGTCACATCCCTTTCCTGCAGTCAATGACCAAAAACACCTTCTTTGGCCTCATGGGTAGAATGTTATTAATATTTTAAATTCTTTCGTAATTAATAAAGATTATTAATAAAAAAATAGACAAAAATCCTGAATCAAACCTGATTTAGCCCACTGCAGTGTAAGGTTGATAGGGTGTTGGGCCACCACGAGCCGCCAGAACAGCTTCAATGCACCTTGGCATAGATTCTACAAGTGTCTGAAACTCTATTGGAGGGATGCGACACCATTCTTCCACAAGACATTCCATCATTTGGTATTTTGTTGATGATGGTGTAAAACGCTGTCTCAGGCATCGCTCTATAAGTATTCCATTGGGTTGAGATTTGGTGACTGAGACGGCTATGGCATATGGTTTACATCATTTTCCTTCTCATAAAACCATTTAGTGACCATTCGTGCACTGTGGATGAGGGCATTGCCATCCTGGAAAAGACCACAGACTAGAGGCCTTCACAGGTTCAAAAAGTTGGACCCGTTCCGCAATGGACCTGGGGCTTTCCCATCCGGACCCAATATGCATAAATCCATTTCAAACGTAGAGATCCGTTTCAAACGTACCCGAGAACAACTAGACCAATTCCGTATAGAGCTGGTCGGATCCAGACCCGATCCAATCCGAGTGGGGGAAGCAGCAGAGAAGTACATTTTCAAGCTACTTTATTATCTGGAGCTGATAAAGCGCGAGGGAGATGAAGTAGAGAGAGGTAATGCTCTAGCATAGGCCATGCTGTGTGTGTAGGCTACTGTGAGTGAGCAAGTGACACGGAACGGAGCTGGGCGGAAGAGATGAGAGACAGCAACCAACTAAGCCGACAAGTGCTATAGTAGACTAATAGCTGCCTTAGCTAGGTTATTTATCATCCAATATGATATAGGTAACCTGTCCTGACTGCATCAAACCGAGAGGAGCTTGTTAAGATAGCTAGCTAGCTGGGCTATTAAAGGCTATATGCGCATTCTCATCCTACACAGTTACAACCAACAATTCCATTCAGAATATAAAGTAGCAGCCTACCTGTTGGCTCTTGGCCATTGTAACCTATCCTTTTAATTCCATCATTTTAATTCAACATTTTCCATTGATTAGATATCTCCTAACTTTTGCTCCTAACAGAGGCTCTATGACTGTAGCCTATTGCTGTTTTGATGACTTATGATTGGCCAACAACAACAACAACAAGCTACATGCGCCACTCTCATGGAAAGCAAAGAGCAGCCGTATGAATTGCACATTTTCTCTCTCTTTCTACTGCAACAGTCACATTCAGGTCTGTATGGATCCTTACAGAAAAGTATTTTAAATTGACACATACCCGAGACATACCCGAGACAATAATATCAGATCCGACCAGACCTGTGACATTATTTCGACTTATGGATCCGGACAGGTGGATCTGTGAAGACCTCTACCACAGACCACTCCCACCAGAATAGAAATGATTCCCATAGGTTGAAGGTAATCACTCGGAATGGCTGTGTATTTGTTGGTAGATACCAACAAATACACAGCCATTCCGAGTGATTACCTTAATGCTCTTGCCATCTAAGGGGTTGAAAGGACCTAAACCATGCCAGGAAAATGCATCCCACACCATAACAGAGCCGCCAGAACTCTAATTTAAAGTGTTTCCTTTATTTTGGCAGTTACCTGTACATAATTTCAGTGCAAGGAAATAAGGAAGCATGCATTTTTTATGTTGTTTAATGGCCACAGTTGAACTTCTGTAACCTCTGACCTCACTTTACTATACCGTCTTTGACCTCTTGACTTTCCCCCCGAGCCTCTGAGGATGCACTGTAACTGCTGTGCCCTGGTGACCAGCTCTGGCCACCTTACCGGCAGCAACCGTGGGGACGAAATCGACAGCACTGAGTGCGTCATCCGCATGAACGACGCCCCGACTGGGGGTAGTTTCCAGCGGGACGTGGGCCGGCGTACCAGCCTGCGCGTCATCGCCCACTCCAGCATGCAGAGGGTACTGCGGAGCCGGCAGGAGCTGCTCAATGCCAGCCAGGACTCAGTCTTCCTCTTCTGGGGACCCAGCAGCTGTATGCGACGCGACGGCAAAGGCCGGGTCTTCAACAACCTGCGTATGGTCAACCAACTGCTGCCCAAACTGAAGGTCTACGTCATCTCCCAGCTCAAGATGCCGCAGTTCGATGAGCTCTTCAAGAAGGAGACAGGGAGAGACAGGTAGGGTTTTGACATTTTGACCCTTGGGTCAATGATGCCATTGGGTTTTGGCTTTGTGAGTCTGTCCGTCTGTCCAATTCTGTTCAAGAATGACTTCCGAAAAATACAGTCAGTGTGTTTGAGGACTTGAGCCACTTGAAGCAGGATTTGCCAGGGAAGTCGAATGCATTGTAGTCAGTGCTCTTGGGCATACACATTCTAATTCAAAAGCTGCTTTTGAGCATTTTTAACAAAAGAATAAGAAAGAAGTCCCAACAACCACCCAACCACTCACACTATCATTAATGGGATTTAGTTCAAAGCACTCTGAATATATGTTAGGAACTAAGAGGATTAGTTGTAGACGGTGGGGTATGAGAATCTCATTGAATGGGACAATGCAGCTGGAGAGGGATTTTAACAATCTGTAAGTACAGAAACTCTGTCCCAAACAAAATGCTGGATCATGTTGTGAATGGAAGTGGTTGAAGAAGAAGAAACAATAAGTTGTGTAATAACATTGAGACAACCTAATGCCAACTACCAATTTTACATTACCAAGTGTTAGGTTCTAATTCTCAGAGTAAAAACTCTACGGACACTGTGAAAGCTCAAACCAAGTGTATTCTTCCCAGAGGGCCAGTACAGCGGCATTAGACAAAGACATGGTTTCAGCCGAGGTAGTATACATACCCCACTCTGGGTGGAGTCTCCTCCTTATAGCTAAACATTGCATCATTGTTGCTGGGCAGGTAGCCTAGTGGTTAGAGCATTAGGCCAGTAACTGGAAGGTTGCTAGATCAAATCCCCGAGCTGTTAAGGTAAAAATCTGCCGTTCTGCCCCTGAAAAAGGCAGTTAACCCACTGTTCCGAAGACACCATTGTAAATAAGAATTTGTTCTTAACTGACTTGCCTGCTTAAATCAATGTGATATGGGCCTTAAATGGTTCCTTATCAGCACTGCCACATGTGACTGTTCTCCCTGCATTCACCCCTCGTGTCTCTTTTATAACTAATGATTAATAATATAAGTAATAATTAATAATAGTTAAAGCTCAGAAATCCAAAACCCATCACACGGCATTGCAGGCAATGTTGCGACAAGCTGACACATTGACCAAATGTTTCTGTGTTTCTGCGCAGGAAAATCTCTTCGACAACAGAGCGATCGAAATAAGATAGTACATTTGTACATGACAGTTACATATGCTACGATAATACGAGATAATTGGTGTCTTCATTAACTGTTGACAGGAAGTGACAAAAGCGCTACACAGCCTCACAAGATAATGTCACTGAGGCAAAGCTAGGAGCAGAAACCGATTGCAGGTCCTACCAGACTTTCACTGTCTGGCACTCTCCCTGGTACTCTCCCTGTGCCCCCCTGGCAGAGGCTGCCAACAGTAAACAGAATGAGCCCAGACAGAAGTGGCACCGCTGCCAGCTGGGATATCCCCCAGTGAGGGGCTGGTATGGCTGGCAGGTCCACCTCGACAAACTAGCCTTGACGGTTCAGTAGATGAAAGGGCTCCATTTTACAGGGGGCACTGCTTTGATGGCTGTTTAACAGCACTGAAATTGCGATTTCATGTCAAATCATGTAAATTAGGAATATGCCCGTGTGAAATCTTATGGTATTAAAAATTAAGCAATAAATTGAAGGCCTTGGGCAGAATGGATATCACTGCAAGCACCACATAGGGCCAGTTTTTTTCTCTCTCACAATTTCTCTCATTTAAATCTATCTGATTCATGCAACACATTTCGTTGAACATATAGTATATATTGTGTCTTGTTTCCCCTCACCTTGTCATCCAGGAAGAACTCTAACTCATGGCTGAGCACTGGCTGGTTCACCATGGTCATTGCCCTGGAACTCTGTGATACGATCAATGTCTATGGCATGGTGGCTCCTGACTTTTGCAGGTGGGTTGGGTTCAGCACAGGGCACAGTGGTGTCGGACCCAAGAGTTTCAATGACGTATGCCATAAGGGATTATTACCCCAATGATTACTGAAAGGCAACTTATCACTTTTATTATTAATATTATTAATATTATTATTTCTGTTCTGGCAAATACAATATACCTGCTTGTGTTCTAAATATCTTGACTATGCATCTTAAATACATGAGAGGGGAAGGTCTAATAAAACAAAAGATAGCTAGGTGGAGGACAACAGGTGCTCCAGATATCGAGCTGATATCCACAGGCAGGTCCATGGGACCAGATCAAATGTCTGTGTTATGTGAATTATTCATGCTGGCTCAAGCTCTCCTCTGGGGCCAGAGTGTACTGAGTCTAGGACTGAAGAATTATCACAGGGAAAGAAGTAGCTTTGATAAGCACATCTCGGGGCTAAGAAATATGATATGCAGGGCAATCAGAAAGTATTCAGAGCCCTTGACTTGTTCCTTGTTTTGTTACGTTACAGCCATATTCTAAAATTAAGAAAAAAAAAAATTCTCTCATCAGTCCAAACACAATACCCCATAATGACAAAGCAAAACGTTTTTTAGACATGTTTGCAAATGTATATATATATTTAAAAAAAATACAATATCACATTTACATAAGTGTTCAGATCCTTTACTCAGTACTTTGTTGAAGCACCTTTGGCAGCGATTACAGCCTCACGTCTTCTTGGGTATGACGCTACACGCTTGGCACACCTGTATTTGTGGAGTTTCTCCCATTCTTCTCTGCTGATCCTCAAGCTCTGTCAGGTTGGATGAGGAGCGTCGCTGCACAGCTATTTTCAGGTCTCTCCAGAGATGTTTGATCGGGTTCAAGTCTATGCTCTGGCTGGGCCACTCAAGGATATTCAGAGACTTGTCCCTGAAACCACTCCTGCGTTGTCTTGGCTGTGTGCTTATGGTTGTTGTCCTGTTGGAAGGTGAACCTTCGCCCAAATCTGAGGTACTGAGCGCTCTGGAGAAGGTTTTCATCAAGGATCTCTCTGTACTTTGCGCCGCTCATCTTTCCCTCGATCCTGACTAGTCTCCCAGTCTCTGCCACTGAAAAACATCCCCACAGAATGATGCTGCCACCACCATGCATCACCGTAGGGATGGTGCCAGGTTTCCTCCAGATGTGACGCTTGGCATTCAGGCCAAAGAGTTCAATCTTGGTTTAATCAGACCAGAGAATCTTGTTTCTCATGGTCTGAGAGTCTTTAAGGGCCTTTTGGCAAACTCCAAGTGGGCTGACATGTGCCTTTTACTGAGGAGTGGCTTCTGTCTGGCCATTCTACCATGAAGGCCTGATTGGTGGAGTGCTGCAGAGATAGTTGTCCTTCTGGAAGGTTCTCCCATCTCCACAGAGGAACTCTGTAGCCATGTAAGAGTGACCATCGGGTTCTTGGTCACATCCCTTACCAAGACCCTTCTCCCCCAATTTCGCAGAGCGGCCAGCTCTAGGAAGAGTCTTGGTGGTTCCAAACTTCTTCCATTTAAGAATGAAGGAGGCCACTGTTTCCTTGGGGACCTTCAATACTGCAGAAATATTTTGGTACCCTTCCCCAGATCTGTGTCTCGACACAATCCTATCTCGGAGCTCTACGGACAATTCCTTCGACCTCATGGTTTGGTTTTTACTCTGACATGCACTGTCAACTGTTGGACCTTATATAGACAGGTGTGTGCCTTTCCAAATCATGTCCAATCAATTGAATTTACCACAGGTGGACTCTACAATCAAATTGTAGAAACATCTCAAAGATGATCAATGGAAACAGGATGCACCTGAGCTCAATTTCGAGTCTCATAGCAAAGGGTCTGAATACTTATGTAAATAAGATATTTCAGTTTTTTATGTTTTATAAATTTGCAACAATTTCTAATCGCTTTGTCATTATGGGGGTATTGTGTGTAGATTGATGGGGGAAATAAAATATTGAATTGATTTTAGAACAAGGCTGTAATGTAACAAAATGTGGAAAAAGTCAACGGGTCTGAATACTTTCCGAATGCACTGTACTGCATCTCCACCATCTCTCCGTATTTTACAATCCCTCTCTCTCTCCCTCCCCTCCCCATTCTGTATCTGTCTCTCGCATGCATGCACACACACTCTCTCTTTTTCTGTTGATCTCTCTCCTCTCCATTCTCGCTCTCTCTCCCCCCTCTTCCATTTCCCCCCTCAAACTTCTCTCCCCCTCATTTCCTCCTTTCTCCAGGGCTCCTTCCCATCTCTCGGTGCCGTATCATTACTACGAGCCTTCGGGGCCTGACGAGTGCGCAATGTATCTCTCCCACGAGCGGAACCGGCACGGAAGCCACCATCGCTTCATCACAGAGAAGACAGTGTTCGCCAACTGGGCTCGGATGTTCGACATCCACTTCTACCAGCCAGACTGGACCCCGTCCTCTACTCTCAATGGAAACAGCTCACTCACACCAGCTTCAGATGGCTCTTGATACCAGACATAGACAGAAAGGTCCCCAGGACCTGGGGAAGATGTGACTGTGTGTTTGGACTCCAACATGCTGATTTTCCTCATCCTCCCCTTGGCTCCCTTATGGGAGTGTCCCTTATGGGAGTGTGTGGGAGGAGTGGAAAAGTACAAGGGTCATTCCACCAATTCAGTGCCCGTTGAGAAGTGTAATTTGACATAATTTTAACATTCTGACATAAAGAGCACATGTTCAACTTCATCTCAGCAGGTTAAATTAAAAAATGACTATAGTAAGTGCTAACTAAGTGGCAAATAAAGTAACAGGGTTGACTGTTTTCTTAAATCAGCCATAAATCCCCTTGTGACAGGGGGAATGGAAGCTCACTGTGTGCAACAGAGGGTGGCAATTGAATGTAAGCTTCACAAAAATATTATAAAAATTGTTTAAAAAAAAGAAAAGAAATGCCTGTCTATCTATGGGTAACAGGGTTGACATGTTATGTTCGACCCGCTCAGATTTCCACCACAAAACACCAGAACGTGGCAAAAAAAAAGAGTGGAACCAGCTCACCTGCTTTTACACTAGGATCTGACTATTAAATGAGAGTTCTGTTCGCGTAACGTGTTGACCTTCAAATAATGGACAGATGTAAATGAATCACTAATCACATGAAATAAATAATCATCTTCAGAAATGACTTAGTTATTTTGTTGCTTTGACAAAGGCTTTACAATGATGGTGATACTTTGAGAAATGTTGGGATTAAGTGGGTTAACATCTCCTTAGAAGTGACACAGGGCTGAAGGAGGGAAATGTCAAAATGCAGAATTTTGGCACTTTAGCAAGTGTCATAAAAAATTGGATTTATTGAATTATCCATATGGTCTATATTAAATATATTTTAGATTCATATAACAGGCTTTAAAAATATATTGGTGCACAATTCTTACTTAAAATATCAAAGGGACTCAAAAGGCACTCTTTTCATGGAATGACCCGCAAGCTGCAGTTGCTGGAGAAGCAGAAGTGGGTAGCTGCTCCTCAAAATAGTTGGCACAAACTTAGCTCCAACTTGAGAAAACTTGAGGTGTTTGCTCAACTTGTGTTCATTCTACTATAAAATATTATTTGGGCAGCTTAACTAAAAAAGGCTATACAACTGGTTACACACACAAACAGTGCTTTTAACACACATGATTAAATTGTGCTTTTCAATTTATACATGAATTATTATTCAACATGTCCTCACCTGGGATTTGAACTCACAACCTCTTGGTTCGTGGAATTCAGATCTTCATACTACGCCACCATGTCTGTGTCAATTACCATTTAATCAGACTTTTCTCTCATTATTGATTTGATTGACCTATTTCAGCAATTAGGCTAATTTATAACTCTGGGATATACCAACTCAAATAATAATGACAGACGCAATATCTCCTTCACAATACTTAAAATAAATGATTTTGTTGAATTATTTACACATTCTGTAAGTAACTACATAGGGCCTATATAAAACCAACTGGGCACAATAAAAGGAGAGCTCAAATACAAGGACAACTGGCTACCAATCTGTTCTTCCACACTGATACAAACTGGGAAGAGAGATTCTATGTAAAACTACATGATCGCATTGTGTCGTCGTAGTGCCCTTTCCTTTATGTTTATGGAGAAAACAGAGCTGGAAAAATATACATTCTTATCAACTGAGCCTGACTTGATCACCTAGATCACCTTGCCCCCCCCCCTGAATACTTTAACGTGTTACTTTTGAATCCTAATGCCAGTAGCTACCCTCCCAAACAGGATGTTGCCACAGCGGCAACCCTTCGGAATGATGGGATGTCATCTACACAGCGTCCACCTGAGACCTGGATCATGATGAGCATCCCGGAGGTGGACCTGGTTGGATTTAAGGGCTTCAAAGGACAAGCAGGGTTTAAAACAAGCTTGTTTTTTAATTAGTCCAGTCCCTATAATCACACTCTCGGGGCGACATGGTAATAACGTTTGACCTTACCTGGTAAAATAAAGATGAAAACAAAGGTTTGGAAATGCGGTGTAAATTTACAAGTAGGTTTTCGTGCTGACAAACTATTCGCCTCCAAGCCTCTTTATTTGTATTTTTGGGAAAAGGTTAGTCCCGAGTTTTTACAGGACCAAAGTGCCAAGGTGGTGTACTTGGTATACACAAATACACAAATAATAAGCAGTCTTGTCCTGACTTCATTTGGGTGAGGAATCCTGTTTCCAAAACCAACCTGACAAAACGGGCGTTAAAAATATTAAAAACAAATCATAAGCTATCCCCCCTTCCTCTTTCAACAGTGTTCAACTTTATCACCATTGACATCATACCGTTTGGGTGCATACCGTTTGCGGATGCAGGGCGTAGAGTACATTACAGTATGTGTCAGGATTTGACACCTCATTGAGCCGGAGGATGAACATTCAACGTTCCATATCATGGTCGGATCATTTCATCTTCTGAGCAGCAATTTCCATCATGACACATATCCCCATTCCTGACATAGATAAGCACTGGCGCTAAATTGCTGAAATTACAAATGTTTGATAGCCCCTGGTAGTGGGGGAGATGGTTTTGGGATGTTTTGGTGGTGATTCTTGAATGGTTTTATCAGTCAAAAGTGGCATCATTATCCAGTGGGACCAAACTGTTTCCTGCACATAGTTGAGATGAAGTATAAGATAAGTATAGGAAAAGATTGCATAGCCTACGCACATCCAATACGGAGCAGGTGCTGGAGATCAAATGACATGATCAGCAAAAGGTAAAAACAGAAGGCAGTGTACAGAGTCTGGTGATTTATGAGGTATTATAACTTGTCTTTTTCATCGGCCGTTAATAACTTTTAGAGGACCAGAAGGTAGGCTTAAAACAGACGGTCATTTCTCTAAGTGTCAAAAGCTAGTGGAAATTCTTGGCAAATTTGAAATGTGAAGGTTATGAGGCGTTTCAGGAGATATTACTCATGTTTGCCCTGACACCTAGTGGCTATTTGTGTCCTCCATCTGTATGGACTGGTCTGTGGGTGCGGGAGAATGAACGTCTTGTCGTCTATTACTGTTTTAACGTTGATTGTGGGCGTAGCGGGGGAACTTTGCACTGTGTGAGTGGTCTATATGGACAACAATTGTTCCAATCACCCGGGGAAAATTACAATTGCCATGTTTTCCGCCTTTATGTGTTTTTCACCAGTAGAATATAGGCCCAGCCTTTGTCTTTAGTGGATAGTTCATTGTTGACAAAATATTCTAAATATGGGCCTTACAGTCTGTGAGGAACCTTTATTATAGATCCATCTGCGAGGCCCTTATTTAAACTGGCAAGCCTGAAATGAACCTTTACCATGATAGACCAGCCT
Source organism: Oncorhynchus kisutch (assembly GCF_002021735.2). NCBI lineage: Eukaryota > Metazoa > Chordata > Actinopteri > Salmoniformes > Salmonidae > Oncorhynchus > Oncorhynchus kisutch. Next base: position 44,277,413 of record NC_034186.2, on the reverse strand, counting down.
GTAAGGCCCCTATTTGCTCTGATCAGCCTCCGAGGAGCCTTTATTATAGATCCATCTGCGAGGCCCTTATTTAAACTGGCAAGCCTGAAATGAACCTTTACCATGATAGACCAGCCTGTAAGGCCCCTATTTGCTCTGATCAGCCTCCGAGGAGCCTTTATTATAGACCATTAGATCAGCATGTTAGGCCCATATTTACTCTGACCCGCCTGAGAGGAAACCTTATTATCGATTCGCCTGTAAGGCCCCTATTTACTCAGATCAGCCTCAGAGGAGCCTGTATTGTATTAGTTGTATGAATAGATAGCTCTATTTAACCAGCCAGCTAAGATACAGCTTGCTATATTAGCTCATTGCTCAAGAGAAAATAGCTAGCTATGAAGTTAGCAGTGGTGTAGTACTTGTGGAAAAATACTTTAAAGTACTACTTAAGTCGTTTTTTTGGTATTTGTACTTTACTTTATTATTTTTATTTTTGACCACTTTTACTTTTACTTCACTACATTCCTAAAGAAAATAATGTACTTTTTACTCAATACATTTTCCCTGACACCCAAAAGTACTTGATACATTTTGAATGCTTAGCAGGACAGGAAAATGGTCCAATTCACACACTTATCAAGAAAACGTCCCTGGCCATCCCTACTACCTGATCTGGCGGACTCCATAAACACAAATGTGTTGAGGTGTGGCACCAGCTATCCGTAAATTTGAAAAAAGTATAAAAAAAATGGTGTAGTCTGGTTTGCTTAATATAGGGAATTTGAAATGATGTATACGTTTACTTTTGATACTTAAGTATATCTAAAATCAAATACTTTTAGACTTTTACTCAAGTAGTATTTTACTGGGTGATTTTCCCTTTCACTTGAGTCATTTTCTATTAATGCATCTTTACTTTTGCTGAAGCGTGACAATTGGGTACTTTTTCCACCACTGGCATTGGTAGCTTTGATTGCTGCATTATGTTGTCAGATGAAAAACATCAGCAAAATAGTCAACTAAGATGCAAGCTCCTTTAAAAAGATAACTAACCAGCTAAATAGCTTAGATTATATATATATCAGCCTGTATAATGTCTAAGTAGTCTTGCTATTTCAGTGTTTTATATGTTAGCCAGTATCATTTGAAAACATTCCAGCCATTTCAGTGTTTTTGGATCAGCCAGCTTTCAAAATGATTATTCTCGCTCTCCCCCTTTAACAATTTTTAATTTGAATTGGCGGAGTTGCTTAAACATCAGCCTGTGAGGCAGCAGTGTGTAAACATCAGCCTGTGAGGCAGCAGTGTGTAAACATCATCCTGTGAGGCAGCAGTTTGCAAACATAAGCCTGAGGGAGCAGTGCCTCACAGGCATAAGTCACTTGTGCTAGTAGTAGATTGTATTTGTTTTTCGCAGTTATAGACTAAATTGTCGGTGGCGTGCTAAAATATGCTATTCCTGCCGTTGACCTGTGACCTGTTGTGTTCTTCAACAAAAAATATACATATTTTCACCCTGTCTTTGTAATTCAGCTACTGTGTGATGTGTATCCGTTTAGAAATAGCATCATATGGAACTGAATAACATTTAAATTAATACATTTTTCTCATGTGGGACAATGTCTTTACATTTACATTTTAGAAGGATATGCATAGTTTATGTGTGGCCAAACAACTGGAGTGGAGATTGATACGAGTCTTAAGGAAATAACAGTGGTTGAAGTGTGCTTTTAATCCAGCAGATGGAAATACAGTCCCACCCTTGGGAAAAACTTCCATCCAAATACATTTTGAATGCTGGAAGCCCCCACCCTTGAATTTACACACCGACCTGTTTTTCCTCCCTTTTTTGGGGGGTAATTATTGCGTTTAACCACACGGAAAGGAATCCTCAGAGAGGACAGAGCAAATCCTTTGGCTTACCACACCAGGATCAAGCTACAGAACAAGCTTTGCAGAGTTATTTCAGGAAAATGGACCCTAGGTCCTGATCCTGCGTTGACCATTATTTTAATGAACACATCATTTCAGTTAATCGTATAATAACTGCACACAGATGTGTCATATCAAATGTAGCTCATCATCCCTATGTGAGTGAGTGCCCTCTCCCATCTCTGACAGAGCAGTGTAGCCTATGTCCCTTTGCAACATTTCTGCAATGGCCATGTAATGTTTCTGCAATGATCCTGTAATGTTTCTGCAATGTCCCTGTAATATCCCTGTAATGTTAATGCAAAGTCCCTGTAATGTTAATGCAAAATCCCTGTAATGTTAATGCAAAGTCCCTCTAATGTTAATGCAAAGTCCCTGTAATGTTAATGCAAAGTCCCTGTAATATCTCTGCAATGTCCCTGTAATATTTCTGCAATATCCCTGTAATGTTTCTGCAATATCCCTGTAATATTTCTGCAATATCCCTGTAATATTTCTGCAATATCCCTGTAATATTTCTGCAATATCCCTGTAATGTTTCTGCAATATCCCTGTAATATTTCTGCAATATCCCTGTAATATTTCTGCAATGTCCCTGTAATATTTCTGCAATATCCCTGTAATGTTGCTGCAATATTCCTGTGTGTAAAGTTTCTGCAAAGTCCCTGTAACGTTACTGCAATGTCCCTGTAATGTTTCTCGAATGTCCCTGTTAATGTTCCTACATCAAATAAAAGTTTATTGGTTGTGTGCACAGATTTGCAGATGTCATCGCAGGTGCAGCAAAATGCTGTTTTTCTAGCTCCCACAGTGCAGTAATACCTAGCAATACAAAACAATGCACACATAATCCAAAAAGTAACAAAGAAATATCAGAACGAGCAATGTAAGAGTCCGTAATATGTCTGTGTACCCCATTCACCCTCTGCAATGCTGCTGGGTTTTTCACGCTCAACAGTTTCCCTTGTGTATCAGCAATCGGGGGGTGGAAATCAATGTTAGGAAGGTGTATATAATGTATAATGGTGTGTATGGACCGTATACATTTTTTATTTACCCTTTATTTGATCAGGGAGTCATACTGAGACCAAGATTTATTTTACAGGTGAGCCCTGAATTACATAAATGACATAAAATACACACACTGAAAAAAATATAAACACAACATGCAACAATTTCTAAGATTTTACTAAGTTACAATTCATACAAGGAAATCAGTCAATTGAAATAAATGAATTAGGCCCTAATCTATGTATTTCACATGACTGGGAATACAGATATGCATCTGTTGGTCACAGATACCTTAAACAAATGGGGTGTGGATCAGAAAACCAGTCAGTATCTGGTGTGACCACCTTTGGCCTGAGTGTCTGTGAGAGCATGGTGAGAGCATGGTGAGAGAACACAGTTCGAAACAGAGTGTGTTGGAGGTGGGGGTGGAGGGATGATTGCAGATAGAGAGGAGAGACCTCTCCAAACCAATGTGACTAAATTGGCTTTTTATCACCTAAGAAATATTGCAAAAGAGTGTCCATTTCTCTGCCAGGCCAACACTGACAATAATGCATGCTTTTATTACTAGTAAGCTTGATTATTGCAATGCTCTCCTGTCTGGTCCTTTCCCCCAAAAAAACATGATCCAACTCCAAATAATTCCCGAATGCGGCAGCACGTGTGCTAACGAAGACCAGAAGGAGAGCACACATTACCCCTATTTTTAAAGTCCCTGCAATGGTTGCTTGATGGTTTTACAATATATTTTATAGTTGCTTTATTGATTTTTAAAGCACTACGTGGCCTTGCAACCGAATACATGTCTGATATGCTTTTAGGATATGTGCCTGGTTGGTCCCTTCAGATCCTTTGGCACTGGCCTCTTAGTTGATCCAAAGGTCAGAACCAAAACGTTTGGTCAGCCACTATGGTCCTGGTCTTTGGAACAGCCTGCTGGAGGATCTGAGGGCCTCAGAAACTGTAGAAATGTTTATGAAACATCTTAAGACGTCTTTTTAGTCAAGCTTTTACATATGGTGCTTTTAGTCGTACTATGTATTTCATGTATTTTATCCCATCCTACATGTCTTATTCATTTGGTATTTATTTTATACATTAGTCTCTCGTGTCCATTGTTATTCTATTATTGTTTTACTATTTCAACTTCTCTCATTCTCTCACCTTTTATTATTTTATCTGTCAAACGCTTTGAAATGCATCCCCTGTAAGACATGAGCACTATAAATGAAGTTTTGTTTGATTTGAACAGTCTTGCTTTCACAAACTACTTCAGGCAGGTGATGCTTCATTCAAAGACTCAATCATGGACACTCTCACTGACCGTTGTGGCTGCTTCGCGGGATGTATTGTTGTCTCTGCCTTCTTTCCCTTTTTGCTGTTGTGTATGCCCAATAAAGTGTGTACCATATTTTGTGCTGCTACCGTGTTGTGCTGCTGCCGTGTTGTGTTTCTACCATGTTGTTGTCATGTTGTGTTGCTACCGTTGCTGTGTTTTCATGTGTTGCTGCCATGCTGTGTTGTTGTCTTATAGGTCTCTCTTTATGTAGTGTTATGGTGTCTCTCTTGTCGTGATGTGTGTTTTGTCCTATAAATATATACTTTTTTTATTTTTTATTTTTAAATTTTTACCCCAGCCCCTGTCCATACAGGAGGCCTTCTGCCTTTTGGTAGGCCGTCATTGTAAATATGAATTTGTTCTTAACTGACTTGCCCAGTTAAATTTAAAAAATTTAAATTAATCATAGCTATTGGGTACATATTTTCTGTACGTTTGTGTAATGATGTCAATGCCTCAATTGCTAATGATAAAACAGATTGTAGAGATTATTTAGATATAGTGCAGCAAACTTTGCTGGAATATGTAATAACAAAACAGGAACATTGTTATAGTGCATTATTTCTGTCCATAAATGTACCTTTAAGCAATTTGTAATCAAAAATGTGTAATGAAAAGGCTTGCTGGCTATACTATTTCTTGAACTTTTTTACCATTGGCTGTGAGCATCACTAAATGACCTCATACTCCTTTTCAGGAGTACATGATGCCAAAAGTAGTACACTATGTACAGAATAGGGTGCCATTTGGGATGCAGACATGGTCCCTGGCATCATGAACTTTGGCCCTACCACATGAAAGGGATTATGAGGTCATTTAGTGATGCTCACAGCAACTGATCTTGTAAGGATGAAGAAGTTCAAGAAATAGTAAAGGCACCAAACCTTTTCATTATCATTATACACTATACAGGTCTAGGTTCTTAATTATAATGAATGGACATTTTTGTTGGGGTTGGTACATTTTTCATAAGGGGAAATCAAGTCTGAAATCTCAAAGTGGAAATGACGAACTTCAGAAGCCTTTTTAAACCTCAAATACACCACAAGTAAAAAATACAAATAAAAAAGTCCTGCATTGCAGGAATGTTCTCCTGCCACACTATGATCAAATTACGATACTACATATGTATAGGGAATAGGCTCCCATTTGGGACGCAGCCCATAAATCTATGCTTGGGCCACGATTACACGGGCGTCATGGATCCAATCAATCTTGAATATGTTGATATCAGTCTATCGTGATTTTGCTAACATGGGAGATCACATCAATCGTGAATATGATTACTTTAACGATCTGTCAGAAAATTATGAGGAGATGAGTTTTAATATTCTGTCATTTACCTTACGTGACTCACCTTCTAAAGCCTCCCTGAGCGAGGCCGTCTTTTTCATCACAACACCTTCGATAAAGGCTTGTTTTTTAACGTGAATGTTTTTTAGATATCATTTTTTATTATTATTATAGCATTTTCCTTGTTTCAGGTCAACATCATAAGCAAATTGTACATACAGTATGTACATCTATTTACATCTATTTTAATAATTTGACTGTCGCAAAATGTGTGGCTGTAGTGTGTAAAATACATTTAACAGAGTATAGAGCTCTGTATGACAAAATGATTATTTTATACAAGAAAGCGAACAGGGTCCAGCTGACCCATAGATTCATTGAATTCTTACATGGACACTTATCTGCAAGATTAGGGGGAAGAGATAGAAAAAAAAGGGGTCCCATATTTTATAGAAATCTCCTTTCTTGCTATTATTTTCTCCAGTGGTAAGACTTTAAACATCTCACAATACCACTGATTTATTGTTGGTGGCTAGTCTTTTATCCAAATCAAATCCAATGTTATTTGTCACATGCAATAAATACAACATGTATAATACCACCACAGTATCACGGCTCAGAAAACAGACCCAGATGCAGACAGTTCGAATAACGGACATTTATTATATAAACAGGGGGCAGACAAAGGACAGGTCAAGGGCAGGCAGGGGTCGGTAGTCCAGGGCAGAGTCCGTAAGTTACAGAGCGGCAGGCAGGCTTAGGGTCGGGGGCAGGCAGAGGTCAGTAATCCAGGGTAGTGGCAAAAGGTACAGAACGGCAGGCAGGTTCAGGGTCAGGGCTGGCAGAATGATCAAAACCAGGATAACTAGAAAACAGGTGCTCAAAGAAACAGGAGTACGAAAAACACGCTGGTTGGCTTGACAAGACAAGACGAACTGGCAACAGACAAACAGAGAACACAGGTATAAATGCACAGGGGATAATGGGGAAGGTGGGCGACAACTGGAGGGGGGTGGAGACAAACACAAAGACAGGTGAAACAGATCAGGGTGTGACACATACAACAATACTACAATGTAGATTGAGCTGTGCTAAGGTAAGAGAGGGCCTATTCCCGACAACACCCAATACAAATAGCCATGGGTCCATTCTTATAAGACATATCAACATTCCCTCCAGCTCCGTTTTGACATTCTCCAAGAAGACTGTACTTAATGGGCAAGTCCAAAATTGATGGCCATGAGTGCCTTTTTCCTTCTTACACTTACAACAGGTATCTGAGAATTATGCTTTCATTTTACTACATATAATGGGAGTCGTATGAACCCTTTGTATAATCTTATATGGTGTCTCTTGCACCTTGTTGCAGGTGAACAGTTGCTTCGAGCATAGCCTTTGTCTATATTTGAATTTATGTGCCTCTTCCCAGCTCCGTTTCCCGTACCCTGATCAGAGCACTTGAGTTACTTTCATAGCAAGGGAATGTTAAACCTTGTCTGTTCACTTTCAACTTTAATCTTGCATTTTGAATTGAAACTTGTTTACTCTATTTTGTAATGTAAATCACAAGACTCCTTCTCTGACATGTGAGTGAATGTACAAACTTGAACGTGAACTTCGTAAAAGACAAGCTGTTATCGCAATTTACACCAGTGGCGATCAGTGCCGTTTATGATAAAGGAGGACAATTTATTGTTTAATGAGCATGGCCTTATTTCTATTACAGCATGTTGGATGACTGTCATTCATATTCCATTCAGCCAGTTCAATGTAATATCGATAGGTTTAGGCTACTACATGATACTCAAATTTTCGTAGGTGCACACAGGTCGAGATAAAAATGTGAGATGACAGAGTGACACATTCAATACTGCATGGCACACTCTTGCCTGCATCTGGCTTATCTAGGGTGCAATCATTAGTCCAACAGTTGCAAACGAGAGTTTATATGGGAAAATTCAGGTATTTTTATCCTTGTTTCACAATTCACTTTCATAGCAGTCACGTTGTATTCTTTCTTGCCTCTATGAACTCTCCTCCTCTCACCATTTCCTTTGTGGACTTCAATGAACAACACATCAGCTGTATGTGACCAGGTGAAAAAAAACGTTCCTAGCCAAACCATGTCATAACCACTACACACAGCCTACATCATTGTCTCCATATTAGCTAAAGTAACGTCATAGTCAACATAGCTAAAATAACTCATGCGTTAGTAAACCCACTACAATCATGCAGTTACACTGGCGGGCCCCGGTGGCAATAAATTAATACATCCAAAAGCTTGCCTTGACTTGGAAGAGTTCCAGTGTTGTGTTGGATAGTCATAGCCAGGTAACTAACATAGCATCCCTCTGTTTGTGCCGGGTGTTTGAGTAACTAAACTAGCCAGCTGCATTTTCTAGCTAAGTAAGTGAAACTGAAAAAAAGACAATCTCTTTCTCTCGCTTCTCTTTCTTTTTTGAGTAAATTAATTTGTTGAAAACTGTTCAACTATTGTCTTTCTCTCTTTTTGAGTCAACTACTCACCACATTTTATGCACTGCCGTGCTAGCTAGCTGTAGCTTATGCTTTCAGTATTAGATTAATTCTCTGATCATCTGATCATGGACAACATGTCAGTTCATGCTGCAAGAGCTCTGATAGGTTGGAGAAGGTCCTCCGGAAGTCATCATAATTACTGTATAAGTCTATGGAAGGGGGTGAGAACCAAGAGCCTTCTAGGTTTTGTATTGAAGTCAATGTACCAAGAGGATAACGGAAGCTATCTGTCCTCCGGCTACACCATGGAGCTATCCTACAGAGTGCTTTTGAGGCTGCTGTAGACCTTCACTGCAAAACAGTGTGTTTTTAATCAATTATTTGGTGAAGTGAATATATTTAGTAAAGTTTTAGCTAAAAAGGATAACATTTTCAATGTTTTACTATTTTTCTTTTTCTGAAATTCACTGAGGAGAAAGATTCTCCCCTTCCTCCTCTGAGGAGCCTCCACTGATTTACACTGTGCTGAATCAAATTGCAGTCATTACACTGAGCTAATCATTTATTTTACAGTTGTAATGGGGAATATGGGTGGAAGTTCTAAAGCAGTAATTCATCGGTGCAAATATATTGATCATAATTAATAATTGCATTTGTTTCCAGTCTACTGAGGTGTTCTGTTGGTTGTGTTGTCGGCCTACATGAGACCCAACCCAAAGAGGTCATGGTTATGTTGTGGAAATTCACCACTAAGGACTCAAACTCAATCAAAATTTCTCCTCTCTCAATGTACTGGGTGTACTGCCAATTGGTCTGAGGAGGAGGTCACAGTCACCTGCACGAACCAAGATAGAGTGAGAGGAGATGCTGTGTACAATTCAAGGCTATCTCTTCAAACAATAACATTTTCCCTCACAGTTATGTCTAACTGGATGCTGTGATCACTGGGGGAAAATAACTCCAAAGTAGAGACCATGTTGCTCTGCTGATTTCAGCGTTTCTTCATCTCTCAAAGCATCAGTCATGTTCAAATTGTAGCCTATTACCACAGAAAATAGATTGCTAGTATTAGATAGCTACCCCCTATTGCCAGACACCAGAATGAGATAGCTACCGCCTATTGCCAGACACCAGAATGAGATAGCTACCCCCTATTGCCAGACACCAGAATGAGATAGCTACCCCCTATTGCCAGACACCAGAATGAGATAGCTACCCCCTATTGCCAGACACCAGAATGAGATAGCTACCCCCTATTGCCAGACAGCAGAATGAGATAGCTACCCCCTATTGCCAGACACCAGAATGAGATAGCTACCCCCTATTGCCAGACACCAGAATGAGATAGCTACCCCTATTGCCAGACAGCAGAATGAGATAGCTACCCCCTATTGCCAGACACCAGAATGAGATAGCTACCCCCTATTGCCAGACACCAGAATGAGATAGCTACCCCCTATTGCCAGACACCAGAATGAGATAGCTACCCCCCATTGTCACACAACCCCAAAATGAAACGTGTATTACTTCCCTTCCAAATACAGACATCAGTGGAGCAGAGGTCAGTGCACTATGAGTACGGTGTTAAGGGTCAAAATGAAACGTGTATTACTTCCCTTCCAAATACAGACATCAGTGGAGCAGAGGTCAGTGCACTATGAGTACACTGTTAAGGGTCAAAATGAAACGTGTATTACTTCCCTTCCAAATACACACATCAGTGGAGCAGAGGTCAGTGCACTATGAGTACGGTGTTAAGGGTCAAAATGAAACGTTGGTTCTGATGTTATACTTTGTATTCCATGTTATAGAGCAGCTTCTCAGGAACATATAACACCTTACTTCACGAGGAGAGGACCATTGCTGAGATCTGATTTTCAAGTGATCAGAAAAGGTCAAAGATAATCCATGAATCTAAACGGCACAAAATCAGGTCAAAGATAATCCATAAATCTAAAAGGCACCAAATCAGGTAAAAAATAATCCATAGTCAAAAAGGCACCAAAATCACCTGTCTAGAATTTTAAATTCAACACTTTTTGTCCAGTATCAAAAGATAGGGTGGTCAAATTGTTATGCCATTTTCAGGCTGATGTAGAACACAGAGATGATTCAAATGAAAGTACAATTTACTAAATTAATATGCAAACTAGGCAGTATGGAATACATAATTACAGTCATTTAAGACCAATAATTGAAGGTAGGGTGGTCATATTATTAACAAGTCTACACTGAGGAGTAAGGTGCTGAGCGAACACACACACACACACACACACACCAGGGGTGGCAAAAGAGTACATATACAGTGCATTCGGACCCCTTGACTTTTTCCACATTTTGTTACGTTACAGTCTTATTCTAAAATTCATTAAATTGTTTTTTCCCCCTCATCAATCTACACACAATACCCCATAATGACATAGCAAAAACAGGTCTTTAGAAATGTTTGCTAATTCATTAAAAATAAAAAACTGAAATATCACATTTACATAACTATTCAAACCCTTTCCTCAGTACTTTGTTGAAGCACCATTGGCAGCGATTACAGCCTTGAATCTTCTTGGGTATGACGCTACAAGCTTGGCACACCTGTATTTGGGGAGTTTCTCCCGTTCTTCTCTGCAGATCCTCCCAAACTCTGTCAGGTTGGATGGGGAGCGTCGCTGCACAGCTATTTTCAGGTCTCTCCAGAGATGTTCGATCGGTTTCAAGTCCGGTCTCTGGCTGGGCTACTCAAGGACATTCAGAGACTTGTGCCGAAGTCACTCCTGTGTTGTCTTGGCTGTGTGCTTAGGGTTGGTGTCCTGTTGGAAGGTGAACCTTCACCCCAGTCTAATGTCCTGAGCGCTCTGAAGCAGGTTTTCATCAAGGATCTCTCTGTACTTTGCTCCGTTCATCTTTCCCTCGATCCTGTCTCGTCTCCAAGTCCCTACCACTGAAAAATATCCCCACAGCATGATGCTGCCAACACCATGCTTCACCGTAGGGATGGTGCCGGCTTTCCTCCAGACGTGACGCTTGGCATTCAGGCCAAAGAATTCAATCTTGGTTTCATCAGTCCAGAGAATCTTGTTCCTCATGGTCTGAGAGTCCTTTAGGTACCTTTTGGCAAACTCCAAGCGGGCTGTTATGTGCCTTTTACTGAGGAGTGGCTTCCATCAGCCACTCTACCATGAAGGCCTGATTGGTGGAGTGCTGCAGAGATGGTTGTCCTTCTGGAAGATTCTCCCATCTCCACAGAGGAACTCTGGAGCTCTGTCAGAGTGACCATCGGGTTCTTGGTCAACTCCCTGACCAAGGCCCGACTCCTCGATTGCTCAGTTTGGCAGGGCGGCCAGCTCTAGGAAGAGTCTTAGTGGTTCCAAACTTCTTCTATTTAAGAATGATGGAGGCCACTGTGTTCTTGGTGACCTTCAATGCTGCAGAAATGTTTTGGTACCCTTCCCCAGATCTGTGCCTTGACACAATCCTGTCTCTGAGCTCTACAGACATTTCCTTCGATCTCGTGGCTTGGTTTTTGCTCTGACATATATTGTCAACCTCTCGCATTTGACTAGAATCCAAAATGTGCTCAAACGGCTGCAGTTGCATGACCGTGTTTTAGAATCAGTTTCCACCTGTTATTGACAAACTGGACCTGATGTTACCGCTCAGATCTTCTGCTCTTTTCTGTACATTTGAGAAGTCGTGGTTAAATCAAGGTTTTTCATTGTTTTTGCTATTGTAATCTCTGCAAATTATTCAAATTCAATCATGAAGTTTGATTATCGCTTGCATTTGCATTGACGTCAGAGTGATGAGAAGGACAATAGAGTGCTGAGTGCGAGGCCATTAGTTACTTGATGGCTGTTGGCTAGTGCATAGAGTAACCTAGTTACCGTGAATCAACGGTCATGTGGAATTTGACTGCGGTAATGACTCGTGACTGCCGGTGCTGCGTAATACGGTCACCGTAACAGCCCTAGGTCTGCAAGGAAAACCGGTGGCGGATTTTATAAAGCTGTGGGAAATTCCTGTCTGACCATAAGACTACGAGACCTGCCCAAACTAGACCCTTACTGTGAGCTGCCCAGAAGTAGACAAATAATCTGCAAACAATTGAATTTTATAAATTCAAATTTAAAAAATATATAAAACCATTCAAATTAAGGCGAGTAAACGCATAAAAAGGTACCCATAGTCTTATAGAGAGAAGGCTATTCACTTGTCTTGTGAGAAGACTGTCTGTAGGCATTTAGAAGAGCCTTGTTTTGAGAAAGGGATATCTCAGATTCAAGGTCTCAGCTTAAAGAGAAGACGCCTCATGAGGTATTGGTCTGTCACATGCATGACCCAGTATAGGTTGTTCACATGAATGAAGAAAACGTTAATGATGAATTAATTATGAATGATGAATAAGCTAAATCATGCAAAAATATAACTTGCCCCGGGTAGAGCTCCTGATCGACATGTGTACTTGGTGCATTGAGTTGGTTGGAACCTCTCCAGCGCGCTGATAATAATGATTCATTTAAGATTGACTTTGACTGTCCCTGTGTAGAATTTCCATGACACATATCGACAGCCAGATGTACAGCCAGATGTCAGTTTCAACGCAACCACTGCTAGCTAGCCTACATTTCCTCTACCAAAACTAGCCTCTCACAACACAAACTGTAGCTAATACAACAAACTGTCTTGCTAAGAAACAGTTAGCCATGTTGAATCTAAAGCTGGCCAATGCACATGCAAGTAGTGTATCAGCTGTGCATTGCAGTGAGTGTACACATGCTAATTAGCTAGATCAACATACGAGACAGACATGTCGCTGTTAGATCACGCAGAAAAAAGGTCAGCCTTTACCTTATGATCCATTAATTCAGAACTCTCTCCTCTGCAAATGCAATTTTCTTTCTGTCATTTTAATCCATATTAGCGCTGACTGATCGATGTGTGCTGCCAAAAATATTAATCCACTAGGCAAAATTACTTTTAAAAGACGCTTTTCCAGACATTGAAGTTGCAATTAAAGTCAGAAGTTTACATACACCTTAGCTAAACACATTTGAACTCAGTTTTTCACAATTCCTGACATTTAATCCAAGTTAACATTCCCTGTTTTAGGTCAGTTAGGATCACCACTTTATTTTAAGAATGTGAAATGTTAGAAAATTAGCAGAGAGAATGATTTATTTAAGCTTTTTCAGCTTCATCACATTCCCAGTGGGTCAGAATGTCACGCCCTGACCTTAGAGAGACGTTTTATTTCTCTTTGGTTAGGTCAGGGTGTGATGTGGGGTGGGCATTCTATGTTCTATTTTCTATGTTTTGTATTTCTTTGTTTTGGCCGGGTATGGTTCTCAATCAGGGACAACTGTCTATCGTTGTCTCTGATTGGGAACCAGACTTAGGCAGCCCTTTTTCCCACCTGTCTTTGTGGGTAGTTGACTTTGTTAGGGGCACTATAGCATGTGTAAGCTTCACGGTTGTTTCTTAATTTCTTGTTTTGTTGGCATCATTTTAAAAGAAAAAGAAAATGTACGCTCACCACTCTGCACCTTGGTCTTCTTCCAGCAACGGCCGTGACACAGAAGTTTACATACACTCAATTATTATTTGGTAGCATTACCTTTTAAATTGTTTAACTTTGGTGAATTTTGGCCCATTCCTCCTAACAGAGCTGGTGAAACTGAGTCAGGTTTGTAGGCCTCCTTGCTCACACATGATTTTTCAGTTCTGCCCACAAATTCTCTATAGGATTGAGGTCAGGGCTTTGTGATGGCCACTCCAATACCTTGACTTGGTTGTCCTTAAGCCATTTTGCCACAACTTTGGAAGTATGCTTGGGGTCATTGTCCATTTGGAAGACCCATTTGCGACCAAGCTTTAAATATCTGACTGATGTCTTGAGATGTTGCTTCAATATATCCACATAATTTCCCTACCTCATGATGCCATCTATTTTGTGAAGTGCACCAGACCCTCCTGCAGCAAAGGACCCCCACAACGTGATGCTGCCACCCCTGTGCTTCACGGTTGGGATGGTGTTCTTCGGGCTTGCAAGCCTATCCCTTTTTCCTCCAAACATAACGATGGTCATTATGGCCAAACAGTTCAATTTTGTTTCATCAGACCAGAGGACATTTCTCCAAAAAGTAGGATCTTTGTCCCCATGTGCAGTTGTAAACCATAGTCTGGCTGTTTTATGGCGAATTGGGAGCAGTGGCTTCTTCCTTGCTGAGCGGCCTTTCAGGCCGTGTCGATATAGGACTTGTTTTACCGTGGATATAGATACTTTTGTTCCTGTTTCCTCCAGCATCTTCACAAGGTCCTTTGCTGTTGTTCTGGGATTGATTTGAAGTTTTCGCACCAAAGTATGTTCATCTCTAGGAGACAGAACGCGTCCCCTTCCTGAGTGGTATGGCGGCTGCGTGGTCCCATGGTGTTAATACTTGCGTACTATTGTTTGTACAGATGAACGTAGTACCTTCAGGTGTTTGGAAATTGCTCCCAAGGATGAACCAGACTTGTGTAGGTCTACAATTTTCTTTGATTTTCCCATGATGTTAAACAAAGAGGCACTGAGTTTATACGTAGCCCTTGAAATACATCCACAGGTACAACTCATATTGACTCAAATGATGTCAATTAGCCTAACAGAAGCTTCTAAAGCCATGACCTAATTTTCTTGAATTTTCAAAGCTGTTCAAAGGCACAGTCAACTTAGTGTATGCAAACGTCTGACCAACTGGAATTGTGATACAGTGAATTATAAGTTAAATAATCTGTCTATAAACAATTGTATGAAAAATTACTTGTGTCATGCACAAAGTAGATGTCCTAACCGACTTGCCAAAACTATAGTTTGCTAACAAGAAACTTGTGTAGTGGTTGAAAAAGGAGTTTTAATAATGTATATACAGTTGAAGTCGGAAGTTTACATGCACCATAGCCAAATACATTTAAACTCAGTTTTTCACAACTCCTGACATTTAATATGTAGGTACATTTTAGGTTCTGAATGAAAGGTGAATATACGTCTTTTCAGGAAGTTTAAGATATTTATATTCCTGATGTTGAAAATACGTCTTTCCGGACTTTGAAATCTGGTTCATTTTTTGGTTCTGAATGAATGTTGAAAAGACTTTCTCTACTTGTTTTACTGTAATGTATTGCAGTTTGCTGTGCTCTACTGCAGTGGTTCTCAAACCTCTTCTCAGGGACCCCGTGACGTTTCACAATTTTGCTGTAGATCTGATCTAGCTATTCAAGAGCTTGAGGATTAGTTGACAAGTTGAATTGGGTGTGCTAGCTATTAAATAGATTAATTACATGGAATGGTCTGGGTTCCCCATGGAGAGGTTTTAAAACCATTACTCTACTGTACTGTGCTGTTCAAACTTGTGAAACATAGATGTCTAGGATTGTTTCAGTTTTGGTCAAGTCTCGATCGGACCTAATCTGAATCAATCCTAGATGTTTATGTTTGTGCCAAATCAAGGTTGGTCCGGATCAGACTGGACCAAATCTTAACCAATTTTAGAGGTCTATGTTTGGACCAGACCTCTGTGGACTTTGAAATAAAGCCAAATCAAGGCCAATCAAGGCCAGATGCAATGCCTTAGACCACTGCGCCACTCGGGAGTCCCCCTAACCCTAACTTTAAACCTTATAGCTAACCCTTCCCCTAACATAACCCTAACCTTAACCATTTAACCCAACTGTCACGTCTACACCCGCTCCCCCTCTCCAGTGCTCGACATAACCGGTCCTGGAAACCCATCATTATGCACACCTGGAAATCCTTATTACGCACACCTGCGCCACTTTATGAAGTACACCTGGACTCCATCGCTATCCTAATTACTCCCCCTTTATCTAGCACTCCCTAGCATCACTCTTCAGGCAGTATTGGTTTTGTTTCCTTGTCCTTTGCCATCACCATAACCAGCTGGCAAAACTGGGAACAGCTATGGATGAGGTCCTCCGCATTCTTCAAGGTTTTGACATTTCCGGAGTGGCATCACCTCCAACAGGTGGAGGATTCTCTTTCACATGTCG
Source organism: Oncorhynchus kisutch (assembly GCF_002021735.2). Taxonomy (NCBI): domain Eukaryota; kingdom Metazoa; phylum Chordata; class Actinopteri; order Salmoniformes; family Salmonidae; genus Oncorhynchus; species Oncorhynchus kisutch. The sequence continues at coordinate 44,261,335 of NC_034186.2, read as the reverse complement.
ACCAGCCCAGCGAGCTAGCACCCCAGACCATCCAACAGTCCGCCAAGGTCCATGATGCCCATTTGTCACTCCCAGGCAAATATGACGGGTCTCCATACAAATGACGTTGCTTCCTACTCCAGTGCTCCCTATATTTCACTCATCAGATGTGAGCCCCCACCACCGAGAGGTCCAAGGTTGCCACGGTTATTTCCCTGCATTGGAGTGGGCTATGGCCATCTGGGAGAGAGGAGGAGGAGCTGAGTTCCTGTGAGGGATTCATGGCTTTGTTCAGGGGGTCTTCGACCATCCACCGGAGGACAGAGAGCAGGGTGAGTACCTACTCCAACTACGACAGGATGGCCAGACAACGACGGAGTATGCTCTTCGGACAGTGGCAGCATCCAGCGGATGGAATGAGCCGGCGCTCTGCACACTATTCTGTCTGGATAACCTTCTTCGGGAGCATTGGCACCCCCATCGCCTCTCTCCCTCCTTCGTTGACCGTCAGAGCCTGAACCCATGGAGGTAGGGGCCACACCTCCCCGCAGCTGAGTGAGGCTGTTGTAGACAGTTTGGGCCCTGCTCCTATTGTGGCCAGGAGGGGCACCAGCTTCAACAGCGTCCGGGAACGTCACATCCCGGAATCCACGAGAGCAGAGGGACGGCCCCGTGATCATCCGTCTCCTGGGTTAGGCGTGAGTAATCCATCATCATCACTTTCCGCCAAACCTTTTTTAGTATCGATTTCACTAGCTGGCTGTCCATCATCTATTGTTTCTACAGCTCTAGTGGATTCTGATGCGGCAGGACATTTTATTGACCAGGTCCTTGCCTCCTCCATGCATGTCACCTCATACCCGCTCTCCTCTCAGTTTTTGGTCCAAGCTTTGGATATGTGTATTACGCACGTCACAACTCCACTCACCGTGTGACCAAAGCAGCAGGAAAGCCTTCCCTTCCTTATTTTGTATTTTTGTACATAACCTTTTATTTAACTAGGCAAGTCCGTCAACGGGAAAGTTGTAAATCATGCAGATTAAAAAAATCATGCCATTTCATCCCTCTCTCTGGTCTCCCTACCGCTCTCCAGGTCGCTGACGCACTGTTCCAGCAGGTCTTCCGGCACTATGGCCTTCTGGAGGATATCGTCTCTGATCGTGGTACCAATTCACATCACGTGTATGGAAGGCTTTCATGGAAAAGCTGGGGGTCACGGTCAGCCTCACTCCCGGGTACCATCCTCAATATAACGGGCAGGTGAAGAGGATGACCTAGGAGCTGGGGAGGTTCCCTAGGAGTCACTCCCAGGACCGGCAGGGGGAGTGGGCCCGATTCCTTCCTTGGGCTGAATATGCCCAGAATTACTTGCGACACTCCACCACCGAGCTGACTCCATTCAAGTGTGTTCTGGACTACCAGCCAGACCGAAGCTCCTGTGGTGGTTGAGTGTTTTAGGTACGCAGAAGAGGTATGGAACGATGCCCACGTGAGACTCCAGTGTGCTGTCAGAAAGAGCAGGCGGATCGCCACCAGATTACAACACCCCGCTAACTTCCGTATTTTTTCATGTTTCCTCCCTCAGGCTAGTGGTTCTTGGTTTCTTGGCTGATGTCATCCCCCATGACACTCCTCAGCCTCCCTTGGACATTGAGGGGAGCCCTGCCTATGCCATCAGATCACTCCTGGACGCCGATGTTGTGGGGGTCACTCACACCAGTACCTGGTGGATTGGGAGGGCTACGGTCCAGAGGAGCGGTGCTGGGTTCTTGTGAACAACTTTCTAGATCCTAACATCATCTGCAAATTCCACCTGCTTCAGGCGTGAGTAATCCATCATCATCACTTTCCGCCAAACCTTTTTTAGTATCGATTTCACTAGCTGGCTGTCCATCATCTATTGTTTCTACAGCTCTAGTGGATTCTGATGTGGCAGGACATTTTATTGACTAGGCCCTTGCCTCCTCCCTGCATGTCACCTCATACCCGCTCTCCTCCCAGTTCTTGGTCCAAATTCCACCTGCTTCATCCGGACCAGCCCATTCCTCGCCCCCGGGGCCGTCCTCCTGGCTGGCGTCATTCTGTGCGTTGGGGGAAGTACTGTCACATCTAAACTCACTAACTGCACCTGCTTCCTGACTCCCTGTGTCGACGTTACACTAATTCCTACACTTACCCTTAACCCTAGCCTAGTTAACATTAGCCAGCTGGGTAACGTTAGCAACCTAGCTCAAATTCGTAACATATCATACTTTTTTCAAATTTGTACCATTTTACATTTGGTCAATTCGTCACTTACAGGAACTGGTATGTGCTTAATGTAAAGCATGAATGCAAATAACCATGTCTATGAAGTAATAGCCAGGGCCCGCTTCCCGATAGCGATGGAACTAAAGCTCATGCGTGTTTTAACGATGCGTCTCTTCAATAACGGCCGAAGGACTCACATGCGTTTCCCAAAACACCACGTAGGGAGAACTTTAAATCATTGCATGTGTAAATACTGATACAGTAGGGTCGAAAGAAAGCCACCACTACTCTCGGATCCACGTTCTCCATTCACATCTTACCTTAACATTAAATACTGACGACGGATCAGCTCCTAGAACTAAATTAACAGCTATGGCTGCTAATATTGAGGCGGCTTATTCTAATGCTTAGGCTATGCCACAAATTGAATATTTGGCATATCCTTGCTTACATGTTGTTAGGTCTGAAATTGAGGCCAAAATTTGCCAGTAGCCTTCAATTAGCAAAATAGAACTCGATCGTATGAACGTGACATTTATTTCAATATGATTTAAATACAGTATATAGGCCTATGTAGCTTCATGTATTTGTCTTTTAAAGCAGTCATCTCGGTTTTAATTTGAAACATCTTTTTACCCTTTGCTTGTTTATAACAATTGCAAAGACATTGGCAACTTTGTATTGTAATCAGCTTGGTTCTGAAGTTATATATATTGGTTACGTAATATTTTTGAAAGGCCAAAAATGTTATTTAATTGTTTTGTTTTTTGTTAATTATTTGTTACACTTACTCAAAAAAATGTAGCATAAGCAAGTGAGTTGGGAGAAATTATTTTTGTTATTTTGTTTCCTAATAATTCTACACACTAATAGTTACCTAATAATTGTGCCCACTTATATATTCCCCTGAGAAAAACAAAACTCAGATATCCTTTGTTAAACATTCAGGTTAGAGGTTCAATAACATTTTGGATTGACTAAGAGCGATGTGTTTGTTCAACAATAAAATGAAAACTGAGGAATTCAATTTGCCTAATAATTGTGCACACAGTGTATTGCGCATTCATGAGGCACACAGAACCTAGCAACAGGCATGTTGCTTATCATTGACACACAATTAATGCCTGGATGAATATGGACCCCTGAGTTAACCTCATTGACTGTTGTTTCTAGCTAACCTATTACTGTACAGCACCACTTGACCTTGAAAGGATGAACTCTGCAATCTGCACTAGCTGTCAATGTTGTTTTTTTGAGTCTTCACTGTGATTTTCAGTAGTATTATGATAGATGCAGGTGCTCAGAACTAAAGAGATCTGCTACTCTCGAGGTCCCCAGAGCCCTTAGAGCCTGTGCAGAATGACAAGGCCAATTGATTGTTTCACGCTCTGTTTCAAGCTCGCTATCAGTCAGTGAGAGAGTGCCGGGCAATTTGAAACATCAACTCAGCGGGTGTTCCTCCGTTGAAGCTAATAGTTCTGTTTCACAGTCTTCTGGAATCCCAATATGGCAGCTATGCCATTGTTACCACGTGAAAATATGGGTTTTGAATTCTTAAGAGACTTTTCTGGCTGGCCCAGCCGTTGAGGTTGCTGTTGTGTCTTGCAGATGGTTGGCCTATCTCTTTGACCTGCTGTGGTACTGTGGACTGATGAAAAAAAATGGTTTTTGACACATTTGAAATTCATGTCTGTCTGTTCTAACTGAGAGTACTCCGTTCTGCTACCTCAGGTCTATTGGCCCTACCCACCCCTACGGGAGGGCAGCTCCCTCTCAGCCCAGTCCAACTCTTCCTCTGTCCTGGCAACCCAATGGTGGAACCAGCTTCTTCCTGAAGCTAGGACAGAAGAGTCCCTGCCCATCCTTTGAAAACATCTGAAAACCTACCACTTCAAACAGTATCTTAAATAATCCTCCTATGCCTGTGTTATGTGGCTGTCCCACCTAGCTATCTTAAGACGAATGCACTAACTGTAAGTCGCCTGGACAAGAGCATCTGCTAATTGACTAAAAGGTATATATATTTTTTTATAAAGTGTTGTACTTTTTGTACAACAAAATTTCTATATTAAGATATTTTTAGAAGGGATTCTCTCACCATGGGTGCTCAGCCAGCTTACCACTTACAGCGCAGTCAGTTTAGCTCATCTGATGATGAGTAGATCACCTCTATCCTTTCAGTGGTTTTAAAAGGATTTAATTTAACGTAACAGTGTTTACTTAAACCGTGTTGACATCACATTACGTATATTTATAGACTATGTATACAGCTGAAACAGAATGGGCAAAGGTATCCAATGAAAGTCACATCGGTGCAGTGTAACATATATCAAGTCACTGCAGTATAACTGTAAATGCCTCATCTGTGTTGAAACATGGCCTGGAAGTGTTTTCCAATCCCAAGGCTCAAAGTGGTTTGAGATTTGTGATTAATAAATTCATTATGTGTTCTTGAGTAAAAAATTAAATGTGCAGATGTTGTGTTTGTGTTTAACCATCATGCCAACAATATGCATGCCAAAGATCGGCATTGGTGAAAAACATCTGGAAATTAAAACACATTCATTGTATTGTTGAAACTTTGCATTGCTATATCTGCTCTTTCCTACTTGAAAAACAATATAGGCTACAAGTTCAATGATCCCTTTAGTATAAACTAAATGATATACATTTTTCTACAAATTGCCTTTTATGTTCAAACTGTGAATTTTAAGTGTTTTGCAAGTAGGCCTAGGCTATGTTGACAGGTAATAAAAATTCAGTTCAAATTAATTTGCCGTTATGAGGAAGTGATTTATAGAGACTTGTTAGAATAGTTCTGTTTGATTGGGTTTTAACACACAAAGCTTTTCAAAATGTTTTTTTTCTTTCTGACAGGTCAGCCTGTATATCACTCCCATACGGTAGGAGGGTTAATGAGTTTCCCCATTTCTCTCACATATGTGAAATGCACTTTTCAAACTGAAAGACAACTATACCCCCCCCCCCAAAAAATGTATAAATATAGGCTAAAACTGCTTTTCCAATAGAAATCCCCAATCACACTTGTAGGCAATGTCTTGGAGACATTGGCTGCATTCCAAACTCAAAGTTGACAGCCCTTGGCCCTAAGCCCTCAGCCATTGGGGGAATCCCCGCAGCCGTCGGTTCAAATGATTAACCAAGCAAGGGAAGTTTGCAACTTAAGCCCTCAGCCCTCGTTTTTAATGGAGTTTGCGAGTGTACAATTACGTTCACTTCGGGACCTGAAAGGAAAGTCTGCCAAAACTTTAAACCTCAACGTTAATATGGAGTCAACATACAAATGTAAGTTCAAAGAAATGTAAATAAGTTAGAAACTGTGCTACTAATGCACAAACACATCTCGTAAAAGTGTTGATGTGTTTGTTTGGTTATCTTTTGGAAATTGTAGAAATAAAACATTTTCTTTCTTCAGAAGTTCCAGCTAGGCAGGCTAACGCTAGTTAGTTAATTTGCTAGCTATCATACAGTAGGCGTATATTAATCATATCGTTAATATAAGTAAACATGCAATCATAATTGACTGTATCTCATATTAAGCTTCCGATGGCTGAAAACACAATCTTCGCGGGATGAAGGAATTTCTGCCACATCAGAAGTGTCCAGTGTTGCCAACTAATTTTCAGGGTATGTTGCTAGAGGCAGGTTGATTTGTTGCTGAATGACGTTGTGATGTCATTGTGTGATAACATAAAAACTGTCATTACGTAGAATACACAATAACGCTACTCAAATTGACTGGCCATCTCGGCAAAAAATATGATTTGACATTTGTTCAGGTACAGACTCCCACTCTTTTCTGTACTTCTGGCTGTACAATTGTGATTGAGACATGTTGATTGATGTAAGTTCTGTTCAAGATCAAACATTCATGACCAACTATATTCATTGGGTTTGGCTCGTCGAACCCGTACTACTGCTGCTGCAGTCCGCCAACAATGATTTGCAATTTACTGAAATTGCTGCTGGCCTGCTGCTGCTGTGAACTAGCTGAGCGCCTGCTGCTGACGTCACTCACAATGCACTTTTGCAGCCAGGCACGTGTGTTGTGACTGAGTGTGTGACAGACAAAATCATTTTTTTGTCATTTAGAGGGAAAATGCGTGCATTTTAGTGTTGGAGTCACTTTTCAAAAGTTGCTAAAATTTCCCAAAACGTTTTAAAATTAGCTCAATTTGTTGCTAGGTGCTGTTTGAAAAAAAAAGTTGCCAGGTAGTCTGAAAAGTTGCTGAATCTAGCAACAAAATTGCTAAATTTGCAGCACTGGAAGTGTCCACTTAATTTGAGGGGAGAGGGTGTGTCTTTTCAGTGTTTGGAATGCAGCCATTGGCTAGATAAGCTATTGCGTGGCCACACGTCATCGGCTCTAACGCTCGTCTCGCCCCGAACTGCGAATGTGCAAGCACTCCTTCAATATAAAGTTATTTTTGAGGAAAATGAAAACGTGTCAGTTTGTCACTTTCACAAGGTTGGAGTAATAACATGTTCAACTACTTAGGCCGTTTGCTCGAATCTTGGTTGTACTCCTCAAACACCGGCCTGGATATTTGGTCTATTTTCGCAAGCTGTTTCACGGAAGTCTTCGAATGTTGCGCTTCTGGGTTTAGAAACTCAATGCCAATACGCAACAAAGCGTCCAGGCGGCTGGAAAACCACTCGAAGAAGAAGATATGGGTCAGTCGAAGACCGCGGATTGGATGATGAGTTCGAATCAAGCAGCGCGTCGGGCAAAGTTTGTGAAGATGAATGTTATGAATGGACAACACTAGTGTCGAAAACTGGAACCGGTGTAGGGTTTTTTTAGCTGAAAAGTTTTGTGATTTAGTTCAGTTTATTTATTTTAGTTTGGTCGTTTATTTTTGTATTTTGTTACATTTTTGGGAACCCTGTTTCCATCCCGCACAGTAGGTGGCGGAATGCACATTACATTGTGCGATCGCCAATATACCATAGAAGAAGATCTTCGTCATATCCTCCTATCTTTCGTTGCCGCATGTTTCCTCTGATATTTGTGGATCAGGTCTGGTATATTGTTTTTACGTCCATTTTAGAGTGGTTTTATGGTAAACAATTACGTGTGTGTTTGATATTTGACTGGGATTGATGTACCTTAGATGAAAAGAGGCAATGACACTTCATAGGATACCCAGCAAATTCACTGTTTTCATTTTGTTAACTGGCTCGAGTTAGCGTGCTAGTCTGTCTGGTTAGCCTGGCTATATCTGGCTATTTGTTTGTGTCTTCAACAGACAGCATCCCTTTTGTGAAAGATGTCGCATGTGGATTAGGCTCGTTATTGAAATTGTAGCTATGTTCTTTGTTTCACTGTTCTCCGTGGGTAGTTAAAGTTCGATAGCTAGTAACAACGCCCTCTTGACAAATGTGGTTAACTAGCTCGCATATTGAGGTTCTCTAGCGTGTACAGTTGTTAGCTGGCTATCTTAGCTAGCAGCTAGTTAAGTGAGGAATGCTGAACTCCATTCTCTGAGCGTTTCTCGGCTAGTTGGCTTGGCAGCAAATGTATGTTGACGCAATCCATAATACTTCCAGTCAAATTATGGATGAAACTGGTCATCTGGAGCAAATAGTTCTGATACTAGTGTAGATAATTGACAAGATAACAACCCATATGCCTCCACTTGAAAACAGTTCAGTTGCTAGTTTACATGTTTTAGTTGAACTTCTACTCATCTGTCATTTTTCCAGGTAGAAACATGAACCAAGAAAAATTAGCAAAACTTCAAGCCCAGGTCCGGATAGGAGGAAAGGTAAGCAAATTTCCCTATTTAGAGATTCAACAGGAAGTACATAGAGTGCGTTCAGCAGGACCGAATGGTGTGCAATGTTTAAAGGTAGTCAGTGAAATGACGTAGATGCGCTAAGTAAACCGCATAGTGGGTCAATTTCCGCAACAACTAAGTGCATTGGAGCGCAAGACTAAACTTATCCACTGTTTGTCCCATGCCTACCTATAGAAGTTTGACGAGAGCCCGTGCACATGTTCAGATACTGTTTGAGAGTGAAGTCTTGCATCATGCTCATCGCAATATCTGTGGTGCTGCTTGTGCAATGTAATTTTGCTGACTCTATTTCAATAGAAACTACTGTTTTGTATGAAAAGTTGAAAAACGTGATTATGGAGTGTGCTGCACAATTCCGTCATGGTCTCAACTACTCTTGGGTTCAAATTTGAAGTTTGGTTATGCATCAGCATTCTTTCTCTTGTCAGTCACTCAATTAGCCCAAGGCGGCCACTCAATTTCGCTTAGGGCCCCCAAAAGGCTAGGGCCGGCTCTGTCTGCATGTGTGGGTATGGATGTGGGTACACGGACACATGAGCCACTCTGGCCCCTCATGGGGTGTTTTTTTTGTTTTTGTCCCATCCCCCACCCCCATCAAAGTTGCACATCCCTTTTCTACATGTTGGAGGCATGTTTGTTATACATTAACGTGTCTGTCTGAACATTCCAAAAACATTGTGTCCTGTTGAACGTGCCTCTGAAATGTGTATTAAATCAAGTCAATCTTGATGCGTTAGACCTATATAATACATTTTTATCAAATTACAATATAGACTAAAAGTTGTTTAAAATGGCACATTATTTTAGTCATTTAAGGTGACATGTTTAAAGTGAATTTTATATATATATGTTATATATTTGCAAATCTTTTATTTTTAATCATCAGCCGTATGGTTTCCGATACTCCTGATAGGTTGGTAGAGCACTGGGCACTCCACTGCTTTATTTAACCTCTATTGATGTACATTCTTACATCTCCCTGTGTTGTTTTCAGGGCTCTGCACGTAGGAAGAAGAAGGTCGTACACAGGACGGCAACAGCCGACGACAAAAAACTTCAGAGTTCGTTAAAGAAATTAGCTGTCAACAACATTGCTGGTATTGAGGAGGTAAACACAGCTACCATTATACATTTTGTGTCATCTTAAGTTCTTAAATGTTGTATTTTGTTAGTTTCATGCCTCCCTTATACAGTGCATTCAGAAAGTATTCATACCCCTTATTCCACTTTTTTTTTTGTTACAACCTGAATTCAATATGGATTCAATTAGGTTTTCTCACCCATCTACACAAAATGGCCCATAACGACGAAGTGAAAACCATGCTTTTGGAAATATATTGAAAATTAAAGAAAATATTTCCTATACATAAGTATTCACACCCCTGAGTCAATACTTTGTAGAAGCACCTTTTGCAGTAAGTCTAAGAGCTTTCCACTCCTGGATTGAGTAACATTTGCGTACTATTATTTTCAAAATTCTTCAAGCTCTGTCAGATTGGTTGTTGATCATTGCTAGACAACCATTTTCAGGTCTTGCCATACATTTTCATGTAGAGTTAAATCAACTGTAACTTGGCCACTCATGAACATTCACTGTCTTCTTGGTAAGCAACTACAGTGTAGATTTGGCCTTGTGATTTAGGTTATTGTCCTGTTGAATGGTGTCTGGTGGAAAGCAGACTGAACCAGGTTTTCCTCTAGGATTTTGCCCGTGCTTAGCTCTATTCTGTTTTTTTTGTGGGGGTTTTCGTCCTGAACGATCATACCCATCACATGATGCAGCCACCACTATATGGAGAGTGGTACTCGGTAATGTATTGGAATAGTTTATATTCAGGATAAAAAGTGACTTGCTTTGCCATATTCTTTTAAGCATTACTTTAGTGCCTTGTTGCAAACAGGATGCATGTTTTGGAATATAAAATTTAAAAAATCTGTACAGGCTTTCTTTTCACTCTGTCAATTAGGTTAGTACTGTGGAGTGACTACAATGTTTTATCCATCCTCAGTTCTCCCCTATCACAGCCACTAAACTCTGTAACTGTTTTAAAGTCACCGTGAGCCTCATAGTGAAATCCCTGAACGCTTTTCTTCCTTACCGTCAACTGAGTTAGGAAGGACGCCTGTATCTTTGTAGTGACTGGGTGTATTGATACAAAGAACTTCACCATGCTCAAAGGGATAGTCAATGTCTTTGTGGTTGAATCTGTTTGAAACTCACTGCTCGACTGAGGCACCTTACAATTATCTGTATGTGTGGGGTACAGAGATGAGAGTAATTCAAAAATCATGTTTAACCTTTTTATTGCACACAGTGAGTCCATGCAACTTATGTGACTTGTTAAGCAAATCACTACTCCTTAACTTATTTAGGCTTGCTATAACGGAGGTTGAATACTTATTGACTCAAGACATTTCAGATTTTCATTTTTAATACAGTTGTAAACTGTTTCTAAAAACACAGTTCCACTTTGACATTATGCGGTATAGTGTGTAGACCAGTGACGCAGTCTCAATTGAATCAATTTTGAATTCAAACTATAACACTCCAAATTCTGGAGAAGGTCAAGGGGTGTGAATACTTTTTGAAGGCACTGTAGATGTTGAAGTCTCCCCCCCCCTTACTGTCACCAGGTAAACATGATCAAGGATGACGGCTCAGTGATCCACTTCAACAACCCCAAAGTGCAGGCATCTCTGTCGGCCAACACTTTCGCTATCACCGGCCATGCCGAGACCAAGCAGCTCACGGAGATGCTGCCGGGCATCCTCAGCCAGCTGGGCGCCGACAGCCTCACCAGCCTGCGCAAACTAGCAGAGCAGTTCCCTCGACAAGGTGGGTTGGCCCTCATGTAAAATCATTAGGTTAGGGCTGGGGTATATTCACAAGGAACCAACTGGGACAAAACGGGGAGGGACCAAGCAAAATGTGTCAAATAGAAGCTCTCGGTTTTTGTTGCAAAAGGAAATTGGCACTGGGGATTATTTTGAGACCTGAGGAGCGTCTTGATGCTTACTATATATACAATTGAAGTCGGAAGTTTACATACACTTAGGTTGGAGTCATTAAATATCACTTTTCAACCACTCCACAAATTTCTTGTTAACAGACTGTTTTTGGCAAGTCAGTTAGGACATCTACTTTGTGCATGACACAAGTCATTTTTCTAACAACTGCTTACAGACAGATTATTTCACTTATAATTCACTGTCACAAATCCAGAAGGTCAGAAGTTTACATACACTAAGTTGACTGTGCCTTTAAACAGCTTGGAAAATTCCAGAACATGATGTCATGACTTTAGAAGCTTCTGTTAGGCTAATTGACATAATTTGGATCAATTGGAGGTGTACCTGTGGATGTATTTCAATGCCTACCTTCAAACTCAGTGCCTCTTTGCTTGACATCATGAGAATATCAAAAGAAATCAGCCAAGACCTCAGGAAAAAGTATCTATATCCACAGTAAAACGAGTCCTATATCGACATAACCTGAAAGGCCGCTCAACAAGGAAGAAGTCACTGCTCTAAAACCGCCATTAAAAAGCCAGACTACGGTTTGCAACTGCACATGGTTACCAAGAGTGTACTTTTTGGAGAAATGTCCTCTGGTCTGATGAAACAAAAATGACCATTATGTTTGGAGGGAAAAGGGTGAGGCTTGCATGCCGAAGAACACCATCCCAACCGTGAAGCATGGGGGTGGCAGCATGTTGTGGGGGTGCTTTGATGGTATCATGAGGAATGAAATGTATGTGGATATATTGAAGCAACATCTCAAGACATCAGTCAGGAAGTTAAAGCTTGGTCGCAAATGGGTCTTCCAAATGGACAATGACCCCAAGCATACTTCCAAAGTTGTGGCAAAATCGCTTAAAGACAAAAAAGACAAGGTTTTGGAGTGGCAATCACAAAGTCCTGACCTCAATCCTATAGAGAATTTGTGGGCAGAACTGAAAATGCATGTGTGAGCAAGGAGGCCTACAAACCTGACTCGGTTCCACCAGCTCTGTCAGGAGGAATGGGCCAAAATTCACCCAACTTATTGTGGGAAGCTTGTGGAAGGCTACCTGAAACGTTTGACCCAAGATAAACAATTTAAAGGCAATGCTACCAAATACTAATTGAGTATATGTGAACTTCTGACCCACTGGGAATGTGAAAAAAGAAATAAAAGCTGAAATAAATCATTCTCTACTATTATTCTGACATTTCACATTCTTAAAATAAAGTGATCCTAGCTAACCTAAGACGGGGAATGTTTACTAAGATTAAATATCAGGAATTTGTGGGGGGAAAAAAAGAGTTTAAATGTATTTGGCTAAGGTGTATGTAAACTTCTGACTTCAACTGTATATTTTTTTTTATTGCAGTGCTTGACAGCAAAACCCCTAAAGCAGAAGATATTGAAGAAGAAGACGACGATGTCCCAGGTAAGGATGATTCCATTTGCAAGGGAAGTATTTCAGACACTTCAGAGGAAACATTACATCATTTCAACCTGTAAAACCATCCTTTGTTTTTCTCTTCTCTTCAGACCTGGTGGAGAATTTTGACGAAGCATCAAAGAATGAGGCAAACTGATTGATCTTCCCCTTGAGACCCCATACAAGGATTGGAACTGCAATTAAGAAACTAAGGCGACTTCTGATGTTTTAACTTCTAGCTACGAAGACCTATCATTTCAAACACTATCCCGTCAACCAGAGACTTGTGTATTTTGAAATGTCCCAAGGATGCAGTCCTTATCAGACTTGCTTGCTCACTTAAACTCCCAACACATTGGTCAATGGTCCAGTACTTTTCACCACATTGTTAGTCTCGAACAGGATTGCGGTGGTCATTTTAATTAAAGCTAGTCTTAATAATCATTTTGTTTTTACGAAACAAAATAAAGGTGATTAACATTTTCTACATGGTGCTGTGGTCTTTCTGGCTGTTGAAAGGGGATATTTTGTTTTTGAAGACTTGTCACAACAGCTGCCACCCTGGCCATCATTGTGTCAAGATGCATAACTATTTAGTCACGATTTAATTTCAATCTGCCTTGCAGCGATGATGACATCCAATGTGATATTACACTGACATGGATGATATCAAAGATGGTCGTAAGGACTTTTGTGGTATTTTTTTAGATCCATATGTTTTCTGTGGTTTCATGTACACAGGTCATAATACCCATGTCATAACACTTAAACCACATAAAGACATGAAAATGTAATATGTCATATGTGCAGTAGACACATTTTTGGCTAGAAATAAGAGCACATTTTCTGTAATGGAATGATCTCATTCAGTAAACATATATTCTAATCCAGTGTACACTGCTTTAGAAAAGGACATTTAAGGACATCCTTGAGTTCACTTAAGACCTGCAGTGAGAGAGAGGGGGGGCGGGGGACGCAGAAGGAGAGCGGGGAATAGTGGGAGGGAAATCGTCCCTCTGCTAGTGAGCAGGACTGCTTTTCTTGTCTTCTTCGTCACTAATGTTGCAATATGTTGAAGTTCTTCAGTGCCCGGGACGATGAGAATGAAAGCCTATTGGGTTCATTGACAGAAGGTACGTTTGTAATTCTATTCCAAAATAAAATCCTACAGATAGAACTACATCATCTGGCGCTATCGTAGGGGAAATTGTAGCTGATCTGTGCAATCATGCGTCTTGCCGCGTGCGACACATTCATAGAAAGGCAGAAGCACACGAGAATATTCCTTCAGCCTATATGAATTAATGGGAAACTACGACTTGAATTATATGGAAATAACGCGATAAAGGGAATAATGCTGCGATATTAACCTGCAACGATTAATGAATCGGGATGGGGAGCAAATGTCGCATTGCCGTGTTCACTGGTTGAGGGGATTTAAACTGTTGCACGTGTGCTGGATGCGTCACCGTCCCGCGAAGCAAACGCTCAGTCAGCTGTACTGGTTGAGTCCTATTGTAGTTTATATGCGCCGTAATAAAGATGATATATTTACCAGTAATCTGTGATCGTCAGCATGAATGGTTGGGGTGCAATAACGGGGGGGGGGGGGGTAAAGCTGCAATGCAGTTTTACCCCGACAAGAATTCACCAACGCTAAAGGGTAGGCCTATCTGAAATTGTGCAATAGGCAATAACCAACCAAGGCTCAATCACAGCATAATGCAACCCCAAATCTGATTTATGAATTTTTCTTCCTCACAGGCGTAACATTTTGTCTTAGTTCAGTCGATAGCGGAGTAGAATGTTTAAAAAATATATAGAAAAATATATAGAATGAAATGTATAAATATCTTTATTTGTGTTAACATTAACATTTCTCGAAAATTCCAAACTAATTGTATGCACCTTTATTAATAATGTAACTCTTATAATAATAATAATGTACATAATCTAACATCCAGTTTTGCCACTGAAGCCTGTATTTTTTTAATGCTGGTGTTTCACTACAGCCCTATTCCCCAGAGAATGAGTCAGCTTTACCTGGCTCTCTGGACCTGTCTCCCTCTGAAATGGCACCCTATTTCCTATATAGAGCATACTTTTGACCAGACCACTATGGGCCTGTAGTGCACTACATAGGGAATAGGCTGCCAAAAGTAGTGCACTTCATAGGGAAAAGGCTACCATTTGGGACGTATCCTAGCTCTCTCAAGGATGACAGTGCACATATGTTGGCCTCGGTGGACGTTTTAACTTATCCAAACAATGAGATAAATGGCCTCCCATTTATTGGAACCATTACCACCTAGGAACACAGACTGTCCCATCTGGGATCATGGGCGTGAGTGAGTGCTTAGGTGCTCTTGTGGACTAAATGTCACGTTCTTCGTATATATGCCTGTTTGTTCTCTTAGTGAAGTAAAATGTCTGTGTCAGGTTCATGTCACATATACCTTTACATAGTATTGATCTGTTCCCGCGTCTTTGTATGAACAGATGAATCGGATGCTCCGTCTCTGATGGATGCTAAGCACCACTGGCTCCACAGACCCTGTCTGCTGATGCTCAAAGATGGGGATGTCACAAAGCCAGGACAGCTGGGCTGTGGACACATCGGATCAGATTCCCCTGCAAAACCCAAAGTCCATTCAGAGGGGGTCCTGAGCCCAGGGGTGGCTCCTGTTTCCCAACTGGAGACCCCCGCTCAGAGACTGATGAGACAGCTGGAGGAGGGAAACTGCACTGTGACCACTCTTTCAACATGGGGAGAGAGGAATTTTGGGGAGGCTTCTACCCCCCTAATGCTCAGCCCCTCCAAAGCTGCTGGGCCAGAGGTGGAGGTGGAGGTGGAAGAGGAAGTGAAGAACAAGCCCCAGCCAGCCTCCTCCAAGGAGGACTCTGTGGTTGAGGAAAAGGAGCTGGAGGAGAGTGGACTTGAGCTGCAAGACCCCCCCAGTGGCTCAGATGCCCTAGGCCCTTACATTGACGACCCGTCTGGTCCCCCTGTGGAGGAGCCCTATGGAGGCGGCCATGATGCCCAGATCCAAGGGCCTAGACTGGGGCTTCAGAGCCAGACCAAAGCCAACGGACTAGCTAATGATGAGACCAACGCCAACAGAGTTCAAGCAGATAGTGAAGAGGGAGCTGTGGGGGACTGCACACCTTCCCCTATGTCTCCATTGGTGGATCCAGACAATGAGCTACAGGCCGGCCCCGCGGGCATTCTGTCCAGGGAGCGAGGCACTATCCTCGGGGAGGTGGCCCCCGTGTGGGTCCCTGACGCCCAGGCGCTGGTCTGTATGATGTGTGAAGTCAGGTTCACCTTCACCAAGAGAAGGCACCACTGTCGCGCCTGTGGCAAGGTGAGGGTCTTGCACCACTATTTTGTGTGTGTGTGTGTGTGTGTGTGTAGGTTGTATTTAAAGTAAGAAGGGATTGGATGTTATCCCTGAGAAATTAGGTTGACCATTTGTGATCGTGTGTCTGTGCTACAGGTATTCTGTTCAGTGTGCTCCGGTCTGAAGTTTCGACTAACACACCTGGATGGGAAGGAGGGGCGTGTCTGTGTCTCCTGTCACTCAACTCTAGTGAAACGTGAGTATCACATGACAACACTGTTACCATGACACTACAGGGTAAATCCATTTAAATTCAATCACTTTTAGACAGGAACCCTTTTGATTTAAACAAAACCTTCCATACATATTTGCCCATTGTAGAAGTGCTCATAAAGTGATTTGGAGTCGAATGCCAAAACATGAGATTGATATAATTTAAAAGCTTACAAACAGGGTTGTCAAACTATTTCATAATTTCTGTGAATAAAAAAGAAATAATAATATGTGCCTTTTTAACCTTTAATGTAAAATGACCTAAAAAAAAAACTAAACCCAGATGTTTTTCATATTTGCATATGTTGTTGCTTATACACTATTTTACATTGTCTGAGGTTTTTGTCTTGTTCCCGCTATCAGTTGAGACACAACATGTTCCTGAATACAGGGTAGATGTCATGTTTTGGCTGATGAATGCACTAAAATGGGAATAAAATACAGATTTCTACTTTCAAATGGTACCACAAACACCAGATAATGTTGACTTGAATGGGAATATCTGTTGTTTGAAATTACAGTCCATTTGGAAGTATTCAGACCTCTTGACTTTTTCCACATTTTGTTACATTACAGCCTTATTCTAAAATTTATTAAATTGTTTTTTTTCCCTTCATCAATCTACATATATTTCCCCATAATGACGAAGCAAAAATTGTTTTTAGACATTTTAGAAAAAACAGAAATATCACATTTACATTAGTATTCAGACCCTTTATGCGGTACTTGTTGAAACAACTTGTACTCGTTGAAACAACTTTGGCAGCGATTACAGCATCGAGTCTTCTTGGGTGTGATGCTATAAGCTTGGCACACCTGTATTTGGCGGAGTTTCTCCCATTGTTCTCTGCAGATCCTAGGGAGTGTCGCTTCAAACCTATTTTCAGCTCTCTCCAGAGGTGTTCGATCGGGTTCAAGTCCGGGATCTGGCTGGGCCACTCAAGGACATTCAGAGACTTGTCCAGAAGCCACTCCTGCGTTGTCTTGACTGTGTGCATAGGGTCGCTGTCCTGTTGGAAGGTGAACCTTCACCCCAGTCTGAGGTCCTGAGAGCTCTGGAGCAGGTTTTCATCAAGGATCTCTCTGTACTTTGCTCCATTCATCTTTCCCTCGATCCTGACTAGTCTCCCAGTCCCTGCCTCTGCAAAACATCCCCACGGCACAATGCTGCCACCACCAGCTTCATTGTAGGTGCCAGGTTTCCTCCAGACGTGACGCTTGACATTCAGGCCAATGAGTTCAATCTTTGTTTCATCAGACCAGAGAATCTTGTTTCTCATGGTTTGAGAGTCCTTTAGTTGCCTTTTGGCTAACTCTAAGCAGGCTGTTATGTGCCTTTTATTGAGGACTGGTTTCGGATCTCTATGGACAATTCCTTCGACCCCATGGCTTGGTTTTTGCTCTGACATGCACTGTCAACTGTGGGACTTTATATAGGCAGGTGTGTTCCTTTCCAAATCATGTCCAATCAATTGAATTTACCACAGGTGGACTCCAATCAAGTTGTAGAAACGTCTCAAGGATGATCAATGGTACACCAATTTTTGTGGTGTACCAGCTAAATTACAGAAGGGATAGGTCCATTCTATGAGTTATATTTCTATGATTGAAATGACACCCACCCTGTCTTCAAGAGCATGTTGTGTCTCATGTTGTGTCTATAATTGATGTTAAAGGTTTAAAAAATGACGAGAATTCAAAAAAACTTTGTTTGACAACACTGTTTGTGGGCTTTTAAATTGATCAAACTCAACCGTTAATCTTTTCCAGTGATGAAGACACGGATGTCTCATGGTGGGGTATGCAAGACGGATCAACTTTGAGCACCGTTATCTCCTGAATGTTTTGGCATTCATTGTCCAAAAAGTCACTTTCTGACCACTTCTTCCATGGGCGAACGTGTATGGAACGTTTTGTTTAAATCAAAAGGGATTCTGTCAAAAAGTGATTGAGGCAATGAATGTCTTATAAAGTTAATTGGTGCAATATGTAGACATTTGTTCCCGTCTATATTATTGACTTTCTCTCATGTATGTTGTTCTTTAGGAACCCCTCCAAGGGGGAGGAGGAAGGTGTGGTTTGCTGATGAGATCCTATCCAATGAGAAATCCGACTCTGCACCTTGTACCCCAATCAGAGGCCCCACCTTTTCACCGCTGTTATTGAGGAGAAGTATAGCTGCTACAATCAGAAGCGCCACTGGCTCACCACAGACCAGCAGGAGGGCCCCAATAGCACAGGAGATGCCCCTGCTCAATGTATGTAAACATTTTTTTACAAAAAAACTTATCAGACCAGACTGATTTGCTACAATTTATACAATTCAAATCAAATAAAAGTTCTAAGGATGTAGTAACATGCTTTCTGTTGGTATCTTTGATATCCATAACCCCACAGTATTCCACAAGCTCTCTCTTTTTGACTATCTTTCTGCCTCACTATCTCCCTCCTAGTCCTCCTTCCCCTCCTCCCTCCACCTAGGGGCAGTAGGTAGCCGAGAGGCTAGAGAAGCAGGCCAGCAACCGGAAGGTTGCTGGTTGGAATCCTATGTCTGGTGGGAAAATCTGTCTGGGACTGTCCTCGATGCTTTCACCTGCCGTTAGGCCCTTGAGCAAGGCACTTAACCCCTAAACTGCTCACCCGGCGCCGTGTGTGTGTGTCAGAGCGGACCAATTTCTGCCTTAATCAAGTGTTCTCCTCCTCAATCCTTCTTCTCCCTTCTCCGTATAGCCTCTGCAGGAGGCGTGTGGGCCCTGTGGCTGGGGTACGGCAGCCTTGGTCAGCAGCCACATCAGCAGCTCTGCCAACCTCATCCCACTGGAGGGCCTCCCTCCCATCCTCACCTCCACCGGAGTCAAAGGAGGTACGACCAGGCTGCTATCACTGGAGATGCTAACGGCTAGCTTACTGCAAAGCCACGTTTGGGGAAACCCCAGGCTTACTGTACTGGGACTGTCGTACAGTTAGGTAGACAGCGTTAGAGGTGTTACTCTGGTTCGTTATCAGGCGTTATGTCTTCGTGTTGGGCAATTTAATAGGATGTAAACACTAGTGGCCAGCTTACACATCTTATTTAGACACAGAGGTTAAACTATGGCTGACTGTTTTTAAAGGCGGTATTTGCGTCTACGGGTGTCTAGCTCACAGTTTCCTCTGTCTCGCCCAGACTACACAGTCGAGGAGAGGCCCTCTGAGATGGTTCTCATCCAGGAGCTGGAGAGCGGCAGGCCCAACTCCCTGGTCTTTGTCCTCAACGCCAACCTACTGGCCATGGTCAAGCTGGTCAACTGTATGTGACCTTTCCTCTCATCCTTCAACCTTTTTTCAGTCACTGACAGAGTGTATACACTGTTTACATGTATTCCTAGCTCACCATTGACTCAAGTCACATGTATATTTTATAAGAGTGTCAGACCGTGTCACCAGCAGTGACCTCACATTGAAGCACTGCCTCTCATTGGCTCTCCCCAGATGTAAACAGGAAGTGCTGGTGTGTGACGTCCAAGGGCATGCATGCGGTAGGCCAGGTGGAGGTGGTGGTGCTTCTGCAGTGTCTGCCTGAGGAGAAGAGCTTCCCCAAGGACATCTTCAGCCACTTCATACAGCTCTACAGGGACGCCCTCACAGGTGAGACTGGCGCTGACATGGTCTGGCAACTTAGCTACCGTTGACCAGCACTGGACAAAGCTCTGAAGCAGGTCTTGAAAAGACTTCCAAGTCTGTTTAATGGTGGGCTTGTCCCTCTCTCTATATCTCTCATTATCTCCCTCCCTCCCTCCATCTCCCCCCCCCCCCCCATCTCACTCTTTCTCCTTCCATCTCTTTCCCTCCATCCACCAGGCAAGGTGCTAAGCCACCTGGGTCTCTCCCAGTTCTCCAGTAGTTTCCTGAGCAGTGAGGAGCATGC
Source organism: Oncorhynchus kisutch (assembly GCF_002021735.2). Lineage (NCBI taxonomy): Eukaryota > Metazoa > Chordata > Actinopteri > Salmoniformes > Salmonidae > Oncorhynchus > Oncorhynchus kisutch. The sequence goes on along the minus strand of NC_034186.2, from coordinate 44,241,336 downwards.
AGGGTTCCTCTGGGTACGCTCCACTCTCCAGTCCCTGCAGGGCCTGCCTATGCCCAACCAGCCCTTCCTGTTTGGCCTACTCGTCCACCGGGCTGAAGTACCCTGGGCCAAGGCCTTCCCCCTGCGCCTCATGCTCAGACTGGGGGCTGAGTACAGATGTGAGTCAGGGCTCTAGAAGCGGGAGAGAGATGTAGCTGGGTAGAGAGAGAGAGAGTGTGTGTGTGCGCGTGCATGTGCATGCAAGCAATACCCACATGAAGGCAGGATAGCTGTCGGGTTGTGGTATCTGTTACATGTGTTGCTCTGGCGACGCGGCTTTTCTCTTCTTTGTATGCGTTTCACTGCCACATCCATCCAGTTTCATCCCCATTAAGGCATTCCTCTCCCTTCCTTTCCAGTTTACCCCTGTCCTCTGTACAGTGTGCGCTTCAGAAAGGCTCTTTTTGGGGAAACTGGCCACACCATCATGAGGCTGCTAGTAGTAAGTAGCTTGCCTCTCATGACAATAACAGCAATCAACACCAAGGTTGTATTCATTGGGGCACACCGTACCAAAACGATTCTTACTGGACAAATTCAGATAGTCCCTGCCTGTTTCAGTCAGTTGTTTCCATTTGGTGCCTAATGAATCACACATTTTTCCCTCATTGCTTCCCAGGACTTCAGGAATTACCGGTACACTCTGCCAGTGGTGCCTGGACTCACTGTAGATCTGGAGGCTCAGAGGACCTGCATTAAAATCCCCACCAATGGCTATGAGGAGGTACAGCTAAACCATGAAACAACACTTGGTTAACTGTGACCAAGAAGCTGCTATAAATGCTTATAAATACTTTGTAAATGATAAAAACACTCCTTTATAAACAACTCTTTCATTAATAGATCAAGGGTTGACATCAATACATTCTCCCTCTCTTTCTCCCTCTCTCTCTCTCTCAGCTGATGAGGGCTTTGAATAAGTCCAATGAGCATGTGCTGGCCATGGGGGCATGCTTCAACGTGGCGGCAGACTCCCACCTCATCTGTGTTCAGGGGGACGATGGCCAGTACCAGACTCAGGCCATCAGCATCCACAATCAGCCTCGCAAAGGTGAGAAGCCCCTGGAATCAACAGACGGTGATGGGGACTATGGGAGACTGCAGACTGCCTGTCCTGTAAACAAAGAGAAATACCAGTAGAGGGGGAATGCTACACAAAGGGCAAGCAGCACATCACCTACCATCAGGGAGAGGGAGGGAGAGAGATTACAGTACAGAGAGGTAATATTTACTGCCACGTAATCTGGCTTTTGGCAGCCTAGGGGAAAATCGTATGCGTGATTTGTCATGTTTTTATATGCTCACTTGCAAAAACCGTGCCTTTGCTGTCACTTCTTTTCACCACTGGAGGGCAGTGTCGTGTCACGTGAGAGGGTGAACCATCCTGAGAAAGTTACTTGCTGTAGAAAGCTTACCTCTGTCATTAGTTTTGGTTAGTCCAACTGTAATATTTAGATGTTTCTATCTACAAGTCAGGTGGTTATATATGGGTCTGTGTTTTGTTTCAGTCACCGGTTCCTGCTTTTTTGTGTTCAGTGGAGCTCTGAAAGCAGCATCGGGATATCTTGCCAAATCCAGCATCGTGGAAGGTAGGATCACACTTGTGTATCTTCGCTTAAAACTGGAAAGTTGCCTTACTAGTCGTATTTAACTAAAACACAGAAAGTCATATTATGATTGCTTTACTACTAACTTATCCTAAATAAGATTTCCTTATTTAGTCTGTCAATGTTTGTCTGTATGTGTGTGTCCATGTGCACTCAAAGTTGTGTGTGTGGCTGTATGTATGTGCATGTGAGTGTGTGTGTGTCCTTGTTGGTGTCTCTCTCTCTCTCTCTGTGTGTGTGTGTGCGTGTGCGTGTGTGTTTTTTTTTTGCTTTTGCTGTCCCCCTCTCCAGATGGGCTGATGGTGCAGATCACCGTGGAGACCATGGTGGAGCTTCGCCGGTCGCTACGGGAGATGAAAGACTACACCATCACCTGTGGGTCGATTGACCAGTCAGACAGCCAGGAGCATGTCCAGGTCCAATGGCTGGATAAGGAATGCACTTTGAATAAGGGGTGAGTGTTAGGTCATTAAACTTCTGATCAGTGTCCCATGATTTGTTTTTGTTTTTTGCCTATCGTTATCCTACATTTATTCTACAGCGTTGTTGGGTGCTTGTTTCTGATTGGCTAGAAGGGCATTCTAGAATAGACATTAGAACCAGATGACGGGCCAGTGGGAAAAGATATCGGGACGTTGGAATAGATATCAGAACTCTGTGCGATCATGACTCAATAAGCACCTACACATGCAGACAGTACTTGCTACAAAGTTACAGAACACTAAACCAGCCACCACACAAACTGAACATGGATACATTGTAAATGCAGGTCCAACGAGAACCCGATGGTCACTCTGACAGAGCTCCAGAGTTCCTCTGTGGAGATGGGAGAACCTTTCAGAAGGACAACCATCTCTGCAGCACCAATCATCCCTTTATGCTAGAGTGGCCAGACGGAAGCCACTCCTCAATAAAAATCACATGACAGCCCACTTGGAGTTTGCCAAAAGGCACCTGAAGGACTCTCAGACCATGAAAAATAAAATTCTCTGGTCTGATGGAACCAAGATTGAACTCCTTGATGAAAACCTGCTCCAGAGCGTTCAGGACCTCAGTCTGATGCGAAGGTTCACCTTCAAACAGGACAACGACCCTAAGCACATAGCTAAGACCACGCAGGAGTGGCTTCGGGACAAGTCTCTGAATGTCCTTGACTGGTCTAGCCAGAGCCCGGAATAGAACCCGATCGAACATCTCTGGAGAGACCTGAAAATAGCTGTGCAACGACACTCACCATCCAACTTGACAGAGCTTGAGAGGATCTGCAGAGAAGAATGGGAGAAACTCCCCAAATACAGGTGTGCCAAGCTTGCAGCGTCATACCCAAGAAGACTTGACGCTGTAATCTCTGCCAAAGGTGCTTTAACAAAGTATTAAGTAAAGAGTCTGAATACTTATATAAATGTAATATTTCAGTTTTTTATTTTTAATACATTTGCAAAAATGTAGAAAAACCTGTTTCATTATGAGGTATTATGTGTAGATTGAAAACTATTAAATCCATTATAGAATAAGGCTGTAATGTAACAAAATGTGGAAAAAGTCAAGGGGTCTGAATATTTTCCGAATGCACTGTATTGGCACGGTTTTCCCGCCCTCGACGTGCCAATATATCCTCCAGACACCGGCTTTCGGTGATCACATGATCACTTAAGTCTCAACGAGTGTCCCCAACGCTGCGTCGTCAATTATTTCCAAGGTAACGTAAAGAACGTTGGCGTTTTATATCTTGCTTAAACCTCTCTCACTAACCCCACCCCCTTGTCGCTTCATCCACCTTTCAAGTCTTCCCCAGACTATCGGACCCTCTTGTCCATCGCCGTAGAATACCCTTTATCGTCGCTTGCCTTCTTTGTATGGCTGTGTGCGTGCGTGCATGCATGTGTATCTTGCAGTGTTATCAGCCCCATTGATGGGAAGTCCATGGAGTCCGTCAATAGTGTGAAGATGTTCCAAAAGTCCGAATACAAGTCCAATGGAAAGGTCATCCGCTGGACAGAGGTACGCACGTCCCAACTTTTCACCGCTACTCTTGGCTCTTGCGGTACTCTTACTCAAAGCCATTTGTCTCTGTACTGTATTCCCCTAAGTGCAGGCCTATGTCTTTGTGAGTCTCTTGTGTGTCTCCCAGGTGTTCTTTGTACAGAGAGGGGATCGTCCTAAGAGCCAGGGTGACCACCATACAGAACACAGCCGGCTGACAGAGCGACTGGCCCGGGCATTCTGCCTGGCACTGTGCCCACACCTCAAGCTGCTGAAGGAAGATGGCATGGCCAAGCTGGGGCTGCGTGTCACACTGGACTCCCAACAGGTGAGGGTGCCCATTGAATGAACATACTGGACTTGGACCATTTAGATGTTAAGAAATACAACTTTCTGGGAGTGGAATCTTTCAAATTGCACGTCATCTTACTTTAGTAGTTGTAGTAACTCTTGAATGCCTAAGATGTGAGTTGGGGACCACCTTTTTTTAACAGGAAGTTATTAGTCATGTAAACAGTGATGGGATATAAGCCTTCGTGATGTTGCCAAAGCTGGCAGTGAAAGCTATCGAGGTGTGGCGGGTTAACATCGCTGTTTCATGTTCCAGGTGGGGTTTGTGGCAGGCAGCAATGGCCTGCCACTCCCAGCCCCGTACCTCAGCACCCTGGACACCGTGCTGACGCCCATCATCCACAGCAGGGGGCGCAAGAGGAGCGAGGGACCCGTAGTCATAGAGCTCATCTTCTACATCCTGGAAAACATCTCTTAGGGGAGGGGGTCAAAGTGCACACGCTCATCTCCACATCGCGCCGTCCACTCACCGTCCTCTCTCCTGGCTCTCCATTTGTGCTGCTGTGAGTTCGAACGAGCTTCAAAACAGCGTTGGTTGAAGGAGTACGCTCATTTAATGGACATAAAAGCTCACCTCCAGGCTCTATATGTCTCAGCCAGCCTGTGGCAAGAGGTGGCTGGGTGGTAAGTGGTCTGACTCACCAAAGCTGTTCCATAGGTCACCCTGCCTTGGCCTCTAACTCAGCAGCAGAAAGAAATGCCACCCTCATGTTGTTTTTCCCACTGTCAGGCTTTGTACCAGTGTCACCAGTGTTACTGTGGAATAACACCAAAACACACACATGAAACCCGAAAGTGGCCATGAGATCAGGGTATAGTAATCTGCTTCATTTCGTGGCTTTAGACCAGTACGTCTGTATATTTTCAATAGAAATGCCCATATTTTGAGAATGCCTTTAAACTGGGGACTGGATTCAGCCCCTGACCTTAAAAAGCAATGGGAAAAAGAGAATGACTACAAAAGAAATATATCAGTAGATCTGTAGCTAGCCGTTTGATGCATACTGAATGAATGAATGTTTAAGAATGTTTTCATATTTGAATGTATTTGAATTCCTCTTGATTGCCCCTGAAATGCATTACTGTCAACCTAGGATGAATTAAACATGATATTAACACAAGGAAATCATACAAGGTTTTGATTTTTTGAACCAAATCAGATCTTTATTGGTTGCGTACACCTATTCTTCCGATGTTGTCTCAGGTGCAGAGAAATGCTTATGTCTCTCTTATGCTTCGACAGTGCTGTAATCCCGAACAATACAAAACAATATCAGAACAGGCAATGTCAGTCCGGAATATAAATATATATGTATATGATGGTGTGTATAGACAGTATATGAATAGAATTAGTGTGTACAGCAGTAGTTAAATAAGATGAGCCTTGACTAGAATACAGTATAAATATGAAATTGGTTAAAACAGTATGTCAACATAATTAAAGTGACCAGTGTTCAATGACCATGTACATCGGGCATCAGTCTCTACGGTGCAGGGTAGAGCAACGGGTGGTAGCCGGCTAGTAACAGTGACTAAGTTCACTGCAGGGTACTGGGCAGAGGCCGGCTAGTGGGGACTATTTAACAGTCTGATGGTCTGGAGATAGAAGCTGTTTTTCAGTCTCTCGGTCCCAGCTTTGATGCACTTGTACTGCCCTCGCCTTCTAGATAGTAGCGGGAAGAACAGGCCTTGGCTCGGGTGGCGGAGGTCGTTGATGATCTTCTTGCCCTTCCTGTGACACCGGATGCTGTAGACGTCCTGGTGGGCACGCAGTGTGCTGGGCTGACCGCACCACCCTCCGGGAGCCCTGCGGTTGCGGATTGTGCAATTGCTGTACCAGGCGGTGATACAGCCCGACATGATCGTCTCAATGGTGCATCTGTAGAAGTTTGTGAGGAGCTTAGGGGCCAAGCCAAATTTCTTCATCTGCCAGAAGATGTCTTTGTGAATGGACCATTTCGCGTTGTCAGTGAGGTGCACGCCGAGGAACCCTCTCTACTGGTCCCTGTCGATTTGGATTGCGTTGTGCTCTCTCTGCTGACCCCTGAGTTCCACAATCAGCTCCTTAGTTTAGTTGAGGGAAAGGTTATTTTCCTAGCACCGCTCAGCCAGGGCCCTCACCTCCTGCCTGTAGACAGCATTCTCACAGTACATTCGAGAACTATTCAGACCCCTTGACTTTTTGTTACATTACAGCCTTATTCTAAAATTGATTAAAACTTTTATTTTCCTTCATCAATCTACACACAATACCCCATAATGACAAAGCAAAAACAGGTTTTCAGTTAAAAAAATAAAATAAAATAAAAACTGAAATATCACATTCAGACCCTTTACTCTGTAATTTGTTGAAGCACCTTTGGCAGCGATTACAGCATTGAGTCTTCTTGGGTATGATGCTATAAGCTTGGCACACCTGTATTTGGGGAGTTTCTTCCATTCCTCTCTGCAGATCCTCTGAACTCTGTCAGGTTGAATGGGGATGTTGCTGCACAGCCTTTTTCAGGTCTCTAGAGATGTTTGATCAGGTTCAAGTCCGGGTCCTAGCTGGGCCACTCATGGACATTCAGAGACTTGTCCCGAAGCCACTTCTGTGTTGTCTTAACTGTGTGCTTACGGTTGTTGACCTGTTGGAAGGTGAACCTTCGCCCTAGTCTGAGGTCCTGAGCGCTCTGGAGCAGGTTTTCATCAAGGATCTCTCTGTACTTTTCTCCGTTAATCTTTCCCTCGATCCTGACTAGTCTCTCAGTCCCTGTCTCTGAAAAACATCCCCACAGCCTGATGCTGCCACCACCATGCTTCACCATAGGGATGGTGCCAGGTTTCCTCCAGACTTGATGATTGGCATTCAGGCCAAAGAGTTCAGTCTTTGATTCACCATACCAGAGAATCTTGTTTCTCATGGTCTGAGAGTCCTTCAGGTGCCTTTTGACAAACTCCAAGAGGGCTGTCATGTGCCTTTAACTGAGAAGTGGCTTCCGTCAGCCAGCTCTAGGAAGAGTCTTGATGGTTCCAAACTTCTTCTATTTGAGAATGATGGAGGCAGAATTTCTTTGGTACCCTTCCTCAGCTCAGTGCCTCAACACAATCCTGTCTCTGAGCTCTACGGACAATTCCTTTGACATCATGGCCTGGTTTTTGCTCTGACAGGCACTGTCTACCTTATATAGAGAGATGAGAGAACCTCACCAAATACAGGTGTGCAAGTTTGTAGCGTCATACCCAAGAAGACTCGAGGCTGTAATTGCTGCAAAAGGTACTTCAACAAAGTACTGAGTAAAGAGCTTGAAAACTTATGTAAATGTGATATTTTCTATTTGCAATCGTTTCTAAAAAACTGTTTTTACTTTGTCGTTATGGGGTATTGTGTGTAGATTGGTGAGGAAACAATTTAATTCATTTTAGAATAAGGCTTTAACGTAAAAAATGTGGGAAAAACGAAGGGGTCTGAATACTTTCCGAATGCACTGTATATAAAAGTCTGCTTATCATGATATACCACAAACAAAAGTTTAAAAAAAATGCTTTTGACCAAGATGACCGGTTCAATGGCACGAAACGTCGCGGCTTTCTATCAGCACCATGGACAGCGCCCTACACACTAAAGCAAGATTCTGACAAAAAAACATACCAGCAACATTGTTTCAATCTTACCATTTCAAAAAGGTTGCAGCTTCCTTGGTGCTCTGTGGAACTTCCTGAATAACCGATCATTCCATTCTCCCCAAAATGTTCTTGTAAGATCCCCCTCAAATGGCAGTTGGATTAGATGAGCTTTCCTTAGGTGTAGCATGCTTCCTCTGTGCTGACTGAACATGTTTGTCAAAGTGGGAAATGAGTTCTCGCATGTAGCTGTGGCCGCCCCAAGAGTCAGTCCATGTTGCCTTGCAGTTAGCATGGTCAGCATAGCGGAGAGAGCCCTAGAGAATCGTTGCAAGATAGATATCAAGTGTGGTCAATTTGTCCTCATTGGAGCAAGAGCGACACTTAACTCAAATTCCACCAAATCTGTTTTTGCTTAGATCTAACAGAGGTTGCACCACTGCCCCCTGTCTCTTGACTCAATCGCATCCAATGTCCCCCTCAGTTATTACTGGTTTGAAATAAGGAACTCAATAAAATCCACAATCGCCAACAAACACATGCGATTTCTTGCCAGCTGTCCATCAATAAGAAGTGTTGACAGTGACACTGATGTTCCCCAATAACACATCGAACTAGTTTTTCTTTCCAGAGTGCAGTGCATTACAAATGCCCTTTGCTTGATTGTGTGCCTAGCAAATCCTTTGGTACGATCAATAGCATTCTTCCAGTTAGAATACCCAGCTTAGGTGGAGGCCTTGTCTGCGTTAGCATTGGATCCAACACAGATCTTTGGACATGGGAAACAAAATGCAGCAGCTGCAGTAGCCGTGTATTCCAGCCACTCTCTTCCTATGAAACAGTTGCCATTAAATTCATGTTGTTTTTACAGAAAACCTGTTGGCTAGGATATGATTTCTAGGCTAACCTAGGCTGGCTCCTCTGTTCCAAGATCATCAGGAACAGTCAGAGGTGGAGGCGGCTGTGGAGCCTTTATGGCGGCGCTTGTGGAAGGGGTGGGTAGGTGGGTAGGCTCTGTACACGGCGCTAGCTGGAGCTCAGGAACATCATTGCTGCTGGTCTTGGCAGCGGCCTCGGTGGTTTGATGCTGCTTCCATTGGTCTCAGAGCATTTCGTATTATTGTGTACGTAAATCTGAGATACTCCATTTAGTATGATATATTCATTTGAGTATGTCCATCATCCATTTTCGTATGATATGTTACAAATTTGCTAAACGTACATTATGTTACAAATTTGCAAAGCATATGATATGTTTTTGCCTTAATACTGCAATATATAACATTTTGGGAGACCCAACCAAATTAAATAGGAAAGTTGAGTTGTAGATTTGTCATCCTCATTGAAAGCAAGTCTAAGAAGCAGTAGATATGTTCTATGTGGACAATTTCTATGTTCCCTTCCTAAGTTTGGTTTTTGTACACCAGTTGAAAATACAATATTTTTGGTTATGAAAAATATATTTCACAGTGGTTTAGATGGTACAATGATTTTCTACACAATGACTGTTGTTTTGTCACATAAACTGAAATTATGCAAACTATAAACATTTTAGCAACCAGGAAATGGCGGCACGATTTCTGCATTTGTGACGACCGCCTCGATTTGGTCTTATGTAGTGAAATTTGAAATTGGGTAAAAGTTGAGACTCAGAGCTAGATAATGGTATATCATACACTGTAGTTGAGGAACAAATGGGGAAAGTAATTATGCTTTGAAAGTTGATAAACTTTATAACCCCACTTTTGAGAAAATGGCCCCTGAATATTTTGGGACACCTGCTCGAGAGCTCTTCTTTGTCTACAGATATTCAGCATCGTTCACACCCTCTTAATCCTTAGTCCCACCCATCTCTTTACGGATTCATGTGAGGCCATGTGCTAAACAGTGAGTACGGTAGTGTACAACCAAATATTTCAAGACTAAAGGCTGGTTTAAACTATTTCTATTGACATGTCTATATACTGTTGTTGTCCCAGTGACATGAACATTCTATTGTAGTCCGACATCAAACTTGTCATTGTCGTTATGAAAACATATAAACACAAAACGACAGCATGCATGACATCAGCAGCCTGGGTTTCCAAAATGGCTTAACATCTTGTCGCACCGATCCCTTTAGCGGGATCATTTTCGTCAACATCCGGTGAATTGTAGAGCGCCAAATTCAAATTAAATTACTAAAAATATTTTATTTTCATGAAATCACAAGTGCATTATACCAAAACACAGGATAGCTTGTTGTTAATTCACCTGGCATGTCAGATTTCAAAAAAGCTTTACGGTGAAAGCAAACCATGCGATTATGTGAGGACAACTTTCAGCAGACAAAACATTACAAACAGCTAGCAGCAAAGTAGATTGGTCACGAAAGTCAGAAAAACATCAGAAAATCACTTACCTTTGATGATCTTCGTATGTTTGCACTCACGAGACTCCCAGTTACACAATACTTGTTTGTTTTGTTCCATAAAGATTCTCTTTATATCCAAAAACCTCCATTGGGTTGGTGCGTTTTGTTTAGTAATCCAGGTCACGACGGGCAGACAAATTCCAAATAATATCCATAAAAGTTCATAGAAACATGTCAAATGTTTTTGTATTCAATCCTCAGGTTGTTTTTACAATAAATAATCGATAATATTTCAACCGGACGGTAGCCTTTTCAATAGGAGAGAGAGAGAAAAGGTCTCGCTCCAGGCGCTTGCGCATGCACAAATCTGGGGACACCTAGCTATCCACTGACACGATGTGATCATTCTCGCTCATTTTTCAGAATAAAAGCCTGAAACTATGTCTAAAGACTGTTCACACCCTGTGGAAGCCATAGGGAAATGAATCTGGTTGATATCCCTTTAAATGGAGGATAGGCTTGCAATGGAACAGAGTAGTTTCAGAAAAACAGCACTTCCTGGTTGGATTTCCTCAGGCATTCGCCTGCAATATCAGTTCTATTATACTCACAGACAATATTTTGACAGTTTTGGAAACTTTAGAGTGTTTTTTATGCTAATCTGCAAATTATATGCATATTCTAGCTTCTGGGCCTGAGAAATAGGCAGTTTACTTTGGGAACGATTTTATCCAAGCATCAAAATACTGCCCCCTTGCTTCAAGAGGATAACTGTTACATTTTAACACCAATAAACCTAACTGTTTAAAAATGTATTTAGTATATGTCAATCTAGCAAACCAGGCAACTAAAAGCAACTTTCTAAACAATGTTTTAGGTTAGTTTCTAGCTTGTTAGAAGGTGTAAATGGTACAATAAAATGGTTACTTGCATATTGGACTCTTTTGTTTAGACATGTAGCTAACCATAATCCCAACTCATAACATTACTACCCGTCATGAATCTACAGGTAGCTAAAGCTAAACAACAAGCTAGGTTCAATGTTAGCTAGCTAGCTAGATTAGAAATGAATAATATCTGAAAATGTAGCTAGCTAGATTCTCTTACCCATATACATGGATGAACACTTCTCCCTCTCTTTCACTGATGCCATGGTTGCCCTTAGTTTGATGATGTAATCCAGACAGGTGTTTTATACAACAGCCTATACAACAGCCTTCTTCAGTGTTCTCTTTTTGGCTCCCTCAGCATTTGCAATCAAACATCTGAATTTTCACCTTCTCCTTCGCTATCATACTCTGCTTCCACCGGGCATTACACTGATTTCAAAACTCAGTCCTCAAGAAAGTGGAGAGCCTTAGCAACACTTGTGCAGTTCTTTTTTGACATATTTTTAAAAAGCCACATTAGAAAGCATACTAAGCAGCTCATGTTATAACCAGAAGCCTGCTACATGGCAGATCTGAACTCGGATCAATCTGAACTCATCTTTCAGCATTTCCAGCCCATCCATTATAAGCCAATCATGGCTAGGGGAAGGTTCCTTACTTCTTCCATGGCTAAACCAACTGGGTTCATAATTTAAAAATTGTATTCGTATTTACAGATGGCATACAAGTTTGTTTTTAAGGCACATTAAAGTTAATATGTTCCAGAAAGCATTTTTATCAAATAGAAAATGCACATTCAAATGGCTGTCCTGTAAAGTAGTGACGCATATATGCCTAGTTTCCTGACAAGAGTTACATATTGCACCTTTAACTAACCTTATGTCTTATGAAACCATACCAAATGTAACATAGCATACTAATTTGAGTATCCCGGATTTATATTTACTATGTTACGTCTAGTCAATCGGACCAGGCTGCCTACACACACTGCAGCAGTATGCCCTGTCCATTGTGCTGACACTGCAGCAGAGATTTTGGGTGCCAACAGATTTTTTGGGTGCCAACCTGTCATTCAATCTTTTAACTTTTTGGCTATTTTTATATAGGGACATAAAACTAAAACTAAAACTGAGGTGGCTAAGGTTTGAACTGAGGGGGCTAAGCCTTCTTTAGCCCCCTCGTGGTTACTGGCTCGCGCCGAATGCAATTGGTTTAGACTTTACTGTGAAATGCTTGCTTATGAGCCCTTCCTAACAATGCAGAGATTAAAAAGAATAATACAAATAAAAAATAGTAACACAAGAGGAATAAAATAAAATACACAAGAATGGAGCTATATACAGGAAGTACCAGTACCAGATCAATGTGCAGAGGTACGAGGTATTTCAGGTAAATACTCTATGTACATGAAGGCAGGGTAAAGTGACTAGGCATCAGGATAGATAATAATAAGAGTAAAATAAAGAACAGAGTAGCAGCAGCAAAGTGTATGTAGTTTATGTTAATGTGTGTAGGTGTGTCAATGTAGTGAGTTTGTATACAGTGTGTATACTGTATATAGTCTAGTGAGTGTGCATAGGGTCAGTGTAAGATAGAGTTAGTGCAGATTGTTCAGTACCAATAATTTACTATTTAGCAGTCTGCCTATGTAGCAGTCTTGTGGCTTGGGAGTAGAAGCTGACCCGGAGCCTGTTGGTCTGAGAGCCGATGCTCCGGTACCGTTTGCCAGACTATAGCAGATTGAACAGTCCATGGCTTGGGTGGCTGGAGTCTTTGGCAATTTTTTGGGGCTTCCTCTGACACCGCCTGATATAGAGGTCCTGGATGGCAGAGAACTCGGCTCCAGTGATGTACTGGGCTGTCCGCACTACCCTCTGAAGTGAGGTCAAAGGTGGTGCATTTGCCATACCAAGCGGTGAGGCAGCCAGTCAAGATGCTCTTGATGGTGCAGCTGTATAACTTTTTGAGGATCCCATGCCAAATCTTGTCAGCCTCCCGAGGGGGACTGTGCAGGTGTGTGTGAACCATGTTAAGTCCTTTGTGAGGTGGATGCCAAGGAACTTAAAGCTCTCGACACACTCCACAACAGCCCCGTTGATGTGGATGGGGGCGTTTTCTCCCCTCTTTCTCCTATAGTTTCAAGATCAGCTCCTCGTCTCACTGACGTTGAGATAAAGGTTGTTGTCTTAGCACCAGATTACAGATACTTTTCAAAAACTAGATGAATACTTTTTGGATTACTTTAAATCCCCCCTAAGATTGATGTCCGCATCCCTGTGTAAATCTAGTTAGCATATTAAAAAATCCCCATAACAAACAGTTTAAACTAGAGCAATTTTTTTGCGTTGGCGGTAGCTTCCGAGCAGTTTGGCCTACAAACTATTATGACCCCTCTATGGAAAGATGAGACTCTCACGAACACAAAGGTGTTCAATCTCTACGACCCTCACAAGCATCTTGGGACTTGTTTGGGACTTGTCTGAAGTCGGTACAGACAATCTGCCAACTTCTGTCAGTAGCATCCGGACAGTTTGGGCTACACACTAATGTGACCACTATGTGGAAAGGTGAGACTCCCACAAATACGTACATGTCGGTTGTTTTGCTCTAGGATGCCCACAGACCTCACAAGACTCGTATGAAGGTCCCCTGTTACCAGTTGAAAAAATAAATGTAAGTATACTTTATGTATGTAGAGACAGTTCAGTTCCAAAAATAATGGGTTAAATACATGCAAACAAACTGTTTCCTGATATTTCTTATATATCTCAGACATAGGCCAGGTACTTCAGAACAAACTTCTTTTTTTTGGGGGGGGGGGGATATCTGTTGTTTGTATGGGCTAATAGTAATAAGGCCAAAAATATTGTAATATTTTTGTTGATACTACAAAGGGTCTTAATATTCTAAATCAAATAGAAAAGGAGCATTGGTATGACATTCTTAAAACAATCCCATATAGATTAGCATAACCCCCCCTTCCCTTTTTAGACTCTTTGCGGAAAAATACATTATGACACCCTTCTGTTTTCTCAATGACATTAAATTCAGATTGGAAAAAACGTGCAAGTTTAAGTTTGTTCCACCTGGAGCGAGTCTGACCAGAATGTCGTATACCACTATTATGAAACAACAAATGCACATTTCTGTTTTCTCAACGACATTAAATTCAGATTGGAAAAAACTGGCAAGTTTAAGTTTCACCTGAGCGGGTCAGAGACCACTATTATGACACACCAAATGCATTCAATGGATTATTTTTATCTTCTTCTAACGCCTGTTAAGGGGAAAGTAATCCAAAAGAAAAGGAAAGTAATTCGATTAAGTTACCGAGTTTAGGTAATCCAAAAGTTATGTTACTGATTAACATTTCGGACAGGTAACTAGCAACTGTAACGGATTACATATAGAAAGTAATCTACCAAACCCTGTGTACAGTGCACTTGTCACCAGCTCCAAGTCAAACTCATACATATTGTGTTTGACCTAACCCAACCCTGAACCAGGCCCCCTCCCCCACACGGAGAAAGCTGTGGGCTGGGTGCTGACACTGAGCGGTCGGCAAGGCGCTCTGCTCCCCGGGTCTTCCGATGCATCTCATCAAACAAAGCAGAATGGGCCTCTTGTTTACATCCTACATGCTTGACGTAGTTTAGATGACTGAGATAACACTACAAGGCAGGCATGCTACTGGAAATGCATTCATACCCATTTGAAACAAAACACTGTTCTATTCACTTTGAGCCTAGGCACAAAGAAATTCAGCTAACCGTTTAGACAATAAGCGTTATGTAAAACCATGTGTGCCTACAGGACCAGAACATTAGCTAGTTTCATGAGAAAGTATGTCAAGGTTCAATCTCATAAGTATGGGACTATAATGCAAAGATGTCAATTAGCGTTTCTCAAACAGTTTAACTTATGAATTGAATCACTTAGCAGCCTCCAGCTACCAAGTAATTAACAGGACACCTTTATAAGACCTTCCACTGTACAGGTGAAATTATGTGTGAAATGCTTGATAATGTATGCGATATCAACATAGAAGTATATTTTCTGGGTGATTTAAATAATGGGGGTGGCAGGGTAGCCTAGTGGTTAGAGTGGTGGACTAGTAACCGAAAGGTTACTAGTACAAATCCCTGAGCTGACAAGGTACAAATCTGTTGTTCTGTCCCTGAACTGTTCCTAGGCCGTCATTGAAAATAAGAATTTGTTCTTAAACCTTTTGTAACTAGGGGGCAGTATTTTCATTTTTGGATAAAAAACGTTCCCGTTTTAAACGGGATATTTTGTCACGACACGATGCTCGACTATGCATATAATTAACAGCTTTGGATAGAAAACACTCTGACGTTTCCAAACCTGCAAAGATATTGTCTGTGAGTGCAACAGAACTGATGTTACAGGCGAAACCCAGATAAAAATCCAACCAGGAAGTGCCATATATTTTGAAAGCCCTGCATGCCAATGACTCCTTATATGGCTGTGAATGGGCTACAAATGAGCTTACGCTTTCTACGTATTCCCAAAGGTGTCTACAGCATTGTGATGTATTTTTACGCATTTATGTTGAAGAATAGCCGTAAGGGACCACATTGAGCAAGTGGTCACATGATGGCTCCCGCAGAAAATCTTGCGTAAAGTACACAAGTAGCCATTTTTCCAATCGCTTCTTATGAGAAACCAATTGTCTCGGTGGATATGTGAAAAACACCTTGAGGATTGATTCTAAACAACGTTTGCCATGTTTCTGTCGATATTATGGAGCTAATTTGGAAAAAAGTTTGCCGTTGTAGTGACTGCATTTTCCGTGAAGAACAAATGGAGCTATTTCACCTACAAAAATTATATTTTGGGAAAAAAGGAACATTTGCTATCTAACTGGGAGTCTCCTGAGTGAAAACATCCGAAGTTCTTCAAAGGTAAATGATTTAATTTGATTGCTTTTCTTATTTTCGTGAAAATGTTGCCAGCTGGTAGCAGAGCCTAGCATAGCATCATGCCATGATAAACTTACACAAATGCTTGTCTAGCGTTGGCTGTAAAGCATATTTTGAAAATCTGAGATGACAGTGTGATTAACAAAAGGCTAAGCTGTGTCTCAATATATTTCATTTGTGATTTTCATGAATAGGAACATTTTCTAGGGATATTTATGGCCGCTGTGTTATGCTAATTAGTTTGAGGCTATGATTACGCTCCCGCATGCGGGGTGGGTAGTATCAAGAAGTTGTTCTTAACTGACTTGCCTAGTTAAATAAAGGTAAAATAAAAATATTGACAGTCTGTCATCAAGCTGCCCATTCAAGAAAAGACGTCAAACTGTAACCAGTGTCTGCAACCTGGTTCAGGTTGTCAACCTACCAGGGTATTTACAAACAGCACAGGAATGAAATCATCATCATGTATTGATCACATCTTTACTAATGCTGCAGAAATTTGCTCAAACTAAAATTGTATAACTGCCTTAATTTTGCCGGGTCCCAGGAAGAATGGGGATCCATGATATAAATAGAAAATACTTAAGAAAACAAATGAGTTGTACAAATATATTCCTGGGCAAAGGTTGCACTACTAAACTTCTTCTGAGGATAGAAGGGAAGAGAGACCCACTACAGAGACGAGGCCATTGGTTAACTCCTTATTCGAAGTATACTTGGTCATTGTCGGTCACCGATCGTCAGGGAAGGCTTTTACAGCTTTCATAGCCATAATGCGTTTTTAATGCAGACTGAAATGTGTCAACTAAACTTGTGTGTAAAAAATAGGTTTTTGGAACGCTGTCAACCTTTGGGTCTTTTTTAAAAAGCTACAGTATTCAACAAAGGTTCAAATTGTCATGAACATTTCCACAGGTAATACCAGTTACTTAAAATGTAATTTATTGGTATTTCATTTAACATAGATAAAGTAACAAAATTCTAAAGCATACCATCATTAGTTGTTTTTGACAGTAAAACTATTTACAAAGGTGTGTTCAAGTTTGATGATAGAAACTGTACAGTGTAATCTGTCCACAGGGGGTCAGAGGGACATGATCGTATGGCGACAGGTGAGTGGGTGTAGGAGTGTTTGTGCGCACATATACATACAGTGTGTAACCTTTCATGGGAGCTGTCTTCATTGGCAACATCAGTGAAGATAACATTAGGCCATAATAACATGTCTTCTCTTCATACATTGTGTTCCATAGTTAGTTTCCCAGTTTAAATTTAAAAACTGTTAATGTGGGACCCCAACTGAGGAAATCATTGACCACGTCATTTCCCCAGGTTGTTGTGCGGAATAAAACATAACGATCAGAAAATAAACATAACCAAAACATTCTTTGGAATCCATGGTAGTTTGTGCGGGGGATCTCATATTCATGCGTCTTGGGTGTTCTTTTCCGAAGATCCTAGGACTTCTTCATCTTGTCCGCATGGGCACTGCCATTTTTGTGGTGACTGGAACTGTTGCTGGTGCCATTGCTGGTACTGTTCTCATGGTATTTGCCATTGGCGACCAAGGTGGTCCCGTTGGCCTTGCCATTGAGGCTGGGCTTGGTATCCTGCTTGGGCAACCTCTTGCCCTTTACGTAAGCCTGGTACCAGAAGTTGGAGAAGAGCACAAAGAAGAAGGTGCCATACATCCAGATGAGGTGGATGAACAGGGGGACCTGGTAGTCACAGCTATTCATGAAGTAATACTGGGTGGCGTGAAGGGACACCATCACAAACTGAACCTGTTGGGTAGAGTTGGTGGCATGATGAGGAACAATGCATATATGGGGATGGATGTTCTGAAGTGGCACAGTGCTTGCACTGATGAACAATGGTATTTACTACTTTAGTATTCTGCATCTACAACAGTCCCCCCCCCCAAAAGAAACTAGTAAATACAACCTTTTGGAGAAACAACTAAAAACTAAACGGCAATAGCAAACTACTCATAGTACAAATCCACACGGGAAATGACAAAGCCATATACATCCGTTTAAACTAACAAAAACATACCAGCTGGATGGCGGTCATGTACTTCTTCCACCAGAGGAACTTTTGGAATTGTGGTCCAGCCGCAGACAGGCCGTAGTAAGAATACATGATGATGTGGACGATGGAATTCACCATGGCATGGAAAGAGCCCATTCCCCCTGGGGTAAAACACACAGAACACTTCAAAGCAACCCTGCCCACATTACACGGGGTCCACCAACAAAATACCTGTCTACCAAGAGTTTCTTTAAAGTCCTGAATGAATGGGTGATGAGCAGTTTGTGGTCTGTATTAACAGCTAATACATGACAGTCATTTATGTTGTTTCGGGAACCCTTCTCGGGTAAGCATGTAATCACGGGTAACACAAACACATTTTTTCGAAGGCATGAACTTTTGGACTACTACACTTGAATTGAAAAGGCTCAATTTCCTCCAATCGTTTGTCTACTTAAAATGGAATTGTCTTCCCACCCTTTCACACATCCGGTATTACAATACCAGGGGGCAACATGACGATAAATGTTTTCCTTTTTTTTTTTTATGTCAAAAGTTGAACTAGTAGTCCAGTTGACTGGTAGAAGGCCAGGCGGCAGTATGGACTGACCGGGAGCGAAGCTGACGCCCCACCACCAGGTCCAGGGCATGAAGGAGTGGTGGAAGACATGCAGGAAGGTGATCTGGCCATGTTTCTTCCTCAGAACGAAGAACACCTGACGAGAGGAATGTCAAACACGGCGATGATTACCTCAATGTGAACAGAGGGAGAGAGACTCCAAATTGAAGGGAAATCATCTGAAGTCTTACCGTGTCCAAGAGCTCAATGAATTTGGAGAACAAGAACAACCAGGCCACTCGAACCATCTAGTGAGGGGAACAAAACATGAAAAGGGTGAGAATTTGGACAAAACAGCCTCGTCTAAAGATAGTATTGATGCAATGGATCGCTAGGAATATTGTAAGAATGTTGACCTTGTCATGCATACTTTCTTTCAAAGAAGATGCATCTCATGACCATCACGGGGAACCCATGAAGCGCGAAGATTCAACACTTACTCTAAGGCCTTGGGGGCTGTCTGAGTAATCAATTGCGTCACATCTCCATGTGTATGTTGTGGCCCAGCCAGACATCAAGAACTAAGAACACAAGAGGACAAAATCAGTTTAGACATACTGTAGCTACCGGTAGTCAAACTGGATTGGTAGATTGGAAAGAACCCATACTGTTATTGACATAAGCAAGTGTATTTAATTTAATTTACCTTTATTTAACCAGGCAAGTCAGTTAAGAACAAATTCTTATTTTCAATGACGGCCTAGGAACAGTGGGTTAACTACCTGTTCAGGGGCAGAACGACAGATTTGTACCTTGTCGGCTCGGGGGTTTGAACTTGCAACCTTCCGGTTACTAGTCTAGCGCTCTAACCACTAGGCTACCCTGCCGCCCTGTATATTGACTATATGGAAGTATATCGGTTGTCTTTATGTACATCTTAACTCTTATTTGCCTCCTGCCTATCTAGGCAATAGTAATTTAGCTAGTGTAATTATCCAACACAATCTGGCCAAGGAGGCGAATGACCCATTTAGATAGAGCAGCCACATACCAAACACCCAATATACTGCCAGGGAAAAGACTAGCTCCAAGTGCTGTTGAGATGCCTCTCAAAAGAACCAATCAAGAACCTGATCTTGGAGAGACTTCACAGTGTCTCACCTCATAGACAATGAAGGTTGACATCGCCACCATGGTAAAGTTGTAGGCGATCATGGCCTCCTTGAGCTGGAAGGGCTTGCGGTTGGCCATGAAGCGTGGCCCAGCGACCAGCACAAAGAAGATGTAGGTCAGCAAGATGGCCGTCATGTTCACCGGACTCTGCATGAGTGGGTAGCCCCACAATCGCGGGTCTGAGAAAAAAGAACATTCTCAGAGTTGTAAAAACACACTACAAAACAGGTCTATGAGCAATATGTCAGTTAGCGCTTTCAAAGTACACAAAGCAGAGGTATAGTCAGGTAATTAACTATGTCGAAAAAATACCTCACCTGTTCCCTTCAAGAGGAACTCGTAGACCTCCATGGCTCTAGCACCAATGTCCTGAAGCATTTTGACTAGCTTCCCCCTGTGGTATCACCCAATCACCTGTGGAAAAGCAAATGGATGAGTCATTATGTCATTTTAATAATAGCTACTACACTCAGCAAATACATTATACTGTATATAGAGGTAAGTGTAATATGCTACTGCAATACCCTTACATATTGGCTTACAGTGCATTCCAGAGGTATTCAGACTCCTTGACCTTTTCCACATTTTGTTATGTTACAGCCTTATTCTGAAATGTATTAAATAAATAAAAATGTCCTCATCAATCTACACACAATACCTCATAATGACAAAGCAAAAACAGGTTTTTAGACATTTCTGCAAATCTATAAAAAAAAGAAAAAAATGCAGAAATAACCTATTTACATAAGTATTCAGTCCCTTTGCTATGAGACTCAAAATTGAGCTCAGGTGCACCCTGTTGATCATCCTTGAGATGTGTTTACAACTTGATTGGAGACCACCTGTGGTCAATTCTATTGATTGGGCATGATTTAGAAAGGCACACACCTGTCTATATAATGTCCCACAGTTGAGAGTGCATGTACGAGCAAAAACTAAGCCATGAGGTCGAAGGAATTGTCTGTAGAACTCCGAGATAGAATTGAGGCACAGATCTGGGGAAGGGTACCAACACATTTCTACAGCATTGAAGGTCCCCAAGAACACAGTGGCCTCTATCATTCTTAAATGGAAGAAGTTTGGAACCACCAAGACTCTTCCTAGAGCTGACCAAACTGAGCAATCAGGGGAGAAGGGCCTTGGTCAAGGAGGTGACCAAGAACCCAATGGTCAATCTGATAGAGCTCCAGAGTTCCTCTGTGGAGATGGGAGAACGTTCTAGAAGCACAATCATCTCTGCAGCACTCCACCAATCAGGCCTAAAGTACTCTCAGACCATGAGAAACAAGATTCTCTGGTCTGATGAAACCAAGATTGAACTCTTTGGCCTAATGCCAAGCATCACGTCTGGAGGAATCCTGGCACCATCCCTACGGTGAAGCATGGTGGTGGCAGCATCATGCTGTGGGGATGTCTTTCAGCATCAGGAACTGGGAGACCAGTCAGGATCGAGGGAAAGATGAATGGAGCAAAGTACAGAGAAATCCTTGATGAAACCTGCTCCAGACTGCTCAGGACCTCAGACTGGGGCAAAGGTTCACCTTCCAACAGGACAATGGCCCTAAGCACACAGCCAAGACAACACAGGAGTGGCTTCGGGACAAGTCTCTGAATGTCCTTGAGTAGCCCAGCCAGAGCCCAGACTTAAACCCAATCGAACATCTCTGGAGAGAACTGAAAATAGCTGTGCAGCAACATTCTCCATCTAACCTGACAGAGCTTGAGATCTGCAGAGAAGAATGGGAGAAACTCCCCTAATAAGGTACAGGTGTGCCAAGCTTGTAGCGTCACACCTAAGAAGATTCAAGGCTGTAATTGCTGCCAAAGGTGCTACAACAAAGTAGTGAGTAACGGGTCTGAATACTTTTGTAAATGTGATATTTCTGTTTTTTATTTGAAATACATTTGCAAAACTTTCAAAAATCCTGCTTTTGCTTTGTCATTATGGCTTATTGTTGAGACGGGGAAAAAACAATTTCATCCATTTCAGAATAAGGCTGTAAAAAGTCAAGGGGTCTGAATACTTTCCAAATGCACTGTACATGCTATGCTATTGCAATACCTTAATTTACTGAATTTACAATGTCATTACAGTGTCATTACCCAAACATCATTTATGGTATTAAACATATCAGTGCTGCCTGCGTCAAATTAATCATTTTGTATTTCCCCAAAACCATCAATCCTTGTTACTCCCCAAAACATAAAATACAATAGTACGTCATAGCATAGCATTACTATGGCATCACTTTATAGCTGGTATTTTAGTTGGTTTCATGACATGAGAGAATGAGAAAGGAAATGTGTGCGCGGCAGTCGATAGTCCTTGTTCAGTGGCAGAGTGCTCTGCTTCTGAACGAGTATCACTGACCCAAACGGGTTGTCGTCAATGACCCAGCATTCCACACTCTGCCCCTCACATCCCAGCATGCCTTGCCCCTGTCCCTACCCCTCGGCAGACATGGCCTGACAGTAGAGGGGAGGGGCTACAGGAGACAGGCGAGCATCTCGATCCCACAGCACAGAGGCAGCCCTCGCCTCAGTTTGGGACTGCCAAGTACAGGAACCAGGCCAAAACACAGAACAACGGCAAACCACAAACTCTCCCTCTGTGCTCTCTGCTCTCCCCAAATGACCCCGGCCGTGAGAGAGAGAAGGCAAAGGCAACAGTCTTTGATGTTTAAATTTGTTCTAGACCGGTCTCAAGCGATCAAGGTGCAGACATAACCACACTGACTGAAGAAGGGAGATCATACAGGCTTATTTGAAGACATGTTATCTCTGGAAACGAACAGGGTGTGATGGTTTTATCTCAGGTTTATGAGGACAATTCAATTGAACTAATTGACCTGCAACTTTTATCCTCTACCAAACTACAAGTATTTTAATCAAACTAAACAGTAACCATCTGATATTTGGATGACAATGAAATATGTGGATAAAGGGAAAAAAGTACAACTGTAAACATTTGTGTTCATTTATTTTGTTGAAAACAAGGAATGTTTTTTCAAATGTGAAGAGGTTTGTGCGTGCGTGTGTGTGTGTGTGTATGTGAATGTTGCTGACTTTGTCAAACAGATTTTGACAAACAGGTCTGAACCAATCTTAGACATCAATGTTTCACAAGTTTGGACAGCACAGTATAGAGTGAGTACAGTACAGTACAGAACAGTAAAGAAAAGTAGAGTGTATTCAGTACAGTAGAGTAGACTTTAGTTCAGTACTGTAGAGTATGGTTCAGTGCAGTATAGAGTAGAGCACAATAGAGTAGAGCAGGGTTTCCAAACTGTCTCACTTGGGGCCCCCCTTCCAGCATTGGGGAAGATCCCGTGTTCACATTCTGTCATGTGGTGCAAAGAAATTTGAGCAGTTTTTACGCTAATCTTCTTGCAATTCTTTACATTTTGTCATGTCAGAGACCTGGCCAGGTGGTGCCAGAATAAAAACCTATCCTTCAACGTGACCAAGACTAAGGAGATGATTGTGGACTACGGGAAAAGGTGGACCGAGAACGCCCCCATTCTCATCGACGGGGATGTAGTGGCATCAACAACAAACTAGAATGGTCCAAACATACCAAGACAGTCGTGAAGAGGGCACGACAAAGCCTATTCCACCTCAGGAAACTAAAAAGATTTGGCATGGGTCCTGAGATCCTTAAAAGGTTCTACAGCTGCAACATCTGCAACATCATGGTTGCATCACTGCCTGGTACGGCAATTACTCGGCCTCTGACCGCAAGGCACTACAGAGAGTAGTGCGTACGGCCCAGTACATCACCGGGGCTAAGCTGCCTGCCATCCAGGACCTCTACACCAGGCGGTGTCAGAGGAAGGCCCTAAAAATGTTCAAAGACCCCAGCCACCCCAGTCATAGACTGTTCTCTCTACTACCGCATGGCAAGCGGGACAAAAAGGCTTCTCAGCAGTTTTTACCCCCAAGCCATAAGACTCCTGAACAGGTAATCAAATGGCTACCAAGACTATTTGCATTGTGTGCCCCCCCAAACCCCTCTTTTTTACGCTGATGCTACTCTCTGTTTATCATATATGCATAGTCACTTTAACTATACATTCATGTACATACTACCTCAATTGGGCCGACCAACCAGTGCTCCCAAACATTGGTTAACCGGGCTGTCTGCATTGTGTCCTACCACCCACCACCCGCCAACCCCCCTTTTACGCTACTGCTACTCTCTGTTCATCATATATGCATAGTCACTTTAACCATATCTACAATGTACTTCCTCAATCAGCCTGACTAACCGGTGTCTGTATGTAGCCTCGCTACTTTTATAGCCTTGCTACTGTATATAGCCTCTCTACTGTATGTAGCCTCGCTACTTTTATAGCCTTGCTGCTGTATATAGCCTCTCTACTGTATGTAGCCTCGCTACTTTTATAGCCTTGCTACTGTATATAGCCTCTCTACTGTATGTAGCCTCACTAATTTTATATCCTCACTACTGTATATAGCCTGTCTTTTTACTGTTGTTTTATTTCTTTACCTACCTATTGGTAATTACTTAATTAAAACTCTACTGTACAGTACTCTAATGTACTGTACTCTACTATACTGAATTAAACTGCACTTTACTCTAATATACTGTACTCTACTTTGCTCTACTGTACTGTACTCTACTGAATTAAACTGTGCTGTACTGTGCTGTCCAAACTTGTGAAACATAGACGACTTTTCATTGTCATTTAGCTTACTGGGTACATTGTTACAATGGGGATGATTGTGACAAGCAACCCTGACATCAATGCTAATTAAGATGCTAGTTACCACATGGCTTGACCTAGAAACTCACAAATAAGCTTGAAATAAAGCTCTCCCTTTCCACCTTTCAATAAAATGGATTGTTTATGGATACTCCCATCATACAACTATTTATGAAAGAAGGTTTCCACCCCCCCCCCCCCCCCCCACAGGATAGACCAAACCTAGTTGACCCTATTTCTGTTCTTGACAAGAGCTCTCTAGGCCTATTCCATATAGGGTGAGCAGTCAATGTTATTGGTCATCAGCTGGGATGTGTGTGTGCGGTCCCATCCCACTACACTACGGAGCAATAGGGATCCATTGTTCAGAGCAGCCTACACTGCGCTCTCCCTGCACTTGGAGTACAGTCTCGTCCACCCTAAAACAACACCATTAAAGGTAATGATACAGTAGAATGTGCAGCGGGAGAGTTTGAGGCCAAATGAGAGGGATATCAGGGCCAACAAAAGACAACATTGCGGAGAGTATAGAAAAGTGTCTTACCATGCAGCAAAAATACACAGTACAGAATCGTCATGGAATGAATCAAACAGTGATGTCTGAGCATACAGAGTATAGACTATAGCAGTATAGAAAACATTGTCAAAGTGCACAAGGTGTGAATTAGAGGAACCCTGCACCAATACAACAATAGTCCAAGTGGAAGCTCCCATCCGCTGGTATGCTCACGAAAAGCCCTTTCAATAAACCAAACACTAGGCTGGAGGTCTTTAATACAGCAAGAATGTCAAACAACAATGCTTTTCAAGGGGGAAAACTGAAGGCAAGTGCTTTGTTGAGGGTGGCAAACACAAACGTCTTTTTTTTTTTGTGTGTACATGTCAATGGTTACCAGTTCATGCACTTCCACACCGTTTGAAACTGTGACCGAGGTGATTCAGATTTATTCAAGTGGTGTAAATGACGACCCGTGACCTACCTATGACAAACAAAAGTTTGTCAACACTAGGTTAAGGGAACTAGCTTACGTATGCACTATTCTGAAAGGTGTTGACTAGCAAGCCATTCCCTTTAATCTGTTTCACCATCTGTAGTCTATCATGAGGAAAATACAGTGTCTTGTTCTTTTCCTTTTGACAGTGGTGACCCACTGGGCAAAAACTGGTTGAATCAACGTTGTTTACATGGCGTTTCAACTAAAAATCCACGTGATGACATTGAATCAACATGGAAAGATGATTGGATTTCAAAAAAGTCATTGGCGTAAGGGAATTGTCTTTTTTTTCAACCAACTTTGGACCTAAATCCAATGACATGGTGACATTTGTTTATTTCAGGTTGAATTCAAGTTAGTTGACAACTCAACCAAATGTAAATCAAAACTAGACGTTGAACTGATCTGATCTGTGCCCAGTGGGAACGAACTTGAATTCAGCAGCCAGCCATTTTCAGACCAACAGAGCTTTCTATAAAAGGTATGGACTGTAATCATCTGAACTGCAAACAAACCTGTATGCAAAGGTAACTGGCATTAGGTTATCTGCACTGTACATCTCTTGAACCCTGGTAAAGGTGAGGAGTACCAGTAACTGTAGCCACAAGGCATAGCAAATGCACACAGCAAAGAGGCAAAGGAATGACCCGTTTGCGAGATCCAATCTAGTGGCCAATGGCATCTGCACATTTTGTTCACCTGGATCAAGGACACAGATTAAAACGGCACGGCAGGGGATATCAGGTTAATTTCCCATTGTCTTGATTCCGTGTGTGATCATGGCAACATTCCTGAGCAATGTGAGTGGAAATCTGACACGTAGGCCTCAAAATGTTAATGACACATGTCACATGTCACATTATGGATACACCACCTGGAAAGGTCAAGGAAATGCCTGCAACTAAAGTAGAGGTTAGCATTTACGCAAATCACATTTTATTATGAGTTTCAGGCAAAAAAGCGGAGCGTCATGGACGCCTACAGGTGACATAGGGCAAAGTTCACAGTATGTAGGTCTACAGTGCATCGGCAGGCCTCGGAGCTTCCTGGCTGTTGAATGAATGCGCACGTGTCGGTGTGATTGCCCTTTCCATTCCGATTCATATCAGAGACCAAACATTTCAGGAAGCTCTTACATGAAAAGCTGCGGAGAACGCGGTGAGTCGGCATGAGCAACATATCTGTGGTGCCGGCACACGTCACAGTGCCTTTAACTCATCTACCGTCTGTCTTGTTCTGAGGAAAAGCACTTTCATATTAAGTAATCACGTGAACATTCTGACAACTGTTGGAAATCTATTGTAATAATCTATTGGTCCTTAGAACCCTAGACAGACTTGTGAGTTGTTAAAAATCTCACTGAACAACTGGATCTATAACTGAATGGAATTTACTGCCAAAGATCTGAGGACGGTGCACAAGAGGATCAGTTCATATCGAGAGGCTTTCTAATAAGGATGTAACATTCTCTGATATGCATCGGTCCCCGATTCAAATGTTTCAGGTACAAGTGAATCGCCGGTTCGCTCAATTCTTTTGCTCATATTACATTCTTTCTACCTTCCTAAAATACCTCTCGTCTTCTGTGACAACTGATGAATCCTCTCAGTCAGTGTCGAACTGAGTGTAACTGTGTTGACAGTCATTAATCTACAGAGTAATTCTTCATGCCGAACGACCCCAGGCAATGTCAGTGGCCTAGTCGAATTGCGCACTGGGCACAAACTGATAGAATCAATGTTGTTTCAACGTAATTTCTCAAAGTATTGTGATGTGGAATCTAAGTGGAAAATACAATGTTTTTTTTTTTTAAGTAATCAATGTAAACTGCTGTTTTAAGAGTGGAACTTCAACCACAGGATTATTTCAACTGGAGATCTATCTACAGCTATTCATTTGGTCTCCCATCCAGGGTTTAAACTAAGCCCCGTTTTGAGATTACCAATATGCTATCATGAGAATGATTATTGAGAGAGCTGTTAATAACTAAATAGATTCACTGTTGCTAGTAGAGTCACTCCGAGAGGTAGGTTTAACAGAGAAAATGTAATGTAACCATACTTTGTAAGTATATCATCAATGATACTATTTAGGATTATACAGCTTTTGTTTCAATTCAACCCAGGATTCAACTGGCATAGGGCTTCAATCTTTGGATGATTTCAAATGGAATCTTCAAGTTAATCATTAATATGTTGGATTCACGTCTCCATCTCATCTACAAGTCAAAGTTTAAAAATACGACTCAAATCAAATCAAACCTTACACGCATTTCACTTCAAGTTTGAGTCCTATTCTTGAACTTTGATTCTTGGTTGACATAATTATTCATTTGTAGACAAACTGGAATTAAAGCCAGACTAAGTCAGTGGCACAAAACATACGTCCTTTTCAAATGTTGATATTTTGTTGCGTTGACAACTGAACACAATTCAATATCACTTTTGCAATACAATAAATAGCCTACTAACTTTAACAAATGATATGGTGGATTCACGTCTCCAACTAAACCAAAAATGAAAGTCCAAGGGTAGGATTAAGTCAGTGGCTCAGATTAAACTATCCAAGCATTAGATATCCTTTAAAATGTTGATATTTGGTTGCATTGTCAACCAAACACAACTACTTTTGTAATGCAGTGAATAGCTTAAAGGTAAGGGTGGGTATCTTACAAAGTAATGTCACAGAATTAATCAACTTAAAATGAGTAACACATCCATGGCCACATTTTGAGGTTAGCCTACAGTATCTATGAACATCTTCTTATGTAATCATAGAAAGCCGTGCATGTTCAAGATAGCATGCAAAGGTCGCAGGTCGGTGGAGATCTTCAGAATTGCTTTAATATTGATCACTTGCACTATGCTGCCATCCAGGTCATTTGTTTCTGCTATTTGATGAAGTACAGTGTTATCACATTTAAGGTGTTGTATAAATACAAACTATCTGACATTGTATTCCCATTTAAACGTTGTTGTGTTTTTAAATGGTTGAAAGAGTGGCGATAAACACATTTAGATGAACACTAAACTAATAATCAGACATTGTTTTTACAATGGAATTTGTCTGTGCTTTTAGATGGTTGAAAATATAGCGATAACACATCAGGAATTCAATTTGACTGGGTGAATAAAGGTTGAAATGTCATTGATCAACGTCCCAACCAAATATTACCCAGATTTCCACGTTGAAATGATGTGGTGTTCCCAGCGGACGGCTTCGCGCGCTGACAAATACGAGGTAGGTGGGCCTGTTCCTGATCTTGCACATCCATGTGACACCTTCAGCATACAAACACTAAAATGGCTTGGGCGATATGAGGCTTTAATAGTTGAGTGACAACCTATGTAATTTGCTAGGTTATTGTTATCTATGTGCTCTTGTGTTTTACTGGAATAAAAGTCCATTTAAAGTCTTTCCATAGATTTATAAGGCCATTTAAAGTCTTTCCATAGATTTATAAGGCCATTTAAAGTCTTTCCATAGATTTATAAGGCCATTTAAAGTCTTTCCATAGATTTATAAGGCCATTTAAAGTCTTTCCATAGATTTATAAGGCCATTTAAAGTCTTTCCATAGATTTATAAGGCCATTTAAAGTCTTTCCATAGATTTATAAGGCCATTTAAAGTCTTTCCATAGATTTATAAGGCCATTTAAAGTCTTTCCATAGATTTATAAGGCCATTTAAAGTCTTTCCATAGATTTATAAGGCCATTTAAAGGAAGATTCCACCAAAATTAATTTGATTTAGATTGTTCAGATTCACCATCAGCAATAATTATTGTTTAGCTTTAAACAATCAGTGCATATGGTCCTTTTTATATACTCAGGGTGAAGTTTATAATTTCATAACAACAATCACTTTTGCGAGAAGCACTGCATGGCCAAAGCAAGAGAATTTTGAGATGGGGTGAAATCCAAAAATTGTGATTATACATTCATTGGCTACGTCATAGCTAATTTATAAATGATAAATATTGATACATTTCTAGCTCAAACCCTTAATCTGCAAAAATTACAAGTTAATTAGTGGGTGATGGTTAAACTTGGGCGATATATACCGTTTATACCATATACCAAGGTATTTTGAAGTACAGACGGCAGGATTTAACTATAAATTAAGTATAACTATAAGAAATCGAAGATGTGTGAAATAAATGATATCCAGCTCAGGGCTCCAGCTATGCATTTGGTTTTTGCTAACACACACACACACAGAGACACACAGCTCATGAGCTCCATCAGCAGCAGATTTTAATTTAGAATGGAAAATGGATGAGTTTATTCACATCGAATAGTATCGCAGCAGTTGAGCGCGAGATAACTGGGACGCTGATCACATTTGTTTGATTCATTATAAAACCATTTTGTGGGATAACAGATTCAGTTATAATCTGACAGCGTCATCACTTCAATCTGGCCATCTCTACCGAATGCCTCAAGACGTACCAATCACATGAGCTCACGACAAACTCTTGAGCTTTGAAACGCCACCTAAGACTCCCCACTGACAATGTAACAAAGCTCTCCGAATGTTGTAAAGAAGTAAAGACTTCCAAGGAGAATTTCCTCAATGTGTCGTGACTGCGAAGTCAGCAATAGTTGTTTTGCTGTGACTGCGAAGTCAGCAATAGTCGTTCCCCCAGCAGACAGTGGTGGATCCCAAGGTGGCAGGGCTGGCGTTATGGGCGGGCCTTAGGGGGCCTGGCCAGCCAAAACATACCTCCTGGCCCGCCCTACCTTGCCCATCCAAATAAAATATTTAAATATTGATCCTTTATTTGACCAAGACACGCTCTGACAGAAAGACCCATCATTGTCAGATAAAGCATCCAAGCGAGCGAAACAGCGCCCCTCTGTCTCAGTATGTGTAGCCCATGTATATGATGCTGTCTGGACTAAAATAGTATGGCATGACATTCTCTTTTTTGCCAGACCACTTTAGATACACAGGGCTACATATTGCAAGACAGAAGGGCGCTGTTTCAGTCAATTTGATGCAATGTTGGACTAAGGTGTGAAGGCAATCTACTTTTTTTTTTTTTACAATCAGATACTTTTTTTTTTTTTTTACAATCAGATGAAATCATCATGACTGGTTGTGTTCATGCCACATTGAAAGATAGGCTAATACATATTTACAGTTAAATTGCATGTCGTTACTATAAAAGCCACAATACAACAGCTAAAGCAGTCGTTTGTACTGCTCATGAATTTTGTAAAAATGTATAACTCTGCCATTTTTTTAAGTCATGCCACCCTCTGTCCTTGACTTTTCCTAAATACATGTAAGTCTACAATACACACTGTCGTTGTTCTAATTCTAATATGACAAACAGAACTGTTGTTGTAGACATTTTGTATATGGTTTTCCCCGTTGCCCCTCCTTCTCTCGACAGTAGGGCCTGCTCCCCCTCTTCTCCCAATAGTTGAAGAGGCCGTGCCCAGTTGAAAATCACCCCGATAATTGCCTCGAAAGTGAACCCGAAACTAATTTCACACATATAAGAGATTAAATAAATGAAGTAGCCTCAAGTATGATGGGGAAGAACGGATAAGTTGATGAACGAGGGGAAGCGAGCGATGCATAATTATGTGATCACCAATGTTGAATGAAGAACAGGCATTCTAATGTATTGATCTATTCTAATTATAATCTCAAAATGTTCTGTCCTCTATCATTCTGCTCCGGCCTCCTTGGAGTACACGAGAGCGTATGTAATTTACAACGCCAAGATGAATGGATGCACTAGTTAGCATTGCTACAACATCTGAAGGAAAACAACTCCGAAGGTGGGGAGAAAAAAAAAATCATTATGACATCTCCGATGAGAATTCTTCTGATTCTGAACCTCAACCTGAACCTACACCTCTGAGGCCTAAACGCAAAAAAAGGCAGAATTGTGCGCACTGAGCAGGTGCCCACGCCACCACCAAATGAAACGGTGCGACTGGAGAGGGGACGGCACCGTTTGGAATAGAACACGCCGGTGAGAATTCTACGGGCTACTATCAGCACATAATGTCGTCACTGCGGGAGTAGGCCCTACATATCAAGCAAGAAATAATATCATCAATGCACTCAACAGATTTTGTAGTTTAAGCTATGTGAAATGGACATGCTGTCTTATCTACACTTATATTCATAATGACATTATTGCCTTTGTGATGATTTTCACTATTATCAAGCACACTTGGCGCTTGTAATGATGTTTAGGCTACTGATGTTTTCATCTTGCTGACCGTGCATCTTGGTGGTTGGGGTATTCATTTTTTTATTTAGTTTAAAAATAATCTTATACCGGGTTCCAACACCAATGCTTTCTGTTTCATAGCTGTAACAAAGGCACTCCACGAATACAATTTATTGAACACTTATTTTTTAAATGTACATACATCCACATAAGAGGCGGAGTGAAAACAACATGCCCCCCTATGGAAATCAAATGACCATCCAACAGATTCGGTCACCTTAACACCTTAACCATAGGGTCACAAAGTCCATGTGCTACACTACCTCAATTCCATGAGGGAAACACCACATAGGCCGAGCTAACCAGCTAACCTTACTGTAAACAAATAGACAAATGTAGCCAATTGATTTACCCCTTGTTGGTATTTAGAGACTGCCTGCTCCAGAATGGATGGAGGAGATACTTCCACGAAGCTATCAACCTCGACCTGTCATGTGATGATAAGCCGTCTCGAAACCTTGGCCAGACGCTATTCTCAGTGACTTCACGATTGACATTGAAAACCCAGAGGAGAGGCAGAGGAGAGGGGGGAAAAAAACATCCACAGGGAGAGGGAGTCAAGGAGGAGCCCATTAGAACAAACACACAGTGCAGCATCTGTTTACCAGGAGTGTCTGCAAGGCTGCTACACCTACTGTACACACACACCGGGTTTTCTACCTCTGCACACACACACACACACACACACACACACACACACACACAACGTCCAAACAATATCTGTGTGTTTACCCCAGCCTGTTAAGACACAGAACAGAGCTATTCCCTGAGGTGATACAAAGCCTAAAACCAACTTAGGGACACAAATGCGACCGGTAAAAACCATTGGCTCAACAAGTGTGCTAAAATTTTAGAAAGGGGTTAGGGTTAGTTTCCTGGGTACTCCATCTTGTGCTTAAGTGGGTGGACTTACCTCGTCGTTGCTGTGGTAAACTTCCTGTTCTCCTCAGAGCGGGCTAATGGATGCCAGTGTGGACGCCAAGTCCCGTTCACCGCAGAGGACAGCTTGCTAGCTCTCCCTGTCCTGATGGAGAGAAGGGCCAGGACAGCAGTCGGGGGAGAGATATGGAGAGAGAGAGAGGGAGGGACAAAGAGAAAGAGAGGAGGGAGAGGGAGTGAGTTAGAGAGAGAGAGAGCAAACTGACAAAGTGTGACTGGTACTGCTGCCCTCCAAGTCCCCACCCTTCCTGACTCATAAACACAGTGGATGAATAACTAGTTCAGAAAAAGAGAGCAAGGCATAAAGAGAGGGAGCGCAAGGGAGGGAGGGAGCCGTGTATATGTGTCAGTGAGAGTGCACGCCAGACAAGTGAAAAAGTAAAAGCAAGAGGGAGCTGGCCTTCTATTTCACCCAGCGGTGTGAAAAATAGTATAAAAAGGTGCCCTGGTCTTGCTGGAGTTGCCCCATCCCCCTCCTCTCTCCCCCCATTCCTCTCGCAGAGGTAAACACAGCAGAATATGGTATCCTCCTGCGGCTGGTTTCTCTCCCAGGGGGCGGGCTGATAATATAATTCTCAGGCACAGCAGCAGAGAAATCACTGGCGACTCTGTTATCATGAAGGGGGCCATTGTTGCGCCGCTAGCGTCTCTGTCCCCCAGCCAACACAAAGAAAGCGAAGCTAACATCCATTTCACCCTCCATCTGGACTGGAAGTCGAAGTCTTTCCTCAAATAAACATGCACAACCCCACAATGACACCTACAAAACAGTCATGAGATTTCTAAACGTAATTGGAAAAAATGCATTTCTCATCAAACAACATGGAGCCCTTCCCCTAGTCTATAGAGACTGTGACATTCAGAACACATAAGAGAAAGAGACCAGTTGGCGGATGCAATAAAACATGTCATTTTCCTGTTTACTCAAGGCTGGTGGTCGAATCTTAGAACACAGACACAGCCATTATGGTTCCTACTACACGACGACAGTGACTCACTGACTAATACCACAGTACGTTGTAAGTGCTGCTTGCTCTCACTCGTGTGAAAGCACTTAGTCTGATCTCCCTGCCACGCCCCAGATTTAAAAGGAGGAACAGATGTTTAGGTGATCTTTAACGCTGCATAGTTGTGACATAGCTATGACGCTAGAAGAAACATGTGCGACACACACACACACGTCTTGGTATACCAGTCCTGGGCAACACAGAAGAGTTAGGTCGGAGTAATTTTAAATTGACAGCGTAGCCCTTTCCTGCCTTCATTCACCCCACTCAAATTGAATTCCTGAAGTGTCATCACTGTGTTTTCAGCCATCTAAAAGCAGAGTCAAATTCCATTGTAAGTACATGGGTGGAATGTTATTCATATTTTTCATCATTTCATAATTAAATAAAGATGATTGAAAAATATATATCTATTTCAGATTTTGGTCATGTACATAAAGTGTAATATTAGGAGGCAAACTAAAAATGGAATAGCTTTCAACTCTATATCTGACATGGTACAGCCACAAATAACCGTGTGCATCAGGTCTATACTTTTTTTTCAAAGTAGATTTGTTTCAGACTACCAAGAATGTGTGACCTTGATTTAACCCACCGCGGTAAAAGGTTATTAAGTAGCCTACTAATTTCTCCCTACTTTCAGCAAGCTCTTAGATTATTTGTGATGTAAAACAGTTGGCAAACAAGCCATCACTAATTAAGAATGAATCTACTGTAACGAGGTACTTAGCCATGACTAAGACCTTCAAGTGTGCATCACAAATGGCACCCAATACATATTCACATCAACTGTTAATAGTTGTGCAGATGTACTTTAATGGCCTCTTAGTTTCTCTGTCAGCCAAGGCCATGTTACCCTGTCCCATAGGATAGAGTAGAGATGAGGGATACAGAGGGTTAGAGGCAGGTCTCTCCCTCCCTCCCAGTCCCTCCACTGCTCTTATCCACAGGAAATAAGGTTAAGTGCCTTGCTCAGAGGGAACATCAGCAGATTTTTTTCACCTAGTCGCTCAGGGACCTGCTCTTAACTGCCAGGCTACCTGCTGCCCTCAGATTTTTTTTTTTACCACAATGCTATATGCCTGCCAGTATAAACTGCAACACTAACCCATCTCTTCATGTAGCCTAGTGTTGGGCCAGAAACCGAAAGGTCACTAGTTTGAATCTCTGAGCTGACAAGGTGAGAAATCTGTTGATGTACCATTGAGCAAGGCACTTAACCCTAATTGCTACAGGGTCACTGTTGATAATGGCAGACCCTGGCCATGGGACCCCACTCTCTGAGGGTCTCTTAGAGAGAGTAGCATATGCCAAAAAACATATATGTGTGAAATAGGACCAATATGAACACCCACCAAATTATGAATCTGTGCCCTGCTGACCTGGTGTGTGAGAGTGTGTGTTTTAATACGAAACAAGTAAGCATTTGTCTCCGAGACTTCTCTCTGTACCCTAGACTGTGCTGTACCAGGGCCTTCGCTATTCTCACATTCCACTGAATGGAATGAGGGCCCAGAAATGTTTTGGGGTGAATTTCCCCTTTAACAATGGTTTTCCAATCATATAAGAAAGAAATCACAATGAACATTACACACATATGCACACAACATTATGAACCAAGAGTAATCGAAGAGTGACCCAAGACTGTACTGTACATTCTGGCAACAAAAAAATCCTTCCAATCTTTGCAATATGGCTGGACTCTCAATGACCGACATGTTTATGCCACCACCGCTAGCGTTTTTGGCTGGGAGTAAGCCTGGGGAAGGGGTGGCCTGCACCGTAGGAGTACAGCCCCTACCTGCAGGAGCAGACCAGACAGAGCATGCACACTGTACGCTGGTCTCGTTCTGTCGGCGGCGGCAGCGGCCCCCCCTCCCCCTCCTTGTTGCTCCCTCACTGAGTACTCAGGTTTCTGGAACTTTCCACAGAAACACAAGGTCACGTTCAGGGGCAGGCTGAATGCATGTGAATGTGTTCCTATGCATATGAAACCTGGCTGTAAGACATTTTACTACCCTCTAAAAGGTGTGGGTGGGGAGGGTGGATAGTTTGAGTCAGAGGTGTCCACCCTTCAGAGGGATGCGAGGTGAAAGTGCTCCACCCTATGCTGAAACACAAAAATCAATGAAACTTTTCTGAAATGAAGGTCATGCTACTGAAATTCTAATATCGTCATTCCAGAACATTGGTAAATGAACAGTCTTGAAATAGCTAAGATATACCAGATATGTACCCAATTGTGTAGGTTGTGTTTTATGTACCATGCCATGGCGGTCTTCTGCATGCCCGGCCACACAAGGTTTGAGACATCTATCTCCACTTCCCTTCTGATCAGTAGCAAGGGATCTCAACACTTCTAATTGGATTGATGTTCTAATTATGTTCTATTTGTGATATGTTTACTGTATTTGTGTATGAACTGTACTATGAGAGAGCTCCAACAAAAAATCCCATGAATGTTACTTTAAAAAAAAACATTTGTAAAATTTTTATTTTATTTTTTAATACCGGCAAATGGCAAATAAACGACTTAAACTTGAAAAAAGGAGTTACTAGATCTTTCCTCACATCCTCTCTCCTCAAGGTACCTCATCTTGGACTTCCTTCTCGAATGCATTTTGAGACTGGGGAGAGAGAGAATGCAAGATAAGTTGCTTTCAAAATGTCAGCCCAGTTGCTAGACATTGTTCAGTCTGTTTTTAGTTAGCAGTGAGATCCTAAGCTAAAATTGAGCTGTGGCTCCCTTGCAACATGGTCATTGAGATAAAACTAAGCAGGTAAAAGGTAATACCCTGAAGGTAGACTTGACCTATTTGTGTAGAGCAGGTCTGGCAGACAGCGTACTGTAGGATTATGTAAGACTATGTATATATCGAATGAAATGACACCATTCATGATGAATGTGAGGAATGCCTTGCCTCTGGTATGAAAATAACTTCCACAATCTGATGTGTCCAAATCAAATTCATTCATTCACTCATTCAACGCTCATGGTGAACCTGGGATGATGTATATGCTTGGGGAAACATACTCATGCTCGATCCAGGTGCAGTTCTCTCGGTCGTCTGAGGTGATTGAAAGGGAAGGTTTGTCTGCAAAAGTCTTATGAAAGAAATGATTGTTTAGTACCTTCTCACTACTCACTGTGCTGAGACAAATTAAGCGATTTCATTTCTGCCATCGTGTGGTTCACGAGGCTCCTCTTCAGGACACAAGCAAATGTCTGCTTAATCTAATGGGAAAGTAGAGCACATAGCCAACTCTTAAGTGTAACAAGTTAAGCCATTGTCCTCTCTGTATTCCTGTATTCCTGGATGACTGGAGAAAGCCAGTCATCCACCCAGGAGAAAGCCAGCCCATTGCTTAGTGGCCAGTCAAACAATGAGCAAGGGGCATAAAATGTTGACCCAAAGCATTTTATTCAGTCCAGTCAGGGTCGTCCTTCCCTTGAGAAGCTGTAGAGGACCGGTTTCCCTGTACAAACAGTCCTGAACTAAAAGGCATGCTCAATGGACAATCTCAGTTGAAATAGATTTTATTTCAGGCTTAATCTGTGACCGGGAAACTGTCTGAAAATGTTCTGACACATCTGACGCAATCGCTTTGCACAATTAGCCTGGAGACAAGGCTATCCTTTAGGCAGCAGCCATTGACACTTGACACTGATTGGGGGAATAGCAACATTCAAACTAACTGTGTAAACCAGGGGTGGAAAACATATTGTCACACCCTGATCTGTTTCACTTGTCTTTGTGCTTCTCTCCACCCCCCACCAGGTGTCTCCCATCTCCCCTCATTATCCCCTGTGTATTTATACCTGTGTTCTCTGCTTGTCTGTTGCCAGTTCCTTTTTTTTCGTCAAGCCTACCAGCATCTTTCAAGCCTACCTGTCTTTTCTATAGTTCCTGTTTTCCATTTTTTGACGATTCTGCCTGCCATCCGGTCCCTTGGCCCGCAACACTGGATTATTAACCTCTGCCTGCCATGACCATAAGAATGCCTGCCATTATGTACCTTTTGAACTCTGATCTGGATTAATGACCTCTGCTTGACCTGTCATTTTACCTGCCCCCTGTTCTAGTAATAAACTTTTGTTACTTCAACACTGCATTTGGGTCTTCCCTAAAATGTGATAGTATGAACTGGCCATGACCGACCCAACAGACTCAGACCAGCTCAAAAATGCTGTCTCCCTGCAAGGAGCCATTAATGCACGACACAAGGAGTTACTGCAATGTCTTATGGAGGGACTCCATACCCTGGCAGAACGTCATAAACAGGCATTCAAGACTTTGCTGGAGCAATTCCCCGGATTCATCACTAGGCAGCGCGTCACATCTGTAATCTCCCAGCCTACCCCAGTGTCCCGAGAACCCTGCTTACCTCCTCCGAAGCTCTATGCTGGAGATTCTGGAACCTGCCGGGCTTTTCTCTCCCAGGGCTCCCTCATTTTCGAGCTGCAGCCTTCTTCGTTCCCCTCAGACAGCTCGGGGATAGCGTACATCATAATGCTGATTTCCGTGAGGGCACTCGCCTGGGATACAGCGGTGTGCGAGCAACAGTCCACCATCTAACTCAGTCTAGAGGAGTTCGTAGCGGAAGTTCGGAAGGTGTTTGATTCTACGTTGTCCGGGAGATAAGCTGCTCGTAAGCTGCTCCAGCTACGCCAAGACTCCCATAGTGGCAGACTACACTGTGCATTTTCATATGTTGGTGGCTGAGAGTGCCTGGAACCCGGAAGCATTGTTCGACATGTTCCTTCACGGATTATCGGAGGTGGTCAAAGATGAGCTTGCAGTCCGGGTGCTGCCCATGGATCTTGACTCCCTCATAGCCTTGACCATCCGGGTTGATGGGCAACATCTAGAACGTGGGAGAGAGAGGGAATCTATGCCCTGTCGCCCTCGATTCCTGCCTTGCCTCCGAAGAATCCTGAGATCCCCGAAGTCCACATGTCCGAGTGACCCCGACGTCACCCAAGTTTCTCTCGGGAATCACCGTGGGCTGTCAACTCGCCCCCTTCGGAGTCCAGGCACCTGGGCAGGGCTAGATTGACTCCGGCTGAACGCTTACGCCGACTCCACACTCAGAGCTGTCTATGTTGTGGAGCCAAGGGACATATCGTAGCTACCTGTCCATAAAAAAACTAGGCTCATCAAGAAGGGGCTCTGGTGGGCCATATGGAGAACTTTTTCTCTCCCCTTACTCGCACCCCTTTCCATGCCATCCTGCTGTGGGGGAACCAGTCGAAATCTCTCCGGGTACTCATCGACTCTGGGGCCGATGAGAATTTTTGGGATGCTACCCTGGTGTCCGAGCTGGGCATCCCCACTCAGCCCCTCTCCATTCCCATGGACGTTAGAGTGCTGGATGGGTGCTCTATAGGCCGAGTCACTCACAATACCTCTCCCATCAACCTACGAATGTCAGGGAACCACAGCGAGGCAATCCAATTTATGCTGATTAAGTCTCCTCAGGTTCCCGTGGTATTGGGATTCTCTTGGCTCCAGCAACACAATCCCATCATTTTTATTTGTTGAATTTTTATTTATTTAACCTTTATTTTATTTAACTAGGCAAGTCAGTTAAGAACAAATTCTTATTTACAATGAAGGCTTACCCTGGCCAAACCCCAACGATGCTGGGCCAGTTTTGCGCAGCCCTATGGAACTCACAATCACGGCCGGATGTGATATAACCTGGATTCGAACCAGGTACTATAGTGACGCCTCTTGCACTGAGATGCAGTGACTTAGACCACTCAGACTGGAATGCTGGTGCCTTTAATGGGCTGGAGCCCGTTCTGCCATGCCCACTGTCTGAAGTCAGCGCAGACTGCCCCAGGATTTCTTCCTGTGGACTCGGAAGTTGCCCCGGACCTCTCCGCCATTTCCGCAGAATACCAGGACCTCCGGAAGGTGGTCAGTAAGGCCCGGGCCACTTAGCTTCCACTGCACCGACCCTATGACTGCGGGATTGACCTTCTCCCAGCCACCACTCCACCCCGGGGACAACTGTACTCTTTGTCGGGGTACGTATACCAGGGCTATGGAGACCTACATTGAGGACTCCCTAGCTGCAGGGTTCTTTCATCCTTCTGCCTCCCCCGCTGGCACAGGGTTATTCTTTTTGGAGAAGAAGGACAAAACCCTGTGCCGGAGCATCGACTACCGGGGCCTCAATGACATCATGGTGAAGAACCACTACCCGCTACCACTCATCTCCTCGGTCTTCGAGCAGCTCCAGTGGGCCACAGAGTTCTCCAAGCTTTGGGGCGAATATGCCAGCAACACCCTTGCTCTGCCACGGGTCTCTCTCCCTTTGGGTGTTCCCTGGGCTATCACCCCCCGCTCTTCCCTGAGGAATACCTTCAGCCCAGATGTTTGTCCGCAGCTGTCGTCGTACCTGGAAGAGAGCCCAGTCGGCCCTTACGACCACCTCCACGTATCGACTACAACCGGACCACCACCGGACCCCGATTCCCCAGTATGTCTCAGCCCTTTGTCTCCTGTTTCCAGGCCCACTCCTTTCCCCGTCTCATCGACGGCCAACCGGCATACCCGGTGAGACGTCTTGCTGAAGGTTCGACCTCTGTGTAGGGGATTCTAGTACCTGGTTGACTGAGAGGAGTATGGCCTGGAGGAGAAGTGCTGGGTCCCAGCTAGTGACATCCTTGTCCCAGGCCTCATCGCTGATTTCCAAAATCCGCACCCCGGTCAACCAGGTTTTCTCCCAGGTAGGATGCCAGGTGGCGCCCTTAGAGGGGTGTGTGTGTGTGTGGGGGGGGGGGGGGGGGGTTCTGTCACACCCTGATCTGTTTCACCTGTCTTTGTGCTTGTCCCCTCATCTGGTGTCTCCCATCTCCCCTCATTATCCCCTGTGTATTTATACCTGTGTTCACTCTTTGTCTATTGTCAGTTTGTTTTGTTCGTCAAGCCTACCAGCGGTTTTCCCCTTGCTCCTGTCTTTTCTATAGTTCTTGTTTTCCCGGTTTTTACCATTCTTCCTGCCCTGACCCTGAGACTGCCTGCCGTTCTGTGCCTTTTGGACTCTGATCTGGATTACTGACCTCTGCCTGCCCTTGACCTGTCATTTTGCCTGCCCCCAGTTCTAGTAATACACTTTTGTTACTTCGACACTATCTGCATCTAGGTCTTCCCTGAAACATGATACATACGGCCTGAGGGCCAGATTCGGCCTGAGAGTACACTCAATCCGGCCCGCGATCCCACTGAATCCGGCCCAGGTAAGGTTTGAGTAAACTTGTTTATTTTTTAAATCTAATGTCTCTGCCCAAAATGTTGGGACAAATGTTCCACTGTCCAATAAATCCATATTTTTGTTGTTGTAAACAGCATCCCTCAAACATTGATTTATGGCACAGTGGAAAAATGCATTGTTGTCAATTGCAAGTGATGGCTCGGCACAATGTGACAACCAATTTTCTCTGTAACGAAACTGTGGTTTGGGGGATCAACTACTAGCACAGAGTAGGCCAGATTCAGTGGGGATTTTAGCATGTAAATCTTGGTGGGGCAAACAATTACATATTTGTTTATGCATGCCAGCAAAGCCACTACACTACACAATATGGTGACAAACGGTGCCCCAAACTGTTAGGGCCTACATAAAGCTGTCCCAACACCTTACCACTGCTACACCTGTCCGTCAGCGGAGCATTTTCTGGCAGTGATCAGTTCATTCAGCCTCATTAACTGTCTTTAAAAAAAACATAACTGATATGACTGACTTGCTTAAACAAATGTGATTTATACGGAGAATTGAGATGTACAAACTATGGCACAAGGAGACGACGAGCGGATAAGAGGCAATCCGTAATTTTGATTAAGACCTTAATGAGTGAGCTAGGACGGATGTAATAGTTCAGCACTTTTGAAATGTACAGCGACAGAATTAGGAACATGGGCTGTTCATACAGTATTCTCCCTGCACACCAAGTCAGAATCGTAGGATAAATAAAGAGGGCATATAAGCAGACAATGAAAGCTCTTGCAATTTATGGTGCTTTCGGAAAAAAAACCAAGGTAGAATCATGATGACGTCAGTGATCTTTAGGTCAGAGCTCTAGAAAGTGACTTGAGTTCCTGACTTGCAATACAGAGTTGGATGACCTTTCAAAATGTATTTTACCAGTTGGAATTCGTTGTCTTGAACTGAAGTCAGATTTCCCAGTCCTTAGTTTTCAGTTGTTTGAGCTCGGCAGAAGTCATGCTGAATTGACAGCATGGCCAATGTTGAATGTTTATCCTTTTAAGCTTCGAAAAGAGACCCTTAAACACAGACTTGGACCACACATCCACTCCACTGAATAGCAGGCTAGTGATTGCTTTGCAACTCTTGCAGTTAGCCACTGATTCCTTCCAAACCACTCATTTGCGATTTGAGATTTCCAATTTGTATAATACTTATGTCCAATGGCCGATGAGCACCGATACGTTTTAACTATAATTTCTCTTCTTATTTCTCTTCATATGACAAGGATTAAAAAGGATTTGCCTGTAGATTGTTGACTTGATTCATGATGATGTCTGCTAGCTTGCTAGCTAAGATTTTGAAAGTATGATCCTGTAGATATAGCTTCATTTTATCTGTGGCCAATGACCTTGAGCCTTCTTGGATGGGCACTTCTATTGTAACTCTATGGCAGCACCCAAGGGGAATTTTTGAGCTCTACCCTTAGATTAGGAGGTGACGTTGCGTCCCCAAGAGTGACAGAACACTGAGCCAATCATGGCACAAATAGAGTACGTTACCAACCCCTATGCTCCACATTTTCTGCTGGCTCCCCACCAACAAAGAAGCACTGAGCTAGGCTGAAACACCTACATTTTGGAGCTGCTTTACTCAAGAAAGCCAAAATTAGAGACCAAAGTTTGTGTGCAGCTTTATTAACTCAATATTCTTTTAGTATTTTTTTTTTTACATTGTTTGCAAACTGATATGTGACACGTGGTAATTCCAAAATAACATGCAAAACGGGCAACCCCCATCCCCCTAAAAAATGGTCGCCACTGGCCAGATGTAAAAATGACACAAATGGCATTGTGATTGCACAATTGAAGGGCCACACACTTCCTGTTCATGTAGTAACAGTAGTAGCACGCGCATGATCTTGATTACAAATATGACTGTAATTTGTAGGAATTAGGAATAGCATATTCACATAGTAAGTACATAAAAAAAACTTGTTACTTCAAACTTTTACAAGTTTATCAAGTCAAGTGGTTTTTAAATCTCCTACTATGACTAATCATATGTATGCATGCAAGTATAATAGGCAACTGTTGTGACATTGTGACAGCCTAGCCAACAGTATAATTTAGATACCCTGCAGCCACATACCTATAGGTTACCTGTTTTACAATAATAAAACTACAATAGTTATACTATACTACAATAGTTGTACTTTTGATTCAAATTTCAAGTGGAATACGGCAAGTATCTAATGATCTGTCAAATGAAAGTATTACCCACCTGGAACAAAGTGGTGGAGAGCGTGACAACTTGAAGAGGGAACCGTTAAGTGTGTCGTGTTTCAAGTGAAATGATTTAATCCCTTTGATGGAGCAGGAAAGGGTGGAGTCGTTTCTCACCAGAACTAGACCGGTGAGAGCATTTTATGTATTTATTTAACTAGGCAAGTCAGTTAAGAACGAATTCTTTATTTACAATGACGGCCTACCCCGGCCGAACCCTAACCCGGATGACGCTGGGCCAATTGTGTGTCGCCCTATGGGACTCCCAATCACAGCGGTACTGTACACACACGGGCTTATTTTATTAGTAATTGACGATACATTCTTAGGTTAAACTTATTTGATTGAGTTCTGTTATAATCTGTTTTATTATCTCTAATTAGTTTATACTGTCCTATTCAGTGGTGGTGTCATTTAACAGATTACTTTGCTGTAATTTGTGTGGTAAATTTCTAATCTTTCTCTTTTTTTATTTCACTTAGTGTGAAAGGAGAAAAAAGTAAGAAGACACCCGAAACACTGCTCTTGATAGCGTTACTGCTATTCAATAAACTTTACGTATCGGCCTCACGGCCTTCGGCAGAGCTTGTACTTAGTGTGAAAGGGAAAGGCTTGTCATAGCATGGCAAGGCTTGACAATGCACATCATTTTTGTAAATCTAACATTCATTTCATAATTGATTATTGGCAATGACTTATTGACCGTAGCTTCTGTTTAAGCTCTGGATTTCATGAGAAACTTTTCTCGTTTCTGAGCCCTCAAGACCAAGAGATATGGAGACGCTGACACCCAGTGGATGTTGTGGGTCACTGCATGGAGACTTTTACCCGTAATTACATGAAAACCTCTTCACTGCAGCTGTGAGATACAGAATTCATGATTTTGAAATATGCACTTTGATGATCAATATTCAACATTTATTTGATTGGGTGGAGGTCTATTTTTGCTTAATAGGTTGCAAACCTGTTATAATCGTTGTGTAAAACACAGTACGTAACATGTTATGGCCAATTACAATTGGACTGTTT
The DNA here is from genome assembly GCF_002021735.2 of Oncorhynchus kisutch. Lineage (NCBI taxonomy): Eukaryota > Metazoa > Chordata > Actinopteri > Salmoniformes > Salmonidae > Oncorhynchus > Oncorhynchus kisutch. Next base: position 44,197,351 of record NC_034186.2, on the reverse strand, counting down.
ATTCACAGCAACATACCAAGCGGGTTAGTGTCTTCCCTACATGACATGCACTTCAGAGAGAAAGGCCTGCTCTCTCTCTCTGCCGCTCCCTCCCTTTCTCTCATGCTGCAGGCCTGGAGCCCACTGCTTTATCACGGCACTGCAGGAGGGTCCACTGAATGCAGCCAGTGTCTGACCAGGTAACTTTAAACTACAGAGAACTCTTCCTCTGGATGGTGTCCATAGCATCGTTAGACCATTAGGGAACAAACAAGCCTTACCCTTTTACTGTGGAAGGGAGCTGGTGAACAAGAACATATCTGCCAAACATGCTGAATTTGATTACTCACGGCTGTTGTCTCTTTAATTCGTCTCCTTTGTAGATTTGTGACACTTGCTTGTGTACGTGTGGCACCACGCGATACATTTCTGCGGGCCAAAATTGATGGATTTGGTTATGACTTGGCAATGACAGTGAAATGATATGTTTTTGAGAAATGACAAAGGAGAGAGCGAGAGACTGCATGCCAAGAGGCCCGCAGCACTTATGCGCAGTGTGTGTCCGCTCCCCCTGCTCTGGCTCTGTGGGATAATAAGAGGGTTTGTTTTCCCAGAGCTCCCACATGAGGGCTGGGCCTCGTTGGCTAAGGGGGACGGGCTGCCTTCCTACAGGATAAGTAGACAGAGAGAGAGAGAATGAGGAGTGGCAGAGAGGGAACCTCCTTTGTCGATTTATAGGTCTTCCATGCACACATACACACACACACACACACATAGATAGACACACACAGACAGCAGGGGCCTCTCAGACAAAGTCAGGATGTGACATCACTCACAGGAAGAGAAGCCAAACAACTTTTTGACTTGTACTTTTTTGTCTGCGCTGCTGTGTCGCTGGCTTCTCAGTGAAGTTGGAGCCTCGAGGTCTGTTGGTAGCTGGGAAGGAGGGAGTATCTGTAGGAACCGGAGAGGGACAGATCTGCCTGGATCGTTGTCCATATTCCCAAGTCGTCCACATTGGGAACCCAGCCAGGTACTGTGGGGGAAACTTCTCCCCTTTTTTTTATGTCTCTGTTGATCTCCTTGTATCTCTTCTCACTCTTTCACTTTGATGCATATAACTGGATCCAACTGTGTTTGGTCCATTGCATTAGCGACTCTTTTCTCTCCCACATATGTGTGTAGGATCTAGAAAGAGCTGCTGTTATTCTCCACTGTCCGAAGGAAATTCCATGGAAAACTCAGTAAAGTGTGCAGTGTGCACAGTGGGTCTGGTCCGCCATCCCCCGTACGTGATCAGACATGCACCAGTCTGTAATTGGAGAGGCATGTGGAGACTGAGAAGCAGTGAAGTCAACAAAGCGAATGTATCCCAATCCCTTGGCCTGTATAGAAATGTATCCTCTGTGCACTGCGAATGTTAAATACAGTAGTACTCTGAGGTGTACGGTCCACGACTGTTATTCACATCTGTGCATCTGAAAGTTAGATACCATAACTAATGGAGTGTAGTAGCCATCACTAAATCAGCCAACTATCCAGTTGTGGACCAGCACATATTTTTTGGTCATTCTCCAATGGACTACAAACTCAGTGCTTTCCCAATGTTGAATGCCTGTATTATCGCCAATAGAAATTCACCAGTAGAGCTAATACAGTGGGGCAAAAAAGTATTTAGTCAGCCACCAATTGTGCAAGTTCTCCCACTTAAAAAGATGAGAGAGGCCTGTAATTTTCATCATAGGTACACTTCAACTATGACACACAAAATGAGAAAAGAAAATCCAGAAAATCACATTGTAGGATTTTTTATGAATTTATTTGCAAATTATGGTGGAAAATAAGTATTTGGTCAATAACAAAAGTTTATCTCAATACTTTGTTATATATCCTTTGTTGGCAATGACAGAGGTCAAACGTTTTCTGTAAGTTTTCACAAGGTTTTCACACACTGTTGCTGGTATTTTGGTCCATTCCTCCATGCAGATCTCCTCTAGAGCAGTGATGTTTTGGGGCTGTTGCTGGGCAACACGGACCTTCAACTCCCTCCAAAGATTTTCTATGGGGTTGAGATCTGGAGACTGGCTAGGCCACTCCAGGACCTTGAAATGCTTCTTATGAAGCCACTCCTTCGTTGCCCGGGGGGGGTGTTTGGGATCATTGTCATGCTGAAAGACCCAGCCACGTTTCATCTTCAATGCCCTTGCTGATGGAAGGAGGTTTTCACTCAAAATCTCACGATACATGGCCCCATTCATTCTTTCCTTTACACGGATCAGTCGTCCTGGTCACTTTGCAGAAAAACAGCCCCAAAGCATGATGTTTCCACCCCCATGCTTCACAGTAGGTATGGTGTTCTTTGGATGCAACTCAGCATTCTTTGTCCTCCAAACACGACAAGTTGAGTTTTTACCAAAAAGCTCTATTTTGGTTTCATCTGACCATATGACATTCTCCCAATCTTCTTCTGTATCATCCAAATGCTCTCTAGCAAACTTCAGACGGGCCTGGACATGTACTGGCTTAAGCAGGGGGACATGTCTGTCACTGCAGGATTTGAGTCCCTGGTGGCGTAGTGTGTTACTGATGGTAGGCTTTGTTACTTTGGTCCCAGCTCTCTGCAGGTCATTCACTAGGTCCCCCCGTGTGGTTCTGGGATTTTTGCTCACCGTTCTTGTGATCATTTTGACCCCACGGGGTGAGATCTTGCGTGGAGCCCCAGATCGAGGGAGATTATCAGTAGTCTTGTATGTCTTCCATTTCCTAATAATTGCTCCCACAGTTGATTTCTTCAAACCAAGCTGCTTACCTATTGCAGATTCAGTCTTTCCAGCCTGGTGCAGGTCTACAATTTTGTTTCTGGTGTCCTTTGACAGCTTTTTGATCTTGGCCATAGTGGAGTTTGGAGTGTGACTGTTTGAGGTTGTGGACAGGTGTCTTTTATACTGATAACAAGTTCAAACAGGTCCCATTCATACAGGTAATGAGTGGAGGACAGAGGAGCCTCTTAAAGAAGAAGTTACAGGTCTGTGAGAGCCAGAAATCTTGCTTGTTTATAGTTGACCAAATACTTATTTTCCACCATAATTTGCAAATAAATTCATTAAAGATCGATCCTACAATGTCATTTTCTGGATTTTCTTTCTCATTTTGTCTGTCATATTTGAAGTGTACCTATGATGAAAATTACAGGCCTCTCTCATCTTTTGAAGTGGGAGAACTTGCACAATTGGTGGCTGACTAAATACTTTTTTGCCCCACTGTAGATGTAAAGTACTGAGGAAGAGGAGGATCCTGTTCACACCACACGTACTGTGTACAAACACCATGCGTATGTGGAGGAAGCTGTCAAGAAGATGGATGACACTCTCCTCCTGAACAGTCCAGGGCCCCTCATTCCTACACGTCTCGAGAGTAGGAACGCTGATCGAGAATCAGTTCTGCCTTTAGACTCATAATGAAAAAGATTGTATGGAGAGGGGGGACCGGATTCTAGGTCAGCACTCCGACTCTGAGACGCTTTATAAATACAGGCCACGAGGAGTGAAAGAGGAAGCTCTTTGTCAAAGTTCTGCTAAAGTCTAACTGCTCTGTCAGACCGACAACGTCATTGCATCAATACTGCGTAATAAATTCTGCAGTCAAACTTTTTTCATTATGTAATCAAACATTTTAGTGGATATGAATGCAAGAGAAGTTCAACATTCACCTTTTACTTACTAGTTCTGTCAAGTCGATGCATACAATGTTATGCGTATCTTGTATAAATCCAATGTATGCACGACCCAGAACACAGAACGCACTGCAACTGCCTCTGCAACACAATACTGCAAGGCAAACTGAGCTTTCCATTGGAAATGAATGTACTTCTGGTGTACCAAAACCCAATGACGCTATTGGTCTAATCGAGGCGTAATAGCAAAACGACAGTAAAACGACACTAAACCAAGTGTAATGCAACATTTCTACTTGCACTCATTCTGCATGACTCTGTAGATTTCAGACTCAGAGCACATGAATAAGCGTAACTTATATAGAAAGACAAATATTTCCCACTTAAACCACACACGTTGCACCATAACAAAACCAGGAACTGTTGAGAGCAGGAACTGTGTGAAATGGAACGTGGGACACAAATGTGGATACAGTCACGTACAGTCATAAGGGCACGAGACATATGTGTCATATAGAATGAAAGAAGAAGCTATTTTAAAAGAAGCTTCAGAAGCATTTTAGAACAGCATACTGTCTCTAGTTTATTCAGCGTATAATATTTGGAACAAATACCTGCATGACTTTATTGACAGCTGTATAGCTTGCCTTGACTTTTCAGAGCACTCCACATGAAAGTCATGGAAACTCAGTCAAGTTCAGATCCTTCTTAACCATTATTTATTTACTTTTCTGCTCTTTTGCACACCAATATCTCTACCTGTACATGACCATCTGATCATTCATCACTCCAGTGTTAATCTGCAAAATTGTAATTATCTGCCTACCTCCTCATGCCTTTTGCACACATTGTATATAGACTCCCCCTTTGTTTTCTACTGTGTTATTGACTTGTTAATTGTTTACTCCATGTGTAACTCTTTGTTGTCTGCTCACACTGCTATGCTTTATCTTGGCCAGGTCGCAGTTGCAAATGAGAACTTGTTCTCAACTAGCCTACCTGGTGAAATAAAAATAAATAAAAAAATGGAGCTGAGTAGCCAGTTGGCTACTAAACCTGCCCTGTAACTGAACTAGTTTGCTGGGGAGTTCTCGGTAAGATCTGATCCACCACGAGTTATTCTCTTCTCTCTGGTGCGCTTGACTTGATTGATATACGGGTTGTTGTGATGACTCATCCCTCGAAATGACTACCCCCCCCCCCCCCTGCTTCATCCCCCCCCTTTTCATACGATATTCTGATACGGACAACCGTTTGTTATTAACCCTTATGATTAAAAAAACAAAAGCAATTTAGTCTAATAGATTTTGTCCCTCTGCAACATTCACTGTCTGAAAAGAAAATGTCAAACCCATTCAGGCTGTTTGATCCTTAACCAGTCCAGGACACTGCGAAATGATCTCCTCATGGTCTGCCAGATGGTTAATAGCTAATAACGACTGGATGTATGACGCCATTACAGTAATTATCTACTGTGCTATTGTCCATCCCTACAGGGGAGTAGACCTCCGTCAATATTGTATCAGGTCAATGGCGAAGGTGTTAGACAACTCATGGTGCTTACAATTGAACTTGAGGCAGTGTAGCTGCGCTGCGCAAGTGGGTTTTCTCCAATGGAGTTGTATGACCAGTGAGAGGTAGTGTTCTGCATAGTTAATGTTGAGCGTGTGGGTGGCGGCTTTTAGGTGGAAAGTTCAAAGTGTCTCACGTACAGACGACGTAAAGAACCCTTTCACCACGCTTCCTCTTAGTGAAGTGCAGCATGCTCTTCATTTACACAATTACCTTTGGCTATCCCCTCTGATCTGATTTCACTATTAGATCACACTGGGCCTATTTCAAGGACACTATGGTTGTTGGTCTTGTGACATTCAACGCATAGTGGCCGCCAGAAAATAAAAGTTCACCAGAAATGAATTCCGCAAATGGATTCTTCTCACCTCATATTTGGGGTCATATTTTCTGTTCTGAGCAGTTTCACAATCCCTACATGCTTTGCTCATCAAGTCCTTCAAGATATGCCCTTTGTAAACAAGCTTACAGTATTGTTTCTTACTTTGCTGTTTTCATTTCCTGATTTCTATCATGCTGCCTGATAACATTGTGAACGAGCTGAGCATCTCTAACCTCTCATGACCTATTTTGTTTCCTCTATGTCTCAGAGAGGGGTCCCTCCATTCTCAATCATCCCCAATGTAGAGGTCACTGCCCTCTGAATAGAACAACTCCTCTGCGACCTGCAACCTAAACAAACGTATGTTAGTGAAACCTGTCCATAGAGTCCACCATTAAGACAATGGCGCTCTGTCTCGGACAAGTCTTCAGCAAAGATAAAACGTTTAGGCCTCGGAAGCGCTTTGAGCCTGGCACACAGCGGTTTGAGCTGTACAAGAAGGCCCAGGCCTCTCTGAAGTCAGGCCTGGACCTGAGGAAAGTGGTCCAGCTTCCCGAGGGAGAGAACATCAACGACTGGATCGCCGTGCACGTGGTTGACTTCTTCAACCGGATCAACCTGATCTACGGCACGGTCAGCGAGTTCTGCACCGAGCGCACCTGCCCCATCATGTCGGGGGGCCTGCGCTACGAGTACCGGTGGCAGGACGGAGACGACTACAAGAAGCCCACCAAGCTGCCCGCCTTGAAGTACATGAACCTTCTGATGGACTGGATCGAGACGAACATCAACAACGAGAACATCTTCCCCACGAGAGTAGGTGTGTAAAGGCAGTGGTTCCAAACTAGGATAGTGAATGCACCTGTGATGTGGCTTCATGCCCACTCTCTCTGACAGTATCTTTAATGGATCTAGAAAGGTTCAAAGAAAGGTTAACGAGATAGGTTAATTACACAATGAGGGTGGCAGAGTGTGAATTATGGGGGGCCAGTATGAGCTAAGCTTCCATGAATGAGACATGAGCTCCTCTAAATGCAACAAAAGTCCAACTTTGGGGGGGGGGCTCTAAATATTGATAATTTGACCAAGATGGGCCGACAGCAAGATGCCCTGGCCGCAAGACGCATCAGTCTCACTGGAGAAAGCATCCGAGTGAGTAAAACAGCGCCCCTCTGTCTCAGTATGTGTAGCCCATGTATCTGATGCTGTCTGATCAAAAAGAGTATGATGCATTCTCCGGTGAGATAGATTCAGACACTTGCGAATTGAAGGAAAATGATGAAATATAATTTCATAATTTTTTAAAATTTGTTTATAGTTTTTTGGGGAACCATAGATTCCCTCGGCATCCATGAATGCACACCACTATAATAGGCCTAATGAAAATCGCCAAATGTCATTACATTTATGGTGTTTGTAACAGATGTCTTTTTCCATTCATCAAATAGCAAGTGTACAGTGTGCACGGTTTGGATGCTGGGATCATTTTTGGAGTAGACAAATGCGTGCAGCTGCAGTTAGCCTACTTCTTGAAGTGATTTATTTGACAATCAGATGAAAACATCATGACTGGTTGTGTTCATGCCACATTAAAATGTAATACTTTTTTTTTTTACTGTTAAATGACATCTTTACTGTGAGGCCCATAAAAAAAAAATCCCAAGTGAGCCTCCCCCGAATGTCACGGTATAATTTACACTCTGGGGGGTGGCATTTGGAAGAAATTGAATGGGGTACTCTGAGTCTATTGTTCATTGTCAAAGGGTTGTTATCAAGCTCTGTTTGAGGAGGGAGATTATGTGCATGAACAATCTATTAAATTAACATGTAATCGGCTGCCGAGAGAAATTGTACAGTATACGATCTACCTACAGTATAGGATATTGATGTCCAGTGTGATTTGAATGATCTCCAATGGAAACGAATGTGACAGCTTTTAATGCTAAGTGAGATGTAATTATGAAACATAATAGAACATAATTATGGAACATAATGACATTCTGATAGTTACAAATAGATTTTCATTAATGCATCCAGGGATGGTCTCTAAAAATGAATTGAATGGGGTGGCAGTCTTCCTCACTGACAGTTCTTTCCTCTTTGGTCCCAGGTGTTCCTTTCCCTAAGAACTTCCAGCAGGTGTGTAAGAAGATCCTGAGCCGTCTCTTCCGGGTCTTTGTGCACGTCTACATCCACCACTTTGACAGCATCTGCAGTATGGGCGCTGAGGCCCACATCAATACCTGCTACAAACACTACTATTATTTCATCTCTGAGTTCAGCCTCATCGAGCACTCTGAACTGGAGCCCCTGGTGAGAAAGGAGGTGTGGGGGTGAATGGAGGGGGAGGGGGGGGGGGGGGGGGGGTCAAAAGTAGTGCACTAAATATGGAATAGGGTGCTATTTGGGATGTATCCTTAGATAGAGCTTGGGTGGAAGGTTCCATTTCTATGTCCTGTAAGTTCATATTTAGGACAGGGGTAGAAGGGTGTCTGGATATGAATGTATGAGGGCGTATCCCTCACATTACTATCCTTCAGACTGACTAGTTTTGCCGTGGCCCAATAAGGGAGGAGCTTCCATTTTCCTCCATAAAACGAAGGCAGTGTATTGTCTGCGTTATTTCACACCACAACAGAACATGTTGTTTTGAGTGTCTGCGCAAACCACATAAACTGGGTGATTATACAGAATCAACTCTGGGCATTGAGCATATTACCCAATCACAGCCCAGTAGAAAATAATTATACGATAGCAGTGTGTCTTTCATTTTCCCTTTGGCACAGTCATTGGAATTAATGATGCACCACTTATTTCCCCAGTTTGCATCATAAAAAAAAACTTGTTAAACTCTTTGTAAGAAATCTGGTTTGGTTTATATAACCATCATAAGTGAAATTGCAGTCTAGCCAGCCATAACTGAGAATCATGTCACGTTCAAGTTGTTTTCTCTAGTGCAGAGAGCTTCGTTACATCTGAACAGATGGAGGTAGGTGCTCCAAGGTACAATAAAATGCCTCTGTTATCATCATTATAAAAGACAGACTTTTACTTCCCCTCCTGGTGAAAACGTATTGAAACTATATCAACAACATAATCAGGGGGGAAATAAGCTTTTGGATGACTAGAGGTAAGATGGGAACAGACGAGTGACTTCTCATCAGATGATGACTGTATTGTAGCCTATCTGTTCGAATATATTCGTGGCCTCATACAGCGTGACGGTAGGTGTGTAGCATTGTCGGTTACGATAAATTAAGCCTGGGGCCATTTACCGGTCATTTGTCAACATCATATGAATTGCTTGTCTCTCCTCTCTTCTCTTTACCCCCAGAGAGCAATGACAGAGAAGATCTGTAACTAAACCACATGGACAATGGAGTGTACATCATTTCAAAAAAATTCCCCGGAGCCCTTCAAGAGACCCACTGCTTAAATACCATTCCAAACACTCACTCAAACCAAAGGACAGTCAAATGGATTTTGAGTGGATTTGAAGAACTTAAGTGTTATCCATCAAGCATTAGAACGTTTATTCACATATGTTTTTAGGAAAAAGGACTGTTCTGCTTCCTAGATTTTGTGCTGTGACATGCAGCATTTCAGTATTTTGTGTTTTATTTGAGTAACTGTTCTAGCTCTGTTTTACTAAGCATGAATATGTTTTTCTTGTGCATGTTCTTGACATCATTAACTTCCAAAATGTGCCTGCGGTTTCGAGGTGTTTGAGCCATTTTGTGATGGACAGAAGGCGACATCACAAGACCCCTCTCCAGTATTTAGCATTTTGTGACAAGTACGTGTCCAATGTGTCCCAGCCAGAGGCAACAGAGTTAAGGACTTTGAAAAACAGACATTTTGTGAGGTGTCTGGGTAAGTACAGGGTGACAACCGGAAGCAATACTTGTGAAATATTGACTTCATTTTCATTTACCAAAACTAGTTCAACTGGGATTACTCTGGGAGACTAATCTGATTGAGATGTGTGACTGATTAATTTGCCAAGTGTTATGACAAGTAAGTTCACCCACTACAATTGGTGTTTTTGTTGCATGCCCTGTTAATTTGCATTTTATTATTAAGGAAATGTTTTAGCTGTGATCACACTAAATATCAGACATAGGATATTTTCATTCAGACAGTGACCAATTAAAACCTGCCTCATTGCTTTTGTAAAACCTTAAAGTAACTGTCCAGTGTTTCCAGATTTCTATGAAATGAATTACAATATGAGTGAAATCGTTTTTCTTCCCCCCAAAAATGGTAATTAAGTATGTTATAAAGCAGCTTTTCTGTGTTGCAGTGGTGTGGGCTTACCTCAACAACAGAATGGTGTGGGCTTACCTCAACAACAGAATGGTGTGGGCTTACCTCAACAACAGAATGGTGTGGGCTTACCTCAACAACAGAATGGTGTGGGCTTACCCCAACAACAGAATGGTGTGGGCTTACCTCAACAACAGAATGGTGTGGGCGTACCCCAACAACAGAATGGTGTGGGCGTACCCCAACAACAGAATGGTGTGGGCTTACCTCAACAACAGAATGGTGTGGGCTTACCTCAACAACAGAATGGTGTGGGCTTACCTCAACAACAGAATGGTGTGGGCTTACCCCAACAACAGAATGGTGTGGGCTTACCTCAACAACAGAATGGTGTGGGCTTACCCCAACAACAGAATGGTGTGGGCTTACCTCAACAACAGAATGGTGTGGGCTTACCTCAACAACAGAATGGTGTGGGCTTACCTCAACAACAGAATGGTGTGGGCTTACCCCAACAACAGAATGGTGTGGGCTTACCTCAACAACAGAATGGTGTGGGCTTACCCCAATAGCAGAATGGTGTGGGCGTACCCCAACAACAGAATGGTGTAGGCTTACCCCAACAACAGAATGGTGTAGGCGTACCCCAACATCAGAATGGTGTAGGCTTACCCCAACAACAGAATGGTGTGGGCTTACCCCAATAACAGAATGGTGTGGGCTTACCTCAACAACAGAATGGTGTAGGCTTACTCCAACAACAGAATGGTGTGGGCTTACCCCAACAACAGAATGGTGTAGGCTAACCCCAACAACAGAATGGTGTAGGCTTACCCCAACAACAGAATGGTGTGGGCTTACCCCAACAACAGAATGGTGTAGGCTTACCCCAACAACAGAATGGTGTGGGCTTACCCCAACAACAGAATGGTGTGGGCGTACCCCAACAACAGAATGGTGTGGGCGTACCCCAACAACAGAATGGTGTGGGCTTACCCCAACAACAGAATGGTGTGGGCTTACTCCAACAATTTTTCAAAATGCATGCAGATTGTAACAATACTTTGGAAATCTGTTTTAAGATAAATGCTCCAAATTTGGCACAGAGGTAGATTTCTGGACCCTTAAAATATTAAGATATGGAGCCAGCCCAGATATGCAGCAATTAAAAGATAGATTTATGTAGCCTGGAAATATTTATTTCTGGAGCCACCACAGATTTGACCCCTGGGGACAGTTACTTTAAACAACTTTGCGATTCTCTGTGTGTGTGTGTGTGTGTGTGTGTGTGTGTGTGGCCCCTGTCAGTAATAAAATGTTAGAGTTCTGAAGGCCTTTTTTGAGATAAACACATAAAATTTGGCACAGAGGTAACTTTATTTAGCCTAAAAAGATTTAGATATGGAGTCATCACATATATGTGGTGGCCATCTTACAAAATGGCCACTGTCAGTAATACACTGTTAGAGTTCTGAAGGCCTTTTTTGACATAGACGCACCAAATTTGGCACAGAAGTTGATTCATGTACCCTGACAAGATTTGAGTATGGAACCACTAAAGATTTGGCCCCTGGGGGCCTTGGAAGTCATCTTATGAAATGGCCACAGACGGTAATACAATTTACAGTTCAGAAAGCCTGTTTTAAGATTAACAACCCAAATTTGGCACAGAGGTATATTTATGTACCCTGAAAAGATTTAGATATGGAGCGACTCCAGACTTAAGTGCATAGATGACATGTATTTTTTCCCCACTTATAGCCTACTGCCATGTGCGCATTGCAGCACTTATAATGTGAATTAATAGCCTAATAGTTTATCATCATTTAAAGCTAAATGTCCTGATCTGTTGCGTCAGCCACATTGCATCAAAAAGGCCATGGTTGTATTAATTTGGGATCTATCGCATCCCACACCTTTTGAATTATGGGCGATAGTGGATTGGCATAGGCTAGTGCTTTTGCTGTTTGTTAGGCCTACTCATCTTGTTGGCTGACGAAAAGTAAATGTGGACAGTTCTTCCAACATCTTCAATATGCACCTCGGAATTGGATAAGGACGAGCAGTTGCATCCCCAATGTGTCGGTCTTCACTTGTAGCCTGTGAGAAAGACCTGATCAGGTGATGGATAGCCATGTGAGTGAGAGGTGCTTCGGAGCGCGCAGCAGTCATTGAGAAGGGCACAAAGTAGCACTCCAAGGCCAAGGGCATAATGGCCACTGGCTGCAAAAGGCGTACCCCAACAACAGAATGGTGTGGGCGTACCCCAACAACAGAATGGTGTGGGCGTACCCCAACAACAGAATGGTGTGGGCGTACCCCAACAACAGAATGGTGTGGGCGTACCCCAACAACAGAATGGTGTGGGCTTACCCCAACAACAGAATGGTGTGGGCTTACCCCAACAACAGAATGGTGTGGGCTTACCCCAACAACAGAATGGTGTGGGCTTACCCCAACAACAGAATGGTGTAGGCTTACCCCAATAACAGAATGGTGTGGGCTTACCCCAACAACAGAATGGTGTGGGCGTACCTCAACAACAGAATGGTGTAGGCTTACCCCAACAACAGAATGGTGTGGGCGTATACCGTTCAAAAAATCTTAATGCACGTAGACCACTCATTGGCCAGGAGAATAACATCATCCTGTATTTGGAAATAGCATGCATTTTTGAAACAGTCTATTTGAGATACAAGTTTGAGGTGTTTTTAAAAACAAACATTTTAATGCTTTGGCCACAAATAAGAGTATAGGATGAGTCAACAGCATTGAGAATGAGTTAACAGAATTTTCACTGGGCAGTTAGTTTAAACAACTTTGCCATTCTCTCTCTCTCTCTGTGTGTGTGTGTGTGTGTGTGTGTATGTGTGTGTGTTCGTTTTGAGGAAAGCTATTTGATATTAAAATACTAATATGACTCATGGATATAACTAATAGGACGTCCTATTTATAGGGCAAGAGTATTATAGGGCATGGGGCCCTATAATAATATGGATATACCCCATATTTGACCCCTGGGAGGCATGGCAACCATTTTTCAAAATGCATGCAGATTGTAACAATACTTTGGAAATCTGTTTTAAGATAAATGCTCCAAATTTGGCACAGAGGTAGATTTCTGGACCCTTAAAATATTAAGATATGGAGCCAGCCCAGATATGCAGCAATTAAAAGATAGATTTATGTAGCCTGGAAATATTTATTTCTGGAGCCACCACAGATTTGACCCCTGGGGACAGTTACTTTAAACAACTTTGCGATTCTCTGTGTGTGTGTGTGTGTGTGGCCCCTGTCAGTAATAAAATGTTAGAGTTCTGAAGGCCTTTTTTGAGATAAACACATCAAATTTAGCACAGAGGTAACTTTATTTAGCCTAAAAAGATTTAGATATGGAGTCATCACATATATGTGGTGGCCATCTTACAAAATGGCCACTGTCAGTAATACACTGTTAGAGTTCTGAAGGCCTTTTTTGACATAGACGCACCAAATTTGGAACAGAAGTTGATTCATGTACCCTGACAAGATTTGAGTATGGAACCACTAAAGATTTGGCCCCTGGGGGCCTTGGAAGTCATCTTATGAAATGGCCACAGACGGTAATACAATTTACAGTTCAGAAAGCCTGTTTTAAGATTAACAACCCAAATTTGGCACAGAGGTATATTTATGTACCCTGAAAAGATTTAGATATGGAGCGACTCCAGACTTAAGTGCATAGATGACATGTATTTTTTCCCCACTGCCCCTGTTTCGAGACAGGTGCATGATAATGGTCCATTCTAAATCAAAACAAATTTCACACATATATAATTTAGTATATGTAAAGACAGGATTAAATCAAGAATAGTCTGATATGGGTGACAATATTAACCTATCACTTGTGAATTATATATTATCACTTGTAAATGACGCCCAGCATAAGACAAGAAACAATACATTTATCTTATCATAGTCACACACCTCATGTAGCCTAGCCCATAGATCTATATGTGTTGATAAGGTTTGCATCACAACTAAAGTGGCCAAATAACTCCTTAAAATTAAAAACATTAATCCGCTTTACAAGTGGTGTATAGGCTAATTGGCATACATAAACAGAGCGTGAGTTTCAAGTTTGGGGAAGATCAAATTTACCATAAAAATGCAGCTTTATAATAAAAGCGTTACATGCATTTGCAGTCATTTTTGATAATGGTGTTTTCCCTTTTGATAATGGTGTTTTCCCTTTTGATAATGGTGTTTTCTCGCTAATGGAACATTCGTGCTTATAGCCTACTGCCATGTGCGCATTGCAGCACTTATAATGTGAATTAATAGCCTAATAGTTTATCATCATTTAAAGCTAAATGTCCTGATCTGTTGCGTCAGCCACATTGCATCAAAAAGGCCATGGTTGTATTAATTTGGGATCTATCGCATCCCACACCTTTTGAATTATGGGCGATAGTGGATTGGCATAGGCTAGTGCTTTTGCTGTTTGTTAGGCCTACTCATCTTGTTGGCTGACGAAAAGTAAATGTGGACAGTTCTTCCAATATCTTCAATATGCACCTCGGAATTGGATAAGGACGAGCAGTTGCATCCCCAATGTGTCGATCTTCACTTGTAGCCTGTGAGAAAGACCTGATCAGGTGATGGATAGCCATGTGAGTGAGAGGTGCTTCGGAGCGCGCAGCAGTCATTGAGAAGGGCACAAAGTAGCACTCCAAGGCCAAGGGCATAATGGCCACTGGCTGCAAAAGGCATGGATTTTTTTTAGGATGCATTACGGCCACACAAAGGGAATGTCGCGGTGAAATTCGAGGCATTGTGAAGTGCTTGTCAAATTGAGAATGAGAGACTGATAAAGTGTGTACAGCCTGCACAAAAAAAAATCGAAGCAGAGTGCCTGCCATCATTAGAGTCGCTTCATGCCGCCTTACATTTGTATTACAAATCAAAACATATAGCCCAACATTTGTAGAACAACTAAAGTCACATTAATAACTCTAAATTAAGCATATAGGAGTACCTATTTCTTTGTTAACCGGTCAACACAAAATAGCTGCATGTACGCACTCCCTGAAATCGTTTGGAGAAAATATCCTTAATTTTCTATTCAGCTTTGTTCAATTATGTTCTTCATACTATAAAATAATGCCATGGAACTTTAAGCAAATCTTGTCTGCTAAACGAGCTAGTGTAGTCCACAGCCATTTTGGCATAACCAGATCAGAACCTAACATAAGGACATCTCAGAGTATGCTATTCTGTTCTTCTGAAATAGACTCCATCTTCTTCATGTCATGCTTCTTTAGACCTGTCTAACATAGATAATGGATTTATTGTAAAAGTGTAGGCTATATTATATGGATGTATTAGACTTTTTTAAATGTAGATGTTCCAAAGGTCTGCATCAGTGGCTTGTAGGCTATGCGTGGAAGCCAGGAGATGCTAAATGTGTTTATGTTAATTAACGTCAATTACTCTGAGACCAACAGTTATTTGCTTGACAATCACCGGCTGACGAACATTTGGGACCGCCACAGCCCTAATCTACACCTCGATTAGGCGGATCGAAAACCTCATTCTTTTGTTTCATGGTTTTCAATTTGAGTGTCTTCTTTTCTATGTAGCCTACACTTTCTCATTCTGAACCTCTAATGCAAGTGGCTTAATGACAATGATCAGAAGAGCAGCTATTCAATGATTTGACAGCTCCGACACAGTTACCCCGTCATTATGTGGGTGTCAGCGATCGCCGGCTAAGCCCCTAGAGTCGATGTCCGCGCCCCTATGGAAATCAAATTAGTAGAATAAAATACTTTTCATCAAAATCTGTCTGTTTAAGATAGAGATATCAGTTTTTTTGCATGGGCTGCATCCACTGTATCTGCCAGTGGCGGCCTTCCGTAGCTGTGGTGGAGGTGGCCGAGCTGGAGCGGTGTTTGTCAGACCATGACACATCCCGAATATCTGTCTTCTCACAAAAATGTCTGTAGCGTCCGAATGGCATGGAAAGATGAGACTCTCGTGAACAAGATGGTGTTCTCCGTTTTGCTCTACGACCCTCTATGACAAGCGTCAATGGACTCGTCTGATGCGCCAGGAACAGTTTGGCCTACACACTAATATGACCACTCTATGGAAAGGTTGAGACTCTGTTTTCCATGTATGAATCTATTATTCAATGCATTTCAATGGGCTAATAGAAGTAAGGCAAAATTCAATGTTTCATGACAAAAACGGGGGAACCAAAATTCACATCAATCTACTTTCATCACAATATGCACGATTGTTTTGCTAAGCTGCCCCACTAGCAGTGGCTTCTTCTTTTCGTCTAATGACTGAACTATAGACATGGGAGGGGGCGGGAAAAGGCAGGAGCTATGTCAATAACGGTATTTAAATGTGGAAGTCATTTTGCATGGCCCCATGCCCCAGTTGAGGGGAGATTTCCTAAGGACCAATGGAATGGTTTAATGTGCAAACCACGCTCAAACAGGGCACCGGGCCATTAAAAACTAACAAGCCCATGTTGTCCACCCATCACAACATCCAGAGGATGTCAGAGGCTCTGATGGAGCATTTAAAACATTTTTTAAATTTATTTAACCTTTATTTAACCTGGCAAGGCAGTTAAGAACAAATTCTTATTTACAATGGCGGCGTGGAGGTTAAGGGAAGTCACAAGTGTGTTTTGACAAGTTAGTAAGCTGGATATTAGCTATTTCTGACAGCAAGTTAAGTTACCTGGAGAGAGTTCTGGAAGGCTTGCAGCTATGCCATCGTGCTCTGCCTCACCCTATTTACCAACTGAAAAAATAATGAAACATTTCAGGTTAGCTATCTACTGGAGTAGTACATCAGTATGTGAGTGGGGGGAAAACAAGACAGAAAATGTAACAAGAGAAGACCCGATAGCATAGAGCTGGCTTTCCCAAAATAATGATATGGTATGCTCTGACTTGAACACACATTCTACAGAACTGGTTGGGCTTTTTCTTACTGTTTTCGCAAATATGCAGAGCCGTTTGTACAGTTTAACTGCGGTAGGCTATGTGTCAGACATATCTGGGTCATTCATTGGGTGAGTTACCTAGTAATTCAAGCAAACCCAGCTCGACTTCTTACTGGTGAAAGCAGTCACGACTTGTGCCAGACTGGAGGCAATAAACATAGTGTGAACTAGCTATTACAGATTTTCGACCTTATTAGCTAACAATCTAGCTAACCATATAAAGTTATCAGCTATATGAAAATAATTTAATGACAAGCCAAAGCAACCTTAACCAGACATTTGCGCTAGTTGAGTCAGCTAATACGTCTTGCTAGCCAATGTTAGCTAGCTAATGAAGTTATGAATTACTTATGATATAAACAAAATTCGAACCTGGAATCTGTGTCCAAATAGGCCAAAATCCCAAGTGGATTAAGGCACTGCATCTCAGTGCTAGAGGCGTCACTACAGACCCTGGTTCAATTCCAGGCTGTATCACGACCGGCCGTGATTGGGAGTCCCATAAGGCATCGCACAATTGGCCCAGCCTCATTAGGGTTTGGTCGGGGTAGACCGTCATTGTAAATAAGAATTTGTTCTTAACTGACTTGCCCAGTTAAATAAAGTTTTTTTTTTTTTACGTTCCTGTTGCCTCGGAGATAATAACAGCAGAGTTGGGTAGTACCAGACCGCTAGTTATTTCACTTATCTTGATGTTAAAGCAGAAATGTAGCATCATTTTCCATGAGTAATACAAACAGGCCTACACTATCACTGGATGCAAAAGTAGGTTTTTCTCAACTGTTTGTCAGCGTTCAACTGTGCTCCTTCTTGTTCTTTCTCTCCCTCTCCACCGCCTGATCTGTCTGGCTCTGCTTGCACTTTCTTGCTCTCCCTCCCAGATCATTATGAATACGGGGCCGAGCTTCACAACCAACTCACTGTCTGCTGGGTTATCACATTGGCACATAGTGCATAATTAGTCAGCATGCACATTGCCCACACTGTGCAATTTAAGCAATAATTGCTTTATTGTCAAATTGGCACATAGTAGTCTAACATGTTAGTCAGTATACACAACGCACACTCTGAGATTGAAGCAATAATGTATTATCTAATTGGCTAATAGTACATAGTTAGTCAGTACATCGCCCTCACTTAGTCCATTAAAGGATCTATCAATGAGCTACGATTCAAGCAATCATTCGAAACATAAGGAATCCGTCTTTCCGTTGAGCAGCTAACCCCAGCGGTTGACCTGAATTAACAGTTGACTTGTTTATACAGAGGTGGAGGCCAGCCAACCAGTGAGCATTTCAGACTCAGCCAAACGAACGAAGAACAGGGGGACAAGAGCAACAGACAGTTTTACAGGAAACTTTGACAGTGATAAGGATTAATCAGACGGCTGTGTCAAATATCTGTTTCCAAATAGCCTGATCTGCGGGAGAACAAAGCATTTTATTCCCAAAGTTGTTTCTCTGACCGCCCGCAGCATGAAAAATGCCAACTGCGCCACAATAATCTCTGTTGGGGCCCACAGGTCTGCAGGAATGCAAATGTTTCACTTTTACTGTAAAGAGTGTTGTGATTTTAAATGCATTTGAAATCAAATTTGATTTGACTCATGCCTTAACTGTGTGTGGAATTTGTGTTCTCCACGTCAGTGTGGCTCGGCAGAGTACACGGCCCCAGAGGTGGTGGAGGTCTTCACAGAAGAGGCTTCGTTCCACGTCAAGTCCTGTGACCTCTGGAGCCTGGGGTCATACTTTATATTCTGTTGAGCGGCAGCCCCACCTTCACCGACCACTGGGGGACTGACTGTGGCTGGGACCGAGGAGAGACCTGCCACATCTGCCAGGTACACACACATAGTGTACATACCCCCACACACAACATCCCCAGTTCACCTTACACAGTACTACTACAGCGCTATTTGTATTAAGCATTTATTTGTTGCATTTATAATGAATGAGTCATGTTATTATGGTGAAGTCTATGTCTATGTTGTCGATGTTGTGTCCGACCCCTGCAGAATAACCTGTTTGAGAACATCCAGGAGGGGCAGTATGAGTTCCCAGAGAGGGACTGGGCCCATATCCCTGCCAAGGACCTAATCTCCAGGCTACTGGTACGGGACGCCACACGCCTCAGTGCTGCCCAGGTCCTGCAGCACCCCTGGGTGCAGGGGGTGAGTGCCAAGGCCAAAACTTAACTGGTCCTCTGAGTACTGTATGGGTGTATGGCCATAACATACTGGATCTATTGATTGGGTAGGTCTCAATCGTCTTAACTGGCTTCCTTGCCTTGTCCCCTCTGCGTCATCTATTCTACACTGATCTGAGAAGGCTGAATGGGTGAAAGCCACCTATAAGAAACCAGAGGGCTTGTTTTCACCAGTCCATTTCCTCCAAACTGTACATCATTGACGAAGGAAAGGATACATTTAAAAGAAATTGGCACTGTTGTATTTAAACCTGTTATTTATTTCCCCCAATTATGCACCAGAGAGAGGTCTCCCAACTCCACACTTCCTCCAAAGGTAATCCACTCAGCTCTCATTGGACAGATTGTATAGTACATAACGGCAAAAACAAATCTCAAAAAGTTGTGGAGAAGTACAGATCAGGGTTGGGTTATATAAAAATGTCCAATACTTTGAACATCCCACAGAGCACCATTAAATCCATTATTAAAAAATGGAAAGAATACGGCACCACAACAAACTTGCCATGAGAGGGTCGCCCACCAAAACTCATGGACCAGGCAAGGAGGGCATTAATCAGAGAGGCAACAAAGAGACCAAAGATGACCCTGAAGGAGCTGCAAAGCTCCACAGCGGAGATTGAAGTATCTGTCCATAGGACCACTTTAAGCCGTACACTCCACAGAGCTGGGCTTTACGGAAGAGTGGCCAGAAAAAAAACAGCGCTTAAAGAAAAAAATAAGCAGACACATTTGGGGTTCGCCAAAAGGCATGTGGGAGACTCCCCAAACATATAGAAGAAGGTACTCTGGTCAGATGAGACTAAAATGTTGCTTTTTGGCCATCAAGGAAAACACTGTCTGGCGCAAACCCAACCCCTCCCATCACCCCAAGAATACCATCCCCACAGTGAAGCATGGTGGTGGAAACGTCATGCTATGGGGATGTTTTTCATCGGCAGGGACTGGGAAACTGGTCAGAATTGAAAGAAGGATGGATGGCGCTAAATACAGGGAAATTCTTGAGGGAAACCTGTTTCAGTCTTCCAGAGATCTGGGACTGGGACAGAGATTCACCTTCCAGCAGGACAATGACATACTGTTAAAGCAACTCTCAAGTGGTTTAAAAATCTTAGAATGGCCTAGTCAAAGCCCAAACCTTAATCCAATTGAGAATCTGTAGTATGACTTAACGATTGCTGTACACCAGCGGAACCCATCCAACTTGAAGGAGCTGGAGCAGTTTTGCCTTGAAGAATGGGCAAAAATCCCAGTGGCTAGATGTGCCAAGCTTATAGAAACATACCACAAGAGACTTGCAGCTGTAATTGCTGCAAAAGGTGGCTCTACAAAGTATTGATTTTGGGTGGGTGAATAGTTATACATGTTTTCCATTTCACAATAAAACAAATATTTTGCATCTTCAAAGTGGTAGGCATGTTGTGTAAATCAAATGATACAAACCCCCATAAAATCTATTTTAATTCCAGGTTGTAAGGCAAGAAAATAGGAAAAATGACAAGGGTGTGAATACTTTCACAAGCCACTGTATACTTGCAATGGCTGCCTGGTATTGTGATGCAATCATTTCCATGGTTAATGTAGAATGTTCATTCAAATTATGCTAACTGATGAGGCTCATGCAATGGAATGTACTTTTTGTCAATTGAGTTTAATCAACAAATAACAACACATATTGACGGGTACACTTCCTGCTTTTACTTCATGCTTTTCTCTGATGGGTACACTCGCAATGGCCACTAGTCCACCCATTATGCCAACATTGACTAGAATGGGGATTCCTGTTCTATTCATTCTATTTCTATGGCTGCTACTGCAGGCTATTAGGTGGAGTTTTCTTCTTAGCTTCATTCCCACCTGGTTTATCCTTCTAATATCGTGGTGTGGTTCTAAGATCCTTACAGGTCAAATTCACCCTTTTTCTCTACCCAGTTCCCCTCATTTCCCTCCTCAATTCCCCTCCATCTTGGTGCTAGTCTCCCTTCCCCGTCTCTTCCTCTCTATGTGGTGTTTGCCATGGGTCCCCTCCAGGACGGAGTCAACGCACACTATCTGAGAATTGACGATAGCTGCCATTGTCAGCAGAATCCTGTGTAGCTTCACTGGTTGGTAGCCCCATTGTGCAAGCCCTCGTCATGGCCAGTCGTCTTCTTATCAGCTAGAAACAGAGACACAGGAGCACAAAGGGAAGAACTTTTATCTTCTACTAAACTAACACATGCTTAGTCACAGCTTTGTATCAGTTGCGGAGTCTGGTTTCAGTGACTGGTTTGGGTTGAGGTTGGTTTCCTGCATTTGATAATAACCTCAAACTACACGGACCGCAATCCCATGTTAAGACCACAGAAACCGAATCACTAGAATGTCTGATGAAGGGATTCTATTTGTATGATTAAGACTGCTAGTGCTGGTGGGTTTATGCTAGCTATACTTAATTGCACGGCTATTTCAATTAAGGAATGGATCCTTGATCATATCAGTATGGGGCCTTTAATTCATACAGTATATGTAGCTCGGCAGTCTTACTGTTAAGATCCTGTAATATAAAACAGTTGTAATTTATGTTGTGTTGGTCAAGCTGTGAAAAGATTTCTGTACTGAGAAGAATATGGTATCATTGATAGAGTTACTTAATACTGCAAAAGTAGAGCATTACTTTTCAGACACTTGGGAATGCTGCTTTTTGCATTGGTTTTATTAGCCTATATAAACTATGAGTAGGGCTGCACAAATATCAAAACGTTCCTAAAATGTCCAGGGGGGTTTTCTCCGAAAATCTAGCTGGATGATTTCTGGAACCAGCAGGGAATAAACTATAAGGGAATCCTCCAACTTGGAATTTGTCGACCAAGATTTCTGACAAGCCAGGGAATTTTTGGAAGGTTTGGGGAATTCTGCAACCCTAGCTGTGACTTTCCCAAATATGGAGACATATGAAATATATCTACACCATTAACTAGCATGACAAGCAAGCAGACACTGTTTACATGCACACAATACTGCAATTATTGTGGATAATCTGATTAATATAATAGTTTGATTGAAATGTTTACATGCTTTGCAAGAAGAACGCATACATTGTTGTTTTCCCGGACTCACTTCACTCGCACTAAAGAGGGAGGCTCGCTCGGATGGTGCTAATATTTGAAGTCTTGATAAAAACTACAAGCATTACCTCACATTTCCTTTCCAAATGATATCAGGACAATTGTGCAATTGCTTCTTTCAATTATTTATTTTTATTTTTCAATAATACCACTAACCTGTTGCTCCATTTACTGTATGTGAATTCATTGTTGTTTAGTCTATTCACAGACATTGTCATAATTAGTGATTTGGAAATGTGAAAATGTCTATTTTTGTTAATTGTCAAAAATTATGTGTTTTTAAACGTTTGTGACTAGTGTTTAATATGTGTGTAGTTTATATTCTAGACGGGATGGTGTAGAGATACCTTTCTCTGGAGGAAAGGGAGTTTTATTTTATATCTATCAGTATTTTTATTAAATGTTTTGTTGTTTGCACAAACATTTAGCTGGCTTGTCTGTAAATGGATCTGAATGAATGTGCCAAAGAAATCATGGAGATATAAATACCTTACCATGTGAAGACTGAAGGCTAGCCTGTCACAGTAAATTAGTTTCGTGTTTTTAAGAATGAAATTGGTCAGATGGCCATTTCAGCCTGTACAATATATTTGTTCAAATCCACCTAGTTACTGAAATACTCTTTAGTTACTGAAATGCTCGTGCTTTTTTTTTTAAAGATTCTTTATTTTTACCGAATTGATTTATCTCTACCAGTTGACTTTTTCACCCCTGTAAGAGCTTGTCCTTTTATTAACGGGGACACTGATGGAAGTCTAGCACTTATTCCCCTCACCCTATTAACTTAATGTATTACCCGGCTAATGTCAAATGGCATGTACCGACTACCCGGATCTCACCCGGTTGCCACGGATACTCCATCGCTATAGCAACTAAGGGGCATTCATAAACGGGCATGACTCAACAAAGGGTTGCCGTCAGAGAAAGTGCAACACATTAGGGATCAGTCAGTGGCTATGGTAAAGCCCGCTCACTCTGTCCCTAATCCCTATTGGCCCTAGTCAAGTAGTCTACAATATAAGCAATAGAGAGCCATTTGGGACGAATCAGCCTAACCTCAAATTAGATGGGATGAGACACACTAATTGGCATAAACTATCAGCGAAATACGATGTCCACTGTTTGTTGTTTAAGCCCACGTGTATGAGTTCCTAAATATGCATATGTTCTTATGTTGCACATGAATAGCCCCATGCGGTATGCTGTTTTCCCAATATAACTCGTTTATTTATTTTTTAAATGATTCAATGTTGTTGTCGTTTTGTCTCACCGTCATTGGCAGAACTCAGACGTGACATAACAATTTGATCAACGTCCAGCATGAGTAGATAGACAGATGGAGAGAGCGAGAAATAGCGGTCTACGGTTAGAAAAACGGAGTGAATTGGTTTATTTCGGGCCCATCACTCACCAATTGCTCATAGAGTGTGAATGGTGAGTGAGTTGCGAATGGAGCAAGGACATTGGATAGAGGACATGGATGGAGTGATCGCGATTCACCTGTCCACACTCCTAAAAGAGCTCCTTAAAGGAGAAGGTAGCTGTGAAGATGCATGAGCAAGCAGACACTCATGACGAATTAGTTGGACGGGCATTTGATTTCAATAGGCGGGCGCATTGTTTTCACGTGACTTCCTAAACTGTGTACAATGCGTGTAATAGTAATGACCAGGCAGCTCGTGAGTTTCAAGTTTGGGCAAGTTTATAGTACGTATCCTACAATTTCTACTGACCTGCGTGCCAATTATGCACAATTTGGTGCAACATTTTCGTTTCAATAGCCTAATAACGTTTACGCGTTATTTTTTTCAAAATCATTGTCACGTGGTTAATCATACAAATCTGAAGTACAATTATACAAATGTAACTATTGGCGAGATCACTAGCCTCTGCCATATGCTAACATTGATACGGCTAAAGACATGAGAGCATATAACTCAAATATACTATAGTCTATAGGCCAATGCAGCATTAGGCCTATAACTTCGATCATCAACTAAGTAAAATGCATAGGCCTAAAGCCTACAGATAAAAACAGTAGAAAGTACCCTGATGAAAATGAAATCATATTCATATCTCTTCTCCGCCGGTCTGCCTCGCTTTCTATGTCTTGACTTGAGCTATTGCTAGTGAAGTTCAACATTCTATGAAATCATCACACCGTCCAGCCAGAACTGTCCTCACGAGCTTGCAACATTGTACCAACTAGCCTTAGCCTGTCTTACGACAGTGAGCTCCTGATAAAAAAGCTTCTTTTTTTAACGTTTCCACTAGATATATGGAATCATCAGATCATTATGTTTTGCTTGGTGATCATTATGAGGCTTGGTGATTATCGAGGAACTATGTTTAAAAAAAAAACAGACTTTGTTGACGTCTGTGAGGCGAATAAAACATTTGTGGTGTACGTAGTGAGTTGGTCAATCAGCGATAACCGAAGTAAAGCCAGATTCAGGTTGGATATTCGACGCATATTCGCCTGTAGTTTTCCTTACGTCCACCAACAGCAGTTAGGGACCGTGAACATAGTGACAAATCACGTTTTAAAATTGTAATAGCTCTTTAACCATTATTCCTAAAACGTTCAAAACTGGTTCTAGTTAACCCAATGGCATAGACACATATTGCACACACTTTTTTTTGTCGATTTACATCTCACACTATTTTAAATTATTTATTAAAATGTTTGAATTTCAATAGCTCTTTGGTCATGTGACCTACTGACCTACTGACCAAATTCATGTTTTTACATGAATTTTTCAAATGTTCAAATTTCAATTGTGCCTTGGTCATGTGACCTACTGACTTCAAACAAGTTTCAGAATGTACACTCGGCAGGCATAGACATTGCACACCATTTAGTTTGTCAAAATACATCTCACACGTTTTAATATTTGTTTTTACTTTCTCATTTCAATAGCTCCTTGGTCATCTGACCTACTGACTTCAAACAAGGTTCAGAATGTACAGCCTACACATTGCACACCCTTTAGTTTGTCCATTTTCATCTCACAGAATTTTACATGAATTTCCTATGTTTTTCAATGTTTCTCAATTCAATAGCTCTTTAGTCATGTGACCTGCTGTCCTGAAACAAGGTGCAGAATGTCCACTGACGACCCTTCTATATTGCACACCCTTTAGTTTGTCCCTTTTCATCTCACAAGTTTTACATGAATTTTTCAAACTTTCTAATTTCAATAGCGCCTTGGTCATGTTACCTACCGGACTCAAACTGTGTTCAGAATGTACAATCAGTGGGCCTACACATTGCACACCTTTTAGTTTGCCCGTTTTCACATCTCACACGGGTTTACATACATTTTTCAAAATTAAACATGTAAAAACCTTCATGGCCTTTGTGCTGCCCCCAGCCCCTGAGTCCGTCCGCCCCTGCTCGGACTCTGAGTGCCCCCCGCACAACAAACTTCCAATGGTGGCGAGAGGAGGGCGATGGAGCGACTGCTCCCCCAGCCGCAGCTCGAGCCCAGCCTCGCTTTGCACCCCAGCCCGACCGACCCAGGCCTTAGAGCCAATACATATCACGAAGTTACGGTCTTTTTTTGCCAACTTCCCTTACCTACATTGTCCTAACATGCCAGAGGCTGTTTACCTTGGAGACTGGCTGTAGATATTGGTACGGCCCGGCGTGAGATTTACACCCTCTCCCCCAGATTTTCAAGGGTCGGGGAGAGCTCACCGGACGATGCTTTCCAGGGCTATGGCCCCTCTGTCAGGGCAAACCCTTTCCAGGGCGCCCTGCCTTTCACAAAGAAAAGAGAACTCTCCCCGGGGCTCCCGCCAGCATGTCCGGGATCGGTCGCGTTACCGCACTGGATGCCTCGCTGTGCTCGTCTCCGCCAGTCCGTGGACATTCTGAAAGTAGTTTGAGGTCATTAGGTTACATGACCAAGGAGCTATTGATATTTTTTATATTGAAAAATGTATGTAAAATTGTGTGAGATGAAAATGGACAAACTAAAGAGTGTGCAATGTGTAGGCCCACTGACTGTACATTCTGAACCTTGTTTGACGTGAGTAGGTCACATGACCAAGGATCTATTGAAATTGTACATTTTGAAAAATGTATGTAAAAACGTGTGAGATAAAAATTGACAAACTAAAGGGTGTGCAATATAGAAGGGTAGTAAGTGGACATTCTGAACCTTTTTTGAGTCCCGTAGGTCACATGACCAAGGAGCAATTGAAATTCAAATGTAAAAAAAGTTTGCACTTTGTTTAAGCTCCCTAACTAATTCAACTTGGAATAGGAAATGCTGCTCACATTTCCACGCTTTTCACTGACTGCCGCAACTTACTCAGCTAAACCTATTGCCTATTACCCAAATTGCCATCTTCCCAAACACACTTGTGATTAGAAACAATCCACAACAAAAACATTTAAGAAGCGATTGATCATCTGTGGCTAAGTCATGCTCCCTGGTGAAGGGTGAAGTATTTTGAAATTATTTCATTTAGACAGGAGTAATTATATAATTTTGACGAAACATCAATTCGCTTTAGGGCAAGTTTAGGTCTGCATATTATTCCCATAGAAACGCATTGGGCTTACACTGGACAGATTTTGGCCCATTACGCCGGCGGTGCTGGAGAGGAAGGCGTTTCACAAATAATGCTTTATTGGTTGCACTGTGTTGCTGGATAGTTCTGAACCAGGTGTGGATTCATTTGTCTGGGCTATAGGTCTACAAAGCAGCTTTCCAAAACAAGCTTTTCACATTGCTAACGCAATAATTTAATTAACAAGAATGACCCCCCTAGTAGGCTACATATTGAGCTTTTTCAATTTCTGCAAAAAAATATAATTTTCCTGCATATGCCACAGATATATGGAATAGAATGAAAGAGTTATTTGAAAAACTATCCTGTCTGTGTTGGTTTGTTTAACCGTTAGTCTATGTGGTTTAACAGTTTCGTGGTACTGTAATTGAACAGCGAGTGTTCATCGGTGAATGGCGTTGAAATTGTGCCCCTAGTGGTTTAGCGTTAACCATGCATGAAACTAACGAGCGCTCTTCTCTTTCCCTCTATGGTACTTCACCTTATTGGCTGTGTGAGCGCACCAGAGGAGTGTCACCTAAAGTCGACGATTCGTATCGAAATGTGAGGCAAACGACGGGGAATTTCAAACAACATTGCCTAAATGATGGAACTGATCAAATGTAAGTAAGATCAAGGGCTCTCAAAGGCGTTGTAGACTATTTGATGTTTTCATTGCCAAGAGAGGAGTTATTTATCTATTCTATTCTAAAGGAATTGTTAAATGACAATCAGTGATTTTAGAAGATACTGTATGTTGCTCATTAAAGAACGAGTTAAATGAGAGAACTATAATGGTACTAACATTTTTCATTTTTAGGGTAGCCAAATGTGTAAACAATTCAGACAGTTTAGTTTATTGGCTTCGTTAGTCTTAAACTGATATTGCACATTTATGTAGTCTAGAATACACTTTTAATAAGATAAGATCACTACCACAATGTTGTCTATGAATGTCTGCGTGTAGCTTTGCAAATAGGACTATAGAAGCAATTATTTATTTGACTTGCAGAACAAAGTGTGATTGTAATTGTTCTTTCTGTACCTATGAACAATAACAATAAGTCCTGAATGTGTGATTCTCTGTGAAAAAACGGGGCATCAGTGTGTTGCAGAGCTAAGGATAATAATACCCTTGATTTATCTAGTCTTTGTAGAATTTCTTACACATGGATGCATAATGCATCAGATTTTCTCCCTCAATGTCAGTTCAATTACCTTTAGACCTGTGTGACAATGACCTATTTCCAGAAAACCTATTTCTATGGAAGGAACACATCATCTGACTCTTCTGTCTATCTCTTGTAGGGCAGAGAAAACCATGACCTGACCTGTATCTGGGCTGGACTATCTTGTCATTAATCAAGCCTATTACATTGTATCTGAATCCATAAGACAATTAAGTAATATGCAATCATAAAAAGATCTGAGTTACACAGTACCCATCATCAAGCCTAGAGAGATGGTCCTTTCCGAGAAGAGCTCCAGGGCCTCGGGGCCGAAGAAAGCATGCAGAAAATGGGGCCTATGGCCCCAGAGTTTCCCCTCCCCGGCCCTGTGCTGCGCCTGTGGCCTGGGGATCATGCTGGCGGGCATCAACATCACCTTGGTGGGGGCTTTCACTTTCAAGTCCTTCATCCCCGCCAGCAACCCATCCATCGTCATTGGGCCACTGCTCCTAATAGTGGCTCTGTCCTTTTTTGGGGCATGCTGCATGTGTAGCCGACGGGCCCCGGCTCGCGATACCCGTAAGGCAAAGGGGGGCGAGAGCTGGGGGCTGATGCGGATGGGGGCCGGCGCAACGTTTGAGATGGAGACGAGCGAACGCACGCTGCAGGACACCACCGCCGTGCAGCTCAGTCCCACCAACTCCCCGACCTCCTCCCACAAGTCTAGTAACTCCACCCATAGGGACACCCCTGCACTGCAGGCTTCTGAGGATGACCCTGCCTCCAGGGCCTGCGAGCTCACCACCTCAGAGACCTATAATATAGATGTGACACCTGATGACCAGGTCTTGACCGCAGAGGACCAGGCATTGACCACTGAGAACCAGGCATTGACCTCTGATGACCAGGCATTGACCTCTGAGGACCAGGCATTGACCTCTGAGGACCAGGCAATGATCTCTGAGGACCAGGCAATAACCTCTGAGGACCAGGCATTGACCTCTGAAGACCAGGCATTGACCACTGAGGACCAGGCATTGACCTCTGAGGACTAGACATTGACCTCTGAGGACCAGGCATTGACCTCTGAGGACCAGGCATTGACCTCTGAGAACCAGGCATTGACCTCTGATATTGATTATATATAAGGAGAGCATCCAGATGAAGGCTATACACAAGCCTTACCTAACGTAGCAGGGCTGTCTCCTGGCTATTACATAAACTGGTGCCGTATACTCCTCTGGTACTATATACAGTGCATTTGGAAAGTATTCAGACCCTTTCACTTTTTCCGCATTTTGTTACGTTACAGCCTTATTCTAAAATGTATTAAATCATTTTTCAATCTACACACAATACCCCATAACGACAAAGCAAAAACATTTTTTTTAATATATAAATATTTGTATTTTATTTATTTAAATGGCAATATAACATTTACTTAAGTATTCAGACCCTTTACTCAGTACTTTGTTGAAGCACCTTTGGCAGGAATTACAGCCTTCGAGTCTTCTTGGGTATGACACTACAAGCTTGACACACCTGTATTTGGGGAGTTTCTCCCATTCTTCTCTGCAGATCGGCAGGGTAGCCGTAAGGCAAAGGGGGGCGGCAGGGTAGCCTAGTGGTTAGAGCGTTGGGCTAGCAACCGGAAGGTTGCAAGTTCAAATCCCCGAGCTGACAAGGTACAAATCTGTCGTTCTGCCCCTGAACAGGCAGTTAACCCACTGTTCCTAGGCCGTCATTGAAAATAAGAATTTGTTCTTAACTGACTTGCCTGGTTAAATAAAGGTAAAATAAATAAAATAAAGATCCTCTCAAGCTCTGTCAGGTTGGATGGGGAGCGTCACAGCACAGCTATTTTCAGGTCTTTCCAGAGATGTTTGATTGGGTTCAAGTCCGGGCTCTGGCTGGGCCACTCAAGGATACTCAGAGACTTGTCCCGAAGTCACTCCTGGGTTGTCTTGGCTGTGTGCTTAGGGTCGCTGTCCTGTTGGAAGGTGAACATTCGCCCCAGTCTGAGGTCCTGAGCAGGGGGGTTTTCATCAAGGATCTCTCTGTTCTTTGCTCCTTTCATCTTTCCCTCGATCCTGACTAGTCTCCCAGTCCCTGCCGCTGAAAAACATCCCCACAGCATGATGCTGCCACCTCCATGCTTCACTGTAGGGATGATGTGATGTTTCCTCCAGATGTGACACTTGACATTCAGGCAAAATAGTTTAATCTTGGTTTCATCAGACCAGAGAATCTTGTTTCTCATGGTGAGAGTTCTTTAGGTGCCTTTTAGTAAACTCCAAGCAGGCTGTCATGTGCCTTTTACTGAGTAGTGGCTTCCATCTGACCACTCTACCATAAAGGCCTGATTAGTGGAGTGCTGCAGAGATGGTTGTCCTCCTGGGAGGTTCTCCCATCTCCACAAAGGAACACTGGAGCTCTGTCAGAGTGACCATCGGGTTCTTGGTCACCTCACTGATTGCTCAGTTTGGCCGGGCGGCGAGCTCTAGGAAGGGTCTTGGTGGTTCTGAACTTCTTCCATGTAAGAATTATGGAGGCCACTGTGTTCTTGGGGACCTTCAATGCTGCAGAAATGTTTTGGTACCCTTCCCCAGATCTGTGCCTCGACACAATCGGAGCTCTACGGACAATTCCTTCGACCTCATGGCTTGGTTTTTGCTCTGACATGCACTGTCAACTGTGGTACCTTATATAGACAGGTGTGTGCCTTTCCAAATCACGTCTAATCAATTGAATTTACCACAAGTGGACTCCAATCAAGTTGTAGAAACAACTCAAGGATGATCAATGGAACAGGATGCACCTGAGCTCAATTTCGAGTCTCATAGCAAAGGGTCTGAATACTTATGTAAATAAGGTATTTCTGTTTTTTTTAATATAAATTTGCATTTCTAACATTTCTAACACATTTCTAAAAACCTGTATTCGCTTTGTCATTATGGGGCATTGTGTGTAGATTAATGAGGATTTTTTAGAATAAGGCTGTAATGTAACAAAATTAGGAAAAGGGGAAGGGGTCTGAATACTTCCCGAATGCACTGTAAACTGTGGGTACTGGAGTCTCGAATCAAATCATCCTGGATATTTTGGGGGGGATCATTTGAACTCATTAATGGCCATGATCTACGGTGGGCTGTGGTCATGAACCCAATTGTAAAATGGGATGAAGTGCATGTTCGAAAAAACGAAAAACAAATCAATATGTTCTACTGTGCATATTTTTAAAGGACTGTTACATTATGTATTTAAACTTAACCTTGTCCCCAGACTCAATTGCTATGACAGAAAGCCGGCTGAAGGATGAGGTTAATTCAGACGTGGAAAGAGGTGTTGACTAGATTATCTCAGATATTATAAGAGCAAGCTCTGCCAGTCAGTCTCAGCGTCAGTTAATGTATGCGTCCCAAATGGCACCATATTCCCTTTAGGGCTCTGGTTTAAAGGAGTGCACTATAATGGAAATAGGTGCCATTTGGGACACGTTAATATGAGGAGGGAAAAAAATGAAGAAGAGGAGAACTAAGCCTCTGATTCGTTGTAGATTGTGTCGGTCTCCCTGTCTGGCTAAATCTAGTCCTCAGTATGAGAAAAAAATAATGTTAATCTTGTTGGATGTTGCACTAAGATCTGGGGACTGTGGGGAGGATGATGGCTACATTTACAGCAAAACCTCCTTTGGCGAGGAGCTTATATGAAGTACAGTTAATGAATTTAAAGGGACAGTTCACCCAAATTAGACAAATCCAGTAAGCAATCTTTGGACAACGTAAAACAGCAATCTGTGCTTTGGTTTTGTGTACCTGGCCACCTGACTGCATATCCGGTAAGGAAAGCAATATGTAATGTAGTAATTTGGGTGAACTATGCCTTTAAGACTGTAAAAACATCATAGCCAGTACCAGCATAGACCCTGCACAGACCCTGTCCTACTATTTTTAGGTATTCTTCTTTCTTTTCTTGGCCTATTGGTAAATCCTGTTACCTTGGACACCGTATGTACAGTACAAAGGGACAACTTAGTATTTACAGCAAAGTAAGGCTCCCTGAGTCATGAAAGCTGGTGAATCATTGGCTAGCAGAAACTGTGATTCCTGTCATTTTCTCTCTGTGTCACCTGCAGATATTGCCTTGTAGTACTAATGTAGAGCATTAAAATATGTCCTTTGTATTTTATTCTTATACGGTATGCTAGGATGTGGGAGATGTTATTTGATGTAACTGTTGTACAACAAATGTGATGGGTTTGTTGGGAAAACATAAAGAAAATACTGTTTGCAACCTAAAACTGACTCCGATATACAGTATGCTCACATTTCAGATGTACTGCAGGACAAACATTCTGGGAGTCTAAATGTAGCAAGCCTCCTAAACCAGATCTCCTCCTTGTAGCCTGGGGATGAGATTAACATGTAGCTGACACCAGACAGTAGACAAGTTTCAGACAAGACAGTATACACCGAGTGTACAAAACAATAGGAACACCTTCCTAATATTAAGTTGCACCCCTTTTTGCCCTCAGAACCAGGGGCACAACTTTCACCAGTTTTGTCATTGGAATGTGATACAAAACGAGGCAACGGTGGACGCCATGTGGACGCCTCCGAGAGGGCGAGGAGGGTTGGCTGTTTGGAGTGTTTATCCGCTCAGATCAAAAAATGATGCCCCCCTTTTCTAAAACCAAAGTTACGCCCCTGCTCCGAACAGCCTCAATTTGTCGGGGAATGGACTCTACAAGGTGTCAAAAGCGTTCCACAGGGATGCTGTCCCACGTTGACTCCAATGCTTCCCACAGTTTTGTCAAGTTGGCTGGATGTCTTTTGGTTGGTGGACCAATCTTTATATACACAGGAAACTGTTGAGCGTGAAAAACTCAACAGCATTGCAGTTCTTGACACACTCAAAACGGTGCGCCTGACACCTACTACCATACCTCGTTCAAAGGCACATAAATCTTTTGTCTTGCCCTTTAACCCTCTGAATTGCACACCGAACAAACACAGAACAAACACATAACACCATCGACGTCTCAAGGCTTAAAGATCCTTCTTTAACCTGTCTTCTCCGCTTCATCTGCACTGATTGAAGTGGATTTAACAAGTA
Organism: Oncorhynchus kisutch; assembly: GCF_002021735.2. Lineage (NCBI taxonomy): Eukaryota > Metazoa > Chordata > Actinopteri > Salmoniformes > Salmonidae > Oncorhynchus > Oncorhynchus kisutch. The sequence continues at coordinate 44,164,377 of NC_034186.2, read as the reverse complement.
ACATCAATAAGGGACATGGAGTCACCTGGTCAGTCTGTCATGGAAAGAGCAGGTGTTGCTGATGTTTTGTACACTCAGTGTAAACTAGACCAGGCAGGATCTGGGGATAATTCTGTCTTATCAGCAAGGATCCTGTGCAGTGAATACAAAACACCACCTTCAGCTCTTTCCACAGCGTTTTGCCCACCACCACCACTTGGCATTTCACCCAACAGGCCGTGGCAAGGCGAGACTGTCTGTTTACTCATCGTTACACATCTGCTGTCCGCAAACACAGCTAGCCACACAGCCATACATTACAACGAGCAGAGTTCACAGCAGACAAGACCAGTGCAGAGGAAGCAGATGCTCCGAGTTGACACAAAATGGCCGTCTGGTATTTCAATAACACATTAATACAATGTCTTCAGAAAGTATTCATAGCCCTTGACTTACTCCACATTTTGTTGTGTTACAGCACGTGTCAAACTCCCTTCCACGGAGGACCGAGTGTCTGCGGGTTTTCGCTCCTCCCTTGTACATGACTGACGAATTAAGGTCACTGATTAGTAAGGAACTCTCCTCACCTGGTTGTCGAGGTCTTAACTGAAAGGAAAACCCAGCAGGACCTTCATGGAATGAGTTTGACACTCCTGTGTTAAAGCCTGAATTCAAAATGGATTAAATCGATGTGTTTTCTCACCCCTCTACACATAGACCAGGGGTCTTTTCACAGTCCCCAAATCCAGAACAAATTCAAGAAAGAGTACAGTATTATATAGAGCCCTTATTGCATGGAACTTCCTTCCATCTCATATTGCTCAAATAAACAGCAAACCTGGTTATAATAAAAAACAGATAAAGCAACACCTCACGGCACAACGCCTCTCCACAATTTGACCTAGACAGTTTGTGTGTATGCATTGATATGTAGGCAACGTGTGCCTTTAAATAAAATGTATGCAGTTCTGTCCTTGAGCTGTTCATGTCTATTGATGTTCTGTATTCTGTCATTCTGTATTATGTATCATGTTTTGTGTGGACCCCAGGAAGAGTAGCTGCTGCTTTTGCAACAGCTAATGGGGATCCTAATAAAATACCAAATACAAAAACACATAACACCACAGAATGACAAAGTGAAAGCATGTTTTTAGAAATTTGAGCAAATTGAAAATAAAATACAGAAATATCTCATTTACAAAAGTGCTCACACCCCTGAGTCAATACCTTGTAGAATCACCTTTGGCAGCGATTACAGATGTGAGTCTTTCTGGATACGTCTTTCCACACCTGGCTGTGCAACATTTGCCCATTATTATTTTCTAAATCCTTCAAGCGCTGTCAAATTGGTTGTTGATCATTGCCATACAACCATTTTCAGGTCTTGTCATAGATTTTCATATAGATCAAAACTGTAACTTGGCCAATCAGGAACAATCACTGTCATCTTCTTGGTAAGCAACTCCAGTGTAGATTTGGCCTTGTGTTGTAGGTTATTGTCCTGCTGAAAGATGAATTCATCTCCCAGTGTCTGGTGGAAAGCAGACTGAACCAAGTTTTCCTCAATGATTTTGCCTGTGCTTAGCTCCATTCTGTTTATTTTTTATCTTGAAAAACGCCCAAGTCCTTAACAATTACAAGCATACCCGAACCCATAACATGATGCAGCCACCACTATCAACATTCACATCAACAGGAGCTGGTAGAGAGCTTAAAGTTTCCACATCACTAAGGACCTATCATGGTCCAAACACACCAAGACAGTCGAGAAGAGGGCACGTCAATGCCTACTCCCCCTCAGTAGGCTGGAAATATTTGGCATGGGTCCTCAGATCCTCAGAAAGTTCTACAGCTGCACCATCGAGTTGCATCACTGCTTGGTATGGCAACTGCTCGCCATCCGACCACAAGGCTCTACAGAGGGCAGTGCATACGGCCCAGCACATCACTGGGGCCGAGCTTCCTGCAATTCAGAACCTCTATACCACGACGTGTCAGAGGAACTCCCTAAAAATTGTTAGTCTCCAGCCACCCAAATCATAGACTTTTCTTTCTGCTACTGCACGGCAAGCGGTACTAAAGTGCCAAGTCACGGGCCAAAAGTCTCCTTATCAGATTCTACCCCCAAGCCATTAGACTGCTGAACAGTTAATCAAATGTCTACCAGGACTATTGACAACCTTATTTTAGTACTATTTATTCATTATTCTTTTTTTGCACTGACTCACTTGCACAGACTCTAACCACACACTACACTTACAGTCCAACACACACACACACACACACACACACACACACACACACACACACACACACACACACACACACACACACACACACACACACACACACACACACACACACACACACACACACACACACACACACACACACACACACACACACACACACACACACACACACACACACACACACACACACACACACACTCCTTCACACTCTGCTACTCTCTGTTTATTATACATGCATAGTCACTTTACCCCTACCCACATGTACACTACCGTTCAAAAGTTTGGGGTCACTAAGTAATGTCCTTGTTTTTTTTTGTCCATTGAACAAACATAAAATTGATCAGAAATACAGTGTAGACATTGTTAATGTAGTAAATGACTATTGTAGCTGGAAACGGCAGATTTTTTATGGAAGCTGCCAGTTGAGGACTTGTGAGGCATCTGTTTCTCAAACTAGACACTCTAATGTGCTTGTCCTTTTGCTCAGTTGTGCACCGGGGCCTCCCACTCCTCTTGGTTAGAGCAAGTTTGCTCTGTTCTGTGAAAGGGGTAGTACACAGCGTTGTACGAGATCTTCAGTTTCTTGGAAATTTCTCGCATGTATTAGCCTTAATTTCTCAGAACAAGAATAGACTGACAAGTTTCAGAAGGAAGGTCTTTGCTTCTGGCCATTAATCGAACCCACAAACGCTGATGCTCCAGATACTCAACTAGTCTAAAGAAGGACAGTTTTATTGCTTCTTTAAATCAGCACCACGGTTTTCAGCTGTACTAGCATAATTGCAAAAGGGTTTTCTATTGATCAATTAGCTTTTTAAAATGCTAAACTTGGAACCAGGAACACAGGAGTGATGGTTGCTGATAATGGGCCTCTGCACGCCTATGTAGATATTCCATTAAACATCTGCCGTTTCCAGCTACAAATTGTCATTTACAGCATTAACAATGTCTACACCTGTATTTCGGATCAATTTGATGTTGTTTTAATGGACAAAAAATGCACTTTTCTTTCAAAAACAAGGACATTTCTTAGTGAACCCAAACTTTTGAATGGTAGTGTACACATGACCTAAATTACCTTGACTAATCCGTACCCCTGCACATTGACTCGGTACAGGTACCCATTGTACAGTAACGTCACCATCCAAAGTCTAGTTGATAACTTCACCATGCTCAAAGGGATATTCAATGACTGCTTTATTTTGTATTTTTACCCGTCTACCAATAGGTGCGAGGCATTGGAAAACCTCCCTGGTCTTTTTGGTTGGTATGTGTGTGAGTGGTGTAAACACTATTATTGCACACACACTATCCATGCAACTCATTATGTGACTTGTTTAATCACATTTTTACTCAAGACATTTCAGCTTCTCATTTGTTATGGTTTTGTAAAATATTTGAAAATCATCATTCGACTTTGAAATGATGGGGTGTTGTGTGGAGGCCAATGACAAAAACAAAAACAAAAAACATTTTAGTGCATTTTAAATTCAGCCTGTAACACAACAAAATGTGGAAAAAGTCAAGGGGTGTGAATACGTTCTGAAGGCACTGTAAATCTCGCGACTGGCATTGGTGCCACTTGAGATGGAGTAGGGACAGCGCACACGAAGTTCGGTTGATTTATGTTTGCAGTGATCTAATTTGGCTGGATGCATCCAGAGAAGATTAGGGTTTTACGTCCCAAATGGCACCCAATTCCCTGTGTAGTGCACTACTTTTGACCCTTTGGCCCTGGTCAAAAGTGGTGCACTTTATAAGGAATAGGGTGCCATTTGGGACACCGCCTGGATGTGTTACGATGAACCAGTCACAGGGGCCGTAGATTCATTTGTATATCTTCATGGGAATATTCATTAGATAGGATCTGAATTGCAATCACTGGCGACAATAATTGCTTACGGAGGCAAAATTCTAATGTGATTTGGGAGCTCATGTCACTTTCTCTTCTCTCATTGTGGGGCAGTGCTTTGTGTATTTAATAATGCTGGCATTGGGACTAAAGGCCTAATCGCTTGGTCATGTCAGGGCCAGAGCACAAGGTTATTGCCTATATAATTCAGTAAAGCATTGCATTTGTCATTAGCCTGTGCTCAGGGCCATTACACACTTACCATGCAAGCCTTGTCATGCAAATGTGATGCTTTGAATGAAGAACGCGTTCAAAACTCTGACAAATAAAGTGGGGTATAGGAAATACAAATAGCCTCATATGAAGATTTGATAAATGGTGAATTCTGGTTTAAATTACATTTGAATTATTGTCCTAAAAAAAAATTGAATGATTTGTAAAAGACATGCAATTATTACTCAGACAAGCATTTTATTTGACAGTCAGACAAAGTTATTTGAACCCCTGTCTCCATCTAGTGAATAAAGGTGGAAAAGACACCAGAGGTCAATTTGTACGTAGGATACTGTACAATTCTGTCACTAGAGGGAGATCTAACCATTCACAATAGAAGGAAGAGAAAGTGTGAGACTGTGCAAGGCTTGGCACAAAATACGTCAGTTATATCTAGATGTTATTTTTACACCTGCTAAATGATGTTATTAATAGCCAGCAGCATACCACCTGCATCCCACTGCTGGCTTACCAATGAAGCTAAGCAGGTTTGGTCCCTGGATGGGAGACCAGATGCTGCTTGAAGTGATGTTGGATGTCCAGTAGGAGGTACACTATCCTCTGGTAAAACAGAAATCCCCCAGGGCAGTGATTGGGGACATTGCCCTGTGTAGGAAGCTGTCCCAATCTGGCCCTAACAACATCATGGCTACCTAATCATCCCCAGCTTCCAATTGGCTCATTCATCTCCCTTGTAACTAATTCCCCAGGCTGTTACTGTGAATTATCATTATTTTCTCAGTCAACTTACCTGGTAAAGAACTGGTAATAAAATATATGCTCTGTATTGTATTCAATTGTCTGACCAAATGAATCACCAGATCATTTATTCATAATCTTCAATACTTGTGAGAGTTGCTTTGATCATAGTGTCTTTGTAAGGTCTAACAATCAGATCAAAACGATCATGTCTGTAATGGTATCTTAGGAGTCATTACGTTGGACATAACATATTGCTTTCTTCAATGTTGTACATCCAAGGACTCTGGAGTCGGAAAATATAATTTATTGACATATAGTCATGTAATAATAGGGATGAGAAATTATTGTACATTTTCCCAAAATTCCCAGGTTTTCCAGAAATCCTGTTTTGAATTTGGCAACCCTGGATAGGAATATTAATGCCAGATTTTGTCACTGTCCTTGGGCCCCAATTTCTTCAACAACTTTTTGTTCAGAGAGAAAGAGAGAACGTATCCTCCAGTGGCCCTGAACCGCTCTAGCCTACTGACTTGAGATGCTAAACACACTTCTCCCATGGGAAATATACCCAGATGATTCTGGTAGATAGAACAATAGCAAGGTGAACTGTCTTCTGACGCTCTTTGCACAAAACGATCAGCTGCAGGTGAATGACCAGGAACATGAGCGTTTGTAATGACCTCACTATATATTATAATAGCGCTTTTATAAGGATAAACATTATGATTTCAAAATGGACCACTTTCAGTCAAAGTCAAAATGTCAAACATGATTTTGATTCTCTTAAAATTCTCCACCTTTTCCGAAGCATCCAGTTTCCAGTTATATTGCACGTGTCCTTCCTTCCTGTCATAACAATATAAAATAAAACATACAAACAATGTTTAATTGACATTTTTCATTACAAAAAAAGAGATCAATTTTACATTAAAGAAGGAGTGCCTTCTCTTTAGAAAAAGCGTAAGGCTATTAACTAATTCATGTAGCTATTGTTTCGAGCCTTGTGGTGTCTTTCACCAGCCCGATTACAAAATGAGCTGCGTGGTGCACTTGTCTTCTCGCTGCAGTGGGCTCTTCTATTCCTGATGACTGCTATGGTATAGGTGCTGCTGAGTGCTGACTCGGCTATTGTAAAACAAATGATATGTCTGTCTTCTTGTCACAATAATCCACATCTATTTCAACAGGGAGGAGGAACGGCATTAAAGCCGAATGGAGGATATTACTATTATTATTCATCTCATGATAAATGCATAAATATCCACCAAAGCTGAATCCGACATCGTATTCTAATGGCCTGATTGCTCTATTCAGATATATTAATTTCTTGCCTCATTCTCTAGCAGCCCTGCCCCCTCCTTTTAATGCCAAACTGGTCATATTTTGTCCCCAGATTAACATAGAGGCAGGCTGACAGTTGCCTCTGCTCAAGGTATTTAGGAGACATAATTCATTCATAGATATAGAAGTGCTCTCGTTTGTCATCCCCGTTTTTCTGCCGACTGACGCTTTCCACCATTTCCTCTGGGTGGTGGTGGTGTGTGTGTGTGTGTGTGTGTGTCAGGGGAGGGGCAGCCCATCTGATGTATTAGCTGGCATATGCAAGCAATGAATTATCAAGGAGGAGGAAAGGGAAAAGGAGTCAATGATCCCCTCCTAGAGAGAGAGTCCAGGCCTGTGTGGCCTAAGGGGCCCTTTCTGTATTCACCCAATCATTTCACAGGAAAGTGTGCAGAGGGACCTAGGGAGTAGTGTAGGAGGGAGAGAAGATGGAGCACCAGTGCTCATGAACATACCCGCTCACACACTCTTTCCTTTCCTCAAGCTTACTCTCACTCTTTGCCCCCTTCTACACACACACACACACACACACACACACACACACACACACACACACGGCAGGAACTGGAGAGGAGTCCTGATCACTTCAGTGATAATCCATTTTTATACACACTTACTCCTTCTGACTGATTCGGCTGAGCTGGAATAGCCACGCCGTAACCGGCAGCCATTTTGCCATCATGTCCCAGTTTTCCTCCTTTCCTCTCTGCCTTTCCTCAAATCAGAATGTGGCCCTGATTGACTGTACTGCTCTGACTAATAGAGTGGATACGGCAAATGGAATAACAGTTTTTCCCCCCTCTATCTTTCTCCCTCTCTCCTTCTCTCCCTCACTCTCTCACATGTCCACAGATTGAGCGTTTCGATCCTGTTTTTGATGAGGACGAGCCACTCGGCGCCGGCGGGTGGCGGATGCCGACGCCTCAGACGGCGGCGGCACGTGGTGGCAGCCTGGGCCGGCGGAGCCTCCCGTGACTGACAGGGCTGACAATTAGGTCGTTAGACAGCATTATTGTACGTCCCAAATGGCACCCTGTTCACTTTGCAGTGCACTACTTTTGACCAGTGGCTATATGTAGGGAATAGGGTGCCATTTGGGACGCAACCCTATGAGTGGGCTGATAGATGGCTGATAGCTCCGTAATGGGTTTTTAATGCTGGAATCTAAGCGGAGCGCCACCGGGGACAGCAGGCATTATGTGCAACCAGACAGGTGGGTTCCTCCACAAGAAAGGGAGAAACTCTCCTGGGTTCTGAGGGAAGGGTGAAGGGAGGAGGGGAAAAGGGGAGGAAAGAGGAGGAGAGAGGCTCTAAAAATAAAACAGCCCAGCGACTGATCCTGTTCAACACAAGGAGAAAATAAAGTGTTTTTCACTGGATGACTGACCTGGTTTTAGATCCTCCATACTCCTGTGTGGTGTCCATAACAGGACTTGTTTCAAGGTCAAGCTGCACTAATATGGACACCGTACTTCTGCTCTTCACTTTCATCTGGTAGAGAAGGCCCTGTTTATAAAAACATTTTTTGCCTTCTTTTGCTTTGGAATAATTTGTTAATTGTAGTAGGGGTCTTAAGGAAATCACAAGGGAGGGAAAATTGTTCTCCACCTTCCAGATGATTGTATTTCCTAAGAGGTGAAGTGGTGTTTTAAATCGTTTTAATCTGAGATGGCTCAATGGCAGTAGGGAACTAATTTTAAAACAATGGACAATATCCCCGTCCTTTTGTGTTGTTGTATTGTAAAGATTTATCATTCGGCACAGTGCACATTGAATCTAAGCTGCCCAGAGTTTTAAAATCAAGAGTAAAAAAAAAAAAATCTTCCCATATAACGATAAACTTTTAAGTTATAAGACATAGGCTAATGTGTACGGGGTGTTACAGAGGGATAGTTTAAGGAGAGATTAGGGAGAGCGAATCAAAGCCTCTAGTAAAACTCCGTCAGAAACGGAGCGGTTGTTTGGTGCTTGGCATCGACTGATGCCTGATGCTTTATGCTTTTAAAAGGAGGGGCTTGGAGGAGAGCTTTGCCAGCCAGCATTGAGTGACTGACTGAGTGTGCATCCCAAATGGGATCCTATTCCCTATATAAAGCACTGCTTTTGACCAGAGGCCTATGGGTGGGCTCTGGTCAAAAGTAGTGCACTATATAGGGAATAGGGTGCAAATTGGGGACACACACTGACTCTATCTACTACCAAAGCCGCGCTTCTTTCTCCCTTTGGCTCTGCCATTGAGAATGAATGGGCCTCTTCACAGCCATCGTGGACCTGGAGAGCCCCTAGTGGTGGTGTTGGGTAGAAGAACTCACAAGAGGGAGGAGATGGATGCTGTTTCGAAGGTGAATAATGGTGGTTGCTTTCTCAGGCTGTTTCTGATTTGGCCACATGAAACATACCGTGTCACTGTGCTTCATCGAACAGCAGAACCAAATGACCTGGATGGCAGTTGAGATTATAGTAAAAGTACACGGTGAAAGTGGTCAATGCCGTTCGAGATTCTGCAAAGATTATTACGGCAATTATTATGAAGATCTCCACAGACCTTCATGCTTTATATGATTACATAGGAAGACATGTAGACTTGCAGTAGCCTCAAGCTGTGGCCATGGATGTGCTATTCATTTTAAGGTTGAACGGTACATTAGTTTGTAAGAGAGCCTCACATTTAGGCTATTTACTGTATTGCAAAAGTCATATTTCATTGTGTTTGGTTGACAACACAAGCAATTATCAGCATTTAAAGGAAATGTATTTATTGGTTGGATAGTTCCACCTGTGACACTGACTTATTCTAGCTTTAATTCCAGTTTGTCAAAAAGTAATTGACATGTTGGATTAACGTCTCCATGTCAACCAAAAAAATGGAAGTTATAGAGTAGGACTAAATCACATCAAACTTTCAATGCACTTTAAATAACATGGATTTGATTTAGTCATGTTCTTTAACTTAGACCGTTGGTTGAGATGGAGATTTGAATCCAATTTGTAGACAAACTGGACTACTGTCAGTCAGTGGCACAGATGAAACTATCCAAACAGAAGACTACTGTCTAATGTTGATACTTGGTTGCGTTGACAACCCAAAGCAGCTCAATATCACGAAATATCATTACCTTTTAAAGAGCTTGAAACCCTAGGCCTGACAATTGTATTGTCTATTGTCTGTTGATGACTTTGCCAAATGCTAAGGCTAATAACATCATTAATAAAGTAGGATCACACTTCTGTTGCTCTGTTAAACCTACTGTTTGGACTGAATCAGATAGCAATAGTGAATCTACACTGAACAAAAAATATAAACGCAACATGTATAGTGTTGGTCCCATGTTTCATGAGCTGAAATAAAAGATCCCTGAAATGTTCCATATGCACAAAAAGCTTATTTCTCTCATTTTGTGTACAAATTTGTTTACATACCTGTTAGTGAACATTCCTCCATCCACCTGGCGTGGCATATCAAGAAACGGATTAGATAGCATGATCATTACACAGGTGCACCTTGTGCTGGGGGCAAGAAAAGGCCACTCTAAAATGTGCAGTTTCGCAAAACACAACACAATGCCACAGATGTCTCAAGATTTGAGGGAACGTGCAATTGGCATGCTGACTGCAGGAATGCCCACCAGAGCTGTTGCCAGAGAATTGAATGTTCATTTCTCTACCATAAGCCGTTTTGTCAGTACGGCCAACCGGCCTCACAACCGCAGACCACGTGTAACCACGCCAGCCCGGGACCTTCACATCCGGCTTCATCAGTTCAGTGTTGTAACAGACTTCAGTGGACAAATGCTTACCTTTGATGGCCACTAGCATGCTGGAGAAGTGTGCTTTTCACAGATGAGTCCAGGTTTCAACTGTGCTAGGCAGATGTCAGACTGCCAATATCCAGCAACTTCGCACAACCATTGAAGAGGAGTGGGACAACATTCCACAAGCCACAATCAACAGCCTGATCAACTCAATGCGAAGGAGATGTGTCGCGCCGCGAGACGCAAATGGTGGTCACACCAGATACCGACTGGTTTTCTGATCCACGCCCTTGTTGCTTGTTGCGTGTATGTTTTTGTTTAGTGTATTTCGTTTTTAAAGTGGTGATATCTCAACAATCATTCTCACAATAGCACATTGGTAATAGTCAATGATACAGTAAATATCCTAGCTGGGAGACCAAGGGGTAGCTGGAGATACATTTTCCAGTAGGAGGTGCTGCCCAGCTGTTTTTTTCTTCCTGATAGTGAACGTAACATTGAAACGCTGAGATTGTTTTAAAAGGTACAAATACAACATATTTTATACAAGGTCTATGTTGACATTTGGTTGCCATGATGACGTAATCCCGTGGTTGAAATGTCACCCTCAAAACAGCAGTTCATAACTTTTTTCAAATCCAATGTATTTCCCACCCAGATTCCACATCCCAATACGTTGACGAATTACATTGACACAACGTTGATTCAACTTGTTTGTGCCCGGTGGGCAATTTCCTCTGCAGGGATCCTACTAGTTGGAGATGAGAACGGCTGATAACAATGCAAGTCAAGTCATTGAGCTGCAGTCTGTGCCGTGGCTCTCTCACCCGCCAGGCCCCGACCACCCGTCCCTCCAGAGAATACACACCACTACAGTACGTACTGAACCTAGTTCGCAAACATTTCATATGTGTATGTGTACCTGCCTGATTGTGAGTGTTTAACCCATACTCCATGTGTCGGGTGTACATGGTCAGCCTGGTCTCATAAACTAGACGTACCATAGTAAAGGTTGACATGGTTTCTTAAACCCTTCCTTTGTGTTCCTTGCTCAGTATCTTTTCATCAGAATTGCATTTCCTGACAGTACTACCTCCATGTCAGATGTTCAACTGAGTTTATAGAAACACAGATCTTTGTTTACTAGTTAACTTGTCCATCTGCCCACTTTCTACTACGCATAGGGTCCGTCCCAAATGAAACCATACTCCCTATACAGTGCACTACGTTTGGCCAGGGCACATAGGGCTCTGGTCACAAGTAGTGCACTATGTTGGGACCCGGGTGCCATTTGGGACGCATCCAGTCATCACAAAGCGTCCATTCAGACCCGTGGCTGAGGAGTGAGAGGGAGTAACACAACATTGTGTGTATGATTGCTGCAGCGGGCTTTTAAGTGACAGGTAAATTGCAGGTTAAGTGGGGAACACAGCCTTTTAACAAGAGGCTTCGGGCTCCTGCAAATCCTCCTTAGACTCTAATCTGAATACAAAAGACAGGGGCGGAGGGGGATTAAAGTTGACCCCTCAATGTGCTGTTTGTTTCCGAGTGGAGGGCTCCGTTTGGAGAGCTCGGAGAGGAGGGCGAGGCCCCCTAGGTTTACGTTTCCCTTTGTGCGACGCGGCGGCATTTAAAAACAACGGCGCCCACAATAAAGCCTCTTCAGTCGCTAATTTCACCCGGGAGGACAAAAGAAAGGCTTGAGTCCTTGGCTTTGCCCCCAGAGTTCTTAGTCACCAGGCCTTGGGAAAGGGAGGAATGGAGGCAGGAGCCTGAGCAGGCTACGGTGGAAGAGAGAGAGAGAGAGAGAGAGAGAGAGAGAGAGAGAGAGAGAGAGAGAGAGAGAGAGAGAGAGAGAGAGAGAGAGAGAGAGAGAGAGAGAGAGAGAGAGAGAGAGAGAGAGAGAGAGAGAGAGAGAGAGAGAGAGAGAGAGAGAGAGAGAGAGAGAGAGAGAGAGAGAGAGAGAGAGAGAGAGAGAGAGAGAGAGAGAGAGAGAGACACAGAGAGAGAGAGAGAGAGAGAGAGGTGGAATTCAGAGATCTTCAAAAGGACTGTTTATTTAATTGCGGATGAAATGCTGTATAACGTGGCAGCCATTATCACAAGCTGCGAAAGGGAAAACAAATCCTAGCTTTATTTAGCAGTGACGGATGGAAAGAGGAGAAGAAGAGAGGAGAAGAGAAAAGGGCCGGGGTGAGGCAGGCGGGTGGTAGGGGCTCGAGGAAAGAGAGGAGAGAGAGAAAGGCGCTTTGGGTTGTCAACGTTTTAGAGGCTTACAGTCAAACCTATCCAGGCTCAGGAGAGAGGAGGCTGGGTGTTAGGAAGGCAGAATGACTCCTGATAGAAGGAGTTTGCGGCTCAAGTCTCCGGGAATCGTCTTGGCTTCCGGATGAGGGGAGGACTAATTGATTCTCTGAAGTTTCCTGTCGCAGAGCCCGATTACAGGTGTGACCGGATTAAAAAAAGGAGGGGAAAAAAAACAAGGGATCTGGAGGAGGAGTGTTGAGAAATCAAAGAGAAGAGATGATGAGGGCTGCCACCATACGGATCAGTGGGAATGTTTGTCTGTCTGTCTGTCATATGTGTGTGTGTGTGTGTGTGTGTGTGTGTGTGTGTGTGTGTGTGTGTGTGCATGCGTAGAAGGGGGCAAGAGTGAGAGTGAGCTTGCCTGTCTGTCTGTCTGTCTGTCTGTCTGCATACATGTGCACCTGCATTTGATCTGCATGCTCACTAGCAATCTATAGGTCACGTTACGAAGGCCCCCCTTCTCAGTGTATCCAAGCGCACAATGTGCTTTAGCTCTCTCTCCCTCATCACTCTTACGGTTACAGCATCTCAGAGCCAGGGGCGTGTGTCCACTCACCACCCCCACCACCGTCCACCCTGGCTGGGGGAAGATTGAGTGCTGAGGTATGGGGGAACCACCATACAGAGCTCTGAGAGAGGAGGCTCCAAGAGAAGGAGAGTTAGGGCTCATACCCCACATATCCACACCTAAGCTGTCACGCGCCCTGGCCTTAATGGCTTGTTTAGTGGCTGAAGCCCAATCTGGGGCCCCGGATAGCCATTATTCAGAGGAGGATCGATCGGGCCCCTGGGCCACTGGCGTCTCGGGGCCCCTGCGGTTCCCTGTCCCTGAACCTGTACTGTAATAAGCGTACTCATGTCAAGGCGGTAATTATCATTGATCTGGAGCTGCTGTGACAGGGGCCAGGGTAGGGGCCTTGCTGTGTGATTCATACTCAGCATGGAGCTACTGCTGTACATGGGGACAGCCACTGCCCAGACACCCAAGCCACCATTCTCCCATAGTCTATCAGCCTTTGTGGGCCCTGCTATAGCATGGATTAGCCCTGTGGATACTAAAGGGAGGGAACGGGAAGGTGGGTGTAGGGAGTGTACTTACCATGTCCGTGCTAGATCTGATCACAAGCTCTCCTGCATGTAAAAAATTAACTCTGCAAGACAAGAGTATATCATTATGATACAAATGTTTGGTATTACTCAATATCTCACTCACATATTGGACTTTTATGGTATTCTATGCACGTGAACAAGAACAGACATCAAAACATTTATTTTAATAATACTACATGTAGTGCTCACACAGTGTGTGATGTCACATGCGAGGCCCAAGTCACTCTCCTCTTACTCAGCTGCAGGTGACCACACAGTGTGTGATGTTACATGCGAGGCCCAGGTCACTCTCCTCTCACTCAGCTGCAGGTGACCACACAGTGTGTGATGTCACATGCGAGGCCCAGGTCACTCTCCTCTCACTCAGCTGCAGGTGACCACACAGTGTGTGATGTCACATACGAGGCCCAGGTCACTCTCCACTCACTCAGCTGCAGGTGACCACACAGTGTGTGATGTCACATGCGAGGCCCAGGTCACTCTCCTCTCACTCAGCTGCAGGTGACCACACAGTGTGTGATGTCACATGCGAGGCCCAGGTCACTCTCCTCTCACTCAGCTGCAGGTGACCACACAGTGTGTGATGTCACATGCGAGGCCCAGGTCACTCTCCTCTCACTCAGATGCAGGTGACCACACAGCGTGTGATGTGTAGTGGAAATTTCCTGTATTTACCAAATCATGAGAGCAAACCACACACAAGTCAGAGTTATCATAAAGTCCATCTTTAATTATATGAGCTCCATCACAACCCTGTGACTCTCAGATCAATTCAGTGTCTATAAATTAATTCTCTGAGAGTCCTTACACATTGCAACTGAGATCCTTTATAGCAAAGACACACATAGCCAGACAGCATTGGCTATAAATAATCATTCAGCTTTGTCTCCTAAACTATGTTCTTATCTCGCTCTCAGGACCATAAAACAAAACCTCATCAACAGGCATATATCAAATACACCCCTCCTGGACAAGATCACAGAGACACAGTGACTAGCACACAGACATTGTGGGGCCAAGAGATAATTGGTTCCCCCTCAATCATCCCCTAACATGGTTTAAAAGATATGTTTACATATGAAGACAAGCTTGACCTCTCCCCTCTCTGCGGCCCAAGTAACTGAACCCTGACAGAGAACAGATAACTGCAACCGGCCAACAGTATTATCCAAAAATAGACATTCTAATGACATATCTCACATAAGCATGCAATAAAAATAAAACATCTTATCTATGTTACCCAACTATTCTGATTAAATCCCAACAGATGTCACATGCGAGGCCCAGGTCACTCTCCACTCACACAGCTGCAGGTGACCACACAGTGTGTGATGTCACATGCGAGTTAGAGAGCTAGATAGAAAGAGAGATGGGGAGTCCTGGGTCGGAATAGGTGGAGGGGCAGGCAGACAATCGTGTAGATAGAGAGAGAGAGAGATAGAGATAGAGAGAGAGAGAAGAAGAGAGAGAAAGGTGGGAGAGAGGGGGAAATGGTAAGAAAGAGAGAAAGGGAAAGAGAGAGGGAAAGAATGATAGAGAGATGGGGAAATGGAGGGATGGTGGGGGTTTTGGAGGCAGGCAATCAGTTTTCTTTGTGTGAGCGTTGGAGCGGGACCGGTGTCACCTGCAGACCAAAGCCCATTTCCTCTGATTAAGTCCTCCGAAAATATTCCATTTGTCAGTGTCACTGCATTGCGCTGCCATGGTGACCAGTCAGCCGTGTCTGTTGACTATGTCACTCTCCAATTTACATCAGACGCTGACATCATCTTGTCGCTAACGTCTCTTTGCCTCTCTCTTTGCCTCTCTCTTTGCCTCTCTCTTTGCCTCTCTCTTTGCCTCTCTCTTTGCCTCTCTCTTTGCCTCTCTCTCTCTCTCTCTCTCTCTCTCTCTCTCTCTTTGCCTCTCTCTCTCTCTCTCTCTCTCTCTCTCTCTCTCTCTTTGCCTCTCTCTCTCTCTCTCTCTCTCTCTCTCTCTCTCTTTGCCTCTCTCTCTCTCTCTCTCTCTCTCTCTCTCTCTCTCTCAGTAACTGTGTTCTGTGATCTGCTCTCCCAGTGTAAGGCTAACTGCTGTAGTTCTGTGAGAGAAAGAACATGTGGAGATCTGGTTCAGGTTCCTTTTCCTAGGTTAATGCAAACAGTGGCAGTCATTGCATTCAAATGAACCATGGGTGAACACCACCTTATTGTCTATGTATTCCATTCACATTACACCAAACGCAACCTCACCTAATCATAAGGGAGTCACCCTCGGATTGTATCATTGCTTTTCCCCCATAAAAGTTGTCTGTGCTGTCCATTAGCTGTGTGTATATGGCAGAGCAGTGGCCGAGTTTACTAGATATGCGTCCCAAATGGCACCCTATTCCCTATATAGTGCAGTACTTTTGATCAGAGCTCTACGGTCCCAGGTAAAAACAAAAGTGCACTAAATAGGGAATAGGGTGCCATTTGGGATGTGGGCCTGGAACCTCCACCCTATCTGATCTAACCCCATTAGTATCCAATGTCTTTTCAGGAGCAGAGCCGGCATGGTTCAGAGGGGACGGAAATTTCAATCTGCCCTCTATCATTTTCCCTATCATTACTCCAAACAAGACCATTTCCTCCTCTCTCCATCCCAAGCCCAGAGAGTGAGTGAGAGAGAGAGAAAGAGAGAGAGAGAGAGACTAAAAAGAAGGGCGTTGCATCTCTTACCGTGCCCAACTTTAAAATGAGTCGAGTGAAGAAAAAAAAGGAGGGTGTTTTCTACATTATTAGGAGTCTATTATGAAACGATGTCGTCTCCCCTCCACCTCCCCTCTTCATTCGCCTGACAGGTATAGCGGACAGCGCCGGGTGCGGGGTTGCCTTGATGACTAGACTCAATCACCTGTGACAGTTTTGATTTGATGTCACTCTGTGGGTCGCTCTATTTGTTTGAGCAGTTAAGAGGTAATTGTGTGACATTGTCGGGGAAGGGGGGGGGGGGGGGGGGGGGGGGGGGGGGGGGCGCTTTGGCTGTGCACCTGCTGAACCGAGACGTGAACGAGACGAGGGGAGTGGGGCAATAACAAATGAGGGCTATTACCCCCAAAAAACATTCCCAGACAGTGTGTGGGGAAGAGGTGTGTGTGTGTGTGTGTGTGTGTGAGACTCATGAGAAGTCACTCATAAGCCATTCATAGTAAGAAGGCCTTAAAACAAAGTCCCATCCCGGGTCAAACAACACAGCATGTGACATCCCATATAAAATCTTGAATATACGACTTTTCCATGCGAGTCATTAAATGCCTATACTGAAGGTCATTTGAATAGGGGCCTTGAATCCTGGTCTAAGATTTCTATTTTTGGGCCCTTAGCATCAAAGACACAAACCTCATCCAGAGTCTCAATAATGAATCAGATAAGGCTGACCACCATTGTTAGAACATTCCTCTTTTAAAGTCCTCTCTTTGCGCAGTGATTCCCAGTCCTCAGCTCTCACTGGGTTTGGAATGCCAGCCGTAATCTACAATCCTCCTTTTTGCACAGAGAAAAAGCCAAAGGAATCATGGATGAAGAGAGAGAGTGCAAATCTGTGAGCTGTGGCTTTACACCCCCCCCCCCCCCCCCCCCCCCCCCCCCTCTACTAGATACACCAGTCACTCACTTTCCTGTTGTAAGTAAAATAAAGGAAATAGGAAGTGAGGTAGGCGGAAGTCATGGTTAGGACCGGTCTAGAGAGGGTCAACCAGGCCGAAGAACCAGTCCAGTAGTATTTTCCACTCTGACCACTATGCAGCGCTGTGCCTCTCTCGTTCTCTCTCTCCCTCTGTGTGCCAGGGAATAGGCTTTTTCCCTCGGCACGTTGCTGGGGCTCATCCGTTTGTTTGTTATCTCAATCCAGGATTTGAAGAGATACAAAGCTGATTAAACAACAAAAGCACATGGGAAGATAAAAGACACTTAGGTAATGGGTTTAGGCTGCCTCTTTAGCACGCTCAACTCATCCTTCTTTCCCTCTCTCTTCTTTCTCTGGGCTCCAATTGTGTCTCATTCTTCTCCCAGAGGCTTGATCCAGAAAGGAGGAAAAAGAACAAGGGAGAGAGAGAGAGAGAGAGAGAGAGAGAGAGAGAAAGAGGGCAAAAGAAAAGGCTTTTGGGTGACAATCTGTTGAGAGGCTGCAGAGTCGGTGAAACAAGCTGCAGTAAAGTGCAGCTGAATGCAGTAAAGTGGCTCTGCGCATGCAGCGGAATCTCAGGCTGTTTTGTCTGCTTGTGCTGCTTTGCTGTGAACAGTTTCGAGGGAGTTGTATAGAGACCGGGTGGAATGTATGGAGGCTTGACCTTTGTTTGGGCACCACATTCTTCATTTTCATCAAGATTTGTTTTTTCTTTTTATTTCTGGAGTTTTTTCTTCTTTTTAATAAGTATAATCTTTCAAATGGGGGGTGCCACATTCTGTTCATCTGGGTGATTACGTTTAAGCACTACCGTATATTAGAGTGACTATTGTTTCATTTATGGAACAGTAAGATGGCTCTAAGTGGCAAAATACCCACTGGGCACACACTGGTTGAGTCAATGTTGTTTTAATGTCATTTTGACGTGGAATATACACTGCTCAAAAAAATTAAGGGAACATTAAAATAACACATCCTAGATCTGAATGAATGAAATATTCTTATTAAATACTTTTTTCTTTACATAGTTGAATGTGCTGACAACAAAATCACACAAAAATGATCAATGGAAATCAAATTTATCAACCCATGGAGGTCTGGATTTGGAGTCACACTCAAAATTAAAGTGGAAAACCACACTAAAGGCTGATCCAACTTTGATGTAATGTCCTTAAGTCAAAATGAGGCTCAGTAGTGTGTGTGGCCTCCACGTGCCTGTATGACCTCCCTACAACGCCTGGGCATGCTCTCGATGAGGTGGCGGATGGTCTCCTGAGGGATCTGCTCCCAGACCTGGACTAAAGCATCCGCCAACTCCTGGACAGTCTGTTGGTGGATGGAATGAGACATGATGTCCCAGATGTGCTCAATTGGATGCAGGTCTGGGGAACGGGCGGGCCAGTCCATAGCATCAATGCCTTCCTCTTGCAGGAACTGCTGACACACTCCAGCCACATGAGGTCTAGCATTGTCTTGCATTAGGAGGAACCCAGGGCCAACCGCACCAGCATATGGTCTCACAAGGGGTCTGAGGATCTCATCTTGGTACCTAATGGCAGTCAGGCTACCTCTGGCGAGCACATGGAGGGCTGTGCGTCCCCCCAAAGAAATGCCACCCCACACCATGACTGACCCACCGCCAAACCGGTCATGCTGGAGGATGTTGCAGGCAGCAGAACGTTCTCCACGGCGTCTCCAGACTCTGTCACGTCTGTCACATGTGCTCAGTGTGAACCTGCTTTCATCTGTGAAGAGCATAGGGCGCCAGTGGTGAATTTGCCAATCTTACCACCCTCATGGAGTCTGTTTCTGATCGTTTGAGTAGACAAATGCACATTTGTGGCCTGCTGGAGGTCATTTTGCAGGGCTCTGGCAGTGCTCCTCCTGCTCCCCCTTGCACAAAGGCGGAGGTAGCGGTCCTGCTGCTGGGTTGTTGCCCTCCTACGGCCTCCTCCACGTCTCCTGATGTACTGGCCTGTCTCCTGGTAGCGCCTCCATGCTCTGGACACTACACTGACAGACACAGCAAACCTTCTTGCCACAGCTCGCAATGATGTGTCATCCTGGATGAGCTGCACTACCTGAGCCACTTGTGTGGGTTGTAGACTCCGTCTCATGCTACCACTAGAGTGAAAGCACCGCCAGCATTCAAAAGTGACCAAAACATCAGCCAGGAAGCATAGGAACTGAGAAGTGGTCTGTGGTCACCACCTGCAGAACCACTCCTTTATTGGGGGTGTCTTGCTAATTGCCTATAATTTCCACCTGTTGTCTATTCCATTTGCACAACAGCATGTGAAATTTATTGTCAATCAGTTATGCTTCCTAAGTGGACAGTTTGATTTCACAGAAGTGTGATTGACTTGGAGTTACATTGTGTTGTTTAAGTGTTCCCTTTATTTTTTTGAGCAGTGTATATATTTTTTAAACAACCAGTACTGTTCTCATCTTATTTCAACCAGCGTAAAATAGAAATGAGGGTAAAACATGTACTTAATATAATCATCAGAACAATGTGCACATTGAAATTGCGTTAAACTCCACAGAAATGTAAAAAATATTTTTCATCCTGGTTTAAATTGTATTTTTTATTTGATTCGATTTTATTTGGCCTTGTTATGTTGATAGTAAAATGGTATGTTTGAATCAACGTCATTGTATCAACATAAACTGACCAGGTGAATCCGGGGGAAAGCACATCAGTATAGATGGAAGGGAGGAGACAGGTCAAAGAAGGATTTAAGCCTTGAGACAATTGAGACATGGATTGTGTATGTGTGCCATTCGAGGGTGAATGGGCAAGACAAGAGAATGAAGTGCCTTTGAATGGGGTATGGTAGTAGGTGCCAGATTGCACCGGTTTGTGTCAAGAACTGCAGCGCTGCTGGTCTTTTCACACTCAACAGTTTCCTGTGAGTATCAAGAATGGTCCAACACCCAAAGGACAGCCAGCCAACTTGACACAACTGTGGGAAACATTGGAGTCAACATGGGCCAGCATCCCTGTGGAACACTTTCAACACCTTGTAGAGTCCATGCCCCAAAGAATTGAGGCTGTTCTGAGGGCTAAAGGGGGTGCAACTCAATATAATGAAGGTGTTCTTAATGTTTTGTACACTCAGTGTATAATGAATAAGAGATTAAAAAGATTTGGAACAACGTTCCACAGGGACATTTAGTCATTTAGCAGATGCTCTTATCCAGAGTGACATTTATTTTTTATTTAACCAGGCAAGTCAGTTAAGAACAAATTCTTATTTTCAATGACTGCCTGTTCAGGGGCAGAACGACAGATTTGTACCTTGTCAGCTCAGGGGTTTGAACTCGCAACCTTCCGGTTACTAGTCCAACGCTCTAACCACTAGGCTACCCTGCCGCCCCAGCTAGTGCATTCATCTTAAGATAGATGGGACAACCACATATCACAGACATAGAAAATACATTTTTCCTCAATAATGTAGGTATCAGTAGAGTCAGAGCTAGTTAAGTGTCTTAAAAAAAATGTAATGGGGGGGGGGGGTCGAGGTGAGGAGGAGGATTATGTAAGATACTCTATGAAGAGGTAGGGTTTCAGATGTTTTCGGAAGATGGGCAGGGACTCTGCTGTCCTAGCTTCAGGGGGAAGCTGGTTCCACCATTGTGGTGCCAGGACAGAGAAGAGCTTGGACTGGGATGCGCGGGGGCTGCCCTCACATAGGGGTGGGAGGGCCAAGAGACCTGAAGTGGCAGATTGTAGTGCTCGTGTTTGGGTGTAGGGCTGCGGCATTCTGGGTAAGTTGCAGGGGTTTGATGGCTCAAGCGGGGCGCCCAGCCAACAGCAAGTTGCAGTAGTCCAGACAGAAGAGAACAAGTGCCTGGATAAGGACCTGCGCCACTTCCTGTGTGAGGTAGGGTCGTACTCTACGGATGTTGCAGAGCATAAACCTGCAGGAGCGGATCACTGCATTGATGTTTGCAGAGAACGACAGGGTTCACGCCAAGGTTCTTTGCACTCTGGGAGGGCAACACTGTGGAGTTGAACCGTAATGGAGAGGTCTTTGAGCGAGCAGGCCTACCTAGGAGGAAGATCAGTTCCGTCTCTCGAGGTTGAGCTTGAGGTGGTGGGCCGACATCCAAGTTGAGACATCCGACAGGCACGCAGAGATGCGTGACGCCACCTGGGTGTCAGAAGGAGAAAAGTATTTGAGAGAAGAGGAGGGGGCCTACAACCGAGCCCTGGGGGACACCAGCAGTGAGAGTATGTGGTGCATACACAGATCCTCTCCACATCACCTGGTAGGAGTGGCTTGCCAGGTAGGATGCAATCCAAGAGTGTGCATAGCCTAAGACGTCCAGCCCTGAGAAGGTGGAGAGGATCTGATGGTTCACGAGGTGCAGCGGACATGTCTAGGAGGATGAGAACAGAAGAGAGGGAGTCAGCTTTGGTAGTGCGGAGAGCCTCTGACACAGAGAAGAGCAGTCTCTGTTGATTGACCCATCTTGAAGTTTGACTGGTTAGGGTCAAGAAGATAATTCTGAGAGAGATAATTAGAAAGTTGATCAAAGACAGCAATGCTGAAATGTTTTGGAAAGAAAAGAAGGGATGCAGGTGTATAGTTTGAATGAGTCAAGTGTTGGTTTCTTGAGGAGGGGAGCAACTTGGGCCATTTTGAAGTCAGAGGGGATGCATCCAGTGGTCAGGATGAGTTGATGACGGAAGTGAGGGAAGGAAGAAGATCTCCAGATATGGTCTGGAGAAGGTAGGAGGGGATGGGGTCGTGCGGGCAGATTGTCGGGCGGCCAGACCTCACTAGTCGCAGGATGTCATCTGGAGAGAGAGGGGAGAAAGAGGTCAAGGCATAGGGTAGTTCTGTGTGAGTGAGACCAATGGACTCCAAAGGCTAAGTGAATGAGTAGCGGATGTCGTCAACCTTTTTTTCCAAAGTGGTTGACAAAGTTGTCCGTAGAGAAGGAGGATGAAGAGGGAGGATTTCCTAGGGTTAGAAGCAGACGCTTGAAATTCAGAGTGGTAGAAAGTGGCTTTAGCAGCGGATACAGTGGAAGAGAGGAGGGAGTGAAAGGATGATTGGTCCTCTGGAAGTTTAGTTTTCCTTCATTTTCGCTGCCTGCAGCCCTTGTTCTGTAAGCTCGTAATGAGTCACTCAGCCATGGAGCAGGAGGGGAGTGCCGACCCGGGAGGAAAGGGGACAGTGCGAGTCATAGGACGCAGAAAGGGAGGAGAGTAGGGTCGAAGAGGCCGAATCAGGATACTGAAGGATTTAGCAGAATGGAGAGCTGGAAGGATAGAAGAGAAGGAAGTAGTGGGAGAGAGAGAGTGAAGATTGCGACGGCACATGACCACCTCGGTAGGGGCTGTGTGGTTAGGGTTGGAGGAAAGGGAGGCAGAAAAGGAAACAAAGTAGTGATCAGAGACTTGGAGGGGATTGCAGTAAGACTAGTAGACGAGCAGCCTCTAGTAAAGATGAGGTCAAGTGTATTGCCTGCCTTGTGAGTTGGAGGGGATTGGGAAAGGGTGAGGTCAAAAAAAGGAAAGGAGGGGAAAGAGAGAGTTGGAAAGAAATGAATCAAAGGCAGACGTTGGGAGGTTGAAGTTGCCAAGTATTAAGAGCGGTGAGCCATCGTCAGGAAAAGAGCCTATCAAGGTCTCAAGCTCATTGAGAAACTCTCCAATGGCATCTGGTGGGCGATATATGAAAATATTGTTAAGCGTGACTGGACAAGTGACAGTGACAGCATGGCATTCAATTGAGGAGATGGACAGGTGAGAGAGGGAGAAAAGACAACATTTCCAGACCTAATTAGTAGACCTGCGCCACCACCACCATGACCAGATGCTCTCGGATTTTGAGAGAAAACATAGATGAAGAGAGAGCAGCTGGAGTAGCAGTGTTCGCTGGGGTGATCCAGGTCTCCGTCAGGGCCAAAAAGTCAAGGGACTGAAGGGCAGCATAGGCTGAGATGAACTCGGTGTTCTTGGCCACAGATCAGCAGTTCCAAATGCTGCCAGAGACCCTGAATTCCACATGGGTGGTGCGCGCAGGGTGCACTAAATTAGAAGGGTTGCAGCCAAGGGGTGGGGGGGTGTCTATAAAACCTTACAGGGAGAGGTGAGAACAGGTATAGAAACACACACACATAGTTGACAAAGCTACAAAAGAGCTAAATGAGATAATCTGTAAATAACTAGGTAAGATACTCAAATGAGAGAGTGGTGTGGAGCCTTCCTCTCTTTCCTTCCTCTAATAATTATGCAGAACAACACAGCAGAAGCGCCTTTGTTTCGGCGACGGTCTTAGTTTTGCGACAAAACCGCCACTGACACAACCGCCACTTACATTTGACCGCCACTTACATCTGCCGCTGAGAAACCAGGAGAGACTGAAGAACTAACATGAATGACTAATTCCCTAGCAAAGGTGGAGAGCATGCCTCCCTGTACTAACTGCTGATTGCCCAGGAGAGGTCACAAATTGCCCTGCCCTTTGATCCTGGTTGAGGTGTCTACAACTATCTGCAAATGATGAGCAGTCAGCAGTTCACACACCAAGTAGGCTACTGGGAAGACAGGCAGCACTTAAAGTAGATGGCCCTAGCTAGCAAAAACACAGTACTAGACCAGATAAACAGAACTGTCACGTTCTGACCTTTATTTCCTTTGTTTTGTCATTATTTAGTATGGTCAGAGCGTGAGTTGGGTGGGCAGTCTATGTTTGTTTTTCTATGTTTTGGGGTATTTCTATGTTTCGGCCTAGTATGGTTCTCAATCAGAGGCAGGTGTCATTAGTTGTCTCTGATTGAGAATCATACTTAGGTAGCCTGGGTTTCACTGTGTGTTTGTGGGTGATTGTTCCTGTCTCTGTGTTAGTTGTCACCAGATAGGGCTGTTTTGGGTTTTCACGTTTCTTGTTTTTGTTAGTTTGTTCATGTGAAGTGATTTATTAAAACATGAATCAAAATAACCACGCTGCGCTTTGGTCCGCCTCTCCGTCAATGGAAGAAATCCCTTACAAGAACAGAACAGATAAAGACAAAAAAAAGTATGCTTACCACTACTGGCGATATCAGGATTCATTTAGCTATGGATTGAAGCATGAAATTCTACCAGTGGGGGTCGGTGACGTTTAAGATGAGAGAGGACAATACGTGTTTTTTATGAGCATGGCCTTATTTCTATTACAAGATATTAGATGACAGTCATTCATATTCCATTCACCCAGCTCAATGTAACATCAATAGGTTTACGCTATTACATGATACTCAAATTTCCCTATACCCATCATGAGGTTGCTACAACCTAGACTATGAATTCAAGTTTATAACTTAGGTGCACAGGTCGAGAGAAATTTGAGTATTCAAGATGACAGACAGTGACTCATTCAATACCGCCTTGCACAATCTTGCTTGCATTTAGCTGATCTAGGGTGTAATCATTTGCAAACGAGAGTTTCTATTGACAAATTCAGGTATGGTTATACCCATGTTGTTCCATTTGCTTCTGTTAAAGAAAAGTTTTTCAACAGAATTGGCAGAATGAATACATCCCTGATCACACACAAACACAGTTCACTTTCATAGCAGCCACATACAAACAGCATGATCCTTTTGATTGTTGGATAATTCCTTCTCGCATCTACGCGCTCTCCTCCTCTCACCTTTCCCCTTCACTTGTGCACAACACATCAGCTGTCTGTGACCAGGCAAAAAAATCCTTTCCAAGCCAAACCTTCATATCATAACCGCTAACTGCTACACACAGCCTACATCGTTGTCACCACATTAGCTAATGTCAAGTCAACATAGCTACTAGAACTAACGCATTAGTAAACCCGCTACAATCATAAAGTACAGTGTCAAGTTATCAAGCAGTTTAACAATTACACTGGTGGGCACCGGTGGCAACAAATTAATAAAACCAAAAGCTTACCTTGACTTGAAAGAGTTCCAGTGTTGGATAGCCATAGTCAGCTAGGTAACATCCCTCTGCTGCATGAGCTCTGATAGGTTGGAGGACGTCCTCCGGAAGTGGTCATAATTGCTGTGTGTATGGAAGAGGATGAGAACCACGAGCCTGCTATGGTTTTATCTAAAAAAGGATAACATTTTTAATGATTCACTATTTGTTTTTTCTGAAATTCACTGAGGAGGATGGTCCTCCCCTTCCTCTACTGAGGAGCCTCCACTGGTTTCTTTATGGAATTTTCAACGCAACACACATATTTCAGCGCATACATAGTTCTGAAGATGATGTTGAAATTAGACTGATGTAACAACCTGTTAGACAGGTTAAGTCAATGTATTTAAGTTTAGGTTTTAACTTAAGTTCATTGTTCACACCGCTGGTTGAAGTGAGATGAAAACAATACTGGTTCAAGATTTTTTTTCCAATCCAATGCATTTTCTTACTTGGATTCCACATCAAAATACGTTAGCAAATTACGTGGAAACAATGTAGATTCAACCAGTGTGTGCCCAGTGGGTAGAGTCTAAATGTAGTACCACAGTTATATCTGGTATAGGAAGTAGAGCATCCTTCTGTCCTGATGATAGGATGACACCAGGGGAGTTGAAAACGCTAGGTTGTTATTGGACAGGGAATGTTTGGTCATCTAATGGGAGTGTATGTATGTAGATTGCCTCTAGTTTCAAAGCCAGCCGAAAGATGACAAACTCTCACATTTTGTTCCGATTCAAGGCCAGAAGCATCTCACTCACATGGTTGATGCATAGTATGTTTCATTACTTCTCGAAGGAGAAAAAACAACCTTCTGTGGATCAAATATGGCCCTTAATGTGCAGACAGCCTAAATACCCATTGTTAATATGAGGCTTGAGTGGCATGTAAAACCAACACAGAGCTCGTAAAGGAAGACTTTTCCCCTCTCCTGGTTGAACATCACTAAAAGCAATCCCAAAGCTTAGCACTCCCTCTTTGATGATAACACTCTATGGAGGTCAGTAATACTGAGCTATGAGGAGGGTAGAGAAAAATATATATATTTACGCTCCTCTCGTTTCCTCCCCTTTAACGGAAAGAAGCCATGAGAAAGGTGCTTACCGAGAGCGAGATAAAGGGCGAAATGAGAGAGAGCGGACGTGGATTAGGGAAGGAGGGAAACGATCATGGCCAGGAGAGGTAGGGGAGAGGGAGGCGGATGGGGGCGTGAGGCGAGGGGAGGCCAGGGAGTTGATGTCTGGGCTGGTTGGATATGAGGGGAATATTAATCTGGGTTTAGTGTGAGCAGGACCCCACAAACGGCTCAAGCAAACAGAGCTTAGACGAGGCCAAGTCTTCGAGAAAGTCCTAAATCTTCACATTAGCTCCCCGCGTTTCTTCTGCTGAACCCGTAAGCTCTTTTTCTAAAGGACAGCACAAACAAACCGCAACCCCCCCAATACTAACCCTTGCCAGTCCCGCGCCTCCCCTCGCTCCTTTCTCACAAACACACGTACACACTCTCTCAAAATCAAGACGGATTTGAGAATTCCAGATTGCTGGGAATTTTAAAATCCGAGGCCCAAGTGGATAGGGGCAGATTAGAAGGGTGGCCCTCTTAAAGAGACAGGATGCCACACAATTGTGTTCCTCTTCCTACTGTGTGCCCTACATCTGTGTCACTTGAGAGAGAGAGAGAGAGAGAAAGAGAGAGAGAGAGAAAGAGAGAGAAGAGAGAGAAGAGAGAGAGAGAAGAGAGAGAAGAGAGAGAGAGAGAGAGAGAGAAAGAAAGAGAGAGAAAGAGAGAAGAGAGAGAAGAGAGAGAGAGAGAAGAGAGAGAGAAGAGAGAGAGAAGAGAGAGAGAAGAGAGAGAAGAGAGAGAGAGAGAGAAGAGAGAAGAGAGAGAGAGAGAAGAGAGAAGAGAGAGAGAGAGAAGAGAGAAGAGAGAGAGAGAGAAGAGAGAGAGAGAGAAGAGAGAGAAGAGAGAGAGAGAGAAAGAGAGAGAGAGAGAGAAAGAGAGAGAGAAAACAGACAAATGGCTGTTTTGGGAGAGTTGAGTGTCTTGATAACCCTTTTTCCTCCCCAAAAATTGTAATATCAAAATGATCCGACCTTATTTTGGAGTTTTACTGATTCTGGTGATTTTTAACTGTCCAATGAAGAAAAACGTTGTTAATAAAACATCTCCTCTGAGCTACAGAAGTAACAGTGATGGAAAAAGTACCCAATTGTCATACCCGAGTAAAAGTAAAGATAATAGAAAATTACTCAAGTAAAAGTGAAACTCACCCTAGTAAAATACTACTTGAATAAATGTAATTGCAAAAATATACTTAAGTATGAAAAGTAAAAGGGATGCAGTAGGGATGACCATGTACGTTCTCTTGATAAGTGTGTGAATTAGACAATTTTCCTGTCCTGTTAAGCATTCAAAATGTAACGAGTACTTTGGGTGTCAGGGAAAATGTATGGAGTAAACGGTATATCATTTTCTTTATTGCATTTTTAAAAACTAGGCAAGTTAGTTAATTAAGAGCAAATGCCTATTTACAATGCCGGCCTACCCCAGACAAACCCAGACGATGCTGGGCCAATTGTGCGCCGCCCTATGGGGCTCCCAATCATGACCGGATGTTATACAGCCTGGATTCAAACCAGGGACTGTAGTGATGCCTCTTGCGCTGAGATGCAGAGCTTTAAACCGCTGCACCACTCGGGAGCCCAAATGTAGTGAGGTAAAAGTGAGAATTGTCAAAAATGTAGATAGTAAACTAATGTACAGATACCCCAAAAATGACTTTAGTACTTTAAATTATTTTTACTTAAGTACTTTACACCACTGAGAAGTAAGATCTTAATTTGATCAACCTGTCGCAGAAGAACTTTCCTGCAATGCAGGAAATGTAAAGCATGTAGTATATTTGAGGTTTAAAAGGCTTGCCAAGTTGGTAATTTAGACTTTTCTCTTAAGAAAAATATATCAACCCCTACAAAGATGTCCCTTAATTATAATCCACATAATAATTAACATTTCCTGTTGCTGCAGGACCATTTTCCTGCTGTGGCAAACTGGCTCAAATTAAGATCCTCCATCTGTATAGATAAGTAAGTGTAAGAAGATACTTTCATATGAAATCGCATCAATTTCCGTGTTTAAACCAATCTGTATGAAAATCTCCAAAACTTGGCCAACATGAACGATACCTGCAACGGGAGCTATATTATGTTGGCTTGCTATAGGCTACTGTACTTTGTGAACACACAATGAAGTGGACTTGTTTTTCTGTTATTTTCATGGTGGAAAATCCATCTCAGAGGTGACAGGATTGTGGAGTGGAAAGTCTATCTCGGAGATGACAGGATGAAATATGTGGGGAATGGAGAGAATGGTTGAGTTTGTTGTTCCATGTGGCTACAGTAACAGTATGATTTAGTGGCAAATGCTAACTAGATGGAATGCAATTTACCAGAATCCCATTAATAATTCACAAATTCAAGTATTTAGATATTATTTAATACATTATTCTTCACACAATTATCTCTAATGTCAATACTCTATGGACTGCCTTGAGCAAGGTCATGATAGGATTTTATTTCTTAATTACCGTTAAAATCTCGGAAAGAAAGATTTAGCCACAATCTTTGGGGGGGAAATGCCAAAGCTATATTCCTATGTTTAAGTATTAGGATGCTATTAATATAGCTAAGGGCTAGATTCAATCCGTACAGCGGAAGATCGTTTCGCAGAAGATTCTCATGTTTCTGGGACTGCATTCACGGTAAACTATGTCGGCTCAGTCGGAAATGACCTTTTTGCCACGATACTTTTGCAATACTTCCGTGATACGGATTGACTCCAGCCCTAAATGTTGTCATTTTCTACCACAGGGGCCCTTTAAAACAATTAAAACAACACAAACATTGTAGAGCTCTAATCATTGGGAGGTGGAGGAGAGAAGTCATATATGAGCAGCTTGAAACCTAGAAAGGGTATCACACTGTCCCATAGGTGGAAAGTAGAGAGGGGGGGGTTGGTGGAGGGACGAGGGAAGCTGCTGAACCTCATCCCGTCACCTGCAGCTTCGTGGCGGGGTGGAAATCAGGGGACGCTCCCTTCTGACTGAGTTTCATTAACCTGACTGCATGTACCAAAAGCCCTGGTATTAGACTTAATCAAACACAACCCGCCACACACACTGCTGTCTTGTAGGTCACCCTGGGACGCCCATCAAGGGGCCAATGTGTAATCATACACACACACACACACACACACACACACACACGAACGCACGCACACACACGGATACACTCTGGCAGCATTAAATATCAGACTCTGCCACCACATACCCGAAATTGAATTATTTTTAAAGGGGTCATATTAGCTACAGTAGACCAACCAACCATCATTTGATGGTCTGGAAGTGTGTTCAAAACTTTAGGTCACATGGTTAAATATTAATCTTGAGAGGAAGTGATTTAAACATCAAATGGAACCTTAAAATGTCTCCCACTCATGGATGTGATTTATTTTCTTATTTAAAGTTCTCTATCAACTCTCAAGACTAAAGTGTATTATTTACACATGAAGTGCAACATATATTGCCTTTGCAAGTTGTAAAACTACAAGAGCACATTGCTAGTTCTCAAGGACTGCAGCCAATGCTGGTTCCATCCTTGCATTTTATGTCATCAAAGACGGAGTAAATTAGATTAAGATCACTTTATTGGTCAAATGCTAACAAGGTCCAACTGAAATTTGACTTCCACTTATAAACCCTCCGAAACGAACGCATACATATACAGGTTTTTGGAGAGGTGCGGGGGGTTACTACACTGGGCGCCCTGGGAGCTGTCGTCACGGGTGGTTACGGCAGGTAATGGCATCTAGGATCTGACACAAACAAAAAAATACGGTTGCCAGCTCACTTCCCAACAGATTTTTACAGTCGGACCCGGAGTTCGAATTGTCAACCCTCCTGTTTGTTAACTCGCCTCTCTAACCGCTAGGATACCTGCCTCCTGGAAGGTGAAGCGTGGGAAATCTATGGTCAGTCACCAATGGATCTATTTAGTGCCAGGGAGATACAAAAGGTTGTGTGTCTCTGACGTAGGCGTAATGACATAAACGTATACAATCTGCTCTCTTAACACATGGTTGACACTTGGGAGTAACGTTTTTGTGTGATGCGTGCTTCCCCTGAAACTATTCCCCAGGTCGTTGCTGTAAATGAGAATGTGTTCTCAGTCAACTTACCTGGTAAAATAAAGGGTGAAATGATGTATATGTTAAAACATATGTAGGTCATACAACACACACACACACATGCAGATACACTGACCTGCCAAGTTGGTTTATATAACCACCATACAGCCATGTCATACTCAGGCTTTGCATTTGGAATAATACTCCATACACAGTGGGTTTACACTTACAAGGAGTGAAAAGGATTTTTCCATTTAGAAATGTAATGGAGTAAAAGTGGGTTTTACTATAGATATGGACAGTACAGTAGGAGGGATGGTTGTATTTAAGAGGCCTGTAAAAGTCTCCCACCGGCAGTATTGTCCTCGCAATGCTACTTACTGACAGACAACACTAAAACGTACCTTCATCAAAAGAAGTCTGGCAAATATTATGAGATTTGTCAGAATGAAAGAGACAGGATTTCTCCTTCCCCTTTTCAGCATGCATAATGTTTACGCTTTTCTGAAAAGGGTGTTTAGGGCTCTCTAAATGAGTGAAACCTTTGGTGTAATTTTGATGAATTGGTCGTGGATAGGGGCAGACACACACACACGCACACACACACACATACTGTACACAGACCCGCACACATGCACATACACACATTTGCACACACATGCACGCACGCCCCCCCCCCCCCCACACACACACACACACACCCCAGCAGTGTGACAGGTTGCTCCCCAGCCTGCCCTTCAGACCCTCTAGATGTAGGGGGCCCTTGGGGGCATTGTGGAGCTCGCGGCGGGTAACCAGGTGTCCACCCAGGCGGGTCCACCCACTCTGCAGACAACCCTCATCAAGCCACTGCCCTCAACAGATCCATCTTCCACTGACACTTCATTTAGACTGCATTAATGTGGAATTAAGGGCTGTTGGCAGGGTCTGGCAGGGCCTGACAATCCCACAGCACCAGCAGTTATCCTCGTCCTCTCCTGGGAAAGAGGGAGAGAGCGAGAGAGAGAGGGAACGAGAGAGAGGAGCCAGGCTCCGATTCTGAATAGGGCCAGATAAGGCGTTTTCAGTCCTACGGGCACAAAGCTGAGGAGGTGATTAGAGTTCTCTCTCTCATTCAACCTCAGTCATCACTACTGCTAATCAACTAAAGGAATGCGTAAGGTTTTCTCAGATTCAAAAGAGATCATCAGAACCATTTGAAGTGCAGATATCAGCTCTATGGACAGAATCTTTGGTGTGAGTGGGCGATGGATATAAATCTGCTTTGAATAGTCACCTAATTATCAAATCTCAGAGTTGGACTGTAAAAGCCTGGTGAGTGCAAATGCTATACGGCTTAATCCATATCACTCACTGCCTCATTCTCATGGTCTTACTGTATCTGCTGATGAAAGGTAAAGCAATGATTTGGGTCCAGAGCTAGACCTAATGTAGAAGGCCCAATATCCATCTCCAAGCTCACAACTGAACATAGCGAACAGCATTTGGTAAGGAGTGTATGCGATGTATGATGTGTTTGCACTCAGATGAGAGTTACCAGATCGTATCAGGAAGACGCTCACTTTGAAATATCACACACACACACACATATCAGGACTCACCTACCACAGTATGGCTCACGCTTGCAAATCCATACTCGAATGCACACACACACACAACATCTCTGTACATGATTCGATCAATATTTACCAACAGCACAAAGTCACAATACACTATAATACTACTCTCTCTCTCTCAACTCCTCCTCAAGAAAATCCATGCATTTGCATCTTCTACAGTATCAAGGGATCCATTCATATGCCACCATAAGCCTTCCAGACTCCAGCATGAGAAGCAAAATCCAAGTGGGTGGATATCAGAGTGTTTGAGCTGCCCTGGATGACCGAGGAGGAGTCGATCATGGGGTAGGAGTCAGGTCAGCCCCCCCCCCAAGTCCCCACACTCCTCCATTGCACCCCCACTGTCTCAGGGGAGTTCACAGCGAGGGTCCCCCCCCCCCCCGAACCTCCCTCACTGACCAGGCGGTTGAGAGGCACAGAGATACCCCCTTAAGAAGCTTTGCGCTCGGGAGGAAACTTAATCTCCTTTTTTAACGCCATCCCAAGGCTCTTCGACGAACCCTGAATAGAGCGTGGAGCTTGGGTGCGAGGGAGGGAGGGAAGGAAGGAGGGAGGAGCCGGCTGTGGAGTATCTCCCAGCCCACATGGCAGCCCAGCCCCAAATCTGAATATCTGAGCCACAGCGGAGAAGCTGAGACGCTCCCAACGCCAGCATAGGAATTAGCCCTCCGACAGGCCGCGCTAAATCCCAACTCCCCTCCCTCTGCTCCACACTCCAGCCTCGCCGCCGATACTATGCCCCCCTACTGCAAACCCCCCTATTTCCCCCCGCACTGCACGTGTCCACTGGGCTAAGGGGCCTGAGATACAGCGGGAGAGACAGACAGACAGGCAGGTGGTAGCCTTGTACATATCAGTTCAGAGATCTCCTTCATCCCTCTTGGTCTATACACTTGGTTTAAAAACAGGGATCATTTCTTTAATTGATCAGTACTTAACAGCTTAAACATACCCCTTGTCGGGGGTTTCTACGACGTCGTCGAGAGTGAGAAGGGAGAAGAGAAAAATGAACATTCATCACCCAAGTCATTCCTCCTCATGTTTTGGTCAGACTTTGGCCACAAAATGCTGCAGGCAGAGGACACAAAGAGGACTTGCGCCGTGTCAAGAAAGAAGACGACTTTCTCTTCCTCTCTTTCTTTTTCACTCTCTCCCTGGACCCAAGGGGCCAGGGTAAATATTCACACCGACAGACTCGTGCGAGAAATCTCTGAGCTCCTTTTATTTGGAAGGCGGTGTGACAGATTACCGGCGAGTCGGATTCCTCAGTGGCAAAGAGGTAGCAGACCCTCTTTACCCAAAACACATTGGGAGAAGTGCCCTGACATGCTCCTTTAACACCCTGTCAGAAGACTATTCCCGAAGCAAACACAGTCAAGGGTTTCTCTCCACAAGTCAGGCCCCTGCTTATAAACCTCCCCGAGAATGACTTAGCCAGCGTCGAAAGAGCAACGAGAAAGCAAGATGTGGGCAAACCAAACAGACCCTTACAAAGCCCTGGACGTGGTGTAGAGAGTGTGAAGAAAGGAGAGTAAAGAGCAGGAAAGGAGAGGTAATCGGGAGTCGGAACACAATTTTGAACACAATCTCTACAGCCCCCGAAAACAGAGCCGAGCTGTATTTCATGCGTGTAGACTCTTGTAGAAGCAATTTGTTTCAATCCAGTCAGAACAATACTACTGTGCTAATTGTGTCGCCTAGTGGATTTCAGTCACAATACAAATGTGACAAATTTGAACTAATTATGTTTTGTTTTTTACATACAGCTAAAAAAAGGGGCAAAGTAGCTTTTTGTGATCAAGATTAATTTATCACTCTCTCCGAAAAGTTTTTTATTAGTTATTTGTTATTTATTTGTTTTTATTATTATAGTATTTATTTCTGTTGATTTTACAGAATCACTGTCCATGGCTTGTCCAAGGACATGGATAATAAAGTATCATATTACATCATATCGTAACGTGTATTTTATCTATTATCGCAAAATATCACATATTGTATATCGCATCATATGTTTGCACCTGTCACACAAACAACAGAGCAACTGATGACATACTAGCTAGCCTAAACTGCTCTCTTGGCTAATATGTGCATATAAATGACAGGGAAAGTGAGGAGAGTGCATGTGAGTGTGTTGAGTGTGTGTCAGTGAGGAGCTGACCGTATTCTAGACTGAAGGCCCAGTGGAGGCATCTGTAGTGGGGGTGAGACATTCTGGCACGGCCGCGATAATACAGTCCACCCACTGGCTTAGCAAAGGCAGAAAGTATATGAGGAATTCAAAAACCAAAACAATTTACTCTGACCCGAAGAGGTGAAAGATGCCTCTTCTAATACTTTGAAAATGATTTAAACCTCGTAAAAAAAAGAATACATGTTTAATATATTACTAGTGCAATGTTCTCTGCATGATTTCGATATCATATGCTCTAATTGTGTCCAGAACTCGCATGATCGAACTCACTCAATAGGCGTCATTGGGTCAGTCTTTACTGACCACATCGAGTCAGGACCTTGGAATTAACATCTCACCTCCAATAGGGAAAGATCAACGGAGCACCAGCGGGATATCATTTAGGGTGTCAAGTAGGTGGCTCAGAGATCAAACACTAGACGTCAGTGGGGGTGTTGCTGGGTGGCGTGCCAAATGGCACTCTATTCCCTATAACAATTTTGATCTCGGAGATGTCGGGTTTGATCTCTGGGCAAAAGTATTGCACTATGTAAGGAATAGGGTGCTCTTTGGGATGCAGCCTGGCATCTGAGTGAGAACTATTTCACAGGCTGAGCTGACATGGCTGGCGTGGACCAGAGAAGAGCAATCTCTCTCGCTTTCTCTCTTTCTCAAAGAGCTTAACTGTGAAAGGGCAACTATATTGTCTTATATAAATCTTATAATCTGATAAACAAGAACACAATAAATGGTGCTGATCACTTAAAGTCTTATCTAATTTAAAATAATTAATTGATTAATTTTTAATTCAGTGTAAAAAATTATGCAAGTTTTATTGGTGGTGAAGTTCATTTCATTGTTTTGTTAGGCGCAGAACACTGAGTTCCCTGAGAAATTTGTCAAATATACTTAGTTTTAGTCCACAGCAAACAGAATGTAATGAAATTCTCAGACCGGTGTCCAGTCTTACTACTATGTAGTACATGAGGTTAAAATGTTACTCCTTCACACTTGTTTAACACTTGGCCAGAGACCTGACGGACAGATTCCGTGGTGCGCTGTGTGTCGGACAGGCTCCCAGTGGATGCCAAGCGGCCATTTTGTGTCAACTGTGTCAACTGTGTTGTACCTCCTCAGAGAACGAGTCCAGGGAAGAAACCTTTGTCACCCTCTAAAGCAGGAGCAGAAACTGGGTTAAATGGTCCAATGGAAAATGTATTTACAGGTACCGGTACCATGGCAATGAAGGTTCACTTGGCTCTAAAAAGAGGAGGCTGAGATGAGGGGCACAGGGAAAAGTGAAACGTGTGCAGGGTAACTGGAAATGTAGATATTATTTTAGATTAGGACTTAATGAATGGATTCAAAAGGGGAAGGGAGGAGAGAGGGAGTGGTCAATAATTCAGAGATTCTTACATTGAAAGAAAAAAGCCAAATAGATCGTCCAGCCATTCATTCTCTGTGGAACTGTCTTAATTAGAATTCAATTTAGTGGTGTGTGTGTGTGTGTGTGGTGGGAGGGGGACATTGGACCCCCCCTTTTTTAAATTCCTTCGCCTCTTCTGCCTGATGGGCTCTCAAATACATCCCACTTGAGCCCCGAGCAGACTTAGATACACTTGTCACATAATCAAATGTGAAATACAAAGTACTGTATGGTGAAAGGGGCGAGAGACTTTATTCGAAGGGAAAAGGGGGAAATAATTTACTTTTTTCTCTCTCTCCAGCAGCTCTAGTTCCAGCCAGTCGCTTGCTGCTTTCATGTCATTTAGATGAGTGGTTAATAAGGCGGAGCGTTAAAGGGATTATGATCCTGTTGGGCCGTGGCCGGGAGGGGGGAGAGGGGTTGGGGGCGGGTAATGCTTCTGAGGAAGGTTTTCGGGGAGCTGGGGGGGGGTACGGTGCATGGACAGAGGGGAGAGTATCCTGCTCACTGTCAAGACTCATTTAGCCAGAACTAAGCAGTCCAATAGGCCCTGAGCTTCTCCAATTATAGGAAATATCGTATTCTGGGCCAGAGGGGATTTTCCCTAAAGACCCTCCATGATATCTCCTCTCCTCCCTGCTTTGCGTTAATGAAGACCCCTCAAAAAGTTGGCCAATCTGGGCTAGGTGTTGAGAGGTATTGGCAAGCAAGTAGGGGAGTCCTGGGGATTGGGGTTTGGGATTGGGATAGGCAGGGGGAAGAAAAGGAGGAATCTTTGGGCTCCAAATCTTCCACCCTGGCCCTGTGGAGATTTACAGGTCCCTGTGCTGGAAATCCAAAAATAAAGCTTAAGAAAAATAAGGCTCCTGAAAACTTAGCATTGTTACACTTGAGGACAGTGCAGTGTGGTTGGACTGTGAAAAGTAGGTGAGCTGTCAAAGGCTTGCTATGGAAAGAGGCTCTTACAGGTAGGCTTTACCAGAGAAGACCTGTCACCAGTCTCTCAGAAATGTCAGAATGTCACCTGGTATGTAGCTAAGGAAGAGGAAGGGTTCAATTAAAGCAAACTTCTCCCTGCAGAGTCTTACCATAAGAGTCACCATGGCTGGTCGCTTGCCATTGGCTGCCATCCCCCGACGCCTTCCTTCCACAGGCGAGCCACTTCTTTGCTAGAGCCCATTTTCCGCAATCTGCGTGGATCAGCTCCCTCTCGCTCACACTCCCAGCTCGCTCTGCCAAGAACGAAGAAGACACAAGCCTCCTACTTCCTCCCCCACCACAACCTCGCCACCCCACCCCCGACTCACAGCAACCGGCACCCAGCTCCTTCTTAAACACATCTTTAATTCACACAACTTTGAAGTGGCACTCCGGCAAATGCACTCAATCAATTATAAATGAAATAATCTCCTTATGATATTAGAGATTTTGAAAAGTCTAAGAAATACCGGGAGATTAGAGAGCCCAAATCAGTTTTAGCGGTATCTAAAGTGACAGCAGGAGAATCATTGGAAGGAGCGGGTAGAAACTTAAAATGATTATGTAGATCTGTGTCACCAGCGAATGTTTCTGCAAATCCCCGCTGGATCTACCGCGACGGAGGAACCAGATTATTCCCTGGCCTTATTTAAAAAGGGCTGCAGCGCTTAAGTGGCTTTTCAAAAGGAAACATTTATATATATATACACACCATATATTTACGGCTATGACTACTCCCTCTCTTGACTATAGCTACGTTTCCCATTAACATGTCCAGTGATTTTTTGTTTGTTTGTTGTCACGCTTACAAAGTTTGCATAGAAAATAGACGCGACAATTACCTGCTAGGTTGCATTTCCATTCAACTATCTGGTGTCGATAAAAACAGCTGGATGTAATGAAGTCACACATTTAAAAAAAAAAAACTTTTACGCAAAAAAACTAGTGTCGAATAAAAATGTAGAGGTTGAAGTGTTTCCATAAGCCATTTAGTCAAATTGTGCATTAATAAATTGGTGACAGCCTGTGTGCCCTCCCACCTATCTGTTTCATGCCTCAGGTAGCATGTGAAAGCCAGCATGCATAGAATGCAATAATTTACTAATATGGTGGAACTTGTCAGCCAACCAGAAAAGCAAGGTGTAGCAATTCAGGCATTCTTGAAAGTCAGGACCATCCTTGTCCTGCAAAGAGGCCTTGTTTTTATTGTCGGGAAAAAAAGAGACATTTGCAAGCAGTAGGCATTTAGAATTAAATGTGGAGTGGGAGCTTTAAAGTTACGCGCTGACATCACGTTCCCTGGAAATCATCCTTTATTCAAATAAAACCTTTTCCATCATCATTTACAAAATAAAGAAAGTTTGACACAAGAAAGATCCACCCGTCAAACGGATAAAGATGTTGTTGATCTTTAGAAAATGTCTCCTATATCTGCCGTTTCTATTACACGTCGCAATGTTTTTTTGTGAATACACCTGGGTCAATGGAAACCTGCCTTATGACTTCAGCCACATCTAGCAGCCCTCAAAAGTCGTATTTGACCCCTGAGGCACAGTCAAGAGCATTACATGACCATGTATTGTAACATGTTATAGAAATACCTCAGTTGAAGTTTATAGCAGAGCTCTTAAACGAGACGGAATCGAGTTAAAGTTCATGCCAAACAGGAAATATTGCTGTCTTTCAACATAGTCTCATTAGAATATGTAAAAAAAAAAAAATGTGACATTTAACCATTTTAGTTATGTGACATAAGCTGACATATTTGTTCATTTAGGGTTATTTTTCAGTACGCAACCAGGAATTGACACAGAGGGGAAGTACCAATAAGGTGAGTGATCTGACCGGTCTGGTCCAATGAAATTACTCTGTGTGAGAGGATTGTGGGGTCAGAGTGCGATGGTAACTTGGCAACCAGTGTCAACATGCC
This sequence comes from Oncorhynchus kisutch, assembly GCF_002021735.2. NCBI lineage: Eukaryota > Metazoa > Chordata > Actinopteri > Salmoniformes > Salmonidae > Oncorhynchus > Oncorhynchus kisutch. The sequence goes on along the minus strand of NC_034186.2, from coordinate 44,125,905 downwards.
CTAACATATTTTTACATGCTGGACAAAAACTGGTAGAATCAATGTTGTTTCCACTTCATTTCAACAAAAAAATGTAATGTGATGACTTTGAATCAATGTGGAAAACTGATTGGATTTGAAAAAGGTCATCAACCTAAGGGAATGTTGTCTTTTTGTAACCTATATTTTAACCTAAATCCAATGAAATGGTGAAAAGTTTTGTTGATTTCACGTTCAGTTCACGTTCGTTGACAACTCAACCAAATTTGTATCAAAACTAGACGTTAAACTGACGTCTGTTCCCAGTGGGTATTATGGCATCCATATTATAAAGTCCCAGTTGACAGACATTCTTCATTTGGATGCCATACAGTACTACTAGTTTCAGTCTTAGCTGAATATATCCTCCATGACCATTACTCACAATGTTAAAAAATTGAATTATGGCCCAGTGCACATTTATTTTCTATCATGCTGTGGTCCATTCATCTTTGATTACACCTTTCAGATGATATAAATTAGCCCTATCCACTGTGTATAGGGTTGATGGATGGCAGGGAACGATATGAAACACACTGATCAATATCATGGATTCGGCTCTGTGTTCCAAGGCTACTCCGCTCAGCCAATTCACATGTTTCTAATTTCTGCTGCGAGCCTCTGAGTCCATGCAATATATTGTCCCATTTATACTGTGCAGCTGTACATACTGAATCTTAACTAAACTGCACTGATGATGGTTTTTTTTCAGGTCAAGAATCTTGGATCTAAGTCCGTACTGTATATATATATCAAGCGTCTCCGAGTAGGAATGCTGATTTAGAATCAGTTTTGCCTTCTAGATTACAACGGAGACAAGTATATGGACAGGCTGACACGCTTGATACGTGTGGACGTCTATAAGTACCTAGGTGTCTGGCTAGACTGCAAACTCTCCTTCCAGACTCATATCAAACATCTCCAATCGAAAATCAAATCAAGAGTCGGCTTTCTATTCCGCAACAAAGCCTCCTTCACTCAAGCCGCCAAGCTTACCCTAGTAAAACTGACTATCCTACCGATCCTCGACTTCGGCGATGTCATCTACAAAATGGCTTCCAACACTCTACTCAGCAAACTGGATGCAGTCTATCACAGTGCCATCCGTTTTGTCACTAAAGCACCTTATACTACCCACCACTGCGACTTGTATGCTATAGTCGGCTGGCCCTCGCTACATATTCGTCGCCAGACCCACTGGCTCCAGGTCATCTACAAGTCTATGCTAGGTAAAGCTCCGCCTTATCTCAGCTCACTGGTCACGATGGCAACACCCATCCGTAGCACGCGCTCCAGCAGGTGTATCTCACTGATCATCCCTAAAGCCAACACCTCATTTGGCCGCCTTTCGTTCCAGTACTCTGCTGCCTGTGACTGGAACGAATTGCAAAAATCGCTGAAGTTGGAGACTTTTATCTCCCTCACCAACTTCAAACATCAGCTATCTGAGCAGCTAACCGATCGCTGCAGCTGTACATAGTCTATTGGTAAATAGCCCACCCTTTTCACCTACCTCATCCCCGTACTGTTTCTATTTATTTACTTTTCTGCTCTTCTGCACACCAATATCTCTACCTGTACATGACCATCTGATCTTTTATCACTCCAGTGTTAATCTGCAAAATTGTAATTATTTGCCTACCTCCTCATGCCTTTTGCACACATTGTATATAGACCCCCCCTTCGTTTTCTACTGTGTTATTGACTTGTTAATTGTTTACTCCATGTGTAACTCTTTGTTGTATGCTCACACTGCTATGCTTTATCTTGGCCAGGTCGCAGTTGCAAATGAGAACTTGTTCTCAACTAGCCTACCTGGTTAAATAAAGGTGAAATAAAAAAAAAAAAAAATAAAATAAAAATACATACGGCTCCTGAAGTCACTCAGCATCACCTATTATCTCCCTCTTCTTTCTTCTTACCTCAACCTCACTCTCTGAATCCCTGCTAGTCTGAGGGGTTCTGTCCTGCTGTGAGCCTGCCTCAGATCCTTCATCCTTCCCTATGGATCACTTTGATTCTCCAGGAAAGTCCTGTCTATTGCCATCATTCTCTCTTTAGTAAGAGAAAGCAGAAATCAATGGAAGGCTAAGAGTAGGCTAAGAGTCCCAGGGGGTCAGGCTTCAGAGGTCGTTGACGAAGGTGTCGAAGGTGAACCCCTAATAAGCTCGTGGGGATGCTGGCAGGTAACAGAAAACGTCAGTAAGGGCCCTGTGAATGCCTGGAAGGAAAGGTAAGACAGGAATGATGAGGGCCCCATTCACACTCAAGTTTTACAACTGATGCAGAATGCATTTGGCACAACTGTTGGAACACAACGGAGAGTTTTTCAGTACAAAAATAAGAAAACAAGTATTGTGTAAACATTTTTGTGCAGACAAAAATCTCCTTTGTAAGCACATATCAGTTGTATCACGACCATCGTGTTATGTGTTGTACATCAGTTGTACTGCCTGAGTGTGTAGAGACCAGATATGGAGAGGCTGGATTTGGTCCGATCGTTGATGTTTTCCAAACCACATCAAACTCCACTCATTCATATAACTGACCAAATTGTTCAAACTCGCGGTCGGGCTCAGTGATATTGGAGCCACTAGAAGGGTTTATCCAATACAAACTTGTCACATTGCAAGCAACTCCGCATTATTTCAAACCAAAATGAGGTCCTGCCCTTTTTAAAAGCTTCATCTCACCTATCTTCAAGACACATATTAATAGCCCAGTGCTCACTATGTGAAATCAAAAATATGAATGAATGCATGTGTGGCTGAGTGAGGAGGAGGCAGGGTTAAAGAGATTGACATCTTCATGTTTGAGTAATTATCACCACTTGAGGCCTGAAGAGAGGGGTAGGCGGCCCTCTCATAGCTGTCTCGTTGTCGTGGTTAAACTGTGTGCCCTTGTTGATTGATGATGAAAAGAGAACATACACCCACACCCCTCTTGGGAGGATGGCAGAATGTGTGTGTGTGTCCAGAGACCCAGGCAGCTGGCCTCATATATATATATATATATATATATATATATATATATATATATATATATATATATATATATCACACACACACACCTGAAAGTATAATGAATAAGTAATAATGCATTATTCACACACATATATCAGCATGGAGTGATAGCGATACACACGCACACATGTTGGAAGCTTGCATGCACGTGCACACACACACACACGCACATGATGCAAGCTTGCACGCACGCGCACACATGCAAATGATGCAAGCTCGCACACACGTACACATACATATGCACATGATGCAAGCTTTCACACACACACACACATTCGCGACGCAAGCACCCCCCCACACACACAAACACACGTTACTTTATCATAACTGTGACAGGACTGGCAAGTCATATCCCCATTTATGTTATTTGCCTGCACTGTCATCAGATCCTCAATCTCTCCCCAGAGAGTTTCCTCCTCTTCATTCATATTCATGAGCTTTATGTGATATGTCCCCAAGGGCCCTTCTACTGGGGGCCACAAGAGGCCCCTGGGCCAACCAACACCAACAAATCATTACAGACATACACATTGTGTTACTGTATTTGTACAATTTTACTATAGGCCTACACAGGATTTGAATGGCTAAATAACTAAACGTTGGCCTTCTTCTTCTAAGGTTTTTAAAAAACAAGTAACAATCGTGAATGACAACATCGAACCCAAACCCTTATCCTAAACCTGGTTCGTATCCAAATCCCCATACCCATACACTGATACATCATACTCTTTCCCAAACCTCTCTTTCATTATTCAGGTTTTTGTTCAGTCTGATGTTTTGTTTAGACTCCATTTAGACCCCCATTTCTAAAATTGTAAAGTGACTTTGGTTCCGTCAAAAGCGCTATGTAATTCCCATGTGTTATTATTATCATTATGAAATCAACTGTACTGAAATGACCAAGTATGAAAACGTGTAAATATTGACTTAGGAGTGGAAACATTCCAAGCCAACGTATTTAGAGACAATTCCATTATTTTTTCTAACATGAAGTTGCAGCATTCCCCTTACATGCCTTTCTCATGGTTCACCACCCTGTTTCAGCCCTACAGGCAGCTAATCAACTGATCATTAGGAACAGATAAGTAAACAAAGATATCCATTATCCATCAGCTGTGCCCAGCTCCCCGCTGTGCTGTGTGTGTGTGTGTGTGTGTGTGTGTGTGTGTGTGTGTGTGTGTGTGTGTGTGTGTGTGTGTGTGTGTGTGTGTGTGTGTGGGATTATCTAATGAGGAAACAGCAGTGCTCACTCCTGGGGTCCCCAGTGATGATCTGACAGGCCACCACAGTCTCTTTACATGGCCAGTTGGGCCCAGCAAGACTCCTTTCAGTCTCGAGTAAAGTGTGTGTGTACTGTATGTGTGTGGGTGCGTGCGTGCCTGGGTGCGTGCGTGGTTCAGACAATTGGGGTGGGGGGGTTTAGTGCAGTGGGGTAGAACAAGAAATTGGTGCTAGGGGAGGGCATAGCTGAGCTGTCAATATCACCAAATGCCTAATGATCCTAGCTGCAGTCTAAAGGTGGATGAGGTCTATGCACAAATACACACACGATGGTAAGAGTTTCCAGACTGTGGTGGCATAGAATTACAAGTAGACAAGTAAATTGGCGGGTCTCTGTATACTGTAAAATTGTTCTGGTAATAAACTTGAATCCACACATTACAATGAATGCTGATTACTTTTCATAGGTTATTTTGTCCCCGTTTCTGGTGATCCATTACAATGAATGCTGATTACTTTTCATAGGTTATTTTGTCCCTGTTTCTGGTGATCCATTACAATGAATGTAGACTACTTTTGTTTTTTTCCTTTATTTAACAAGGCAGGTCAATTAAGAACAAATTCGTATTCATAATGATGACCTACCGAGAGGCAAAAGGCCTCCTGTGGGGACAGGGGATTAAAAACGTAGGACAAAAAAAACATATCGCAACAAAAGAGACACCACAATACTACATAAAGAGACACCTAAGACAACAAAACAACATGGTAGCAGCACAACATGGTAGCAACACAACATGACAACAATGCAACATGGTTGCAGCACAACATGGCAGCAACACAACATGGTAGCAACACAACATGACAACAACGCAGCATGGTTGCAGCACAACATGGCAGCAGCACAACTTGGTAGCAGCACAAACATGGTACAAACATTGTTATGCACAAACAAAAGCGCAAAGGAGAAAAAGGTGGCGTCAACAATACATCACATGAAGCAGCCCAAGTGTCAGAAAGAGTGTCCACGATTGAGTCTTCGTATGTAGAGAACTGTCCAGTTTGAGTGTTTTTTTGCAGCTCGTTCCAGACGCTAGGTGCAGCGAACTGAAAAGAGGAGCAACACAGGGATGTGGGTGCTTTGCGGATCTTTAATTTAACAGAATGTGACTGGCAGAAAGGGTGCTGTATCTGGAGCATGAGGGTTGCAGAAGGTACAGTGGGAAGAATAAGTATGTGAACCCTTTAGAATGACCTGTATTTCTGCATAAATTGGTCATCAAATTTGATCTGATCTTCATCTAAGTCACAACAATAGAGAGTCTGCTTAAACTAATAACACACAAACAATTATAATTTTTCATGTCTTTATTGAACACACCGTGTAAACATTCACAGTGCAGGTTGGAAAAAGTATGTGAACCCTTGGATTTAATAACAGGTCCTTTGGCAGTAATAACCTCAACCAAACGTTTTCTGTAGTTGCGGATCAGACCTGCACTAATGTCATGACGAATGTTGGACCATTCCTCTTTACAAAACTGTTTCAGTTCCACAATATTCTTGGGATGTCTGGTGTGAACCGCTCTCTTGAGGTTATGCCACAGCATCTCAATCGGGTGGAGTTCAGGACTGACTGAGCCACTCCAGAAGGCGAATTTTCTTCAGTTCGAGCCATTCTGTTGTTGATTTACTTCTGTCTTTTGGGTCGTTGTCCTGTTACATCACCTAACTTTTGTTGAGCTTCAATTGGCGGACAGATAGCCTTATATTCTCCTGCATACAGGAGATAATCTTGGGTATTCATTTATCTTTTTTTCCGTTGATGATAGCAAGCTGTCCAGGCCCTGAGGTAACAAAGCAGCCCCAAACCATGATGTTCCCTCCACCATACTTTACAGTTGGGATGATGTTTTGATGTTGGTGTGCTGTGTCTTTTTTTTCCTCCACGCATAGTGTTGTGTGTTCCTTCCAAACAACACAACTTTAGTTTCATCTGTCCACAGAATATTTTGCCAGTACCGCTGTGGAACATCCGGGTGCTCTTTTGCGAACTTCAGACGTGCAGCAGTGGCTTCTTCCGTGGTGTCCTCCCATGAACACTATTCTTCTTTAGTGTTTTACATATCATAGATTCATCAACAGAGATGTTAGCATCTTCCAGAGATTTCTGTAATTATTTAGCTGGCACTCGAGGATTCTTCATTACCTCATTGAGCATTCTGCGCTGAGCAATTGCAGTCATCTTTGCAGGACGGCCACTCTTAGGGAGAGTAGCAACAGTGCTGAAATATCTCCATTTATAGACAATTTGTCTTAAGATGGAGTGACTTTTAGAGATACTTTTGTAACCCTTTCCAGCTTTATGCAAGGTAACAATTCTGAATCTTAGGTCTGAGATGTCTTTTGTTCGAGGCAGGGTTCACATCAGACAATGTTTCTTGTGAATAGCAAACTCAAATTTTGTGAGTGTTTTTTATTAGGCAGGGCACATCTAACCAAAATCTCCAATCTCGTCTCATTGATTCGACTCCAGGTTAGTTGACTCCTGACTCCAATTAGCTTTTGGAGAAGTCATTAGCCTAGGGGTTGACATACATTTTCCAACCTACACTGTGAATGTTTAAATTATGTATTCAATATAGACAAGAAAAATACAATAATTTGTGTGTTATTAGTGTAAGCAGACTGTGTTTGTCTATTGTTGTGACTTCGATGAAGATCAGATCAAATTTTATGTCAAATTCATGCAAAAATACAGGTAATTCCAAAGGGTTCACATACTTTTTCTTGACACTGTATCTCGAATAGAGGGAAGTGAGGCCTAAGAGGGTTTTATAAAATAAGAATCAGGGGCTAAAGACTTTGGAGATAGGGAAAGGACCAATAAAACGGGGGGAAAGTTTGCGGGACTCCACCCTGAGGGGCAGATCCTGAGTGGACAACCATACCCTCTGCTCAAGATGGTAGCAGAGAGCAGGGGTCCAGTGGTGTTCCGCCTGTCACAGTTACCTGGAGGTGGTCTCGAGAAGAGCAGCTTGGGCTCTCTTCCAGGTATGACGATAGCAACGGACCAATACCTGGGCAGAAGCTGTGCTGACCTCTGCCTCTTACTTTGGGGGCGAGCATCGCCCCTGCGGAGGTATAGTGCCCGGGAGAAGGTCGATGGACAGTCATAGGGCCAATCATGAGGATGCCAGATGGCACAGGCCTTGCTAAAAACACCCCGGAGGTCCTGGTATTCCACTGGAACGGCAGAGAGTTTCGGGGCTTCTCCCAAGCCTGCAAGAAGACGTCAAAGTGCAGGCCGCGCCAACTTCAGGTAATGCGCATGGCAAAACTACCTCCAACCCAGGATAGAACCAGCAGCCCAGAGGATTGATCCAACCTAGTGTCATGACGTTGGCCTGTTGGATAGGTTTATGACAGTCATAAATACCTCTTCCCCCCTTTTTCCTCTCTCTACCCTACTGATGTTACATTTGCAAACCCCTTTGGTTAACATAGAGATTCTGGGAACATCAGAAGGTGGGGGGAAATGAACTATATTCTGGTAATCCGACCAATTGAACATATACGGTGGTACTTAATGAATATGATGTCAGTTCGGTTGTCATCTGAGACATTCTCATCAATGATAAGATGACAAACTCTACAGTGGAAAGGTTACAGAGTTATCGGATTCACATGGAATTGTTGATCAATTTAAATGTTTGAATATGAAATTATTAGTGATGGGATGAAATGTGATTTTAGCTTCTAAAATGTGAGATTTGGGTTTTCATAAGGTTAGGGCCCTGCTCAATCAGTGGCCCGCCCATGTGAAGGGACATGGGCTATAAAACTTTTCAAACACGCCCTCCTATATAAAGCCTTGATGACAATATAACCTCCTGTCCGAGGACGTGAGGACGACGGTCTGTTGTCAGAATGGTTCAGATAATAACTACAGAACGAAGCCAACATCAGCGTGAGCTTTGGTTGCGAATGGTATGAACTTTGAACTCTTATTCACTACAGAAGTGATACCTCCTAGCCGTTGAGTTAGCAACAGCAGCTGCAAATGCAGGTTAGGAAGGAATAGACAGAGTATCCCGTCTACCGCACAACGACGTTACTACAACGTATCCAATTTACCACCAGAGACATTCTTCAAAGGACAAAGGACTCGGTTTGGCAACACGGCCTTCCATCTACCACCAACCTACTGAAGCGCAGCTCAAAGTAAATATTTATTGCATTTTCCTTTTCCAAATGGGCGGTAATTTAGAATGCATAAGATACTGTATTTATGATAGCACAGCTTCGCCCTTTGTTCCTCAGTCTTCCCGCTCTTTCACTCAAACCCAGCCCTTTTCTTTTGTGTAACCAGCTGTCATATCTGTTCTGCCCGCTAGGGACGTTTTCCTTTATGACGTCATTTGTAATCAAGTTATGATTTAATGATGTGTATGTGTAATTCGTTAGGTATTTAGTAAATAAATAATTAAACACAATTTTGTATTGCTGATTCAACTTGTTAGCCAGGGTTTGTACAACTTTCAGATGAGACTGATTTAAGGTGATGATTAATATTGACTGCTATTGATGTAAAATATTACTAGGTCTTTAAGAGTTTATTCGGAAGATAACAGCTCTATAAATATTATTTTGTGGTGCCCCGACTCTCTAGTTAATTGCATTTACATGATTAGCTCAGTCAGGTAATATTAATTATGGAGAAATTATTTTATAGAATAGCATGTCATATCACTTAATCCGGCATAGCCAAAGACACGACATTAGGATAGAAACAGCAGCCCAGAGGATCGATTAGAGGATTGCGCATCTGGAGCCAGGAGAACCCCAAAACCACAGGTGCATGGGGGGATTTAATGGGCAGGAACTGAATACTCTCACTGTGATTGCCCGACACTCTCAGGTTAATGGGAAATGTAGTGTGGGTGACTCTGCCAATAGAGCGCCCATCCAACGCTCTGATGTCCATGAGAATTGAGAGGGGTTGTGTGGGGATTCCCAGCTCCGACACCAGGGTTGCGTCCATAAAGCTTTCATCGACCCCAGAATCAATGAGCACCCGTAGAGATTTGGACTGGTCACCCAACAACAGGGTAGCATGGAGAGGGGTATGAGCAATGGAGGATGGGAAACTCCCCGTACGGCTCACCAGCATACTCATACCTACATGAGCCTCGGTTTTTAATGGGCAGGTAGCTAAGAAAATGTCTAGTTGCTCCACAATACAGACAGCTGTGGGTGTTAAGTCTGCGTAAGCGCTCAGCCGGAGACAATCTAGCCCTACCCAGTTGAATGGGCTCCAAAGTAGGCGAGTCGGCAGCCCTCTATGATTCTGGAGAGAACTCGGGTGACATCGGATTCACTCGCACATGTAGACCTCGGGATTCTCTGGGAATCCTCGGAGGCAAGGTGAGAATCGAAAGCGAGTGATGGCGACAGGGCACAGATTCCCTCTCTCCTACGTTCTCGTAACCGCTCATCAATCCGGATGGTCAAGGCTATGAGGGAGTCGAGGTCTATGGGCAGCTCCCGGGCTGCGAGTTTATCTTTGATCACCTCCGATAATCCGTGAAGGAACATGTCGAACAATGATTCTCAGTCGTCAACGTGCGAAAATCCACTGCGTATTTATTTTATATATTTTTTTATTTCACCTTTATTTAACCAGGTAGGCTAGTTGAGAACAAGTTCTCATTTGCAACTGCGACCTGGCCAAGATAAAGCATAGCAGTGTGAACAGACAACAGAGTTACACATGGAGTAAACAACTAACAAGTCAATAACACAGTAGAAAAAAAAGAGAGTCTATATACATTGTGTGCAAAAGGCATGAGGAGGTAGGCGAATAATTACAATTTTGCAGATTAACACTGGAGTGATAAATGATCAAATGGTCATGTACAGGTAGAGATATTGGTGTGCAAAAGAGCAGAAAAGTAAATAAATAAAAACAGTAAGGGGATGAGGTAGGTAAAAATGGGTGGGCTATTTACCAATAGACTATGTACAGCTGCAGCGATCGGTTAGCTGCTCAGATAGCAGATGTTTGAAGTTGGTGAGGGAGATAAAAGTCTCCAACTTCAGCGATTTTTGCAATTCGTTCCAGTCACAGGCAGCAGAGAACTGGAACGAAAGGCAGCCAAATGAGGTGTTGGCTTTAGGGATGATCAGTGAGATACACCTGCTGGAGCGCGTGCTACGGGTGGGTGTTGCCATCGTGACCAGTGAACTGAGATAAGGCGGAGCTTTACCTAGTATACCACACTACGGGAGTCCTGACGTAGCTGGAGCAGGTTACGAGCAGCCTCTTTCCCGGACAATGGAGAATCAAACACCTTCCGTACATCCACCACGAATTCCTCCAAACTGAGGCAGATGGCGGACTGTAGCTCCCACACCGCCGTAGCCAAGGCGAGTGCCCTCCCGGACATCTGCGTTATGATGTACGCTATCTTCGAGTGGTCAGAGGGGAACGAAGAAGGCTGCAACTCGAAGATGAGGGAGCACTGGGAGAGAAAGGCACGGCAGGTTCCAGAATCTCCAGCATAGTGCTCCGGAGGTAAGCAAGGTTCTCGGTACCCTGGGGTAGGCTGGGAAGAAACGCCACTGATGGCAGGGTTGCTGAGAGTTTGGGGGATTACTGGTGTGGCCCGCTGCCTAGTAGGGAATCCACGGAATTGCTCCAGAAATGTATCAAACACCTGGTCATTATATTCTGCCAGGGTATGGTGTCCCTCTATAAGGCATTGCAGTAACTCCTTGTGTCTTCCAATGTGTTCCTTGCTGGGAGACAGCATTGTGGAGCTGGTCTGAGTCTGCTGGGTCAGTCATGGCCAGTTCGTATTATCACGACCCAGATGCAGACACAGGAGGCGGATGGTACAGTTTTCAGATGATTTACTGTAAATAATTTACTGGGGCAGGCAAAGGGCAAGTCGTGGACAGGCAGGGGTTTGTGATCAGAGTCAGGCAGGTAGAGGACGGCAGGCATGCTCGGGATCAGAGTAGTCAGAACAATCAGAACCGGGAAAACTAGGAAACAGAACTTGAGAAAAAGGAAAACAGGAACGCATTCTGGTAAGACCTGACAAGACAAGACGAACTGGCAACAGACAAACAAAGAACACAGGTATAAATACACAGGGGATAATGTGGAAGATGGGCGACACCTGAAGGGGGGTCAAGTCGGTTAGGACATCTAGTTTTGGCAAGTCGGTGAGGACATCTACTTGGTACATGAAACAAGTCATTTTTCCAACAATTGTTTACAATATTTCAATTATAATTCACTGTATCACAATTCCAGTGGGTCAGAAGTTTACATGCACTAAGTTGACAGCTTGGAAAATTCCATAAAATGATGCAATGGCTTTAGAAGCTTCTGAGAGGCTAATTGAAATAATTGGAGTCAATTGGAGGTGTACCTGTGGATGCAGTTCAAGGCCTACCTTAAACCTCAGTGCCTCTTTGCTTGACATCATGGGAAAATGAAAAGAAATCAGCCAAGACCTCAGAAACAAAATTGCAGACCTCCACAAGTCTGCTTCATCCTTCGAAAGCAATTTCCAAACGCCTGAAGGTACCACGTTCATCTGTACAAACAATAGTACGCAAGTATAAACACCATGGGACCGCACAGCCGTCATACCGCTCAGGAAGGAGACGTGTTGTCTCCTAGAGATGAATCTACTTTGGTGCGAAAAGCACAAATCAATCCCAGAAAACCAGCAAAGGACCTTGTGAAGATGCAGAGAAACATGTACAAAAGTATCGAAATCCACAGTAAAATGAGTCCTATATCGACAGGAGAGTAGCAACAGTGCCGCTCAGCAAGGAAGAAGCCACTGCTCCAAAACCGACATAAAAAAGCCTCACCATGGTTTGCAACTGCACATGGGGACAAAGATCGTACTTTCTGGAGAAAGGTCCTCTCGTCTGATGAAACAAAAATAGAACTGTTTGGCCATAATGACCATCGTTATGTTTGGAGGAAAAAGGGGGAGGCTTGCAAGCCGAAGAACACCATCCCAACCATGAAGCACAGGGGTGGCAGCATCATGTTGTGGAGGTGCTTTGCTGCAGGAGGGACTAGTGCACTTCACAAAATAGGAAAATTATGTGGATATATTGAGAAGCAACATCTCAAGACATCAGTCAGGAAGTTAAAGCTTGGTCACAAATGGGTCTTCCAAATGGACAATGACCCCAAGCATACTTCCAAAATTGAGGCAAAATGACTTAAGGACAACAAAGTCAAGGTATTGGAGTGGCCATCACAAAGCCCTGACCTCAATCCCATGGAAAATGTGTGGGCAGAAGTGAAAAATCGTGTGTGAGCAAGGAGGCCTACAAACCTGACTCAGTTACACCAGCTCTGTCAGGAGGAATGGGCCAAAATTCACCCAACTTATTGTGGGAAGCTTGTTGAAGGCTACCCGAAACGTTAGACCCAAGTTAAACCATTTAAAGGCAATACTACCAAATACTAATTGAGTGCATGTAAACTTCTGACCCACTGGGAATGTGATGAAAGAAATACAAGCTGAAAGAAATCATTATCTTTACTATTATTCTGACATTTCACATTCTTCAAATAAAGTGACTTAAGACAGGGAATTTTTTACTAGGCTTAAATGTCAGGAATTGTGAAAAACTGAGTTTAAATGTATTTGGCTGAGGTATATGTAAACTTCTGACTTCAACTGTATATAAATATATACATACATACACACACACACATTTACATATACTGTACACAGTGCATTCGGAAAGAATTCAGACCCCTCGTCTTTTTCCACATTTTGTTTTGTTACAGCCTTATTCTAAAATGGATTAAATTGAATTATTCCCCTCTTCAACCTACACACAATACTCCATAATGACAAAGCAAAAATACGGTCATCCAACTCGGGAACTTGGGCCTCTTTCTAGAGCTCCAATCTTCCGACCGAAAGATCACTGACGTCATGATTTGACTTAGTATATTTCAGAGTTTCCAGTTGTCTTGAAAGCACCATAAAACTCATGGTAGGCTAATAAAATAAATGTAAAGTATCAACCAGCGGGTCTTGTGCCGGGAATACAAAGATGGCCAGTTTACAGGAGTGATGTGTCCTATAAGGAGCATTGGTGGCATATCTGATGGCTGAATGGTAAAGAACATCTAGCTGCTAGAGAGCACCCTTATCTGCCGATCTATAAATTACATCTCCGTAATCTAGCATGGGTAGGATGGTCATCTGAATCAGGGTTAGTTTGACAGCTAGGGTGAAAGGGGAGTGATTATGATAGTGGAAACCAAGTCTAGATTTAACCTTAGCCTGCAGCTTTGATATGTGCTGAGAGAAGGACAGTGTACTGTCTAGCCATACTCCCAAGTACTGGTATGAGGTGACTACCTCAAGCTCTAAACCCTCAGAGGTAGTAATCACACTGGGAGGCATTCTTCTTACCAAACCACATTACCTTTGTTTTGGAGGTGTTCAGAACAAGGTTAAGGGCAGATAAAGCTTGTTGGACACTATGAAAGCTTTGTTATAGAGTGTTCAACACAAAATCCGGGGAGGGGCGAGCTGAGTATACTACTCTACCATCTGCATATAAATGAACGAGAGAGTTTCCTACTGCCTGAGCTATGTTCTTGGTGTAAATTGAGAAGAGCGTGTGGCCTATGATTGAGCCTTGGGGTACTCCCTTGATGACAGGCAATGGCTGAGACAGCAGATGTTCTGACTTTACTCTTTGAGAGAGGTAGTTAGCAAACCAGGCCAAAGACCCCTCGGAGACACCAATACTCCTTAGCCGACCCACAAGAATGGAATGGTCTCCAGTATCAAAAGCTTCGGCCAAGTCAATAAAGATAGCGGCACAACCTATTCTTAGAGTCAAGGGCAGTGGTGACATCCTTTAGGACCCATAACCTGAGCAGAAACCAGATTGCATACCAGAGAGAACGCTATAGACATCAAGAAAGCCATCAAGAAAGTTTTTCAAACGCTTTTGATAAACAGGGCAAGACAGAAATTGGCCTATAGCGATTAGGATCAGCTTGATCTCCCCCATAGAATAAAGGACGGTTATGTTTGTCCCTGTTTCCGGTGATCCATTTAAGCAGGTATCAAGGTTAAGTGGATGGCTAAAAGGTTCCTGTGAAGATACTGAAGCCCTCAGGCCAACTAATACAGTAATTTCTTAATTAAGCACTATTTCCACACTGGCTTGTCTGCTCTACAGAGGACTTCACAGCACTATAATTAGAGCCAAATGGCTGGGAGCATACCTGGTTAGTATGTGACCAACCAGGGTTCGAAACCCCGGTCTCCTGCACACGTCAAGACTGTATTTACCCGCTAAGGTCAGGGAGCTAACACAAGGCTTCGGGTTTCAGGCAAGGTTATACCATAAAATAACATATCTACTGAAATGTACCATTGCACCTAGGGTTGCTGATAACTTCCCCAGAAATCCTGGTTGGAAGATTCCTGGAACATGCAGGGAATGAGCAGAAAGTCTGTGAGGTTACCAGCATTTTGCAACCATAATTGCATCAGAATACAGCAGATCTCATAACATACTGAAATATCAAATGCTGGGCTAAAATGATTTGACATTCCCAGTCTGTATTACTACAGTATGTACACCACTGTTTTCTTGGCAGGCATTTGAGAACATTTTGATTTGAGTAAGGTGTTCTCCTCTAGGCTCCTCTCTCTGTTCATTTCCTGTCTGTACACTCTTAGAAAAAATGGTTCCAAAAGGGTTCTTCGGCTGTCCCCATAGGATAACCCTTTTTAGTTACAGGTAGAACCCTTTTTGGTTCCAAGTAGAACACTTTTGGGTTCCATGTAGAACCCTGTCTACCTGGAAGTCAAAGGGGTTCTTCAAAGGGTTATCCTATGGGGACAGACGAAGACCCTTTTTAGGTTATAGATAGCATCTTTTTTTCTAGGGAGTGTAGCTTCCATCCCTCCACTCAGGCAGTGGTCAGTCAGTGGGTTAATGCAGGATGAGAACTATACATGCCAGCCGAGCTAAAGCCTTTAAAAGGGGCTTTTTGTAAGGACAAGGCATAAAGCCCAGATTAGGGGAACAACAATAAAACAATCCCGTATGTTCATTCCATAATACACTGTACAGTTGAGCTTATAGGGGTTTGGGCTTGAATAAACAGCTTCAGATATCTAGGCTCTGTAGGCACTGTAGCGGAGGTTCAGGTCAATAGTGGGATCACACTTATTCTAAGAACTGGCTGCTTGGAGCCAAGGCTCATGGCGGATGAGTTAAGAGATAATCAGTAAATTTACTAGGAGTCAGTGGTGGTGGGTGGTGGGTGGGTGGGGTTCCTTAGGCCTACATTAGGAGCATACTTCAACCAAGTTCTCCGGCGTAGATCGTTTATGCTATTCCTTCCAAGAGAGGGGCTTACACAGCTGACGAAACCAGAGCTACTGTTACGCTGTCGTATCTTTGTGATCAAAACGCGGTTCATATTGCAACTCTACAGTGACTTAAACTCAACAGACGAGCTTCAATTCTCTAAATGTCGGGGACCAGATAACGCTCTGATGCTGTAAAGCACTTCAGATCAGATTTAGCAGTTATAGGCAGATGTAGAGGGCTAAGAGGTAGCTGGGGAGGGGGTGTTATATTATCATCACACGGGTACAGTTTTACCCAAATTCCTTTAATTGAGAAAAGACTCTGAGACGTTTCTAAGTGGTCCCAAATCAGATAAAACAGTAGGAGAAAATCATCTCCTCCATGTAAGTGTGCTGGTCTGCGCTCTGACACTGATACGCACCCAGAGAGGATTACATGTGAGAGGTAGGCTGGCTTTGGAGAGACTACGTGGAAGTTGGGGGTGTAAACTCACCCTGCACTTTTTCATACATATATTTCAATTTGTTAAACTGAATTGGAGCATATCTATTGAAGATTCGTGTCTCATACCACTTGTGCTATCGAGTTCAGATGATTGTTCTACAAATGTTCTCCACACTTTTTAGTGCAATCGTGTTAAAGGGATAGTTCACCCAAATTCCTCAATTACATATGGGTTTACCTACCCTGTAAGCAGCCTGTGGACAAGGTACGACAGATGAAGAACCCAATATGAAATGTTGTAATTTGGGTGAACTTTCCTTTTAAAGGAGTGTACACTAATTGCATTAACCAGAGCCTAAATGACACATAATTCACTGTCTCCCCCCCCCACACACACAACCTGTGGTGACTGTGTGACTGACTCTGGAGTACTGCTAGTCCCAGTGCAGTCTCTCTCTTGCCCCTGGTTGATAGTTTAATTACCCCAGATAAATCCATTGGCTATTTGTCAGGCTGTGCCAGTGTATCCTCCCTTCCTCCCTGTTCCCCCGCTACTCTTCCCTTCCTGGTTGTAACTAAGCCCCTGTAATGAAATACTAATCACCAGGTCCCTGACGAGCATCCCCAGCCCATTATCCCCTAATTACCCCCCACACTTGTAAAGGCCCAGATTCTGTCCAGCAGGGGGCACTCTGGGAAGTTTAGTTCGCACACAGTTGAAGTAGATCTCATGTGTTCTGTATTAATGTCTTATCCATTGTTTTTAAGGGATCAAATGTGTTCTGCCTTATCTGGCCATGTTCCTTTCTGTCAGATGTTCATTCAGATGGAGTTAACTTAGCGACCATCTACCATCTGCTTGTCCCATGAAACCAAAATGAA
This sequence comes from Oncorhynchus kisutch, assembly GCF_002021735.2. NCBI lineage: Eukaryota > Metazoa > Chordata > Actinopteri > Salmoniformes > Salmonidae > Oncorhynchus > Oncorhynchus kisutch. Next base: position 44,108,920 of record NC_034186.2, on the reverse strand, counting down.
GAGGCAGTTTGAAAGCCTGCTGACTGGGGGCAGTTTATGCATGGGACCAGAGAGAATCCGTCTCGTTCACAATCTCTACCTCATGTCTGAGGCCAAATGGTTCCCCTGTGGACCATTTGGGCTGTGGCAGAAAATGTAATCCCGAACTCCCTACCTACCTCATTCCCTCCAAGAGTAATTTGCAGGTGCTGCACTTAGGATTCGGGGTGAGTCAATATGGCGCGAAGATGAAAATTGGAATTGGCAGCCGATATGGAATGGGGTCAGGGGATTTGGTGTTGACACACACACAGGTAGCATGTGTGAGGAGATACCTCTGGTTCAGAAGGGGGTCCAGTAAAACAATGGAATTATGGCTGTATAATAGTTGAGGAATGTGATCCCAGTCTTTGCGACGTGATACAGTAACTCCCCTAGAGTTCTTAACATGTCTTGCAACATCTCCATAGCCTAGGGATACTCTACTGAGTTCACTCTGATCTGGAATTAACTGAAGTTTTTGGTTCAAATCTAGATTTGCGAGAAAGTTTGGACACAAGTCAGGGTGTGTCGGGGATTCGGGGTGATGAAGCAGATTTGCTAAACAGTGTGTGTGCTGGGACAGAAAAGTTCCCGTAGTCCCTTGTCCCGGACTGAGAAAAGAGCCAAGAAAGGGATCCATATCACACAACATCGGCCATATTTAACATACAACTACCTCAAGCTAAAAGAAAATAAACGATATACTGTATCATTCACTAATTCACACTTATTTTTACTAGAAACAATGTTAGACTAATGTTTCACCCAACTTTATTTGGGATCCTAAAGCATATGCTTGGGGGAAAAAACACTCCATGGTCCTTTTGGGATCCTGGTGCCCGTTTTTTTTGTCAGTGTGGAGGTGAAAGCCTGTCAGAAATGGTTAGCTTCTCCAGTGAAACTACTTCTTTGCATCTTATAGCTCCAGGTCTTGCCCTGTGTCTGCACCATTTCTTTCTATCCTCTTGTTTCTCTCCTTTTGTTTAGATAAAGCGAGGGATTAGGGAAGATTTGCCCCCATAAAGTAGTGGTTTGATAGGCTTTTATCCCTCCATGTTGCTAAAGCTGTGTTGCCCCTGGATTAGGCGGCTACAATAGGGGCCCTTGTGCTAGGCCGCAGCCCGAGGGGGACAACCAAACACTGGCTCAGGGAAAAAGGGAGGAAACAAACCTGCCAACTTCAATATGTCAAGTTGGCCAGAGGAACCGTTCGCCAGCGTAGCTGTGGCGCATGTATGGTGGTCTGTAGGTTACGCAATATGGTTATATCTATATTCTACAGGGTCCATTGGATTAGTTTAGTCAAACTCTTCCAGGGTGCCACTGCCACAGAATATCCATCACTACTACCCAATATGGGTTTAAATCAAAATATGCCCTACCTATCTAGTTACACTTACTTTACAGTGCTAATAGGGGTATCCGTGTCCTATTGATGTAGGTTATTGTAAGCATTGTAACACCAATGAATCTCAACCTGCCCATCTGTTGAGATGAGCTGCTATGAGGTCTATGCTTAACCTAAGAGTTTTACTGCCTAGGGTAAAATGGTAAAATGATGATTCAGAATCAGATGGAATACCATCTCTCATATTTAAAGGAATCAACAGGGCCCATATTTATCAAGTGTCTCAGAGTAGGAGTGCTGATGTAGGATCAGTTTAGCCTTTAAGATCATAATTAATATGATTACTATAGACCGGGATGACCTGATCAGCATCGTCGATAAACACAGGCCTAGCAGGTCTACTTGACATTACAATCATTGGCATGCAGCAAAGCGATTTCAAATCAAATCAAATGTTATTTGTCAAATGCGCCGAATAAAACAGGTGTAGACTTTTCCCGTGAAATGCTTACATACGAGCCCTTTCCCAACAACAGAGTTAAAAAGTAAGAACATTTTCAAATAAAAATAGTAACACAATAAACAACAATAACGAGTACTCAGTCAATGTGCAGGAGTACGAGGCAGGTGAGGAAATATGTACAGTTGAAGTCGGAAGTTAACATATACACTTAGGTTGGAGTCATTAAAACTTGTTTTTCAACCACTCCACAAATTTCTTGTTAACAAACTATAGTTTTGGCAAGTCAGTTAGGACATCTACTTTGCGCATGACACAAGTAATTTTTCCAAAAATTATTTACAGACAGATTATTTCACAATTCCAGTGGGTCAGAAGTTTACATACACTAAGTTGACTGTGCCTTTAAACAGCTTGGAAAATTCCAGAACATGATGTCATGGATTTAGGAGCTTCTGATAGGCTAATTGACATCAATTTAATCAATTGGAGGTGTACCTGTGGATGTATTTCAAGGCCTACCTTCAAACTCAGTGCCTCTTTGCTTGAAATCATGGGAAAATCAAAAGAAATCAGCCAAGACCTCAAAACAAATTGTAGACCTCCACAAGTCTGGTTCATCCTTGGGAGCAATTTCCAAATGCCTGAAGGTACCACGTTCATCTGTACAAACAATAGTACGCAAGTATAAACACCATGGCATCACGCAGCCGTCATACCGCTCAGGAAGGAGATGTGTTCTTTCTCCGAGAGATGAACGTACTTTGGTGCGAAAAGTGCAAATCAATCCCAGAACAACAGCAAAGGACCTTGTGAAGATGCAGGAGGAAACAGGTACAAAATAATCTATATCCACAGTAAAACAAATCCTATATCGACATAACCTGAAAGGCCACTCAGCAAGGAAGAAGCCACTGCTCCAAAACCGCCATAAAAAAGCAACACCACATAGTTTCTGAAGAAATGTCCTCTGGTCTGATGAAACAAAAATAGAACTGTTTGGCCATAATGACCATCGTTATGTTTGGCGCCTTGCAAACCTAAGAACACCATCCCAACAGTGAAGCACAGGGGTGGCAGCATTATGTTGTGGGGGGTGCTGTGCTGCAGGAGGGACTGGTGCACTTCACAAAATAGATGGCATGAGGGAGGAAAATCATGGGGGAGGACAATTATGTGGATATATTGAGAAGCAACATCTCAAGACATCAGTCAGGAAGTTAAAGCTTGGTCGCAAATGGGTCTTCCAAATCGACAATGACCCCAAGCATGCTTCCAAAGTTGTGGCAAAATGGCTTAAGGACAACAAAGTCAAGGTATTGGAGTGGCCATCACAAAGCCCTAACCTCAATCCTATAGAACATTTGTGGGCAGAACTGAAAAAGTGTGCGCAAGCAAGGAGGCCTACAAACCTGACCCAGTTCCACCAGCTCTGTCAGGAGGAATGGGCCAAAATTCACCCAACTTATTGTGGGAAGCTTGTGGAAGGTTACCTGAAACGTTTGACCCAAGCTAAACAATTTAAAGGCAAAGCTACCAAATACTAATTGAGTGTATGTAAACTTCTGACCCACTGGGAATGTGATGAACGAAATAAAAAGCTGAAATAAAGCATTCTCTCTAATATTATTCTGACATTTCACATTCTTAAAAATAAAGTGGTGATCCTACCAGACCTAAGACAGGGGATTTTTACTAGGATTAAGTGTCAGGAATTGTGAAAAACTAAGTTTAAATGTATTTGGCTAAGGTGTATGTAAACTTCCCGACTTCAACTGTACATGTAGGTAGGGGTAAAGTGACTAGGCAATCAGGATAGATAATAAACAGAGTAGTAGCAGCGTATGTGGAGAGTGTGAACGTGTGTGTGTTTGTGTGTGTGAGTGGCATCAATATGCATGCATGTGTTTTGTGTGTGTGAGCGTATGCAGTGTGTGTGTTGGAGTGTCAGTGTAAATGTGTGTGGGTGTGAATGTTTTACACTGCATTGAGTCCGTGTAAGACATTCAGTGCAAAAAAAAAGATCAATGCAAAAGTCAAGGCAGCCATTTGATAAACTTTGAGGCAGACTTATGGCTTGGAAGTAAAAACTGTTCATGTGCTTTTTTGTCCCAATCTTGGCGCTCCGGTACCGCTTGCAATGCGGTAGCAGAGTGAACTATGGCTTGGGTGGCTGAGGTCTTTCGCAATTTTCCAGGCCTTCCTCTGACACTGCCTAGTATAGAGGTCCTGGATGGCAGGGAACTCGGCACCAGTGATGTACAGGGCAGTCTGCACCACCCTCTGTACAGCCCTGCAATTGAGAGCGGTGCAGTTTCCATACCAGGCGGTGGTGCAGCCAGTCAAGATGCTCTCAATGGTGCAGCTATAGAACGTTTGAGTATCTGAGAGGCCATGCCAAATCTTTTCAACCTCCTGAGGGAGAAGAGGCGCTGTTTTGCGTTCTTCACAACCGTGCTGGTTTGAAAGGACCATGACGCTCCATATCGGGAATGGGTGGCGGGGTACAGTAGTACTTCAATGCTTCCCTTGACCCAGCCTGTAATCCTTGGAGCTAACCGCGTTTGAGACGGTTTACGGCGGCCAGGAGCAAAAACAACCTATTAGTCGGGCCCAATGGAGAAACCCTGGGAGGACCAGGCTCTTAAGTCTTTAGGGATGTGGACACTGAGGAACTTGAAGCTCTTGACCCACTCCACTACAGCCCACTCGAAGTGGATGGGGGCTTGCTCACCACTCCATTTCATGTAGTCCAAAAATGAAACAGAGGTTTCTATAAAAGTAAAGGGGGTTTGTTCCCTTAAAGCAGGTATCTTACAGATGGGGGAGGGGGATCTTTAAGGTGAAGGCCCTGCTAATAACATGTCTGAAACATTACTCCTGGCAAGTTGCTTTGTTACTCTTGTCAAACAAGTCCCCAGGTAGTATTCAATTCTTCCCCATACATCACAATGATTAATTTCGCCTAAATGAGCACAGGCCTGAATACCCTTGACTGAGAGCAGGTGAGGCTAAAAGCTAGAGGATTGGAAGAATAATGTATTCATGAAGTTGTGAAAACCTAATGATGACTCTGCTTTCAGAGACTCAACTTTCCACTCGATTTTATGCCAAATATCAGTCGAAACTGTGCTTAATTTTTTTTAGGTGTAAAAATTACACACGCTTGTGCATGATAAACATGATTAAACTGTAACCGAAAATCGTTTAGTGTTTGCATTGTGTTTTACCGCTCGAGTTGGTTTATGAAGACATAGACTGCCAAAGTCCTGATATGACTGGATAAAGTTTTAGATCCTGAAAGCAGGCAGGCCTATGCGTCATTCAGAGATGATGGAGAGCAAAGACGATCATTCACGTCAGTCGAGGCTTATACATGATAAAGTCTGAAAGGAGCCGTTGCCGGGTATGCGGAGAACAATGAGCGCTAGTGCCAAATCCGTGGAAATCTGAGATGAATTTCGAAATAAGGGCAAGAAAAGTTAGAGGGTGTTAGGATGAGAGCGAGAGAGAGGATCGACAGAATGGAGCGAGAGAGAGAGAGAGATACTAGTGGTGGCAGTAATATTGCTCTAATAAGAGTACGTCTTCGTCGTTACACTCGGCTTTAAACACCTCAAACGCGCTGGACATTAGCCTGCATTAAGTTATGTGGAAAGCTGATTTGAGGAAGAGCAGCTGAGAGGAATGCCTTCTCGCTTTAATTGCTTTAGAAACGGTTTCCACAAAGAGACATTGCCCAGATTTACCTCCCGTTTAAGTTCTTATTTCTATCGGTTCACAAGTTAATCCGATTTCTCTCCCAGACCCAAATACTCAGTGATATATTGTGCTGACAAAAGAAGGAGGAACAGGGGTCGGCTTGAAGCATTAAAAACGTCCCCCAAAATAAGAACAAACAATTGGAAACGAATGTGAATTTATACGAATTAAGTCACAAATCTGTTTTATTATTAAAAATGGCTAAATGTGTTGTCCTTTTTTCATGATTAACCCTATCATTGATTAAAAAGTTAAAAGGCTTATTCATTGAATGTTGAAAATTACAATTAGGGCTATATCATTGTCATTTTTATGAAATGGAATATCATGACTGTTAAAGCAATCACGTCATCATAGATTTGGAGTCTCAAGACCCGAATAATGAACTGTGTCTTAATGCCAAATTGTGTCACTAAATCGACATTTTTAATCAAGAGGCCTGCGTTCCATCAAAAGACAATTCTTATGTTGCATAAAACCCACCATTGAAAATACTAGCGCTGCATAGATCATTGTTTTACGTCATCTAATGAAGGATTACAAATAAACAAGAACATTGGTAAGATATATTGAACACGGCTATCTGTTGCACGTAATGCACTCCCGGGGGGCGCGATGGGTGATGCATAAATGACAGCAGTAAGTTGTTTCTGATAAATTCACTGTGTAAATATGTCACATGGCGTCCTGCCAACCTGCTCAATCCACCAGGCTACACCAACACGGTTTATTCATTATCTACAACCATTTAATAAACCTATAATTTTCCCTATTTGCGTCAGCGGTTCCCCAATTGTCTCTCATACCCTGTTATTACATGCTGATGTATTACATGAAATACATTACACAACCTACAAAGAAAACACAACAGCAGCATATTCGCCTTGAGTATTGCGCACATGTTTGACTGGATTTCCCAGGAAAAGTCGTCATTGGCATTTCACATCAAGACTTGATTGTAAAAACTCAGTCGAGAGAGTGCGTACGTTTTCTTTTCATGCAGTGTTTGATCTACGTCTAAACTTCTATGGATGAATATGGTCAAAGATCAAATTGAGTTTAAGATTTCACACCCTCCCTTCTCTTTCTCGCCTCTCTTGGAGAAATTCAACAAAATATGCAAGCGTTGGGCTACATTAGAAGGCTACATTTCGCTGCCCTTAATTCCAGCCTAAACGGGTTTTCTCCGGGAGAAGAAATCTTTTCTTAAAACCTTGAAGAAGAGAGGGGGCATTATTGTTTTAATCCTCTTACCAGCAGTCATTTTAAGACAGTTTTTTTAGAGGCTGAAATGGCGTCTTGTCTCCCCAATCCTAACCTAAATCCCTTGAGGCCGGGAGAGTTTCTAAAGGCAGTAGTACCCTGGCATCTATTACCCATCTCTCCACCGCAGTCTCCTCAGCAAATGGCTCGACAAAGTCAAAAATAAAATAAAATAATTTCATGAGTAAATCAACCCTTTAAAACAACCCAAAACCTGCATGCAAACCATTGTAATCAAAGCGTTATTGAAGCCATTGGCACTTCTTGAGTGAACAAACATATATTAATTATTATAGCTATACTGCATGGGTTTGCAAAATGTGATAGTGGATTTTAGTCGATGCTCCATTTGAAAATATACTTAATATTGATCAAAGATATCGGCTACAAACTGCTTAGTCCGAAATGCCAAATGTAGGCTATATTTTAATTAAGAAAATGAGACTGAAGGAAATAAACACTTAGTCTATATTTCTGCTAAGGCTGTCAAACGATTAAAAATGTGATCGAGTTAATCGCAGGATTTGATTTCATTAATCATAATTGATCACAAATGCAGAATTCGCTCAAAATGAGCTGTAATTTTAATACTTTTTTTTATACAAAAAGCATTAGAATAATATTGATGTCTTGATTTTGTCCAAAGTAGACTAATGGTAAGCAGAATCAGGTAAATTGATGAAGCACACTTTCTTTGACCTCAATGTCAACTTGTTTTAACATGCAACGTTGTTTTTAGCTGTATAGATGCTGCATTTGGATTCTTTTGAACGCTTTGAGACAATGTAATTAATTATGAATTTTTTTAAAAGAGCGCAAGAATTTCACTCGAGTTAACAGATGAACTCTGATAGCCTTCATTTCTGCATATTAAATTATAGACTGAGCAACATGTGAGATTCCTTATTGCATGATTTCACCTCATTTTAACATTCTGTCATAAAGAGCACATGTTCAAAATAAAACACGTTTTCCAATCTCAAGAGGTTAAAAACCATAGTTTTAAAAAAGTGCCTATTAAAGGCCCAGTACAGTCAATATTTTCATACGTGTTATATTATATTGTACAACTGCTGAAGAAACTAACACTGTGTTATTTCCTGATAGTTGCTGGTTGAAATCAAATCTACATACACAGGACCTTCTAATCAGCAGGTTTGCATGGGGGGAGTTTAGTCTTTGCACGCTGTAAATTGGCTTAATAGACCAATAACAGAGAGAGTTCCAAACCCCTCTGCCAATAACAGCTTGTTTTCAGTTTTCCCATCTCCACTCAGACCACTCCCAGACGGTCCAAGCAAAATTCTTGCTTGAGAAATAGTTTTTAGTTAAAAAGAGCTAATTTGGTTTATTTTCATGGAAATCTATTACAATAAGGTGCTTAATTGTTACCCAGAAATGATTTTATATTGTTATAAAAACGTCTGCATTGGGCCAAATAAAGTAACAGGGTTGACCATGTAAGGGTTGACATAACACAGTTGAAGATTTTATCTTAAATCAGCCATGAATCCCCTTGTGACAGGGGGAATGGAAGCTTGTTGTGTGCAGCAAGGAGGGGCAATTGAATGCAAACTTAACAAAAATATCACTTGTTTAAACATTTCTATAGGTTACAGAATTGACTAGTGCTCGACCCACTCAGTTTTACACCACAAAACACTAGAAAATTGCCAAAAAGAGTAGAGCCAGCTCACCTGCTTATGCATTATGATTTGGCTGTTAAATGTTTATTTAGATTTTTTTTATTTAAAGGAATAGTTTCATCATATTAAAACGAGAGTACAGTTCAGGTAACAACCTTAAAATGAGGCAAAGTTGTATTTTTTAACCTTAAAATTAAACAATTGACAAAGACCACCCAATCATATGAAATAAATAATATTCAGAAATAACTTGGACAAAGCAAAAAAATAACTAAGGCTTTGCAATGATGGTGAAAACTTGGAGAACTATTGGGGTGAAGTGGTTTAAAAGCTTCCTGGAAGTCACAGAGGGTGCACGAAGTGACATGTCAAAATGCTGAGTTTTGACACTTTAGCTAGTCTTTATTCATAAAAAAAAATGTATGTATTGAAATCTCCACGTGGTCTATATTAAAAGTCACTTCATTGAATATAATAGGCTTTTAACATTTAAATTTCTACTTAAAATATAAAAGGGGCGCAAAGGGCACGCATTTCGTGGAATGACCCATACAGCAATGGCCCTAAAAGTTAACAGGATGAAAATACTAATACTAATAATAACACCATTTGATCGTTTCGATATTTGATAGAGTAAATATGACAATACCTTGCTAATGTCAGTATTTTAAATTAAGACTTAATTATCACAGATCCACACAACCACATTTTTTTCTTCTTTATAATATTACGCTAACATTCATGTCCAGACATGGATTCAGAAATGAAATCTAAATCAGTCATGGAGAAAGGCAGGAGTAGAAGAAACCTCTTTTGATTGGCACAGCAAAGAACCATTTGAAATCTTGCATGACCTCACCGGGCGCTCGAGTTCTTTAAAGACCTTACCTCGTGCGCGAGCCTGATATATGGCAGTACTCTGGATTCTTCCACACTCCGGAGAACGCCAGGAGAGCGAGAGCACCGCGCGCAGAAAACGGACTACTGTATTCCTGAAAGAAGACAGCGTTGAGGAGTTTGGACACTAGTTTAAAAAAAATGAGTATACGGGACTAAACAGCACGGAATTGATAAGTAAACACACGAAGTGATACTTTGAAAGCTAATATTCCATTTGAAAACAGCCGGACATAGGCTACAACACTCAAAGACCCCAGGAGCGGCGTGTGCAAGAGGTAATAACTTTTAGAAGGGCATACATCAGTAAAACATCAGGGATGGACCATGCTAGAAAAGTACAATTTTAAAGTGTGCCTGTCAAAATTGCTGAACAATTTAAACCTTGGAGCAAAATATTGTTGTAGTCTTATGAAAATGCATTTATTATAAGTGGAAGCACCTAAACTTAGCTAAAATATCAACATTATTTTATGAAATGTTAATCTCATGCATAGTTTATTAAATTATCCATGTATATTAGCGTAGGTTTGGGCATAACTTGAACCAGGGGTGCATGCACATAGAAGAGTGTGTCGGTTTTACAGACATATCGGCGGCCCCTGGGCGACAGGCCTATTCAGTGTCTGGAGTAAAACATATACATCCACGGCAATTAGCATAATGAGGCTTAAATCTGATACCCAAGGCTAACTGACTCTCTCCACATGGAGATATTAATATTTAAACATCCTCAAACCAATTGTAAACCATGTGTAGGCTACAGGCAATGGCACTTATAGGAAGATGAACTGTCATATTCAGAAATGGACGTTATTAATCACACACACGCGCCTTTCACGTGTCAGAACGGATGACAAATGAAATAGCCTAGCATTTGAAACCTATTTGCACCTACATTAGACGGGGTAGCCAACTGGAGATCAGCATATTTCACTGAAGAGCCCTCATACATCTCCCCGCCACAGCAAGCCTCCGGGCAGTGGGACGCGAGCAGCCAAAGATCGGGAGAAAGGGCTCCCATTTAACTCAAATACTCTGGGAGATAGGTAAATATTTACCTATGCACATTCTGTCCCGGTCCAGGCCAATGTAAAGTGTTCCCTCGTGGCTGTCTGGCAAAGACTCTCTCGCGAATACAGAAAAACAGATTCCTTGACCTGTGGGCTATGGCATATTCCAGTTTATTGTAACACATTTTATTGTAATTTTAAAGCATGTTTTATCAAATACATGACAGTTAAAAGCAAGCTTTATCCAGTATAGGCTGTATTTTATGCCTATGATAATCCCTGTAAATGTGTCTGAAATGACCTTGTCATTACACTACTCTATTATTGGCACGGCAAAACATTTGTCCATTTATAATAGGTAGTTTATAGGCTTCCATCATAACTGATAAATCAAGATTTGCAGCCTTTAAACATTCAGATATGGTTAGATCTTGATAAATGTTCATGCTCCTGCATTTGGTGACAATATATGAAAGTGAAAATATGGATGATATCGATATAACGTATATAGGCCTATCAGTTTATAAGCGTTCAATTACTATTATTATTATTAATATTATTAAATTAAACTTTTATTACCAATTTTAATCATTTCACTTCGTACATTCTACATTTCTGCTTTATGAATGACAAGATGAAATGTTAACGTGATAGGGGTCTGACGCTATCATTTAGGCTACTGTATTCAGATTATTGTTGTGTTAGCCTACTCAGTCCCGCTGTCACCCTTAGGGTTTTCATTCCTAAAATACCGTAGGCTATATGATATTTTGGACATAGTGCAAGACTGCTAAATATAGCAAATAAATAGACCCGAAACAGGCAAATCCACCTATTTGAGGGGTTGAAATTATATTCAAACAAATATTATTGCAGGCCTACTTAGAATTATTATTCTTAAAATAACAACATTGCAGTCAGTATTGCAAACTATGAACGCAATATGCACGCACATGAATCTAGGCCAACTTGTCTTAATAAATAATACAAATAATAACAAAAATAAACATGATTCGTCGTGGCTTGTTTTATGAGCAGTTTGCGATTAAACTCTCAACGCACTGACAATTTTTAGATTTACATCGTAGGCTTGGATCATTTTATCGTAATCTGTGTATGAATACAAATGAGCTAGGCTATTAAATGCGCTAATTTGCTACACATTATGGATATGACAATAAGTCTGCAATTAATAGGACTCTTAATGAAAACATTATAGAATTTAATAATTTAGTCTGCTGGTCCCGCCAAGTTATTTGCTTTTGTGTGATTTTTCAGAGCAAAATCCCCGATTAATGTCTGATTATTGTGTAGTTTTCTGTTGACGTTTCGTTGGCGTTTTTAACTTCAGCTAGTGCTGTAGGGGCTCTATATTTTGCCTATTTAGTAGGCCCACATCGCTTTGCTTTCAGGCACAACGTCAAGTGCGACATACAAATAATGAATATCAATATCAGCATTAATGTTGAGATAACACAGGAGAATAGGCTAATTATTTCATACATCCCCTGGGGCTTTAGTGGGGGGGAACTCTCTTGGGACAGGCTGGTTAAATAGCGAGCTTTGCGTGGGAACAGAGGGTTAGGGTTAGTGGAGGCTGGCTTGGCTTCTCAATGCCATTATATTATAATGTCTCACTCTCAGCTTTAATCTTTACAAATACAAAATCTTCACAGTTATAGCCATATAATAGCTGATGCAATATTGGATCATGACCAAATGCAGGTGCCCAATTAAAAGGTATTAGAAGTCAGCTGTTTATAGGCAAAATAGTTTTAATAAAATGTATGGAAATAGGAAATTAATATATAATTTTTTTTAAAGGTGGTAATAACTTAAGCCTACTTGATCTATTAATCTACACCTACAGGCTATTAACAAGACTATAGCCTTGATCAATCCACACTGATGGTTTTAGGCTATAATTCAACAATAACAATACATTGTTTGACTTGTAGCTACATTTGACCTCAAACTTGTGTAATTACAAATGCCCAAACAACTTTTCCCACTATTTTTTAAAAAGTTGACGGGAGCCATGCAGCACTACGGAGTGAATGGATATTCTCTCCACGCCATGAACTCGCTAAGCGCCATGTACAACCTCCACCAGCAGGCGGCGCAGCAGGCCCAGCACGCCCCTGACTACCGGCCGTCAGTGCACGCGCTCACCCTGGCAGAGAGGCTGGCTGGTAAGAACGGGTTGCACATTTTCTGAATATATAGCTTAAATCTGTCCAAAAGTCAGAAATATTTGCAATACAATCAGGCTAATGCTATGTGATGGTCATGTCTGTTGCCTTGTGTTAAAGGGCTCTTGAAGTAGTCGAACTAAGTGTCTTACACAATAAATTGAAGCATTTACTTAAATCCATATTCAGAGCCAGACTCTCAATTAAATTGGCCCTGTCTCTTTTCCTTCAACGGCTGCACATTTCAAGACATCATCCTCGAGGCCCGGTATGGCTCCCAGCACCGAAAGCAGCGACGCAGTCGCACAGCCTTCACTGCCCAGCAGCTGGAGGCCCTAGAAAAGACCTTCCAGAAGACCCACTACCCTGACGTGGTGATGCGTGAGCGCCTGGCCATGTGCACCAACCTGCCAGAGGCCCGTGTACAGGTGAGGATACTTACGGAGTCGAAGGAAAGGAAATATTTCACTAGGTTCTCATCTTCTGGGGTGGAGCGAGTGGGAGTGAGGATGATAAAGAGCAATATTTACTTAATCCTCTTTAGGGCCCATACCAAAGATCTCCAATGATGTCGGTCTTGGGCAGACACATTTTTTTCTGGCCATGACTAGTAGATGTTTTTGAGTTCTGCAGACAGGAAGAGCAATATATACTGGAGAAAAATATAAACGCAACATGTGAAATGTTGGTCTCATGTTCCATGAGCTGAAATAAAGGATCCCAGAATTTTTTTCATGCTCACAAAAAACTTATTTCTCTCAAATTGTGCACAAATTTGCATATATCCCTGTTAGTGAGCATTTCTCCTTTGCCAAGATAATCCATCCACCTGACAGGTGTGGCATATCAAGAAGCTGATTAAACAGCAAGATCATTACACAGGTGCACCTTGTGTTGAGGACAATAAAAGGCAACTCTAAAATGTGCAGTTTTTTCACAGTTCTGAGGGAGCGTTCAATTGGCATGCTGACTGCAGGAATGTCCACCAGAGATGTTGCCAGATAATTTATGTTAATTTCTCTACCATAAGCCGGCCTCCAAAGTCGTTTTAGAGAATTTGGCAGTATGTCCAACCGGGCTCACAACCGCAGACCACGTGTAACCACACTAGCCCAGGACCTCCACATCCGGCTTCTTTACCTTCAGGCCACCAGGACAGCTGATGAAACTGTGGGTTTGCACAAGCAAAGAATTTCTGCACAAACTGTCAGAAACAGTCTCAGGGAAGCTCATCTGTGAGCTCATTGTCCTCACCAGAGTCTTGACCTGACTGCAGTTTGGCGTCGCAACCAACTTCAGTAGGCAAATGCTCACCTTCGATGGCCACTGGCATGCTAGAGAAGTGGGCTCTTCACGGATGAATCCCGGTTTCAAATGTACCGGGCAGATGGCAGATAGTGTGTATGGCGTCATGCTGGCGGTGTGATTATGGTATGGGCAGGCATAAATTACGGACAATGAACTCAATTGCATTTTAATCGATGGCAATTTGAATGCACAGAGATACCGTGACGAGATCCTGAGGTCCGCTGTCGTGCCATTCATCCGCCACCATCAACTCATGTTTTAGCATGATAATGCACAGCCCCATGTCTCAAGGATCTGTACACAATTCCTGGAAGCTGAAAATATCCCAGTTCTTCGATGGTCTGCATACTCACCAGAGATGTCAACCATTGAGCACGTTTGGGATGCTCTGGATCACCATGTATGACAGCATGCTCCAGTTTCCGCCAATATCCAGTAACTTCGCACAGCCATTGAAGAGGAGTGGGACAACCTTCCACAGGCCACAATCTACAGCCTGATCAACTCTATGCGAAGGAGATGTGTCGCGCAACATGAGGCAAATGGTGGCCACACCAGATACTGGTTTTCTGATCAACGCCCCTACCATTCTTTTAAGGCATCTGTGACCAACAGATGCACATCAGTATTTCCAGTCATGTGAAATTAGGCCCAATGAATGTATTTAAATGGACTGATTTCCTTATATGAACTGTAACTCAGTAAAATCATGTTGTGTTTATATTTTTGTTCAGTGTAGAAGTAAATGTGTTATTAGTTAAAATTATATTTGTAAGAATCAACAATATACACATTGGATGCATCAAAGATGTACAGTACCAGTCAAAAGTTTGGACACACCTACTCATTCAAGGGTTTTTCTTTATTTTTACTATTTTCTACATTGTAGAATAATAGTCAAGATATCCTAACTATGAAATAACACACATGAAATCATGTAGTAGCCAAAAAAAGTGTTTTATATTTTATATTTGAGATTCTTCAAAGTAGCCACCCTTTGCCTTGATGACAGCTTTGCACACTCTTGGCATTCTCTCAACCATTTTAATGAGGTAGTCACCTGGAATGCATTTCAAATAACAGGTGTGCCATGTTAAAAGTTAATTTGTGGAATTTCTTTCCTTAATGTGTTTGAGCCAATCAGTTGTGTTGTGACAAGGTAGGGGTGGTATACAGAAGATATCCCTTTTTGGTAAAAGACCAAGTCCATATATGGCAAGAACAGCTCAAATAAGAAAAGAGAAATGACAGTCCATCATTACTTTAAGACATGAAGGTCAGTTAATACGGAAAATGTCAAGAAATTAGAAAATTTCTTCAAGTTTAGTCGCAAAAACCATCAAGCGCTATAATGAAACTGGCTCTCATGAGGACCGCCACAGGAAAGGAAGACCCAGAGTTACCTCTGCTGCAGAAGATAAGTTCATTAGAGTTAACTGCACCTCAGATTGCAGCCCAAATAAATGCTTCACAGAGATCAAATCAAATCAAATTTTATTTGTCACATACACATGGTTAGCAGATGTTAATGCGAGTGTAGCGAAATGCTTGTGCTTCTAGTTCCGACAATGCAGTAATAACCAACAAGTAATCTAACTAACAATTCCAAAACTACTGTCTTATACACAGTGTAAGGGGATAAAGAATATGTACATAAGGATATATGAATGAGTGATGGTACAGAGCAGCATAGGCAAGATACAGTAGATGATATCGAGTACAGTATATACATATGAGATGAGTATGTAAACAAAGTGGCATAGTTAAAGTGGCTAGTGATACATGTATTACATAAGGATGCAGTCGATGATATAGAGTACATATGAGATGAATAATGTAGGGTAAGTAACATTATATAAGGTAGCATTGTTTAAAGTGGCTAGTGATATATTTACATCATTTCCCATCAATTCCCATTATTAAAGTGGCTGGAGTTGAGTCAGTGTCATTGTCAGTGTGTTGGCAGCAGCCACTCAATGTTAGTGGTGCCTGTTTAACAGTCTGATGGCCTTGAGATAGAAGCTGTTTTTCAGTCTCTCGGTCCCAGCTTTAATGCACCTGTACTGACCTCGCCTTCTGAATGATAGAGGGGTGAACAGGCAGTGGCTCGGGTGGTTGATGTCCTTGATGATCTTTATGGCCTTCCTGTAACATCGGGTGGTGTAGGTGTCCTGGAGGGCAGGTAGTTTGCCCCCGGTGATGCGTTGTGCAGACCTCACTACCCTCTGGAGAGCCTTACGGTTGAGGGCGGAGCAGTTGCCGTACAGACACAGACACATCAATTGTTAAGAGGAGACTGCATGAATCAGGCCTCAATGGTCCAATTGCTGCAAAGAAACCCCTATTAAAGGAAACCAATAATAAGAGACTTGCTTGGGCCAAGAAACATGAGCAATGGACATTTGACCGGTGGAAATCTGTCCTTTAGTCTGATGAGTCCAAATTTGAGATTTTTGGTTTCAAGCGCGGTGTTTTTGAGACACAGAGTAGGTGAACGGATGATCTCTGCATGTGTAGATCCCACCGTGAAGCATGGAGGAGGAGGTGTGATGGTGCTTTGTTGGTGACACTGTCAGTTATTTAATTAATTAGAATTCAAGGCCCACTTAACTAGCATTGCTACCACAGCATTTTGCAGTGATACACCATCACATCTGGTTTGCACTTAGTGGGACTATCCTTTGTTTTTCAACAGTACAATGACCCAACACACCTCCAGGCTATGTAAGGGCTATTTGACCAAGAAAGAGAGTGATGTAGTGCTGCATCAGATGACCTGGCCTCCACATTCATCCGACCTCAACCTAATTGAGATGGTTTGGGATGAGTTGGACCACAGAGTGAAGGAAAAGCAGCCAACAAGTGCTCAGCATATGTGGGAACTCCTTGAAGACTGTTGGAAAAGCATTCCAGTTGAAGCTGGTTGAGAAAATGCCAAGAGTTTGCAACGCTATCATCAAGGCAAAGGGTGGCTACTTTGAAGAATCTCAAATATAAAATATTTGTTTAACACTTTTTTGGTTACTACATTATTCCATATGTGTTATTGAATAGTTTTGAGGTTTTTCACGATTAATCTACAATGTAAAAAATAGTAAAAAATTAAGAAAAACCCTTGAATGGGTAGGTGTGTCCAAACTTTTGACTTGTACTGTATATAAAATCAAAATGACCAATATTGACATTCTCAAAAGCCTGGGCAATGATAGAGAATTACAGTTTCCGTAGCAATACATTTCAGCCAAAAGATAATCAGAGATTGAAAAGTAATGACACATTGTGTTATTACTGTAAAACAACCGAAATCCTTCCTCTCATCAGGTGTGGTTCAAAAATCGCCGCGCCAAGTTCCGCAAGAAGCAGCGCAGCCTGCAGAAGGAGCAGCTCCAGAAACAGAAGGAGGCCAACGGAGAGGTGGGTGACAAGGAGGATGTCAAGACCAAAGACACCTCCACCGCAAGTGTGCCCTCCACCCAGAGCCCTCCACCTCCCTCCTCCTCCACTTCCTCCTCCCTCTTGGAGTCAATGCAGCCCCAGCCTGCAGAGATGAACGTGGAGGTGAACGTCACCTCCCCGGAGCCCTCAGACAGCGAGTCGGCCGCCGAAGACATTGGTGAGGGAGAGGAAGAGCTGAGGAGGGAGAGGCTGCAGGAGGAAACGCAGCAGCAGCTTCAGGGGGAGATGCAGCAGAGGGATGCAGGGCTGCAGCCGGGAGGCAGCTCTCCGTCCTGCAAACGCCTCAGCCCCACACCAGGTGTGAACTCTTCTATCCCAGTCACATATATTGGGCCATAAATAGAGACTGTGAGCCAGCTTACAAAACAGAATTGTCTTTTAATAGTCTTTGCATCATATACTAAACATAAACAATACATAAACAGTGGTGGTTATTTATGCAAGAAGGCCCAAAGGGGTGTGGAAAATTGGCCATTTTAAACTGGGTGGTTCAAGCCCTGAATGCTGATTGGCTGACAGGTGTAGTATATCAGACCATATACCACGGGTATGACAAAGCATTTATTTTAACTGCTCTAATTACATTGGTAACCAGTTTATAATAGCAACAAGGCACCTTTGGGATTTGTGATATATGGCCAATATACTACGGCTAATGGCTGTATCCAGGCACTCCATGTTGCGTTACTTGTAAGAACAGCCCTTAGCTGTGGTATATTGGCCATATACCACAGCCCCTCTGGCCTTATTGCTTAAATATACCACAGCTAAGGGCTGTTCTTTATGCACAACACAAAGCGGAGTGCCTGGATACAATCCTTAGCTATGGTATATTGGCCATATATCACAAACCCACGAGATGCTGAAATGCTGTTTCAGTCAAATCAGCAACCAGGACCCAAACTACCCGGTTTACAATTGTCTTTTGACCTAACTAAAACCAAAATCTTCTTCTCCCTCTCTCATCATCAGACTCTCCCCTGGGCTCACCCTCCCTCCCTTCTTCCAGTGGTGGCATGGGCAGCAGTGGTCTGTCCCAGGGCTCCTACGCCTCGTCCCCCCTCAGCCTCTTCCGCCTGCAGGAGCAGTTCCGCCAGCACATGGCTGCCACCAACAACATGGTCCACTACCCCTCCTTTGACATGGGTACCCCCTCCTCCCTGCCCTACCTAGGCATGAACGTCAACATGCCCTCCCCCCTGAGCTCCCTGCCCTGCCAATCCTACTACCAGTCCATGTCCCAGGCATCCCTGTCCCAGGCCCAGCAGGTGTGGAACAGCCCCCTGGCAGGTCTCCAGGCTCCTCCGGGCAGCATGCCCAGCCTCAACAGCAAGACCACCAGCATCGAGAACCTGCGTCTGAGGGCCAAGCAGCACGCAGCCTCCCTGGGCCTGGACACACTACCCAACTGACCTGACCCCCCCCAGGGCAGGGCCGGGCAGCTACCAAGGACGCAGCCAGACATTACGACCCCTTCTACTGACATCTTCACTGACTGGACATTATAGACACTGCATCAGTTTTGGACACTGGGACTGGACATTAGATCAATACACTACTGGACATTGCTTATTTGACCCCCCTGCAGGGTAGATGCATAGACCCAGTCCAATCGCACAACTGCTACCCACCAAACCATGTGGATCAGAGAACTCAAAGCTACACTCCTATATCGCAAAGCCGTCATCTCATACCGGGGCAAATGCATGGCGGTTAACAGTATCTGATGACCTCAACACTAGAGCTGGGGAGAGTGACAGTAATATTAAAGATGAGCTTTGCATGCATCCCGAGACAAGGATTACAACTGCACAAAGATTGAACCAAGATTCCAGCCTCAGATCAAACCCATTCAAAGATTTACAACAGCACAGACTGGCCCTACACATCCCACAATTCCCTGCACCTGGCAGATGGACAGTACTTCCTGTTAAAGAGCTACATCCCACCTGCAAGAATTTATTCCACATTGTACTGTAAATATTCCTCCTCGTTTGTTCCCATCCCATCTGCTTGGTTAGGGAGTATAAATCGGTGTCTCCTTTTGTGTCGAGGACTTAAACAGGAAACATTCAAGCTATTTTTGAATTGTTCCATTGTGGCTTTATGCAAAGGACCTACAGTAGAATGAGCCAATACCTGCTGGGGTAAAGATTATAGTCTACGGTGGGAACAGAGCGACGTTCAAATATGAATCTGTTTAATCTAGCTATGTTATGTTCGCCTGGGTACCAGGTTGTTTCTGCATATGCGTTTAAGAGCGCCACATCTTTACGGAGTCAAGAAAAAAAAAAAATGGTGTTATCGACTTAAGCAGAAACACACTGTCACCCAGGCCAATGCTGTATGTATTTTATCATTGTAGAGCCCAGACATGTATTTCTCAATTGTTTACTTAAAATGTGAGTAATTTATCTGTTAAAATGAAAGGGAATAAACCACATGTATGAAGATCGATTGGTGAATGAGATGATTATTTTAGACGATAATTCAAATCATGCAATATAGTTTATGAATAATTATGTTGTGAACACGTCACAGGCAAGAGACAATTTGCATGTTTACATGTGTAAGCCTTTAAAAAATATATATATATATTTTACTTGTGTTTTGAAAACTATACTGAACAAAAATATAAACGCAACATTTTCAAAGATAATTTCAAAGATTTCGCTGAGTTACAGTTCCTATAAGGAAATAAGTCCATTTAAATAATTTTATTAGGCCCTAATCTATGGATTTCACATGGCTGGGCAGGGGGGCAGCCATGGGTGGGGAGGGCATTGGCCCACCTACTGGGGAGCCAGGCCCAGCCAATCAGAATGAGTTCTTCCCCACAAAAGGGCTTTATTACAAACAGAAATACTCTTCAGCACCCCGCCCTCCCCCTTCTGACGATCCCGCAGTTGAAGAATCGGGATGTGGATGTCCCAGGCTGCGGTCGTGGTCTGCGGTTGTGCGGCCAGTTGGACATACGGCCAATTTCTTTTTAAACGATGAGGCGGCTTATGGTACAGAAATTAACATTCAATTATCTGGAAACAGCTCGTGGACTTTCCTGCAGTCAGCATGCCTATTGCACAATCTGTGGCATTGTGTTGCATGACAAAACTGCACATTTTAGAGTGGCCTTTTATTGTCCCTGTCACAAGGTGCACCTGTGTAATGACCATGAGGTTTAATCAGCTTCTTGATATTCCACACCTGTCAGGAAGGGATTACCTTGAGATAAAATGCTTATTAACAGGGATGTAAACTAATTTGTGGACAACATTTGGGAGAAATAAGCTTTTTGTGCATATGGAACATTTCTGGGATCTTTAATTTCAATTCATGAAACATGGGACCAACACTTGTTGCGTTTATATTACATGCATGTTGCGTTTATATTTTTGTGTAGTTTGCCCTTTAGGGGTACCATACTTACCAGAGCTTTGGGACCATGGGTGGCTATCTGGTGGAGCAGCTAGGTCAGAGTGTCTCACCAGACTACCAGAACGACTCCTGAACCATGGAGGATCACACAGCAGGAAGCTTCACCCACCTCCCACCACCCTGCAGTGTGAAATCACTATCACAGCAGGGAACCTGGCCTACAGAAAAACAAACACACACATGAACACACTAAAACACTGGCATGCGCATGCTCCTACAGATGTGTGCACACACACAGTCTTACAAAAATGTATTTCTAAAAGTTTAAAAAACGTAGGAATTGTTTCCATCACCCAACACCTATGTACAGAGCACTGAAGTCCCCGTTTAAGGACGTTCATGTCAAACAGTACACACACAAAGTCTCATATAACTAACCTTTTGGGGACACACAATTCAGTCCCATTCAAAATCCAATTTTCCCTAACCCTAAACCATTAACAGCTAAACCTAACCCTAGCTCCAAACCATGAACCCAATTCAAACCCTAAGACTAAATCTAACATTAACCCCTAGAAATAGCATTTGACCCTGTGGGAACTAACAAAATGTCTAATATTTTTTGTTTGTTTACTTCTGGTCCCCACATGTATAGTTAAACACGTCCACACACACACACACACACACACACAGAGCCCCTGCCACTTGTTCACCGAATGCAGAGTAACTAATCCTAAATGAAATGACTGAAGCACAGTGTCAGGCTCTAAAGAGTCCCCAATCCCCCACTCCCCTTCTTGGTCCTGTCATCTGAGGTTCGGCTACACCGAAACAGAATGCTTTGCCATAATAAGATTAACTTGGGTTGGGATATCGATGGATTAAGTAAGAATAGAATAAGATGAAATAGAACTGAAAAGGTTCCTAGAGTCAGCAAAGTTCAGACACCTGTTCTCTCTGGTCCCTCTATCTTCCTTTCTGTCTCTCACTCCCTCAACAACCCATACAATCAGAAATCACTATCCACTTTTAACTGAAGGCTATTAAGTTAGTGTACAAAATAATTATTTGAAGGAAAAAAACAACGTCCTAGCTATGTCATTAAAAATCATTTGTTGACATAAAAAAATTCCGGCATAGAAATATTGGGTTTATTAAAAGATGTTCAAGCCTGCATGATTATGTTGTCAACCAATGGGGTTTGTGCGTGTACACAACTTTGTATATTGCGAGTTGTGAGCAAAATGGTTTATGCGAATGCTGTGTGTGTGTACACACACTTGTTTGTGTGCGTGCGCACTTTTGCGTGTGTGTGTGTGAGACCATGTATGTGTGTCTACGGCGCTGCTAAGCCACTGAAGGAAGGTTTCCAGGAGCTCTTTGATGTGTATCTGGGCAATGCGCTATTAGAGGGATTTTCATCGTTGACAGCTCGGAGAATGTGTGGAGGAATTGCGATGCCAGCGGGCTAAGATAATGCTGGAAACAGGATTAGGATCATATTCTGGCAGCGCCTGTCACTTCATCAATGGGCTAAGGTTCCCTGGGTGACAGCCCTCCTCTGCCCAGCTAAAACCTTTAGTAGGCCCATGAAGGGGGTGAAAGAGGGGGGAAAAAAACAATGATTGAATGAATGGCGCACTATGATATTGGGTGTGCTCAGGCTGTGCTGGGGCATTGTGTTGGGAGGTCTAGAGGCGTGCATACGGAGGGAGGGATGGGTTAGAAAGGGGATGAGGGGAAGGAGGAGGGGTGCTGGGTGAATGACTAAGGTCTCTTTGGGAAGTTACACACGCCCACTGGCTGTGCACGGTGAGGGTTGTTACACTGACGCTACCGGACAGGGAGGAGGCGGACATGGTGGTTTCCCCACAAAGAGGAACATCAGGTGAAGAGCAGCGTCCTGAGAACCTGGTCTTGTCGTAGAACATTATTCCCTTGTGTCGAGCTGTAAAGAACTGTACGTTTTACATTTCAAGTCTGTTTTAACTCTGTGACTGACCGCATTTGACATTGCAAAGTTGTCATTATTCACTTTGATGTCCAAGTGCCCTGCAGTAGGTTTTGCAGGTGTATAGCCATGTTGCTCTAATAGATACTATTCAAAATTACACCATGTAGGATGACGGCATATTCATGAAATATTATCTCAAGTCAATCAGGCACGTAATACAAATAAAAGTGTCGAACGAGGAATTGCTTCATACATGTAGCAGTCTGAGCTCTATTGCTGTCTGAATGATCCAGTGATCTCTCCAGTAAAATCGCTGATGTTTGGTCGACTCAGGAAAGTAAGAAGGGTTAGATTACACGGGCTGAGTTAATAACTCAGGTAACAGCAGGTGGTTTGTGTTTCTTTTACTCAACTATGTGGTTTACTTGATGGGTTGTGCTACTGCATCTGACTAGAGTACATAGAAGACAATGACAAACAGTTCATGTATGACTTTATTATTCATGTGAATGGACCCACAGCCATGACCACAGGATTACTTCACTGACTTCTCCTTGTTCACTGCTGAGAATCTGAGAAAGGTCACCATGACAGGGGTCAAAGGTTAGCGACGCTCCATTCAGCACCACCCACACTCCCTCCGCCAGGACTGGGTCTATATTTGCATTGAGCTCTTTGCCAATTAACCGCTCTCGATAATGTGATAGTGTTATACAAGGAGAACTATCCAAATCCACACCCCTTTCGTTATGACACTATCCCACAAATGACTTACGCATTCATCTAGGGTCATTATACATGTCTTAGTCACTTCTTAGCTAACACATGTTGGGGAAAAGTTATATTTCAAATAACCAAAGGAGAACCTTAAGGGACCAGGACGGAAAAGTCCTTTGCTAGCTTGGTTAGGATCTGACGCTGACTCTCAGCACAGCTCACAATGCAAACTTAATTGATTTGCATCCCAAATTCCTAACAAGCTCGGGTTGACAGTCAACGTTTTATCCAACCGATTTTGGAACATCAAAATATGATGTTCCAAAGGGGAGACGAGTCTTGTCAAAAGTATAACAATCTCTCGTCAAAATCATTACTTCAAGGACGTAAGAACTATGCAGGGTTAAGGTTTAGGGATGGCCATTTTAAATCATTTCACAGTTCCAGGAGCCCTGTGGTTCCCAAACAGTGGGACGCGCCCCGTAGAGGGGCCGACAGGGGGGAGACACGTTCTGTCTCCTAGACATGAACGTACTTTGGTGTGCGAAAAGTGCAAATCAAGCCCAGAAGAACAGCAAAGGACCTTGTGACAATGCTGAAGTAAACAGGTACAAAAGTATCTATATGGTGGCAGCATTATGTTGTGAGGGTGCTTTGCTGTAAGAGGGATTGGTCCACTTCACAAAATAGATGGCATCATGTGGCAGGAAAATGATGTGGATATATTGAAGTAACATCTCAAGACATCAGTCAGGAAGTTAAATCTTGGTTGCAAATGAGTCTTCCAAATGGACAATGACCCCAAGCATACTTCCAAAGTTGTGGCAAAATGGCTAAAATTCATATTGAAAACTATTATTAATTGGTTTTATTGAACACAATCATTAAAAAAAGGCAGCAACCTCTGCTTGTAGAAGCCTTATAATAGGAATCAAAAGGACAATGTAAAGGTAGGTTAAGTAATTAAACATGAACTGAAATCAAGTGTACACATTTTTTTTTATTGACTGAATATATATAAGTGCCATTTGAAAATCATTCCTTGAAACTAATGAGCTGTTAGCTGCTCGGGCTCTGGCGAGGTCAAGTTGCTTTGCAGTGGCAAAAGATGTCATGAGAGATTCGGGCTGCTTGTCCCACTCCAAGAACGTTTATGCTTGATAAGCATATGATTCCTAATGAAGATAGTTGTGCTGTGAAAAGGAGAGCTTGATATTGCATAGCTTGCATTACACATGAGTTTCATCAGTTTGATCAAAACACTTCCAAACCTTGCTGCGTTTTGGCCCCCATGCTGATAGGTGTATAGCGGGAAGTAGGCACTAAAACAGCTGAAAAGACCCATAATATTGTATGGAAAATATATTTCAAGAGGTGTAGATGGTACAATAATTCTCTACTACAATAGATAATTCTCTACTACTACACTTGCTTGTTTTGTCAAACTAAAATTTGCCAAACTATTCTAAATTTAGCAACCAAGAAATGGCGGAGCGATTTCTGCAAAGTGAATCACTAAATAAAGAAGTTATGTGAGTGTTAACCCACTCAATCACAATAACATTTTTATTTTGACAAGAGTTATGAAATAAAATCACACAAATAAAAGAAAGTTAGTCTCTGGTTATGGATGGTTTTAAAAAAACTATTATTTATTTTACCCCCTTATCTGAGGCAAGATCGTAACTACTAACAATTGTATACCACGAAGTTGGGCTCGAGAGAGACAAAGGTCGAAAGCCATGCGTCCTCCGAAACACAACCCAACCAAGCCGCACTGCTTCTTCACACAGCGCGCATCCAACCCGGAAGCCAGCCGCACCAATGTGTCGGAGGAAACACCGTGCACCTGGCGACCTGGTTAGCGTGCACCTGGCGACCTGGTTAGCGTGCACTGCACCCGGCCCGCCACAGGAGTTGCTAGTGCGCGATGAGACAAGGATCTCTCTCCCGGCCAAACCCTCCCTAACCCAGACGACGCTAGGCCAATTGTGTGTGGCCCCACGGATCTCCCGGTCGTGGCTGGCTGCGAAACCAGAGTCTCTGATGGCACAGCTAGGACTGCGATGCAGTGCCCTAGACCACTGCGCCACCCGGGAGGCCTCTGGTTATGGATGGTTTTGAAGTCCGCTCGAGTACTCAAGCACTCAATTACACATGTCCATTCCTATTAAGGTTAGGTAATAACCACTTTGTGGTTAAAGGGATAGTTTTGGGTTTTACCATTTTTATGTATCTGCGTCCAGTGTGAAGGAAGTTAGGAGGTAGTTTCACGAGCCAATGCCAACTAGTCTTAGCACAATGATTGGTCTACAGGAACAGCTAGCATGATAGTTAGTTAGTAACAGTAACTAAACGCTAACGATAATTAACTTCCTTCAAACTGCACGCAGATACATAAAAATAGTATCTGCAAGTTTATATAACTTTGGGGAAGCCAAAATATCCCTAGGTCAGGGTATGGGCTGCTACTAATTCCCCAATAGAGCATCGCCAAGACCAGGGAAACTGATCCTAGACCAGCTACTAGGCCAACTCCCCAAGACTCCCTTCACCAGCGGCGTATAGTAACTCCCAGGTCTGCTCACCCGTGTGAAACAATACTTTCACAATACAGCGTAAGGAGTTTGATTGTTGGCCGACAAGTTCCTATAATTCCTGGAATTACAGACTTGCATGCAAATGCTAAATCCTTCTCTCTTTCTTCTGAAAAGTGGATGAGACGGCCTGTAGCTGCAGGCTTCGCTAGCGGCTCCCCAGCTTTGTGCAGCCGAGACGCTCTCCTTTCTCCCCCTGACTTCGGTGCTAATCCTGACACGCACTGTCTGCATTTTTGACTGTACGTGTTTAAGCGCATTTGCAGTGCATTTATCTCCCCAATGTAAACCAATTTGGCTATAAGGGCCGTGGGCCAAGCGAGCCGCCAGAGGGAAGAAAGAGGAAAAAAATAACTCAACCTAGCAGATGTACAAGAGGGGAAAGAGATGGTGAGGTAGTGAGAAGAGGGATGGAGAGAGGGAAAGGAGGGAGAGGAAAGGGGAGGTGATGAACGCCTGAAAGCAGCAGAAAGGGAAGCGGAACCATCTCGAAAAAAAAAAAAAAAAAAAAACAGAGTGTCCCTTGTCCAGAGGGTAAGCTTTTCAAAGTTGGGATAGCGGCTCTTAAAGCCGCTAGAACCTGGATCACGGAATTGTTGAGTCACAGAATTGGAGGAAATCATTCAGAGCTCTTGGTTAATCCCGTCATAGAGAAATTGGTGAGCATATACCTCAGACATCCCAGCCCCCATGCAAGAAGCACTGTGCGTGGGCTGGTGTAAAAGAAAAAAGGCCCCTGCACGCTACTCCATGTACACCTGTATGAGCTGTCTGGTAATCTCCCATTCCTCTCCTCCCTCCATCCATCTCTCCACATGCTGGCTCTTCCTATTGGGGAGTAATGGCAGATGAAATGGACCAAAGTCCTGAAAGCTGCCAATCTCACTCCATCCAATATCCCTTTGGAAGTGGCTTTCAGGTCTCAGAGGCAAAACTCGTGACTTTGATCATCTGGAAGGCAAGAGTCGTGTTGCGACAGACATTACTACCTGAGAGTCTACGGCACTATAACGACCAAGAGGCTCCTTGGTCCCTGAAATGGCACATTAAAGACAGAATCATCCTAGTTTAGTTGGGGCAATATCGTATTGTTATTTGTTTGCACCCGAGCGGGGTGTGAATGGGTTGGGATGGCTTTTAAAGTACCTGATCTCATAGCCTGAGATTTCTGTAAATGAGGTGTTTGGACTTCCTACCAATGAGCTGGAACATAAAAAGGTCCCTGCTAGAGGCACTGGTAGAGGTTCCCTGTTAGATGGCCTGTTATGTTCTGTCTTCTTGGTCTTGAGCCAGGTAAATCTGCAGTCGAGTGATGAGCTCTAACTCTGAAAACTCCTCAGGAGTACGGCGTCCATATTAGTGAAGCCTCGGTCTCAGCACAACTTCTTTCAATCTTTAGACGAGGAACGCAAAAACCAGTCATACCAGTCCGCATAGCGGGACAAGAAAGCAAGCCAGCACGACCCTATGAGTTGCTACGGTGATTTCAGAAAACAATCAGCGCAAATCAAACATCTGGTAGAAAACAATGCCACAGCAGACGGCAAAAGTTGAAATATTGGAAGTCCCGTCTACAGTGGTGGCCGACGACATTCACCGCCAGCCTCAACGGCATTTACCGTCGCGCTCTCATTGAAAACAATGACATCCGGTTTGAGTCTTCCCTGTACCATCTAAACGTAGAATGAGCTCCGCTGAGATTGAAAATAAAGTTGTGCTGAAACTGAGGCGGTCCTAATATAGTCTTACTAAAACACAAGTCAGAACTACAGTCAGCTAACGTTATTGAACAATGACATCCTGATTACAGTTTGAAAATCAAAGCATTTTATATGTATACAGGACTGATTTGTGAAAGAGGCCTTGGCCTCAGCATGACTCTTAAAATAAAAGGTTAAATAAAATAAGGAGCACACTTTTAATGCTGTGTTAGAGAACGACAAAGAGTGAGAGCAAGAACGAGTGTGTGTGTCACACTGTTACTGTAGGGATTTGCGTTCTTCTGACGAGACCGGGGGACCCCCCCCCCCCCTCCCCGCATCTTACTGCTTAATGCTCCCTGACTGAATGAAACATCCAGAATGTCTCTGACACAGATAACACTAATAACCCTACCTCTCAATCTACACTCTCCTCCTCGCCTGCCTAATGTGTCTACCTCAGTCTAACAGATATGATTTCATATTCAATAATGGAATAACAAAGAGAATAGGAATGCACCACGATGGAAAACAAAATGCATTGTCCCCTAATGGCCTCCCATCCCAGGAGAGTTTGAAAAAAAATGTAAATTTATGTAAAAACGAAAACACATATTTACAATATACTTGGAGGGGGGGGGGGTAATCACAATACGCGGCGGCCGCAGCGCCATGTGCTGGCGCTGGCCATGCCAATGGAAACGCCATGTGTCATTAGGTCCCCCTTATCTATTGCTGCGCAAAAGATATGTCCTGTTATTGAGGCGATGCAGTTATCACTCACAGGGAAAATGATCTGTGCTACTCATCTGTGGCACCAAGATGGAGAGAGGAGAAAAAGAGGGTAAAAACTGAGGACGGACTATGAGGGAAAGAACAGGCCAACTATAGCAAGGGGTAAAGGGGAGAGAAATAAAAAGAGAAGGGAATATAGGAGAGAGGGGAAGGGGGAAGCCACGGTGGAAAGTGAGAGAGGTAGAAGTAGGAGGGCTGTGGCAGAAAGGGGCAAGAGAAAAAGAGGTAGAGGTGAAGCAAAACACAGAGTAAGAGAGGACGGCAGAACTCTAGAAGGGCCAAACAGAGGTGCGGTAGCAGAAATACAGATGGAGGAAAAGCAAAGATCGGAAGAAGATGTACAGGCAACTGCCAAAATAAAGGAAACACGCCTCCCGAGCGGCGCAGTGGTCTAAGGCCCTGCATCGAAGTGCTAGCTGTGCCACTAGAGACCCTGGTTCGAATCCAGGCTCCGGGGGACCCATGGGGCGGCGCACAATTGGCCCAGCGTCGTCCGGGTGTTGCAGCGATGGGACAGGACTGTAACTACCAAATGGATACCACGAAATTGGGGAGAAAAAAAGGCGTATACAATTTTAAATAAAAATATATACAAATAAGAAAGGAAACACCAACAGGAAGTGTCTTAATAGGGCGTTGGGCCACCATGAGCCTCCAGAATAGCTTCAATGCGCCTTGGCATAGATTCTACAAGTGTCTGTAACTCTACTGGAGGGATGCGACACCATTCTTCTATGAGAAATTCCATCATTTGGTGTTTGGTTGATGGTGGTTGAAAACCCTCAAGACGCCCCTCCAGAATCTCCCATAAGTGTTCAACAGGACCTGGTGACAGACAGACTTACACCCCCCATGCTCCTTTGAGACCCCTCTTTCAAAGTCACTGAGATGGGCATTTTTACACATGACCCTAAGCATGGATGGGTTGTGTTAGTTGCTTAATTAAGTCGGGAACCACACCTGTTTGGAAGAACCTGCTTTCAATATACTTTGTATCGCTCATTTACTCAAGTGTTTCCTTTATTTTGGCAGCTACCTGTATATACAGTAAACGCCATTTCCTCATTAGACATGTCCAATACGATTGTCTGAGTAAGCGAGACAGACTGCGTCGTCATTTTCCAGAGTGTCTGATGTTAGCAAGACGCCAGCTACACAACTTCCACCCCTTAATGTTGTTGTGCCTGTTCATGCTACATTGGCTGAGATATTAAAGGAATCAGAATGTTAGTGATTGACTGGAGGAGGAGGAGTGGCAGAGGCTGTTACTATTGTCCTGGTTTTCATTCGCACAGCCCACTAAAAATGGACAAGATCGATGGTATTGGATGAATAAATGACAGTCAACACACAACAATCATTCAGATTGACGCAATTTTAAAGTGTAGTCTTTAATCCTTCCGTATTAAAATTGCAGCATGTATTGAGAAGTACATAAGTGACCATATTATATCTCAGCTATCTAAAAGCATTCCATACATCGCAGTGCATGTCACGTTTGGTAGACACTTGACCTCAAGGGGAGAATGACAAATGTCCATGACAAATGTTCTCATTCCTGAACCATGCAGACAAACGGCACTACATAGAGGGATATATTAACGTTTTTTAATTTTAGACATGAAAATCAGACATACTATATATTTATATGAATTTTCCTATATAATAAGTGCATAAGGTGACTATAATTTAAAAATACCAAGTCATTTCATAAGTGCGTTTTTAAAATGTATTTTTTTAAATCGACTGAGGTAAACAGAATTTCCCAATTTTCTTGTGTGTAAGAAAATATGTTTGTATTTGTATCCCTATTTGAGGTTAGGTGACCTGTTAGCAGCCAAGGAACAGTCATTTGTGTTTCTCAGTGCACTTGGATCAGTCCTTCCTCCAACCTGCTTTCTGAGGACATTTACTATTATTTGGGCCAGGGGACCCTATTCAAGTTACCTTGCAGCATAAGAATAATGTTATCGATTCCTTTTACTACTTCAACAACTCAGTGACTTTCTTATATTGATTAATTTAACTGCTTGATTGAACAGGTCCTTTTTACCATTCTATCTTTCTACCTCTTAGTACATCCATCTCTCTCACTCTCTCATTTCTTCTCTCTGAACAGCCTCTCCACCTCTCTCATGAAGCGCAGACAGAGCTCATCCTGCCAGGGCAGGGCCACACACTGTACAGCCACCGGCAGCCCCTCTCCACCAGTCACCGCCTGTAAACACACACAGTCAGTCCCAACCAAACACACGTTGACAAGGGACCGTATTCACAAACAGTTTCTATAGGAGTGCTGGTATAGAATCAGTCTTCATTTTTAGAGAATAATATATACAATTATATGGACAGGAGGGGCTGATCCTAGATCAGCACCACTACTCTGAGATGATTTTTGAATACGGGCTCAGTGGCTGAACTCCAACTCAGCAACCAGGACAGGCCTCTGCTTCCATCTACTGGTTACAATGGAACTACAGGCTAAGATTCACCGGTTAGGCTACAGGTTGTGACATCTGGCATGGACAAAATGGCCACTTCAAGTCAGGATGGCAGTAAGTTTATAAATAGCTAAATATCCTGTAAATATTTTAAGAGGAAGAGTGCTTGTGACTGACTGTACCTTTCTATAGAGCTTGTCCCAGAGGTC
This sequence comes from Oncorhynchus kisutch, assembly GCF_002021735.2. Classification (NCBI taxonomy): domain Eukaryota; kingdom Metazoa; phylum Chordata; class Actinopteri; order Salmoniformes; family Salmonidae; genus Oncorhynchus; species Oncorhynchus kisutch. The sequence continues at coordinate 44,077,766 of NC_034186.2, read as the reverse complement.
CCCATAGTTGCCCTTGTAGTGCCTGAGTTCCTCCTCGTCCTCTGCTGTTACCGTGGAGACAGGGACCACACCAGCAGGGAAGTTAAGGAGATTGTACATAATGGTGTAGGACAACGCACCTGAAGAGAGAGAAGGGGTGGGGCAGGGGGGGGGGGGGGGGCCTGGGTCAATAATACAGCCACCCATAGTTCAATAAAGCAGGTGAATTCATAACAATTCCAACGGGTGATTCTACATTTAAAAGATAGTCATGCATGCAACAAAAAACAAGCTTCATAAAACAGTTTTTTGAAAGAGCTAGTTAAATCTATATTCCATTTGATAAGAGATGAGAGAGGAGAGATGGGTACTGGTGAGTTTCCCAGGGTAGTTATGGTTGTAGGCGGGACCCATCATGGGACAGAGCAGCACGTCCAGCTCACACCTTCTCCACTCTGCCATCACCTCATGCATGTAGTCCTTGGAACACAGACAGAACTACTGTACATTTTCCTCAGCGCACTGATTTCCACACAACATTCCCTCAAAAAGGTTTTTTGTCAAATTGATTATCATGCTACAAGTTTAGGCCAACAACCTAGTTGAACAATATAACATTGCCAGTGACTGGCATACAATAATCCATGACATTCTGTTTTTCTGTATTACAACAAGAGACCAGATGAATGAAGACATTTAAATACATTTACAGGACACGATTTGTGCCTCCTCTCAGACCATCAGGAAACTCAGAGATGGCACAACTTCAAAATGTCTAGTACCTCCACATCTGCATGCTGTCTCCACAAGTCTTGCACAGAGCTGGTGAAAAAAGGAAGTGATGAGTCATTAAGATTCTGCATTTCATACCATCGCATTGAAATATATATCTATATATTTTTAAGTGTCTTTCCATGTCATTTCAGCAAGCCATGACACACGCCATTTCAGATTGTTATGAAATCATTTCTGGAGTTAAAAACATAAGATTAACATTTCTGCAACTTTATTTTTGTTGAAATTTTGTTGCACCCAAAAATTGGCCAGTTTAAGTTTTAGGATTCACATAATTTTTCAATAAATATACTACCCAACATCTAATTGGAACCAAACATAACTACCATTGACTAAGAAATGGGGAATTCAATAATATGTGACTGACCGCCTCGATTCGGTCTTATTTTAAATGGCCAAATTTCAAATTGTGTTGAGACTCAGAGCTAGAAAATGGTATATCATACACTACAGTTGAGGAACAATGGGAAAGTCATTCTGCTTTGAAAGTTGATAAACTTGTAACCCCACTTGAGAAAATGTTTTAAAAATGTAATGTTTTGGTACACCTACAATACCAGAGAGCTCTTCTTTGTCTACACCTATTCAGAATTGTTCACACCCTCTTAAGCCTTAGCCCCACCCATCTCTAAGGATTCACATAAGGCCATGTGGTAAACAAACACTATATCAAATCTATAAAATCTAAGTTTGTCACATGCACAGGATACAGAAGGTGTAAACGATACACTGAAGTGGTTACTTGCATAGTAGCAATATCAACAGAAAGTGTCCAGAAACAAAAATGTTGTACAACTATTTTATTATTTGATGACGCTTACACACTTGTCTAAATTAAATGGGTCATGTGAAGGAATTGCTATAACCAGCCCCCAGCCACATCTAGCTAAGTGGATAGGTCACTATTGTCTAGACATGTACACATGTTCATGAAATACAATAGATGGCCATAATCACCCCCAGACACACCTGGCTAATTTGATGGGTCATGTAATAATATGTCCGAAGTAGTCTTTTGTTCAGACATGTAGCTAGCTAGGTAGCAAGCTAAACAATGTACCGGGATAACCCGAACTCATACTACTACTAATACAAACATTGGCGCCAGCAGAGATGGCCGCCTTGCTTCAAGTCCTTAGGAAACTATGCAGCTATATGTTATTTATACATTATTTTATGTATTATTTCTTACATTGTTAGCCCAGGAAATCTTAAGTGTTATTACATACAGCCGGGAAGAACTATTGGATATAGAAGCAATGACAACTTAAACATTACGACCAGGAATACGTCTTTCCCGAAACGGATCCTTTGTTTCGGACCTCCACCCTGGACATAAAATCTTATCCCAGAGGCCGACACAAAACAACACGGTCGCCACAGGAGAGGCAGATGGAGCGGCCTACTGGTCAGACTCAGAAAGCGAGCACACTATCCACTGCTCCTGAGCATATTACTCGCCAATGTCCAATCTCTAGATAACCAGATGGACAAAATTAAGGCACGAGTTGCCTTAGAGAGACAGACAGTGTAACATTCTGTTTCACGGAAACATGGCTCACTCGGGATATGTTGTCAGAGTCGATAGCCACCCGGTATCTTCATGCACTGCGCCGACAGAAACAAACATCTCTCCAGTAAGAAGGGCGGGGTATATGCCTTGTGATTACACCATGAGTCGTTAATCATAACAACATACAGGAACTTAAGTCCTTTTGTACACCTGACCTAGAATTCCTTACAATCAAATGCCGACCGCATTATCAACCAAGATAATTCTCTTTGATTAGTCACAGCCGTGGATATCCCCAACAAGCAGATACCACATCGGCCCTGAAAGAACTTCACTTGACTATGTAAACTGGAAACCATACATCCTGAGGCTACATTAAATTGTAGCTGGGGACTTGAGAGCGAGACTTCCTAAATTCTATCAGCATATTGAATGGGCAACACAGGCTGCTAGCATTTTGGATCATTGCTACTCTAACTTCCACAACGCATACAAAGCCCTCCCCCGCGCTGCCTTCAGCAAATCTGACCATGACTCTATTTTGTTGCTCCCAGCCTACAGAGAAACTAAAACAGGAAACACCTGTGGACAGGTCTGTCCAACGCTGGTCTGACCAAATCGGATTCCATGATTCAGGATTGCTTCAATCATGTGGACTGGGATATGTTCCAGATATACATCAATGTTGTTGTCTGAGGCTAAGCTGACTCGGTGAGCGAGTTTATTAGCAAGTGCATCGGAAAGGTCATACCCACTGTGACTATTAAAACATTTCCTAACCAGAAACTGTGGATCGATGGTGGCCTTTCAGGTTTTGTTGATCTAGGACTCGTTTAATGGTGGATATAGATACTTTTGTACGGGTTTCCTCCAGCATCTTCACATGGTCATTTGCTGTTGTTCTGGGATTGATTTGCACTTTTTGCATCAAAGTACGTTCATCTCTAGGAAACAGAACGCGTCTCCTCAAGCAAAGAGGCACTGAGTTTGAAGGTAGGCCTTGAAATACATCCACAGGTATGCCTCCAATTGGCTCAAATTATATCAATTTTCCTATCAGAAGCTTCCAAAGCCATGACATTATTTTCTGGAATTGTCCAAGCTGTTTAAAGGCACAGTGAACTTTGTGTATGTAAACTTCTGACCCACTGGAATTCGGATACAGTGAATTATAAGTGAAATAATCTGTCTGCAAACAATTGTTGGAAAAATTATGTGTCATGCACACAGACTTGCCAAAACTATAGTTTGTTAACTAGAAATTTGTAGAGTGGTTTAAAAACAAGTTAATGACTACAACCTAAGTGTATGTAAACTTCTGACTTCAACTGTATATACTGCTCTTTACCATCTACTGCATCTTGCCTATGCCGCTCATCCATATATTATATGTACATATTCATCCCTTACATTTGTGTGTATGAGGTAGTTGTGAATTTGTTAGATATTACTGCATTGTCGGAACTAGAAGCACAAGCATTTCGCTACACTCGCATTAACATCTGCTAACCATGTGTATGTGACCAAATACATTTGATTTGTCATAGCTATAGTATGAATCTTCAGGTAGCTAAAGCTAACAAGCTAGGTTCAATGTTAGCTAGCGAACATTAGGCTATAACTAGCAATGCAAATAGATTTCTGATTTGAATAATACTACACAGATCATGCACGTAACATTAGCTTGTGAGCCAGAAGCTAATGTTTGCTAGTTAACAGTACACTTTAACTTGCTCTAAGGATATAATTATTGTTTGGATAACCGTATTGATTATTATGTATTGATTTTGACATTTGTTTCACCCTTTATGCAAAGCGCACTGCAAAGAACACCGGAAGAAGAATTCTCTGAATTATTGTAATGTTTGTTTGCGTCAATTAATCCCGTCAGGGACTGGTTGCCTATTTGACACAATAATAAAATCAATTCATTCATTGCAATAAAAAAGGATTTTGAGACAATTAGAAACTTACATCTGAAAAATGTGGCTAAGACTCTTACCCGTATACATAGATGAACGCTTCACGGCAGACTGGAACCATTTAACTCTGTTTTGTTTGTAGCTACATTGTGTTTGGCCAGCTGAACAGCTCACGCTATAGACAAAAGCAATCTACATGGCGGTGAATGGGTTAAACCAAGGCCACACACCTTTTAAAGGGTTAATCATTTATGTGATGCTAAACTAAGGTCTCCTCTCAGGAGACCTCTGTATGCGTGTTAACACCTGTTTTGAGTGATATGCCTTGCAGACACTATCAGAAGGTGGAAACCGCCTTACACTCATACTCCTCCTGTCTGGGTCTCACCGTGACTGTGAGGTTCTGAAAATACACTTGGGTTTCTGAGAACACAAGGCCACCGCAGGCCTGATGGAAACCTCCACCTGGCAGAAGATGCTTAGACTTATCTGATGTGAAATATCACCTTGTTGTGAACCTATACCTACAGCATATAAGCTGCAGGATATCTTAGACACCTCGCAAAACCTGGGGAGAGCGATCATATACTGTACTCTGTACCAACTTCCGCCTGCAATTGTATTACTAAAGGAGAATTTTAATACTTAAACAAAGAGTCTGTTTCCTTTCTACTACCAATATATGTAAGTTTGATAATTACATGGTCAATTTCTTCAGATGATTTGGTCTAACAGCAGACCAATCCAAACTCATCTCCGGGCATGTCCAGCCCTTCCATTATCTCAGCCAATCAAGTCTAGAAGGAAGGTTACTGTCTTTTTCAGTGGCTAAAATTACTAGGCTTGTAATTTAACAATTTGATTCGTATTTACAGATGGAATACACGTTTGTTATTAAGGCACAAGAAAGTTCAAATGTTCCAGAAGGCATTTCTCCCCAAAAATTGATTGATTTAAAAAAATGGTTAAGTTCAAATGCTACTCCTGTAAAGTAGTGACCTGTGACATACGCCTAGTTTCCTGAAACGAGTCACAAATTACTAAAAGCCACCCACGGACACCCCCCAAACCAACAACCAATATACAGTATCTGTTATCTATGTCTGACAAGTAGTATGGAGCTGCGGCTTGGACTATTGCTTCTTCATCCTATTTAAATTATTCCCTGGGGTGGATTTGGCATTGGGTGTGAGGGGTCCCTGGGTGGCTTTTGACACCCAGGGACCATAAGAATTATGGTCCAAATCGGATGTTAGGTATTATAATTATATGAACCCAATATGAAGAATAGACATAGGTTGTTCTTACCTAGCTCCACGCAGGCTTTCCATAGAGGCCCCTATACGAGGAAACTGAAGGGAAAAAATAAGACCATTGACAAATAGAAGTATCAGCCAAATATAACATTAGCAGTCTGATATACATCACAATACAGTTTTAACCTCCCTCTCTGTATGCTGCAGACTTGGAGAGCACTCACTATGGGGTTGATCAGAATGGATAGAATTTTCTTCACAGTGCGAGGTAAACCGTACGAAATAATCTGAACCCGCAGAGACGGGTCGACAGGCCCTCCTTTCCTACAATAACACCAAACAACAAAGTTACTTTTTATCATTTTAGTGTGAATACTGGATAGTTCATTTCTCTCCCAGGGATGTTCTGGTTTAACTCATTGGGATTACCAGGGTTGTGTTCATTAGGAACTAAACGGAAGAAAACGGACTGAAACAGGGAGGGACTACATTGACTCCAATAAGAAATACTCATTGTCGCTTCGCATTTCAAAATGTTTTTCTATGGTGTGCCCAACTGAACACAATCCAGGGTTATTTGACTGACTCACAGGTTGCTGAGCATGGTAGCGCATCCGTCGCCTGAGAAACCCCTGAGAACCAGCTCATGCATGGCATAGCTCAGCCTGGGGAGACTGAAGGGAACCAACTACAGAGAGAGTAATACAATTTAATATCAATACAATCTTGGACCGACCTGTAAAGGAATTAACATCCACATTATTTAGTTTGTTATTCGGCAGTCCAAGTAAATCTGTCTCTGATAAGTGTTCAACCAAGCTCTGGTCATATAGTGCCTTCAGAAAGTATTCATACCCCTCAACTTATTCCAAATTATGTTGTGTTAAAGCCTGAATTCAAAATGTATTCAACTGATTTCAAATGACAAAGTGAAAACATGTTCTTAGAAATGTTAGCAAATGTACATAAGTATTCACACCACTGAGTCAATACATAACAGAATCACATGTCAGATTTCCCTCCAAACATAATGCCTTGTATTCAGGACATAAAGTTCATTTCTTTGCCACATTTTTTTGGGGGGGGGCAGTTTTACTTTTAGAGCCTTATTGCAAACAGGACACATGTTTTGGAATATTTTTTATTCTGTACAGACTTCCTTCTTCTCACTCTGTCACTTAGGTTAGTACATGTATTGTGGAGTAACTATGATGTTGATCCATCCTCAGTTTTCCTCCTATCACAGCCATTAAACTCCGTAACTGTTTTAAAGTCACCATTGGCCTCATGGTGAACTCCCTGAACGGTTTCCTTACTCTCCGGCAACTGAGTTAGGATGGTAGTCTGTATCTTTGTAGTGACTGGGTGTATTGATACACCATCCAAAGTGGAATTAATAACTTCACCATGCTCAAAGGGGATATTCAATGTCTGCTTTTTTTTAACCAACAGGTACCCTTCTTTGTGAGGCATTGGAAAAGCTTCCTGGTCTTTGTGGTTGAATTGTATGGGATTATAAAGATGACAGAACTACGCGAGTTTGTATTTTGAGTTTCGTGGTCGCACATTGAGATTAGTGGTTGCATGTACAACTCCCAAATATGTATTTTAAATTTCGCAAACCTTTATCACGATGAGTGAAAGATCTTTAATTCTTAACACATTCAATAAGACTTGCAAGCATAATTTAATTTAAGAATTATTACAAGTCCATTTAAGACTATGAATATTCTGCTGTGATTAAATTATACTTGCATAGTTTTTATCTGTTTATCTCTGAGTTCCATCACTGTTGTCACGTTACCAAGAGATTTGTAGAAAGATTCACAAGTAAAAATTTGATTTGACCTGTATTTTTTAAGGAAAACAACTTCTTATTCTATATATTTTAAGGTAGCATTAAATAATTACTTTACCACATTGAATAGTATGCTCTGTAAGAATAAGTTATTGAAATCAATGGACCCTCTCTTAAGCTTTTCAAATTTCTTTGAACGTAAAAACCCTGTATGTGTTTGTTTGCCTGTTTGTGATGTTTAGTGTTCCATGTTTTAAGGATGTATAGATTTTTGTAACATATTTGACTTTGTATCCTTCAAAATGTATGGAATTTCAATAATAATGTAATGAAACAAGCAGGGAGCAGGTCTCGACCTTCTACCCCAAAGTCCAGCGCGCTATCGACTGTGCCGCAAATGCATGCTCAAGCGGCAGAGTCGATATCCGCGCTTATTAACCAGGGTCGTTACACTACTCCCTCCTTTCAAAGAGAGCGTCACCGCGCCAGCTTGCGACTCGACGTCTTACAAGAACGCGTTCACCGGCCAAGCACACGCACTGTCGTGGATGCAAGGTCCAATCCCACTTCTGACACCAATGTAATGAAACAGGCAGGGAGCAGGTCTCGAACCCAACACTAGGACCCTACCCAGATGGTCATGTGCCGTCGCAATCTTCTCTCCTCTTCTATCATCTCTCCCTTCTGCTAAATCCTTCTGTCTCCTGATTCTGCCTCTTCGACAATACTCTTCCCTTTCCGCATCCTATGACTAGCACTGTCCCCTTTCCTCCCAGCCGGCTCTGTCCTCATTTCCTGCTCCATGGCGGAGTGAATCATTGCGAGCTTACAGAACAGGGCTGTGGGCAGCTGAAAGAAAATGGAGGAAAACTAAAGTACCAGAAGACCAATCATCCTTTCACGCCCTCCTCTCTGCCTTCCCTTTCTCTGTATACACTGCCAAAACCACTTCCTACCACTAAATTGCAAGCTTCTGTCTCTAACCCAATCTTCTAAAAAATGTCCACCTTCTCCTCCCTCCTTAATCCTCCACCCCTCCCTCTCTGTGGAGAACTTTGTCAAGCACTCTGAAAAAAAAAAGTTGACAACATCCGCTACTCATTCACTCAGCCTATTGAGTCCACTGGTCTCACCTCACACAGAACTACAATAAACCTTGAACCTCTTTCTCCCCTCTATTTCACCAGATTCAATTTTGCGACTAGTTTGGTCTGGCTGCCCCACAACCTGCCCACTCGACCCCATCCCCTCTTCCAGACCATCTCTGGAGACCTTTGCCCATTCCTCACTTCCCTCATCAATTCGTCGCATGTCCCGAGTTGCTCCCCTCCTCAAGAACCCAACACTTGACTCATCGGACATCCAAAACTATAGACCTGTATCCCTTCTTTATTTTCTTTCCAAAACACTTGAGGATCAACTTTCTCATTATCTCTCTCAGAACAATCTTCTTGACCCTAACCACTCAGGCTTCAAGACAGGTTACTCAAATGAGATTGCTCTTCTTTGTGACACAAGAGGCTCTCCGCACTGCCAAAGCTGACTCTCTCCCCTCTGTTCTCATCCTCCGAGATCTATCCGCTGCTTTCGACGCAGTGAACCACAAGATCGTCCTCTCCACCCTCTCAGGGCTGGGCGTCTCAGGCTCTGCACACTCTTGGATTGCATCCCACCTGGCAGGCCACTCCTACCAGATGATGTGGAGAGGAGTATGTGGTGCAGACACGGATCACACTACTGGTGTCCCCTCAGGGCTCGGTTCTAGGCCCTCTCCTCTTTTGCAAGAACATTTTTGATTCACAGCAGTATATTCATAGTTGGAAATGGACTTGTAATAATTCAAATCTTATTGAATGTGTTCAAATGTCAAGTTACAAGTTAGTGACCACTTAAATCTTGCACACATCATTATACAAACATGCTTAATAAATTACACACTTGCAAATCGTACTTGCAACTACGAATCTCAATGTGCGACCACAAAATTCAAAACACAAACTCACATAGTTCTGTCATTATAATCCCATAGAATCTTTGTTTGAAATTCACTGCTTGATTGAGGGACCTTACGGATAATTATATATGTGTGGGGTACAGAGATGAGGTAGTCATTCACAAATAATGTAAAACACTTAGAGCACACCGAGCGAGTCGATATAACTTGTGCTTAACAAGTCACATGTTTACTCCTGAATCGCAGGCTTTCCATAACTAGGTTGTTGAATACTTAGACTCAAGACATTTCAGCTTTTCATTTTTAATACAATTTAACATTTCTGAAAACATAATTCCACTTTGACATTATAGGGTATTGTGTGTAGGCCAGTGACACAAAATCTTAATTGAATCCATTTTAATTTCAGTCTAACACAAAATGTGGAAAAAGTCAAGGGGTGTGAATACTTTTTGAAGGCAAAGTAGATCCGTCTGGAGCTGGGGGTTACTCACCGTGTGCCCTGCGCTCTCCAACAACGCCTTGGTCTCCCTCAGGGCTCGGCCCATGCTTGGAGAGGGCATGGCATAGCCGTCATTCTCATAGTACCCGATCCTCAGGGGCTTGGAACACTGGTATACCTGGCGAACAGAGGAAGAACACAGTATTGATACATAGAATGTAGATTGCCGGGGGGGGGGGTATAATGTACTTTATAATGGATATTGGGATCCAATATTGATAATTTGATATGGACACTATTGTTTGATATCGACTGTCCCCAGTCAACGCTATCAGCCCAGCTATTTGTTCAATGTAGTATTGAATATTCAATGTAATTTTGGTTTATTCTTCTTGTCAACCTACACTATTATGTAAAAAAAAAGCATACGTGACTGTTCCTGCATGCACAAAACCCTCTCAGCAGACCTCTGTCAACTTATCATAATCATACTTAAATTGCCTGCTGATGATCCAGCAACAGTTCATGGGCTTCTCAATTGTATTCAAACTGGTTGAGTAGGTTAAGCTTCTAGAACATTCAGACCAGAACATCAACAAGCAGCTGTCTCGACTTCACAGATCCGTGGAAGTAAGAACAAAAAGTGAACATTCAGACAGCTGCAATGTTTTGTGTAAAATCAATATGCATTGATATGTTATAATAAAACAATTGCAACTGATATCATTAGATTTTACAAAAGGGTGCCCATCACTAAATATAATAATATCATTTGTTTGTCTTCCGGGATAACCATTGAACAATGATATGTCGCCTACGAAAGGCTCCAGGATGAATTTTCCTTTATGTACAGATCTAGGATCAGCTTCAACTCCCACAAAAAAAATCCAAAAAAAAATGAAATGACTCAAGATCAGCATCTAGGGGCAACATCACCCTACTCCCTATGACAGAGAGAGATCCCACCTGTTGGTTGAATGGGATTGGGGGAACAGTAGGGTCCAGTCTGAACATGTGGTCACAGAGCAGAGCTTGCATACAGAGAGCCAGGCCATCCACGTCCCTTGCCATGGGCCCAAAGGACGACAGCACTGGAACAAGAACACAAACAATTGGTGTCATCTTGACAGTGGCGAGTCAGTTGTTAAAAAGGTAACAATAACATCTGTTACTATGTCGTTACTATATGTAATGAGCATCCTTTTGATACTATTTCTACATTTTTTTCCACAGAAGAGCTCTGCTCCCTATTTTCTCTATGTATGTAGGCGTTATGATGGAGGGGGTCAAGAAAACGTTCAATTTATTTAGCTATACATGTGCAGGGTGGAAAGTTGTACGTTTGAGCCTTACCTGACTTTTGGCCCCGGCTACAGGAGGAAGCACCCCGCGAACTGAAAACCAAGCCAATCAGGTCAATAACACACAAACACTGTCACGACTTCCGCCGAAGTCGGTCCCTCTCCTTGTTCAGGCGGTGTTCAGCGGTCGACGTCACCGGTCTTCTAGCCATCGCCGATCAACCTTTCATTTTGTCTTGTTTTCCCACACCCCTGGTCATCATTCCCTCATTATATGTCGTTATTTAACCCTCTGTCCCCCCCCCCCCCCCATGTCTGTGTGTAATTGTTTATTGTTGAGGTTGGTGCACGCTTCCGGCTGGTTTGCACCGGGTTTATTTTATTTACCTGTGCTTTGTGGCAGCCTGTTCTTTGTGCTGCCTCACTTGTTCGTTGGGCATTTTTTTTATGGCGCAGTTACGTTCTGTGCAAATGATTGCCTTAGTAAAGTGCTTTGTCCACTCATCTCTGCTCTCCTGCACCTGACTTTGATGCACCAGCTACACTCACACACTCAATTATGCTTTTACAGAGGAAATAAACATCTTGTGATGCAATCGTTCTTGAACTGTGCTCAAGGTTAGGAACATTGTAAAATATTACTGAAGTCCTCACAGGTTGTCAACAAGACACACCGACAGACCCACTAACGTACACACACATGCAAGCACCCCCCCGCCCCCCCCACTCATCCACCCACCTTAGCCTGTTGGCCGTGGGTTTAAAGCCACAGATCCCACAGAAGGATGAAGGGATGCGTATGCTGCCCCCAATGTCAGAGCCCATGCCCAGGACCGAGCCCCCTCCTCCGATCAGCGCTCCCTCCCCGCCCGATGAACCCCCAGGTGTCTTTTGAGGGTTATGGGGATTCAGAGTCAGACCGTAGATGGGATTACCGCAGTCGTAGCTGGACATGGGGACAAGACAGATGTGGGTGAAAACACTGATTGCTAAGAACATTAGTCACGGGGTGACCAATCAGCTTTACTCTGGGTGCGGACTAGTCTGGTCATTGACTCCTCAATGACATTGCTCAAGTCATAGCTCTTGCACTAAATTACATCACCTAATGTGGTGTGTGGCACATTAAAGCCATTGTTACCCCATCTATGTCAATGTATTGCTAGTGTATTATGTTTATTCATCAGTTGACATTGTATATGGTAGACAAATTATATTCTGAATCTCATTTGTTGCATTTGCAAGTCTAAAACAACTATTCACCTTAGCAGGCTTTGGGGTATGTTGGTCTTGACAAAGGGAATGGCACCTTGTCTCTTCAGCACTTCAACCAGCACACTGTCCCCTGTGGCAGGAAGGTCCAACTTACAGATCACGCCACAAGTAGAGTCATGACCCTAAATACAAAAACAGGAAGATTAAAAAAGTAAATAATGCAATGTTTTTTTTTTTTTTACTATTTCAGTAGACATGAACATCTCTGAACCTAGAACCATGTTACTGGTAGGTCCTGTGTCACGAGAGACTCAACTTGAAGTTCACAAACAAAGACACAGGCCTACTATGGGGGTGCTTTTCTGCAAACAGATTAAGCCAATGTCCTGGGCTAACAAGCACACTCAATGGAGAATCTATTGAAAGTGCATTGGTCCAGGACTAGGCTTAATCTGACTAGGAAACCCCAGCTATATTTACAGGGAAAAATAACAATTAATGAAAGACACTGAAGTGACACCTAATCAACACCTTATATCCAATATTGTCCTTGATGCTGACAGGGACCCCATAAAGGAGACCATCCTTGCGAGAGCCAATATCCTCCAGCTGATCCCAACTCTCCAGCAGGACCTCAGTGCAACAGTTCAGTCTCCTATTCACCTCCAATGTCTGTGGGAACACGACATGGGGGGGGGGGGAAATCAATGGGAGCACTTGTAGATTGAAATGTCTAGTAGCCCATATCCAGATCAGTTTGTGTTGTCTTGCCAACTCCTATGGTCATTGCTACAACAAGAGCACAAAACAGATCCCAAACAGTTCTGGGACCAGGACAGACTGATCACCACGCCAGCATGCCCCAAAATACATTATGCCTATTGTGTGATAGCCATTCAATGACTGATCATGCTGCATTGTTTTGTAAACAGTGCAAATATAATCCAGGCATGTCATCATAAATGCATAGGCCTTTTCAGGGCTGTGTTGGCTGTGACAAGGGTTGCACATTTTGGGGAATATTCAGGAGGTGGAAACTTTCCATAGGAATTACCGGGAATATATGGGAAATATTAATACCATTTAAATTGTGTTTTTTCATTGGATATATTTACCATATCATAGAGACAGAAACATAAACCTTATCATAATTAGACAATTACAATTGATTAAATCCTTCCAATAGAAATTTAAAAAACATTTAGTTACAAATTGAACTTTAAATGAGTTGACTCTTCACATGGGATGATTTCACTGAACAACAAAAGAAAGGAAATATTGAATGATCCATCGCATCTCCCAAAAAACATTTTTCAACATACATCTGTAAAATTATAGTCTAGAAACTAAAGCTTTGGTTGTCTTCCTCTCAGGGTTACATGTCTTCTCCCTTGACCTCCCCAATGTCAAGCTCTTGAACATCAGACTGAGGCCTCATCTTCACCGTCACTTTCCAACCTTGTTGAGGATGGCTCGTTGTCAGGCTCAAAAAGCCTCAAATTTGCCCAGATGGCCACCAATTTTCCAACACTTGTATTGGTCAGCCTGTTGCATGCTTTGGTGTGTGTGTTCCCAAACTAGGACCAGTTGCCCTCTGAGGCAGCTGATGTTGGTGGGATTTGGAGGATGATGGGGGAAAGAGCCTCACCAGGTGGCTGATGAGATACAGTTGAAGTCGGAAGATTACATAGGTTGGAGTCATTAAAGCTCATTTTTCAACCACTCCACTAATTTCTTGTTAATAAACTTTTGTTTTGGCAAGTCGGTTAGGACATCTACTTTATCCATGACACGTCATTCTTCCAACAATTGTTTACAGACAGTGAAATAATCTCACAATTCCAGTGGGTCAGAAGTTTCCATACACTGAGTTGACTGTGCCTTTAAACAGCTTGGAAAATTCCAGAACATGATGTCATGGATTTAGGAGCTTCTGATAGGCTAATTGACATCAATTTAATCAATTGGAGGTGTACCTGTGGATGTATTTCAAGGCCTACCTTCAAACTCAGTGCCTCTTTGCTTGACATCATGGGAAAATCAAAAGAAATCAGCCAAGACCTCAAAACAAATTGTAGACCTCCACAAGTCTGGTTCATCCTTGGGAGCAATTTCCAAATGCTTGAAGGTACCTCATTCATCTGTACAAACAATAGTACGTAAGAATAACACCATGGGACCACGCAGCCGTCATACCGCTCAGGAAGGAGACTCATTCGGTCTCCGAGAGATGAACGTACTTTGGTACAAAAAGCAAAGGACCATGTGAAGATGCTGGAGGAAACGGCTGCAAAAGTATCTATAGCCACAGTAAAACAAGTCCTATATCAACATAACCTGAAAGTCAGCTCAGCAAGGAAGAAGCCACTGCTCCAAAACAGCCATAAAGAAGCCAGACTACGTTTTGCAACTGCACATGGTTTAAATGCATTTGTAAACTATGTAAACTTCTGACTTCAAGTGTATGTTGACACTACTGCCATATTGCATCTCCATCCCAAAGCACTTGCTAGGAAGCGTACTTCGCCAGATTGCCAAGAACCTTACCCTCTTCCAAGCCAATGTGGCGAGACACGGTAGTGATGACACCATAGGCCTTGTTGATCTCTGCACTAGACAGAATGCTCTTGCCAGCATATTTGGGGTCCAACATGTACGCTGCGGCGAGGATGGGCTTCAGGCAGAAGTCTTCATGCTTTTTGATGTATTTCAGAACTGCAGTTTCCTCTGCTTAGAGCAACAGTGAAGTGGGCAGGGCAGTACAGGTTTATTCTCTGAAATCAGACAGGATGGCATTGTCTACCTCAATCTGTCAATGGCTACTGTTATAGGTTTCAGAAGTTTCAGACTGCTTACCACTCTCTCCCAAAATACATCATCCAGGAGGATCCTCTTGATGGGGCTGTCCATATCAGCAGACTGTGATATGGCCATTTCTTGGAGACTCCTTCCCCTCCAGGAGACTGTCAAACATGACAACACCACCGCAACAGGTGTTGCTGGGCAGCTTCAATGTCGTGCGCTTATTCTTCTCACTTTGCTTGGTAAAATAGATTACTGCCATAACTTGATGACCCTTCACATACCTAACAATTTCCTTGGCTCTCTTGTAGAGTGTATCCATTGTTTTCAGTGCCATGATGTCCTTGAGGAGCAGGTTCCATGCATGAGCAGCACAGCCAATTGGTGTGCTGTGAGGGTAGGTCTCCTCCACATTAGACCAAGCAGCCTTCATGTTCACAGCATTGGCGGTCACCAGTGCAAATAACTTCTGTGGTCCAAGGTCATTGATAATAGCTTATCTGCAATGTAGAGACCGGTGTGTCTGTGCTCTTGCAGAATACTGGTTGAGGAGTGGAGATGTAGTTAATTATTCCTTTCCACTGGGGCGGCAGCGTAGCCTAGTGGTTAGAGCGTTGGACTAGTAACCGAAAGGTTGCAAGTTTGAATAACCGAGCTGACAAGGTAGAAATCTGTCTTTCTCCCCCTGAACAAGGCAGTTGACCCACTGTTCCTAGGCAGTCATTGAAAATAAGACTTTGTTCTTAACTGACTTGCCTAGTTAAATAAAGGTGTAAAAAAAATAAAAAATAACATTCAACCACCATTCAGAGATGATTGTAATACAGTCTGATTTGCTTGACCTTCACTTGAACTCTGTTGAACTCTGCATCCAGCAAATTAGTAGATAAAGCATGTCTGGTTGGAGGGGTGCATGCTGGGCAAAGAACATTCAGAAATCTCTTCCAATACACATTGCCTGTGAGCATCAGAGGTGAACCAGTTGCATACACAGCTTAAGACAGACATTCATCAGCATTTCTCCATTGAGTAAAAAAAAAAAAAAACTCATTCCAGGAGGACCATGAGCTGTTGCTATCGATAAGGTGTCTCATTCATCATTTACACCTCGAATAGAAGTAGAGGGACTTTTGTCAGAGCTTGCTTGTTGTGAGCGCTGAGAGAACTTTATGCACTTGGCCAGAAGATTCTGCATCTTTGTTGCATTCTTCACATATAATTTGGCACAATATTTGCAAATGTACACAGCTTTTCCTTCTACATTAGCTGCAATGAAAGGTCTCCACACATCAGATAGTGCCCGTGGCATTTTCCTGTAAAGATTCGGAAAATATATATGAATAAATAAATAAATAAATACAAATAAACAATCAGTTAGAGATAAATATATTCAGCAAAAAAAAGAAACGGTCCTGAAAAAGGGACCTGCGTTTCATATATAATTCGTAAAAATGCAAGTAACTTCACAGATCTTCATTGAAAAGGCTTTAAACACTGTTTCCCATGCTTGTTCAATGAATCATAAACAATTAATGAACATGCACCTGTGGAACGGTCGCTAAGACACTAACAGCTTACAGACGGTAGGCAATTAAGGTCACAGTTATGAAAACTTAGGACACTAAAAGAGGCCTTTCTACTGACTCTGGAAAACACCAAAAGAAAGATGCACAGGGTCCTTGCTCAAGTGTGAAAGTCCCTTAGGCATGCTGCAAGGAGGCATGAGGACGTGGCCAGGGCAATACATTCAAATATCCTTACTGTGAGACGCCTAAGACAGCACTGCAGGGAGACAGGACGGACATCTGATTGCCCTCGCAGTGGCAGACCACGTGTAACACCTGCACAGGATCAATACATCCAAACATCACACCTGCGGGACAGGCACAGGATGGCAACAACTGCCCGAGTTACACCAGGAACGCACAATCCCTCCATCAGTGCTCAGACTGTCCGCAATAGGCTGAGAGGCTGGACTGAGGGCTTGTTTGGCAGGTCCTCACCAGACATCACCGGCAACAGGTAAACCCAGGCCCTGCATGTCCCCAGGCACCCTCATTTGTTGACTTCTGTGATGGAAAAAGCCTTGGTTTTAATGCATGTCAACATCAAAAGCCTCCTCCCTAAGTTTCTTTTACTCGCTGCTTTAGCACACTCTGCTAACCCTGATGTCCTTGCCGTGTCTGAATCCTGGCTCAGGAAGGCTACCAAAAATTCTGAGATTTCCATACCCAACTATAACATTTTCCATCAAGATAGAACTGCCAAAAGGGGGAGGAGTTGCAGTCTACTGCAGATATAGCCTGCAAAGTAATGTCATACTTTCCAGGTCCATACCCAAACAGTTCGAACTACTAATTTTAAAAATGACTCTCCAGAAATAAGTCTCTCACTGTTGCCGCCTGCTACAGACCCCCCTCAGCTCCCAGCTGTGCCCTGGACACCATTTGTGAATTGATCGCCCCCCATCTAGCTTCAGAGTTTGTTCTGTTAGGTGACCTAAACTGGGATATGCTTAACACCCCGGCAGTCCTACAATCTAAGCTAAAACATCGCCTATGGGCACAAACCCACCGTCGCTGGAACAGACTGGAATGGCAATTAGTGCTCTTCACTGACTAGTCGCGGTTTTGTCTCACCAGGGGTGATGGTCAGATTTGCGTTAATCGTCGAAGGAATGAGCGTTACACCTAGGCCTGTACTCTGGAGCGGGATACATTTGGAGGTGGAGGGTCCGTCATGGTCTGGAGCGGTGTGTCACAGCATCATCGGACTGAGCTTGTTGTCATTGCAGGCAATCTCAACGCTGTGCGTTACAGGGAAGACATCCTCCTCCCTCATGTGGTACCCTTCCTGCAGGCTCATCCTGACATGACCCTCCAGCATGACAATGCCACCAGCCATACTGCTCATTCTGTGCATGATTTCCTGCAAGACAGGAATGTCCGTGTTCTGCCATGGCCAGCAAAGAGCCCGGATCGCAATCCCATTGAGCACATCTGGGACCTGTTTGATCGAAGGGTGATTGGGTCTTTGGCTATGCCGGATTAAGTGATATGACATGCTATTCTATAAAATAATTTCTCTGTAATTAATATTACCTGATTAAGCTAAACATGTAAATGTAATTAGAAAGTCGGGGCACCACAAAATAATGTTTATAGAGCTGTTATCTTCCGAAAAAAAATGCTTAAAGACCTGGTCATCTTTTACCTCAATAGCAGTCAATATTTAATTGTCACCTTATTTGTAAATTCTTGGTTATCTTCATGAACCCTGGCTAACAAGTTCAAATCAGCAATACAAAACTTGGTTTAATTATTTATTTACTAAATACCTAAATAATCAAACAGAATTACATTTACACAGAATGGATCATACAATAATTACAAATTAGGTCATAAAGGAAAACGTCCCTAGCGGACGGAACAGATATGACAGCTGGTTACACAAAGAAAGGGGATTGGGTTGTGAATGAAAGAGCGGGAAGATCGAGGAACAAAAAGATTGTCTACCGGGCGGTATGCAGCTATGCTATTGTAAATAGAGTATCTTATGCATACTAAATAACTGCCCATTTGAAAAAGGAAAATGCAATAAATATTTACTCTGAGCTACGCTTCGGTAGATTGGTCGTAGATAGAAGGCGGGGTTGCCCAGCAGGGATCTCTTGTCCTTTGAAGAATGTCTCTGGTGGTAAACTGGATACGTTGTAGTATCGTTGTGTGTTAGATTGAATACGTCGTCCGTCCTTTCCTAGCCCATGTTCACAGCGGCTGCTGCTAACTCAATGGCTAGGAGGTATCACTTCTGGACTGAATAAGAGTTCAAAGTTCATACCAAGTTGCCATACTTTTAAGCTCATGCTATATTCTGGCTGGTATAGTTGAAATTCATCCTTCCAGCGTTTAGGTTGTCACCTTCACGTTTAGAGTCGATGCTAATTTCGTTAGGCTCCTGTCGTTCAAACTAAAATTACATTTAATCTTTTCACAAATAGTTTAATATTTAAACATTTAAATTGCACAACAATTCCATGTGACTGATAGCTGGAATGTGTCGACTTTCCAAGATACAGTTTGTCATCCTGTCATTAGTAATAATGTCTCAGACGCCAACTGATGACATATTCATTAAGTACCAAAGCGCATTTTCAACTGGTTGGATTACCAAAATAGGGTTCCGTTTCCCACCTTTTGATGTTCCCAGACACTCTGTTAACAAAGGGATTTTCAATAGTCACATCGGTGGAGTAGAGAGAAGAAAAAGGGGAAAAGTATTTATGGGGGTCATAAACCTCCAACATTATGACAGTGAGGACTAGGGCCATTGCCCCCAGAAATGTCCGGGAACTTGCAGGTGTCTTGGTGGAAGAGTGGGGTAACATCTCACAGCAAGAACTGGCAAATCTGGTGCAGTCCATGAGGAGGAGATGCACTGCAGTACTTAATGCAGCTAGTGGCCACACCAGATACTGACTTACTTTTGACCCCCTTTGTTCAGGGACACATTATTCCATTTCTGTTAGTCACATATCTGTGGAACTTGAAGGACTAGAATTCTAAAGACTCCCACCAGTGATTATGATGTTATTAATTTGCTTACATGCCATTGTACTTATGCTCACTGTATAGCTGAATATTGAGGCCTCTGTGTGTCTAGCTCTCTGCCAAAACCCGCAGCCCCGTGTCTGTGAGAGAAGGTGAGAAAAGGGACTGAGGGTGATAGCAAGACACAGAGAGACTGTCTGTTTTTCTCTGAAACAAGGGCAGATTTGCATACCACTTGAGACTGGTTCTCAGAAACCTTGTGTTAATAAGAATAACTTGTTATTTTAGCTGCACATGTAGGTTTAACATAGATCACTTGGGTATATAAGATCCTGTCTTTCTTTTGTTCGGGGAAGAACTCAGGAGAGACATCAGCCTGATGTTTGATTCTGTCTACAGCTGTTTTTTGATTCAAATTGTTATGATTTATAAGTGCACATTTTGAGTGATCTTTATTTGTTAAGTAAATAAACAGAGCCCAGAAAAGTGGAACCAATAAACTTGTTCAGTTTATGTTTCAGTTGTTAGCCTTATGTTCATACAAATATTTACACATACGTTTGCTGAAAATACACGCAGTTGACAGTGAGGACGTTTCTTTTTTTGCTGAGTTTAGTTAAGCAGTTAGATTACACAACTCCTTTTGTACGATAAATGTTTTACAATGAAACATGTATGAAAACATCTGAATTAACACTCCTATGTTAGCAGGCTCAAGCAAGCTAAACCCAACATGGTAGCTAAAACTAACTAGCAGAAATTGTTAAGTTAGAAATTATTTAAACACACTTTGCTGTAGGCTACTATTTACAAAAAAAGAATGTCATAAAATATATTCACCCCAGTCAGTATTGTAATCAAAACTTAGCAGAAAGCATGTAGTTATTGGCTCAGATAGTGTAGTAGTGTGGGCTCTATAGCATCTCATTAGTGTGCAAGATCTTGAATATCAGCTGTACATGTGAAGGAAGAGTGCACCGCACACGTGATGGATGAATGTACTGCAGAGGGTTGCAATTCCATTGAATTGGGGAAAGTTTAACAAAAATATGCTACAAGACCTAGACTTGCCTTGTGTATCCCACAAAAAAAGGTTCAGTTATAAGCTAACTTGACGAATTTAAGCAAAATTCTCCAAATGCAGGGCTTAACTTCCCATGGAACAGAAACAGGTTAAAGGTGGTTAATGGTTTGCAGAAAACATTGCAGTAGTACAATATGTCACCAATGCTTGCAGTGAAAACAAAACACACCACCTATAGAAATAATGCAGTCCACAAAATTCCACATTACAAAAAGCTGGAGTAACCTACAGTATATGTGATTGCTGGGGGTGTTGATTGAGTTGTGCATTACCTTTTCCACGTATGAGTGGAACACAGCTTCTGGAGTTAGTGTTCCGCCCTTCAGTTGTTTGGACAGATCCGCCAGTGACAGTGAGAGGATGAGAGAGGTGTCCGTTTCAGGGTGCTGACATGGGAGTCAAAGAGGGAAGAGAATGAACATTAGGTACACCACCAGATATCTATCTAGCTACTCTCTGAAAATCCAAATGAAATGTCATGCCATCTCAGGTAGGGTCCACAAATACTTACTCCTCCTTTCAATACATACATACATGCATGACTAAGTGGCAACTGGTTTGAACATGAAGATGTTGTGATAATACTGGGGTGGCTATCTGCAAGCTAGTCACAGCTGTGTCGGACTGACTTATCAGCAGGGTTGAATGTTCATTCGTTGAGGTTGTTAGCTAGCGTTTGCTAAACTAAAGTCAAACTTACAGATTCGTTGAATTGAAGGACAGCAAGCTCTGCTCGTTGCAGTGACGTTTCTTTTCGGGCTTTCGCCCTCTGAATTTTCTTCCACGACTGTTTGTGTCCGAACCATTTCAGGAAAAGCATCAAGGCACCTGTACCGCATGCAGTGGCTGTCAGAATCACTGTCCAATTCTGCTCAGCCCCAAAAATTACTTGTTCAAAGTTGTCCATTCTGTCCATAACGCTCTGACAGCTATCTTCCACCTCCTACTTCCAAGTACACCTGATGCAGTCAGGTGCTTCTCGAAGGGTTCGGGTTAAATGCGTTTGACTCCGCCCACAGTGAGCCCGGCCCCGAACTGCAGTCAGGGGCTTCTCCCTACTCGTAGGGGTTTTAATTAAGGGTGGTTGGCATCCAATGTTAACAGTGTATTACAGCCACCAGCTGAAATCACAGTATATTCCAAAATACATCCCTACACGGGCTAAGGGACCTGTGAGGTCAGAACATTCGCCAACAGGATTGCTTGCAAGGCCTCGGCTGTGAAATCCTAAAGAAACGTTCAGCTGCAGTCACAATTACAATTTTCTCAGACCTATTCTCCGCTTGTGCTGTACAGTTTATGACCACTGCAAATCGGCAGCTATGCAGCTAGGACAACGCACGTTCCAAACTCACGACACTGCAGTGCATGTGGGGAAACTGCACCCTTCTTGTATCATCTCATCACAACACAGGGATGGGCTCGAGGCTATCCAATAGCAGAGGCAAAGTCTAGATAATCTTCACCAAACAATAGCAAGTAGTCGAGGCTCCAATTTGCCTCATTGCCTTCAGATGGGGAACTTGTGACAGCTTTTATTGCACACTATAAAAAGTAAGATCTTACCAGGGGTTGTTGATTGCATGGAGGCATGCTATACAAGGTTTCCATTATGTGAGATTGCATTTAAACAGAACATAAAAGCAATTGTAATTCTTTGCAATTATCCAGTTGTTGTGAGACCAATGACCAAGTAGTTAACTTATGCTGCACTTGACACATTGATACAGCATAACCTCGATCCCAGTCTCAATAGCTACCGCCAGCTGGTAGATGAGATTAGATGCGTCACAACTAACAAAAGTATATAACATCATGAAATCCAACCAGTTACAAAAAAGATTCAACACTTAATTTACAATTTATTCACATGAACAGAGTGTGTATTTGAGGTTACAACATAGAGGTTTCGTTTAAAACCAGGTACTTGTTTCTATATCTGACAGGAAATTTCTGCCAGTAGTGCAGGGAGCTGGATGGCCTTTATTTGACAGAATGGAAGACTTTGTGTGCCACCTGGGGGACAGAAATGAGAGGTAAAGTTATTGCAAACTGTCTAGTCAAATGTATGCAAAGTGAGTGACACTTGTCTCCTAAAGTAGCTAGTTATACCATCAAATGTATTCTCGCTTCATTCCTCATCTGGTGACAAAGCATTTAAGGGTAAACCATATGAGGGTCGGTGTGCTTTTCTTTACCCATGTCTCCACATCCTTCTGTCCTGCGCCATCATCCAACTATTGTACTCAAATTCTAAGCTCTCCAATCATGAAGAACTTAACAATGGAGAAGCTATAGAGTAAATACAAATCACTGACTCCTGAAAATGGGTGTCATCTGGCTGTGGAAGTTTAAAATGTTGAGTCACACAAATGTATTTGTGTATCAGTTGTGGTACGTAGCAGACATCTCCTTCGCATAGAGTTGACTGAGGAGACAAGGAGTTGGACCCACTGACATCTATCTTGGCAGTCTGACAACCAGACTTAGTCTCAGGTTATTTTTTTGGCAGACTAAGCGAGAGCCAACCTGCTGTAACATTCTATCAAGAACTGCTAGCTTTACATCAGCTGGTTGCTTTAATATCCACTCATGCCTGGTTGTATGTTTCCCCTTGTACCCCATGATTAACCACTGCTGACTGTGTCTGGGTAGATCTCACGTACACAGTGGTCCCGGGCATGGAGAAAGTCGAAAAGCTCTTCAGTGCAGTCCTCTGCGGTCTCGGACTTGGAGCCGACCCTGGATTCGCAGTCCTCCAGTTTTGCCCGGGTGTGGATGCAGTGCTCTGCCTGTGCACACTTGTCCCGCACTGTGTCAAGGGGGTCCTGGAACAAAAGGACCAGGGCTACTGAGAACATAAGTCATCTATTCCATAGCCTGGTCCCAGATCTGTTTGTGCTATAACCAACCACGTCTGGCATAACAAACAACCATACATCAGACTTGGCTATAGCACAAACAGATATGAGGCTGGCTATTTATTCCCCCCAGTTGCATGACAACTAACTAGTTGGCTAGTTGACAAAAATATTCTTTAGGTTTTAGAACCAATGCAAGGTGGGCAGATTACGTTGCATCATACCAAATCGATACATACCACCATATCTTCCTCTTCTTCCTCCTCTTCCTGAAAGAAAAACACATTTTAAACCACTCGAAACATGACACCGATATAACACACTGGACTACTTGCCAAGGCTGTTGTTAGCCAAGCTAGTTAGCTAACTTGCATGCTATTTATTGTCACTGGTTGCTCGAAAACAACCGAGCAGATAATTGGCTAACTATGCCGGCTAACTAACGTACCGGCTGGCTAGACACTGTCTCTCCTGTTAGCTATAGTAGCAAATCTAGGCCTTAAACACACGGTTCCGTTCATTATTTAACCACATATTGAATGGAAAATGGTTCATTAATGTCTTACATCTTCGGGTTCCCCGTTCGGGATCCTTTTCTCCTCGAAAACCATGATGTTACTACTCTTGCCCTGATATGACTCGCTGTCAGATGAATAACTTGTCCACAGTTTCTTTGATTGAATGCTGGAGGACGGACCAGGTCACTTACCCGACGTAATCGTGTCGATACGTTACTTATTCTACGTTAATGAAACGGCACCCAATCGAATCCCTGTACGCCACCAAAGCTACTGCCACCGTGTGCCCCGGGGAAGTTACACACTGTCAAAAAAGGGATTCAGTCACACAAGGCTGTCAATTCACATGTAGACTTATCCATTTCCTAAATTCCAAACCCAATACCGAGAATTTCTAAACGCAACACCCAGCAAATGGTCTAAAGTAAGATTGTATAATTTATTCTGGTTATATATTTTTTTATTTTACCTTTATTTAACTAGGCAAGTCAGTTAAGAACAAATTCTTATTTTCAATCATTGTCTGCTCGGTTATTCAAACTTGCAACCTTTCGGTTACCGGTCCAACACTCTAACCACTAGGCTACGCTGTTTGCTTTGTACATTAACTGGTGAGCTGAGCACTGCCATCATTGATCATTGCCACACAGCCTCTAATTGTTAATCCACTGCTCAGTCAACCACAACACACACACACACACACACACACTTATGTCAGAGAGGCCAGACTATCCAATCACTGATAAAGGTTATCCTCTACATTGTGTTAGTTTTTTAAAAACATTTTATATAGTGTTGCTTGTAGTGTCAACAATGTAAGTCTATAATATCTGCTTTGTCACTGTCATCGTAAACTTATGATCTTTTTATCATACCCATTTCTACCAAAGTAAGCACTTATTGTTTGGAGGACAGACTGAAAGATTAAAGTCCAGGAAAAAAGGCAGAATTTGATTGGCCCTTCAAGTGCCCATATTCAAATGATGGTAGGATCAGAGCAACAACATTACACCCACACACAGGCTGGGGGTGATATAGGCATCAGCTTACAATTGTGTCATTCATCCCCCTCCTCTCTCCTGTAACTATTCCCCAGGTCATTGCTGTAAATGAGAATGTGTTCAGTCAACTTACCTGGTAAAATTACAAATAAAACATAAACTGAACAAAAATATGAATGCAAACATGCAACAATTTCAATATTTTAGAGTTACAGTTCATAAGGAAATCAGTCAATTGAAATATATTTATTAGGCCCTAATCTATGGATTTCACATGACTGGGAATACAGATATGCATCTGTTGGTCACAGATACCAAATGCAGTGCGACACATCTCCTTCGCATAGAGTTGATCAGGTCTACCTACACCTGTTGTAATCAGATAATGTGACAAATACAATTTGATTTGATCCAAAATATTGACCAGTCACATTTATTTATTATACAGTTTAATTTATACACACACACATATATATATACATACACACAGTTGAAGTCGGAAGTTTACATACACTTAGGTTGGAGTCATTAAAACTCATTTTTCAACCACTCCACAAATTTCTTGTTAACGAGAATTGTATCTTTAAAATTGTGTAAAATACTTGTATGCTTGAGGGATTTTAATTATGAGATTTTTGTTGTTTTGAATTTGGCGCCCTGCACTTTCACTGGCTGTTGGCGAGGTGGGACGCTACCGTCCCACATATCCCAGAGAGGTTTTAACAAACTATAGTTTGGCAAGTTGGTTAGGACATCTACTACTTTTTCCAACAATTGTTTACAGACAGATTATTTCACTTATAATTCCCTGTATCACAATTCCAGTGGGTCAGATGTTTACATACACTAAATTGGCTGTGCCTTTAAACAGCTTGGAAAATTCCAGAAAATGATGTCATGGCTTTAGAAGCTTCTGATAGGTTAACTGACATCATTTGAGTCAATTGGAGGTGTACCTATGGATGTATTTCAAGGCCTACCTTCAAACTCAATGCTTCTTTGCTTGACATCATGGGAAAATCAAAAGAAGTCAGCCATGACCTAAGAAAAAAAATAGTAGACCTCCACAAGTCTGGTTCATACTTGGGAGCAATATCCAAATGCCTGAAGGTACCACAATCATCTGTACAAACAATAGTACGCAAGTATAACCACCATGGGACCACGCAGCTGTCATACCACTCAGGAAGGAGACGCGTTCTGTCTCCTAGAGATGAACGTACTTTGGTGCAAAAAAGTGCAAAGCAATCCCAGAACAACAGCAAAGGACCTTGAAGATTCTGGAGGAAACCAGAACAAAAGTATCGATACACAGTAAAATGAGTCCTACATCGACATAACCTGAAAGGCTGCTCAGCAAGGAAGAAGCCACTGCTCCAAAACCACAATAAAAAAAAAACACCAGACTACGGTTTGCAACTGCACATGGGGACAAAGATCATACTTTTTGGAGAAATGTCCTCTGATCTGATGAAACAAAAATGGAACTGTTTGGCCATAATGACCATTATGACTGGAGGAAAAAGGGGGATGCTTGCAAGCCGAAGAACACCATCCCAACCGTGAAGCACGGGGTGGCAGCATCATGTTGTGGGGGTGCTTTGCTGCAGGAGGGACTGGTGCACTTCACAAAATAGATGGCATCATGAGAAAGGAAAATTGTGAATATATTGAAGCAACATCTCAAGACATCAGTCAGGAAGTTAAGGCTTGGTTGCAAATGGGTTTTCCAAATGGACAATGACCCCAAGCATACTTCCAAAGTTGTGGCAAAATGGCTTAAGAACAACAAAGTCAAGGTATTGAAGTGGCCATCACAAACCCCTGACCTCAATCCTATAGAAAATGTGTGGACAGAACTGAAAAAGCGTGTGCGAGCAAGGAGGCCTACAAACCTGATTCAGTTACACCAGCTCTGTCAGGCGGAATGGGCCAAAATTCCCCCAACTTATTGTGGGGAGCTTGTGGAAGGCTACCCTAAATGTTTGACCCAAGTGAAACAATTTAAAGGTAATGCTACCAAATACTAATTGAGTGTATGTAAACTTCTGACCCACTGGGAATGTGATGAAAGAAATAAAAGCTGAAATAAATCATTGTGGTAAAGTGGTGAGACAGAGAATTTTTACTAGGATTAAATGTCAGGAATTGTGAAAAACTGAGTTAATGTATTTGGCTAAGGTGTATGTAAACTTCCGACATCAACTATATAAATACTCAGCAAAAAAAGAAACATCCCTTTTTCAGAACCCTGTCTTTCATATATAATTTGTAAAAATCCAAATAACTTCACAGATCTTCATTGAAAAGGGTTTTAACACTGTTTCCCATGCTTGTTCAATGAATCATAAACAATTAATGAACATGCACCTGTCGAATGGTCGTTAAGACACTAACAGGTTTCAGACGGTAGGCAATTAAGGTCACAGTTATGAAAACTTAGGACACTAAAGAGGCCTTTCTACTGACTCTGAAAAACACTAAAAGAAAGATGCCCAGGGTTCCTGATCATATGCGTGAATGTGTCTTTGGCATGCTGCAAGGAGGCATGAGGACTGCAGATGTGGCCAGGTGTTACGGTTTTCTTCCGTCGAAGGAGAGTCGGACCAAAATGCAGCGTGGTTAAATCGAGACATCTTTAATAACGATGAAAACGAACAATACAAAACAACAAACGGAATGTGAAAACCTATACAGCCTGTCTGGTGACAACTAACACAGAGACAGGAACAATCACCCACAAAACACACAGTGAAACCCAGGCTACCTAAATATGGACCCAATCAGAGACAACGAGAATCACCTGACTCTGATTGAGAACTACCTCAGGCAGCCATAGACTATGCTAGACACCCCTACTCAGCCACAATCCCAATACCTACTAAAACCCCCAATTCCACAACACAACACAAAATAACCCCATGTCACACCCTGGCCTGACCAAATAAATATATAAACACAAAATACTAAGACCAGGGCGTGACACCAGGGCAATAAATTGCAATGTCCTTACTGTGAGACGCCTAAGACAGCACTACAGGGAGACAGGACGGACAGCAGTTCATCCTCGCAGTGGCAAACCATGTGTAACAACACCTGCACAGGATCGGTACATCTGAACAGCACACCTGCAGGACAGGTACAGGATGGCAACAACAACTGCCCGAGTTACACCAGGAACGCACAATCCCTCCATCAGTGCTCAGACTGTCCGCAATAGGCTGAGAGAGGCTGGACTGAGGGCTTGAAGGCCTGTTGTAAGGCAGGTCCTCACCAGACATCCCCTGCAACAACGTTGCCAATGGGCACAAACCCACCGTCGCTGGACCAGACAGGACTGGCAAAAAGTGCTCTTCACTGACGAGTCGCGGTTTTGTCTCACCAGGGGTGATGGTCGGATTCGCGTTAATCGTCGAAGGAATGAGCGTTGCACTGAGGCCTGTACTCTGGATCGGGATCGAGGTGGTCCGTAATGGTCTGGGGCGGTGTGTCACAGCATCATCGGACTGAGCTTGTTGTCATTGCAGGCAATCAACGCTGTGCGTTACAGGGAAGACATCCTCCTCCCTCATGTGGTACCCTTCCTGCAGGCTCATCCTGACATGACCCTCCAGCATGACAATGCCCCCAGCCATACTGCTCGTTCTGTGCATGATTTCCTGCAAGACAGGAATGTCAGTGTTAGTGCCATGGCCAGCGAAGAGCCCGGATCTCAATCCCATTGAGCACATGTTAAGTTTGCTGAAAATATACGCAGTTGACAGTGAGAAGATGTTTCTTTTTTTGCTGAGTTTAGTTAAGCAGTTAGATTAAACAACTCCTTTGTACGATAAATGTTTTACAATGAAACATGTATGAAAACATCTGAATTAACACTCCTATGTTAGCAGGCTCAAGCAAGCTAAAACCAACATGGTAGCAAAAACTAACTAGCAGAAATGGTTAACAAGTTAGAAATGATTTAAATACACTTTGCTGTAGGCAACTATTTACTATTTACAAAATCATGTATGTCATATAAAATATATTCACCCCAGCCAGTATTGTAATCATAACTTAGCAGAAAGCATGTAGTTATTGGCTCAGATAGAGCCCACACTACTACACTATAGCATCTCATTAGTGTGCAAGATCTTGAAAATCAGCTGTACATGTGATGGAAGAGTGCACCGCACACGTGATGGATGAATGTACTGCAGAGGGTTGCAATTCCATTGAATTGGGGATAGTTTAACCAAAATATGCTACAAGACCTAGAATTGCCTTGTGTATCCCACAAAAAAACAGTTCACGTTCAAAATTCCTGAAATTTACCGGAAAGTTTCAGACCCTTTGCAACCCTAGCTGTGACTTCCGATTTAAATACGTAAACAGGTTAAAGGTGGTTAATGGTTTGCAGAAAACATTGCAGTAGTACAATATGTCACCAATGCTTGCAGTGAAAACAAAACACACCACCTATAGAAATAATGCAGTCCACAAAATTCCACATTACAAAAAGCTGGAGTAACCTACAGTATATGTGATTGCTGGGGGTGTTGATTGAGTTGTGCATTACCTTTTCCACGTATGAGTGGAACACAGCTTCTGGAGTTAGTGTTCCGCCCTTCAGTTGTTTGGACAGCTCCGCCAGTGAAAGTGAGAGGATGAGAGAGGTGTCTGTTTCAGGGTCCTGACATGGGAGTCAAAGAGGGAAGAGTATTTTGACCCCCCCACCCCCAGTTGTTCAGGGACACATTATTCCATTTCTGTTAGTCACATGTCTGTGGAACTTGTTTAGTTTATGTCTCAGTTGTTGAATCTTGTTAAGTTCTTACAAATATTAACACGTTAAGTGTGCTGAAAATAAACGCAGTTGACAGTGAGAAGACATTTCTTTTTTTGCTGAGATATATATATATATATATAGCCATTCAAAAGTTTGGGGTCAATTAGAAATGTCCTTGTTTTGAAATAAATGTTTTTTTTTAATTCCATTAAAAACTTAAAAACATCAAATTGATCAGAAATACAGTGTAGACATTGTTAGTGTTGTAAATGACTTGTAGCTGGAAACGGCAGATTTTTTCTATTCTGGTTAGTGCCATTGGAACACAGGAGTGATGGTTGCTGATAATGGGCCTCTGTACACCTATGTAGATATTCCATAAAAAGATCTGCCATTTCCAGCTACAATAGTCATTTACAACATTAACAACATCTACACTCTATTTCTGACCAATTTGATGTTATTTAAATGGAGAAAAAAAATGTTTTTCTTTCAAAAACAAGGAAAGTTCTAAGTGACCCCAAACTTTTGAACGGTAGTATATATATCAGTTACCCAATCAAGGAAGGGCCCCCCAGTTACCCATATGAGCCCCCTACCGCCTCACCTCCCAATCTGACTGTTACAAATCCCTTTTGGCCCGACAGTCTAGGGGGGGATGGTAATGAGACCCGTAACATAACTCATGCAAATTATAATAGTGACAAAGTAAAAGTGTGAACGAAATAACCACAACAACTGAAATCTACCGTCAAACTCAGGGTTTATTGTAAAACACACAGTAATGGGGGGAGCAGGAAAAGGGGCTGAGCTGGACCCAAGGAAAGAAACAATAAGTATTCAAAAACACCCCTAAGCTAGACTAGCCAACTTTTACAACAGCTAACTAACTTGTCTTGGTTCCCCCTTTTCCCACAAGCAAACAAACAAACACCATAACCAAAAACAATACTCACAGGTGAGGACAAAGTGCACACAATACCCTATAATGACAAAGTGAAAACTGGGAGAGAAAATTTTTTGAAAAATAAAAAACAGAAATACCACATTTACATAAGTATTCAGACCCTTTGCAATGAGAATCGAAATTGAGCTCAGGTGCGTCCTGTTTCCATTAATCATCCTTGAGATGTTTCTACAACCTGATTTGGAAAGGCACACACCTGTCTACATAAGGTCCCACTGTTGACAGTGCATGTCAGTGCATGTCAAAAACCAAGACATGAGGTCGAAGGAATTGTCCGTAGAGCTCCGAAACAGGATTGTATCGACGCACAGATCTGGGGAAAGTTACCAAAACATGTGTGCAGCATTGAAGGTCCTCAAGAACACAATACCCTCCATCATTCTTAAATGGAAGAAGTTTGGAACCACCAAGACTCTTTCTAGAGCTGGCCGTACGGCCAAGCTGAGAAATCGGGGGAGAAGGGCCTTGGTCAGGGAGGTGACCAAGAACCTGATGTTCACTCTGACAGAGCTCTAGAGTTCCTCTGTGGAGATGGAACTCTTGGCCTGAATGCCAAACATCACTTCTGGAGGAAACCTAGCACCATCCTTACAGTGAAGCATGGTGGTGGCAGCATCATGCCGTGGGGATGCTTTTCAGTGGCAGGGACTGGGTCAATAGTCAGGATCAGGGGAAAGATGAATGGAGCAAAGTAAGAGAGGTCCTTGACGAAAACCAGCTCCTAAGTGCTCAGGACCCTGAAAAGCCTTTTTGAAATCTGACATGTTGGGTGGATTCACAACGAGTGTAGCTTTAATTTGCTATCTTGCATGTGTGATTTAATGAATGTTTGAATTTATAGTATTTTATTTGAATCTGGCGCTCTGCATTTTCCCTGGCAATTGGCCAAGTGGAACATTTGCGTCCCCCCTATCCCAGAGAGGTTTTAAGGTTCCCATTCCAACAGGACAATGACAATGACCCTAAGCCCACAGCCAAGACAAGACGTGAGTGGCTTTGGGAACACGTCTCTGAATGTCCTTGAGTGGCCCAGGACTTGAACATCTCTGGAGGGGCCAGGAAATAGCTTTGCAGAGATGCTCCCCATCCAACATGACAGAGCTTGAGAGGATCAGCAGGGAATAATGGGAGAAATACCCCAAATACAGGTGTGCCAAGCTTGTAGCGTCATGCCCAAGAAGAGTCGAGGCTGTAACCGCTGCCAAATGTGATATTTCAGTTGTTTATTTTTAATACATTTGCTTTGTCATTATGGAGTATTGTGTGTAGATTGATGGGGGGGGGGGGGGGGGGACAATGTAATCCATTTTAAAATAAGGCTGTAACGTAACAAAATGGGGGAAAATTGAAGGGGTCTGAATACATTCCGAATGCACTGTGTGTGTATATTTTTAACATAAAATCGTATTTTTTATATATTTTAGTCCCTATATTTTAGTCCCTTTATGTATTTTAGTCCCTGGGTTTATTGTCCCTGTAAACCCCTGCATTAATCCGGCCCCACACACACAGCAGAGTTTACATTTCAGAGTAGTTCCGACTAGCACATGAACACTGCATACATCCTAACGAAGTAGCCTACTCCCTTCTGGATGTTACATCCTCAATAGGTCTACTGTAGGAATACTGGGTATTTTGAAAATGAGCTAGTCAAGGGTATGTCTGACAATCACTTTCTCCAAAAGGCCTATTCCCAATAAAATAATTAGTTTTTCCTAAATACGGATTTATAATTTAGAAATAAATTCACAAACTCTTCATTGTGTGCATTTCTGCCTAGGCCTGTGGACAAACGCCTGACGTCATAATCAACTGATTATGACCTCAAGCCTCACACTGAATTGCGTGAATTTATTTTAAAAAACATAACATACATGTAACACAACACAATATCAAGTTAAGTATGCATATCGTTGGTGCAACAAACCCAAGTCAGGTATCTGCTTGATTGAGGAGATTGTACAAGATTACGGTAATATTTTCTAAATGTGATGTCCCTGATTTTACATGTGCATGTCTCACACTTTTGATGAATTAATTTTAACTTTCAAGATTCCGTGGAAAATTGCCACGATGATTAATCTATCAAGAGAAATTGGGAAAACTGTTGCTGACACGATATTGCCACAGGGTGGCGCACATTGTCGTGTTTTCTGTTCGAAACGATGAGAAGCCGACAGGCAAGCGACTTCTGGCCCGCCGGCTCCTCCTCTTCCAAGCTGTCAAGTACAGCAACCTTCACGTAGCTGTCCATGTAGTAACTGTATCAGATTGTAAAAGTGTTACGAAGAGCAAAAACAAAGTGGTTGGCTCATTTATTACCCCGTTCTGCCGATAGGTTAGTGGTTGGAAATGTATTGGGCTGCGTGGTTGCAACTGGCCAAGTTATCTTTCAAATTGGAAGTGGTTTGACAGCTCGCTGCCTATGCCTTGCCCACGAAGGCGCCCCAACAACGGAGTAAGTCAGGACAAATATCTCCGTTATTTTACACCAACTTTGTTTATGCACTTTTAATTGTACTACATGCTGTGAACTCGTGATGTGCTGTCAGCTTGCTAGTTAGCAAGCAGATGAATGACTTTTTCCCCCCTCTTTTGGTGATGATGCGTTTGTTTATGTCCGGACAGACAGCGTCCGATAATGTCCAGCAGCAGTTTGTTGATCAAATGTAGCTAACTAACTTTAGCTGTTTTTTTAGCTGGCTATGTTGCTGGCTAGAACGAAGCTAGAATGTAAATATTTCCACTTGTCAAGAGGACTTGTGGGGGTAATGACCATCTTGCAAGCTGCTATAGCCGATCTAAGCATTGTTTTGTAAAATGAGCCATGCAATCTTATTAGATTTGTACACAGAACCATATATCTAAAAAGTTTGCCAAAATATGTACACGCGATGCATTCATGGATGTTGTTTCTCAGTATGTGTGTCGTTATATGTGCATTGCTGTGCACACTGTCTGTCTGTCTAAGTGTGTGGTGGTCTCTTTTACCTGGCTTTATGCCAGTAGTCATCCTATCTATTCCTTCAATGGCTTCCCCGTTCTACCCCACCCTGAACACAGAGCCCTCACTTTCCAACCCTCACTCTCTCCGCTGTAGTTCACATAGGAGGAACATCATTCAATGTACTTATTAGGATCAGCTTCAAGTTGTTGTGGCAACACATTCACGTGTTTGCTCGTGTCTTTTTGTGTCTTTAGTATCAGTGTCCTTTTCAGTGGAATAGAGGAGGTTTGAGAGAATTACAGTACAATATGTTCCTCTCTCGGTGAAGATAAAGGTTATTATATACCCAGAGGAAGGTAATAGGGCTGGGAATTAACAAGGGACCTCACAATAAGCTTTTTGCTATTTCAAATGGTCACCCATATTGATCAGGCCATACCTGGCCTGCCGGGCCGGGCCACACCCAACAAACTGGAGCAAAAAGGCTACCACAAGGATTGTTGAAGAACATGGTGCACTGTTTTGGAGAAACGTGTCCTTCAGTACAAACTGTCACACAATGTAGGCTAGTAAAACGTTTGAACTTTAATGAACTGAATGCACACCGGGCTGGTTATTATTTTCCCGAGCTCGTGGTGTTGGCTCTATCCCACTAGTCCGACCAGTGGCTGTTTGTCTGTCAGTAACCATGGAAACTAACATGCACTGTATCCGG
The DNA here is from genome assembly GCF_002021735.2 of Oncorhynchus kisutch. Classification (NCBI taxonomy): domain Eukaryota; kingdom Metazoa; phylum Chordata; class Actinopteri; order Salmoniformes; family Salmonidae; genus Oncorhynchus; species Oncorhynchus kisutch. The sequence goes on along the minus strand of NC_034186.2, from coordinate 44,043,378 downwards.
CCTACTAGCGGCCTAAGCAACCTAAACTTGTTACTGTAGTTGTTAAACCTGGTAATTAGTGTGAGTCAACTTCCTTTTCGCTGTCAACTCTGTCCTCTAAATGTGCATATCAGTCACACAGATACACGCTCTAGCTTCCTGTCTCTGTGAACATACAAACACACATCATCTCACTCCGCACGTGCCTTTCCCCGTATTTGAGCTTCTCCGCAGTACTTGTCTGCTAATTCTAATCAGTGTTAGGCCTGTTTGGAAGTTAAAGTTCATTCCCAAACAGCCTGGCTTTCTATGCTGTCTGAGTAAAATGGATTTGGTAGCTCTAGCCTTTTCATATGACTATACCAATTATACTTGTGTTGTATTCAGTCCTACACAAGATCTACTGAGAAACCTTTTTTATTGCACACTCAAACACACACTCACACCCATTGTACCATGCCCAGAGCGTGTGTGAGAGAGAGAAAGCAGTGTGAGGTGCTCGGGAGTAACTGGATTAGAGATGATACAGGAGAGCATCTGCCAGAGAGCTCTCATACCACCAGCTCAAGGCTACCCTTACACTACCGAGGCTATTTATTGGAAACCTTTAAAAAAAACTAAAGTAACTCTTGTGTTAACAACTTTTATTTGACCGTTACTGTAAATAAAGTCCTACGTGTGAAGACCTGTAAACCCAGTGAATGTTACAACGTGTGCTATTATTGATAGGTGTGTAAGTGATTCCTCCAACTTAAATCGGCTTGTCACGCAGTAGCCTATATGTGGCATTGACACTTCTCTATTTCTCTCTCTGTCAGACATGTCGCGACGGAGTATGAGGCTGGTTTTAGGGGGATACTACAACCAATCCTCCGAGGATGACGAATCCTCCTCAGTTTCCTACAGGGAGAGCCCTGTGAGGTGTGTGTCTTCCATGTTGTACAGTATAACCTTATACAGTAGCCCTAATACTTTCTTTAACACCATGTCAAACTCTCCCTCTCTCTTCTCTCTTTCTCATCAACCTCCTCTCTCTTTCTCTCTCTATCAGGGTCTTTACCAAGAGGAAGAGAGGGGGTCATAAAGTGGCCTCCACTCGTACCTCCAGCCGGGCCAACAGCGTGGCTAGCACCACTAGCACGATGGAGCCACTCAGTAATGCTGAGGACAACATTGGTACGGTTCACCCCACTTTCTGCATCCACGGTCCCAATGACACTCCCTCAGTTACTTTCACCGTCTACTGTGCACTCAGTAATGTATGCGTTGTATTACAGTGAGCTAGGTAGGTTAGCTTTGAATTGTAGTTACATAGCTAGGGTAGCTGCTTTTTTGTTGTTGTTAGTTAGCTAGCTGGCAAGCCTTTTCTGTCTGTGGTTATAGTTATCTATTATGGCTATTCAAAACGGACCATCTGACCCTCTCTCTTTCTCCCCGCAACCCTTGCCCCTCAGGGGTCTCAAGTTTGGTTCAGAGGAGGAAGACCTTCCAGGAGCCTCTCAGTGTGGCTCCAGCACCAGCCCCCAGCCTGAATCTGGCTCCTAGCCCCAGGGGCTTCCCCTCCTGCCAGACCAGCCTTAACCAGGCCCAGAGCCAGAGCAGCACCATGGACAGCTCTGGTTACTCCTCTTCAGAGGCAAGACGTTTCAAAGGATACTCTGGATACACTTCTTTGTACGGACAAAGGGCTAGCGCCAGCCAGAGCTCTGGCGCCAGCAGGAAAAGCGCCAGCTGGAGTGAGTAATGTGTGGGTGTGTGCTTGTTTGTTAGCATTAGCATAGCGTTAGCTTGTCTAAATGCTTTAAGCTTGTTTGTTAGCATTAGCTTGTTTCTATGCTTGTAGTCTGTTTGTTAGCATTAGCTTGTCTCAATGATTGTAGCTTGTTTTTTTAGCATCGGCTTTAACTCTGTCTCCTCCTGTAGCCCCTCCGTTTGTCCCTGCCGGTGTGGGGAAGGCCATTCTAATTGCCTTCCTCCTCCTCTTGACTTTTGGTGAGTGGCATCACACCCCATAATCATACAGTCTATAGTTATATAGAACTGCTATGAAAAGAACCAACAGCAAGCTGTGTATACTTGCACTTTTACTTTATTGGTGCTAGATGTAAATTGTCCACACATGACATCCCTAACCATTGAGGCACTAACAGAAGTACAACACATACTATACAAGCAATAATGTAGACACAATAATGTTCACACATCTAAATGTTGTCTGTGAAACCTGTACGATACGGTGCCCCTTGGCGTATTCAGGTCTATTCTGCCTCTCTCTGCTAGGCTGCTGGCACCTTGCCCCCTTAGTATGGTCCACCCTGACTCCGACTATGACCCTGAACCGACCAGTCATCATCCCGACTCCACCCCCTGTCTTCAGTCTGCCTCCCAAGGCTATGGTAGGATCTGATAGGACCACATACCCGCCAGTCATCTCTCTATCATCTTTCTCTTGATTTGAAAGGATGCTGCATTGACGCACTGCATATGTAACCTACTCCTGGATTGTACAGTAAGGTTTGTCAACTCCTTCTGCAGGATGGAGCGTCGGTATTCAATTCTGCTTTGGAAGCCAAGATGAACACCATCCTGGTAAGAGAGACAGAGAGAGAATACAAACTATAGTTCATTTGGGTTTATTCATTTTTGCTGAACTGAGTTGTGCGTGTTTCTCCCGCAGACAGAAATAGAAACACTTAAGAAGAAAGACCACCAGCAGAAATTTGTTACCGAGGTGAGTACTCTACAGCGGTGGTTCCCAAACTTTTTATAGTCCCGTACTCCTTCAGACATTCAACCTCCAGCTGCGCACCCCCTCCTCTAGCACCAGGGTCAGTGCACTCTCAAATGTTTTATGTTTTTTGCCATCATTGTAAGCCTGCCACACACACTATGCATTTATTAAACATAAGAATGAGTGTGAGTTTTTGTCACAACCCGGCTTGTGGGAAAGAGCTCTTATAGGACCAGGGCACAAATAATAATTATATAATAATTAATCATTTTGTTCTTTATTTAGCCATCTTACATATAAAACTTTATTTGTTCATTAAAAATTGTGAATAACTCACCACAGGTTAATGAGAAGGGTGTGCTTGAAAGGATGCACATAACTCTGCAATGTTGGGTTGTATTGGAGAGAGTCTCAGTCTTTAATCATTTTCTACACACAGTCTGTGCCTGTATTTAGTTTTCATGCTAGTGAGGGCCGAGAATCCACTCTCACATAGATACGTGGTTGCAAAGGGAATCAGTGTCTTAACAGCACGATTTGCCAAGGCAGGATACTCAGCACAGCCCAATGCAGAAATCTGGCAGTGACTTCTGATTAAATTACATTTAATCGTTTTGCTAACCCACTGTTCCCCGGTAGGCCGTCATTGTAAATATGAATTTGTTCTTAACTGACTTGCCTAGTTAAATATAAAAAAAATCCTAGATTCAGATCATTCAGGTGAGAAAAACCTCACCCAGATAGGCCAGTCGTGTGAGAAACTCGTCATCATGCAAGCGGTCAGACAAGTGAAAATGATGGTCAGTAAAGAACTTTAAACTCGTCTCTCAATTAAAAAAAAAAAAAATGTGTCAATACTTTGCCCCTTGATAACCAGCGCACTTCTGTATGTTGTAAAAGTGTTACATGGTCACTGCCCATGACATTGCATAGTGCAGAAAATACACGAGAGTTCAGGGCCCTTGCATTAACAAAGTTAACCATTTTCACTGTAGTGTCCAAAACGTCTTTCAAGCTGTCAGGCATTCCCTTGGCAACAAGATCCTCTCGGTGGATGCTGCAGTGTACGCAAGTGGCGTCGGGAGCAACTGTTTGCACGCGCATTACCACTCCACTATGTCTTCCTGTCATGGCTTTTGCATCATCAGTACAGATACCAACACATCTTCACCACCAAAGTCCATTTGATGTCACAAAGCTGTCCAGTACTTTAAAAATATTATCTCACTGGTTTCCAGTGGTTTGCAGAAGAGGATGTCTTCCTTAATTGATCCCCCAGAAACGTAACAGACATATACCAGGAGCTGTGCCAGGCCCGCCACGTCTGTTGACAAATCCAGCTGTAACGCATAGAATTCACTGGCTTGTATGCGAAGCAGTAATTGTTTCAAAACCTCTCCTGCCATGTCACTGATGCATTGTGAAACAGTGTTTGATGAAGTCATTGTCTGTATAGTTTTTTGGGCCTTTTCCCCCAGCATTGTCCCAGCCATATCCGCGGCAGCAGGAACAATTAAGTCCTCCACAATAGTATGGGGCTTGCCTGTCATCGCCACTCGGTAGCTCACCATATAAGGCGCCTCTAGCCCCTTCTTATTAATGGTATCTGTCGATTTTATACAGTTGAAGTTTACATTTAAACTCAGTTTTTCACAATTCCTGACATTTGATCCTAGTAAAAATTCCCTGTCTTAGGTCAGTTAGAATCACCACTTTATTTTAAGAATGTGATATGTCAGAATAATAGAAGAGTGATTTATTTCAGCTTTTATTTCTTTCATCACATTGACAGTGGGTCAGAAGTTTACATACACTCTATTATTTGGTAGCATTGCCTTTAAATTGTTTAACTTGGGTCAAACGTTTCGGGTAGCCTTCCACAAGCTTCCCACAATAAGTTGGGTGAATTTTGGCCCATTCCTCCTGACAGAGCTGGTGTAACTGAGTCGGGTTTGTAGGCCTCCTTGATCTCACGCTTTTTCAGGTCTGCCCACAAATTTTTTATACGATTGAGGTCAGTCCTTTGTGATGGCACTCCAATACCTTGACTTTGTTGTCCTTAAGCCATTTTGCCACAACTTTGGAAGTATGCTTGGTGTCATTGTCCATTTGGAAGAGCCATTTGCAACCAAGCTTTAACTTCCTGCCTGATGTCTTGAGATGTTGCTTCAATATATCCACATAATTTTCCTGCCTCATGATGCCATCTATTTTGTGAAATGCACCAGTCCCTCCTGCAGCAAAGCCCACCCACAACATGATGCTGCCTCCCCCGTGCTTCACGGTTGGGATGGTGTTCTTTGGCTTGCAAGCCTACCCCTTTTTCCTCCAAACATAACTATGGTCATTATGACAAAACAGTTATATTTTTGTTTCATCAGACCAGAGGACATTTCTCCAAAAAGTACGATCTTTGTCCCCATGTGCCGTTGCAAACCGTAGTCTGGCTTTTTATGGTGGGTTTGGAGCAGTGGCTTCTTCCTTGCTGAGCGGCCTTTCAGGTCATGTTGATATAGGACTCGTTTTACTGTGCATATAGATACTTTTGTACCTGTTTCCTCCAGCATCTTCACAAGGTCCTTTGCTGTTGTTCTGGGAATGATTTGCACTTTTTGCACCAAAGTATGTTCATCTCTAGGAGACAGAACGCGTCTCCTTCCTGAGTGGTATGACGGCTGCGTGGTCCCATGGTGTTTATACTTGTGTACTATTGTTTGTACAGATGAATGTGGTACCTTCAGGCATTTGGAAATGGTTCTCAAGTATGAACCAGACTTGTGGTCTACAATTTTTCTTCTGAGGTCTTGGCTGATTTCTTTTGAGTTTGAAGGTAGGCCTTGAAATACATCCACAGGTACACCTCCAATTGACTCAAATTATGTCAATTACCCTATCAGAAGCTTCTAAAGCCATGACATCATTTTCTGGAATTTTCCAAGCTGTTTAAAGGCACAGTTAACTAAGTGTATGTAAACTTCTGACCCACTGGAATTGTGATACAGTGAATTAATCTTGCCAAAACTATAGTTTCTGAACAAGTAATTTGTGGAGTGTTTGAAAAATGAGTTTTAATGACTTCAACCTAAGTGTATGTAAACTTGCGACATCAACTGTACATGTTTTACTACTCTAACGTCGTCTTAATTCTCACTCAAACTCCTGTGGCTTATTTTTCAAATTGGCATGTTTCGTTTCTAAATGTCTGCGCAAGAGTGAAGATTTCATCAAGTTGTGAGATAGTACTTTTGCATATATTTATTTTCATTTATTTTACCTTTATTTAACTAGGCAAGTCAGTTAAGAACAAATTCTTATTTTCAATGACTGTGTGTATCTAACCTAACGTAGCAGATAAAAAAAAGTGTATAATGTCCAGAGGTCTGTTTTATAATAACGAGATGCTCATGTCTCTGCTCTGATATTGGGAGTCGTTGTCTCAAATGAGGAAAGGCAGGCGACAAGCTGAGGTCCAAAATAAGCCCATAGAAATGCATTGGGCTTATTTTGGACAGATTCTGGCGAGAGTGAAACCTTTCACTTCGCCTCTTCCTCTCTGATCTGTCTGAGGTGGAAAAAAACTGGTGCAGTGGGTTATGGACATTGAGGTTAATTACCACATTTCTGCGCTGAACTAGGTTGAAAAAAAATGTCAAGTTGGTTAATCGCTCAGCACCAATTTAATTTCCAGGGTTTTATACTATAGCAGTGTTGTTATTTACATACAGGGTTGAGATGTGGTTTCTGTGCTTATCTATCCCAACAGATGGTAGAGCGACTACAGACAGACTTGACAGACGTGAGGACAGACATGAGGAATGTGAGAGTGGACAGGTGAGTGTTTATTTTATTTAGTTATTTAACATATATTTAACTAGGCAAGTCAGTTAAGAACAAATTCTTATTTTACAATGACGCCGTGGGCCAATTGTGTGCCGCCCTATGGGACTCTCGATCACAGACGGTTGTGATACAGCCTGGGATCGAACCAGGGTCTGTAGTGACGCCTCTAGCACTGAGATGCAGTGCCTTAGATTGCTGCACCACTCGGGAGCCGGCCCCATTCAGAAACTACCCCTAGCTCCTTACCCAGATTTGAAAGGATTTAAGACATTGGTGAATAGGAAAAGTATGAGACAATCTAACATCCCAAACTAGCCAGCAGCATACCACCCTCCATACCACCCTGCATCCCACTGCTGGCTTGCTTCTGGTTGGTTCCTAGATGGGAGACCAGATTCTGCTGGAAGTGGTGTTGGAGGGCCAGGAGGAAGCACTCTTTCCTCAGGTCAAAAATATATATATCCCAATGCCCCAGGGCAGTGATTGGGGATACTGCCCTGTGTAGGGTGCTGTCTTTTGGATGGGATGTTAAACGGGTGTCCTGACTCTCTGTGGTCACTAAAGATCCCATGGTACTTATTGTAAGAGTAGGGGTGTTAACCCTGGTGTCTTGGCTAAATTCTCAGCTGTCCCTCATACCATCACAGTCAAACATATTTTTCTCACTAAATAGACGTTACAATTAAGGTCACAGTTATGAAAACTTAGGACACTAAAGAGGCCTTTCTGCTGACTCTGAAAAACACCAAAAGAAAGATGCCCAGGGTCCCTCCTCATCTGCCCGAACATGCCTTTGGCATGCTGCAAGGAGGCATGAGGACTGCAGATGTGGCCAGGGCAATAAATTGCAATGTCCCTACTGTGAGACGCCTAAGACAGCACTACAGGGAGACAGGACGGACAGCTGATCGTCCTCACAGTGGCAAGACACGTGTAACAACACCTGCACAGGATCGATACCTCCGAACATCACACCTGCAGGACAGGTACAGGAGGGCAACAACAACTGCCCGAGTTACACCAGGAACGCACAATCCCTCCATCAGTGCTCAGACTGTCCGCAATGGGCTAAGAGAGGCTGGACTGAGGGCTTGTAGGCCTGTTGTAAGGCAGGTCCTCAACAGACATGACCGGCAACAACGTTGCCTATGGACACAAATCCACCGTCGCTGGACCAGACAGGACTGGCAAAAAGTGCTCTTCACTGACAAGTCACGTTTTTTTCTCACCAGTGGAGATGGTCGGATTCACGGTTATCGTAGAAGGAATGAGCGTTACACCAAGGTCTGTACTCTGAAGCGGGATCGAGGTGGAGGGTCCATCATGGTCTGGGGCGGTGTGTCACAACATCGGACTGAGCTTGTTGTCATTGCAGGCAATCTCAACGCAGTGTGTTACAGGGAAGACATCCTCCTCCCTCATGTGGTACCCTCCCTGCAGGCTCATCCTGACATGACCCTCCAGCATGACAATGCCACCAGCCATACTGCTCGTTCTGTGCAGGATTTCCTGCAAGACAGGAATGTCAGTGTTCTGCCATGGTCAGCGAAGAGCATGGATCTCAATCCCATTGAGCACGTCTGGGACCTGTTGGATCGGAGGGTGAGGGCTGGGCCATTCCTCCCCAGAAATGTCCGGGAACTTGCAGGTGGCTTGGTGGAAGAGTGGGGTAACAGCTCACAGCAAGAACTGGCACATCTGGTTTAGTCCATCAGGAGGAGATGCACTGAAGTACTTAATGCAGCTGGTGGCCACACCAGATACTGACTGTTATATTTGATTTTTACCCCCCCTTTGTTCAGGGACACATTATTCCATTTCTGTTAGTCACGTGTCTGTGTAACTTGTTCAGTTTATGTCTCAGTTGTTGAATCTTATTATATTCATACAAATATTCATACACATGTTTATTTTAATTGATTCTATTCTATTGTAGTGTGGATCCTTTGGATTGGGAACGTCGTTTGAGCCAGCAGACAGCCGGCTTCTCCAGTCAGGTAGACGACCTCAAGGAGCAACACACACACGTCAGGGGGAGAGTCGCTGCCCTGGAGGACCAGACTGCCACGGTAATGTACACACCCACAAACAGGTACACAAACCTGGTCAAATTTATAGCACTTAACTTGTGCTGAATAACTGAAATATGAATGGCTGAGTCCAAAATGGCACCCTATTCCTTATGTAGTGCCCTGGTCAAAAGTACTGCACCTATAGGGAATGGGTGCCATTTTTGGACTCCGACATCATGAATGATGAGCCTTCCTAACCTAATGGATTTGGTGTCTGTTGTGTAGCTGCAGCAACAGGTCTACTCTGTCCAGAACCAGCCTCCCCCAGAGCCCAGCCCTACCAAAGCCAACGCACACCTGACCACCGAGCTCAAAGAGGCCATGGCCAAATGGCTGCATGAGAATGTGCCCCAGAATGAGCCACGGATAGTGAAAGAGATTGTGAAGGACTGCAGTCCTCCATTGGCCGACAGGATGCCGGACTTTGCCTTAGAGTCCCAAGGTGCCAGCATTGTGAGCACTCGGTGTTCCGAGACATACCGCACCCGCTCGGCATGTGTGACCTTCCTGGGCATACCTCTGTGGTACTCCTCTGAGAGCCCCCGCACAGTTATCCAGGTACCTCTTTCTAGCTCTTTTTATATCCTTTCTTTCTTTGTTTGTTGCCACCATGTCAATAGGAATCTCCACTCTCCTTTTCTCTCTGTCTCCTTTTCTTTTTTGCATTTTCTAATCTAACTAAACGTGAACCTCACCTGTCCCCGCCCCTCAGGGCCAGCCTGCGCAGGCTGGGAAGTGTTGGGCGTTCCACGGTGCGCAGGGCACCTTAGTCATCGCCCTGTCTCATCCCGCGCGCATCACCCACATCACCCTGGAACACCTGCCTGTATCCACCGCCCCCACCGGACGCATCGACAGCGCCCCCAAGGCCTTCTCTGTCTATGTGAGTCACCTCTGACATCTGACCTAACTGTGATACCGTGACCACCCTCCCTATTCCATGTAGAATCTTCTGTCGGACATTTCCCACCGAGATGTCTGGAGCAGTACGCTAAGGACTGGTTTCTCCCTTAAAAGATCTCACTCGTCTATTTCTCTCTCTGTGCAGGGTATGTCCACCGAGACAGAAGACGGCACCTGCCTGGGAACCTTCACTTATGACCAGCATGGAGAGCCAATCCAAACATTCCAACTGCCCGTGAGTCGCGTCATTCAAACTTAGTCAGGGTTAGGCTAGCTAGGTTTAACTTTTGGGGCTTGCTACAGCTGAAATCTGCCACACTAGTTGAGTTTCTCATGCTAACTCTTTATCCTTCCTGTTCTCTCCCTCTCTTTCTCTCAGAACCCTACCACTCAGAACCCTACCACAGCCATCTATCGCTATGTGGAGCTGCGCGTTCTGAGTAACTGGGGTCACCTAAAGTACACGTGCGTGTACCGCTTCCGTGTTCACGGACACATGGCCCCATCCTCCACATGAGAAGGGCTCACCGTCCACCATCTACCCCATCCGCAGACCTCAGAGAGGCTACGCTTTCATGTTCCGTCAACATCATGACAGAACAGTCTAAATAAATCCCTCTATTTTGCAGAATCAGGGTGGTTTCATACACTGGCTTCTGTCTAGTGCGAGGTTAGAGGTCGTGAGGTTAAAGATCTATAGTGATTTATTTTTTTTGTGCTGACCTGGTGGGAGTAAGGGGATGGGTTTTTCTGAGATTGAAGTTTGTGTGCGTGTGCTTTTGAGCATAGATTGTTTGTTTGCATTTTGTCTGGCCACAGCAGGCAGACATTTCAGATTGTACCTTGAAGGTGTGTGTATAACAGTCCTGCCTGTGTTACTGGACTCTTATTCAGTTATTTCGTTTTCTTTTATTTGTATCTTATACAACAGTTGAATTATGTTGAGAAAGAACGTTGTTGTGGATGTATATTTTGCAAGTATCAAGATGTATTGTTAATATATTTTATTGCGATTAGGATGTAATGTGGTTGCAAATGATTATTTTCTGTTGCTCTGAATGACTATAAAAGTTTTTGAAGTACCTTGCCAATAGGCATCCTATTGAAGGATGTATGATATGATTTGAGATGCTTGATATACAGGCGTTTCCGTTTCCTTACACAATAATACCGAATAGAAAGAAATAGGCAGGCACACTCCATGAATATTGTCTTTACTCAAAAAACCATCTTAGTTTAACATTTAGCCTTTTTTTTTTTTTTTTTACAATTCAAATCATTTTGATAGTAGTGAAAGCACATCCAGGCAACTTCCCAGATGCAAGGTACAAATCATAGAAAATAAATACATATTTATTTTGTCTTGAATAACTCTTTCCTCTCAAAAGCAATGAGTCCAAATGTCAGGGTTTCTACTTCCAAACATTTGTAAATGGTACAAAAGTAACCTACTCATTGCTATTGTATGATTTAAATAATCTGAATGTTTTTAGGAGTCATATGTGACTTTTTGTACATTTACAGTATTATTGATTTAAACATTTTGCAGTAGTGGTAAAGACTAACAAAAGACTTGATTGTAATCAAATACTAATATGAGAAAATAATCATATGATTTGCTCTCAATAGCACTTTTAGGTATTTGTTTTGATCTGAAGTTACAACAACAACTCCGGGTCAATTTCTGTTTACTTATTTTCTGTTGAATTGGACAAAGAATGTTTCCGTTAGGAATGCAATTTAAATTCCTGAAATGACTGGCAATATATACATAATGAATGTGTATGACATCTTTTTCTTCTCTTTTTAAAATACCCTTTTTTTTTGTATGTTACTTTCATGCAATTAGTTATTTGAAAGCGAGGCATCTTAACAGGTATTTCAGAAGTTTAGAATTTTTTTATTTTTTTTTATACTTTTAGCTAGGTGTGTGTTCAATTGGCACAAAACAGAATCTTTGTTTATTTTTTTTAAACAGTAGGATAAAAAAAATGTTGGTAGTACCTGAACTTGTTCCATAAAAAAAATGCTCAATTATTTTGTTGCAAAACATTTTTGCTACATTGTGCTCAACAGAACACGGCCCAGGTGAACGTAATAGTCATATTTATTTAATTAGGGTCATTGTATTAAAAAAAAATATATATATCTTTAATCAGTGGTCCAACTTATTTAATTGATTTGTTATTGATGATGCATCATTATTGTAGCATGTAATTAATGCAGGCTAATATAATGAGATAGCAGAAGTCTTCCCGTTGACTGTTATAGCCGGGGTGCTGGCCTGTGGTAGAATAAGGTTAAGAGTGACATTGAGGTGACTAATGAAACGTAACTTCTGCTTTTACCTCTTGATTATTTTCACTGCAATCGCTCAGCAATTCGATGCATTCATTGATTTTATATATAAAGATTTTGAAAAGATGATATGTTATTTTGTTAAAGTATAGCTAAGTTCTATGGTGCTTAGGTTTTATACACACCATAGACTTAAATCACAGGGATTCACATGGAGTTATGTCACTATACTCTCTGAAATGTGCACTTGTTCACTTTCTATCAGGGATTGCTTTAAAAAAAAAAAGGGTAATCTGGAATTGTTACATCCATTTTTGGACTTTAAGATGAACTAGATGGTCCAGCTAACCATAATGATAGATTTGTTTCACTGATGGTGTTGTCCATGTGCTTGTGTGTCGTTATTGTTAATACATTTGCAAAAAGTTCTGAACACCAGTGTTTGCTTTGTCATTATGTGGTATTGTGTGTAGGTTGATGAGGGGGAAAACTCTTTAATACATTTTAGAATAAGGCTGTAACAAAATGTGGAAAAAGTCAAGGGGTCTGAATAATTTCCTAATGCACTGTATTCAGTTAGGTTGAATAGGAAATACATCATATTTAATATTTTGTACCATATTTGTACTGTGTACTTGCTTGTATCATTGAAAGTGACTACACCTCAGGAATTTATAACTATAAAGTTAAGATTTTAACCAGCATTACTAGTTATTGTTTATGGCCTGCTCATGAAAAATAATTCGATTACATTTAGTTACATTTAATATGAAGTGAAAGCCCTGTAAATTTATTGGACCCTGATTCAGTGATTGATAGGAGTGATGACCAATGGGGGCTGAGTTTTCACCAATAACATTACCAGGGTGGCTGTAGGGATACAGTTTCTCTGTGAAGTTGCAGCCATAGAAAGAGTAGATATCAGACCTGGCCTCCACATTATAGATTGACCCTCCTCATGATCCACAAACACCCCCATTTCTGAGACTTCTCATCCAGAAAGAGGTGAGTAACGGAAGTGGTAAAGGTTTCATATTTATCCCTATTACTCAGTCCCACATTCCAGTATCCATCCTTAGGTCACCGTGTCAACACAAAATCCTTCCTGTTGATGGGACTCTCTGGCCACTTAACCCCCAGTAAGCCCCCCCCCCCCCCCCCCCCCCCCCACACACACACATCTACATTAAACCTCTTTGGGTTGTCAGGGAGATTCTGTGTTCTGCCTCCAATCACACGTGTTTCCTGTCCTCAGGCATGATGAGTTGAAGAGTTGCTGTATCAGGGTCCAGAGTCACAGCCACTGCATCCTCTTCAGCTATTTATGTATTTATTGTCTCCTCCAGTTGAGACACAGCTCTCTCCATACACAGCTTACTGTAAACACTGATCTCATACCAGCCCTTGGTAAGTGTAGGGAGGTAAGTGTAGGGAGGTACAGGGATAGGGGGCTTTGGTGGAGGTGGTCATCAGTATGTGAGAGCTGCTTCAGGTCAGTGTGTCTCCTACATAGATCAGTGATTCCCTGCTCCAGCTCTTTAATCAGCCCTAAATCCAGTTTCTCGGCTGCTTCCTGCTTCTCCTGAACAATGTCAATGAATTCAGCCCGGGTTCTCTCAGTGGAGAGGGCCAGAGCAGTGAAGACCTGCAAGCTGTCTGCTATCACTCTCTCTGCATCTTTCTTGCTGAGCTCTACTGAGTGTTTGGTCTCCTGAACCTTCTGTAGTCACTCCTGGATCATCTGCGGTTCTTGTCCCTCCTTTATCCCCAACGTAGCCTTCCTCTCTACTAACTATTTTTTAGAGTAGGATTCCCCGACAGGCGGCCAACGGGACGAATGTGGCCCCGCGAATTTTCCTTGTTGGACATAAAAGACTGTAAAATTACCAGGAAATCCACTTCAAGTGATTTACATTTTGTAAATCTGTTCCCAAGTATTCCAGTACATAATAGAGACACGTGATTAGGGGTGTTACGGTGACAGTATTACCGCCACACCGGCAGTCACCAGTCATGACAGCAGTCAAATTCCACACTGCCTAGTCACGGCAATTAGCTCTGATGCTGCTGATGTTCAGTAGTAGCCTACCAAATTTGCCTGGTACTCAGCATTCTATTGTTCCTCTAATCACTCTGACATCAATGCAAATGTAATCAAAAATCGAATCAAACACTTCATGAGAGCCCATCACAACTAAAGTGGCCAAATAACTTCTTAAAATTAAGCACATTAAATCAGCTTTACAACTGGTGTAGAGCATAACTGGCATACATACACCAAGCAGCAACTGAGTTTCAAGTTTGGGGGAAATTATTTTCTCCATAAATATGCGCCTTTATAATAAAAGCATTACATGCATATTCGCATTTGCGGTCACTTTTGAGAACGGCGTTCTCCCGCTAATTTATTGCATTTTGGAACATGTGCGTTTATAGCCTCCTGCCGTGTGCGCATTGCTGCGCTGATAATGTGAAGAAATAGCCTACTAGTTTATAAACATTTTAAGCTAAACGTTCTGATCTGTTGCGTCAGCCTCATTGCTTAAAAAAGTTTGTTTGATGCTAGGGGTTGTATTAATTCCACAACTGCCCAAATCAAATCAAATTTTATTGGTCACATACACATGGTTAGCAGATGTTAATACGAGTGTAGCGAAATGCTTGTGCTTCTAGTTCCGACAGTGCAGTAATATCTAACAAGTAATCAAACAATTTCACAACTGCCTAATACACACAAATGTAAAGGGATGGAATAAGAATATATACATATAAATATATGGACACACTGGCATGTGTCCTAGACTATGTTTGGAATATTTATTTCTCTCACAGAATAGGTCAACTTGTGTACTATGGAAACCTATGTCAATCCCCATAGTACAAAAGTTGATAGGCTAGTGCTTTTGCTGTTTGTTAGGCTTACTCATCTTGTTGGCTGGCGATAAATATATGTGGACCATTCAATCTGGATGGTCAACAGTTCACACCTTGATGTGAATTACAGTAGAATGAGACTTTCTTTCCCCCTCTGGTATTTAACCCAAGGAATGTTCTTTGTTAACAGACATTTTCCTGACGAAACTCTAACACAGTCAAACGTGAATACTGGAACAATAATTCTAACATAGGAATGTGGGGAATGGTTAGTTGGGAGCTATAGACAACAAATTTCATATAGATTTTTATTTTGTGATGTCATAAAAATTTGTATGGGCGAAATACTGAAACTTGGTAAGTATATATCCTTTATCAGTCAAGCTTCCATCCAATACGTTGTGCTTATAATATAAAAAAGTATGAAATTATTTTTGTTAGAAATGTGATTTTAGGAGTCATAGGAGATAACCTGCAATCATATCCTTCGCACAGTAAGTAGTCACGTCCCGAATGAGGTCAGAAGAGCGTGTCAGCCCAATGTAACTTTCCCTTTTGACCAGAGTGCTTAAAAAGACTAGTTAAGAATGAACATTTCAGACCAGAACATTGCCAGGTTGCAGCTGTGCATGTAATGTGGTCTGAATCCTGAACCTTGAATAATCAACACGATGTGTAGGCGAGAATCTCACCTCCAAGACAATCACTGGTACGGCTTATTAGCTGTCCTAAGTCAGATATCGAGAAAAGCAAATCTAAGCGGTACCATCATACTACTCTTCAAACCATCCCATCCTACTACGAGTCTCAAAATCACCGGATTCTCCTACCATCATCACCAATGGGAACCATCGACACAGCTGGCTATCTTCCAGAGTGAACAACAGTAGAAAAGACGGGTCCAGACCCTTTAGGACAATCAGAGCCTTACAAGCGTGCCACTGAAAGGCCAACCCACATCCTTCCTAAGAAGGACTGGTTCCGACAGAGATAAATGGCGAACAAAGGCACTCACACGTAAATACATGAATGATGTCTTATTCCAAATGGTTGGCAGTTTGAGTGCAAAGTATATGATTAATGTGAGAATAGTTATAAATGTATCCACGATAAGTGTCGCCCCCCCCCCCCCATTCTCTGTTGTAATAAGCCGTCATATTGTGTCAGTCCACTAGGGACCTTTGTCTCATGTAAAGGGTGTATGTTTATTCTGTGTTATTATTTAGTTCGCTAGTAAATAAATAATTTAACCAATTTGTGTAGTACTGAATCCTGGGTTTTTTGTGGATGCAAGGAGGTTACGACGGTTCAGAATGATGATATGGTATGAGGTAATGATTAATACGTTGACTGTTTTATGGATGTGATAGGTAAAGACATTTAGAGTTTAATTCGGGAGACGGTAACTCTTTAAACAAGCTCTTCCGGGGTGCCCCAAATTCTAATGAGTTAATTGTAACATGACTTGATTTAATTGGGTAAAAATGAAACAGATTTAGTTGATTACAGTCATCAGTCATCAATTTAATGAAAGTAAAGTCACGACAGCAGCCTTAGAATGTCCTAAAAATCAAAACTTATAGCCCAACATTTGTATCACAACTAAAGTTCCATAAATAGCTCTAAATTAAGTGTATAAGAGGACCTGTTTCTTTGCTAGCTGCTAAACACAGAATAGCCTCATGTTTACACTCCCTCGTGTAGTTTGGAGAAAATATCCTTTCTATTTTAGTCAGCTATGTTCAATTGTATTCTTCCTACTATAAAATAATGCCACAAAATTCTACACAAATCTTGTCTGCTAAATGAACTAGTGTTAGCCCACGGCCATATTATGGCATAGCCAGATCAGAGCCTAACAGAAGGACAATTCATTCTGTTATTCTGAAATAGATTACATTTTCTTCATATCATGTTTCTTTAGACCTGTCTAAAATTAGATAATGGATTTATTGTAAAAGTGTAGGCTATATTACAAGGATTTATTTGACTTTTTAAAATGTAGATGTTCCATAGGTCTGCATCTGTGGCTTGTAGGCTATGTGTGGAAGCCAGGAGATGCTAAACATGTTTATGTTAATTAACGGTCAATTACCGTGATACCAGCAGTTATTTGCTTGACAATCACCACCTGACACACCGCCTGACCGGCTGACACACCGCCTGACACACCGGCTGACAAAATAGAAACTCTCCAATTAGTTATATTGGACTTCAAATCAAATCAAATGTTATTTGTCACATGCTTTGTGAAATACAGGTGTAGACCAACAGTGAAATGCTTACTTACGCACCCTTCCCAACAATGCAGAGAGAACGATATAGAACAAATAATGACACGAGGAATAAATAAATGCACAATGAGTAATGATAACTTGGCTATATACAGGGGGTACCGATACTCCAGCACTTTTGATTCAACATTTTTGATCTGAAAAGTTGAGGTGGGATTTGATGGGGTTAAAGTGCAGACTGTCCGCTTTAATTTGAGAGTATTTTCATCCATATCGGGTGAACTGTTTAGAAATTACAGCACTTTTTCTGCATAGTGTGTGTGGACCATGTTCATTCCTTAGTGATGTGGACACCCGTGGAACTTGAAGCTCTCGACCCGCTCCACTACAGCCTGGTCAATGTGGATGTGAGCGTGGCTCGGACCTCTGTTTCCTGTAGTCCATGATCAGCTCCCTTGTCTTGCTGACATTTAGGGAGATATTGTTGTCCTGGCACCACACTGCCAGGTCATTGATCTCTCTATAGGCGGTCTCGTCGTCGTCGGTGATCTGGCCTATCAACGTCGTGTCGTCAGAAAACTTAAAGATTGTGTTGGAGTTGAGGGTGAACAGGGAGTACAGGAGAGGACTAAGCACACACTCCTGAGATGCCCCCGTGTGTTGAGGGTCCGCGTGGCGGAGGTGTTGTTGCATACCCTCAGCACCTGGGGGCACCCCATCAGGAAGTCCAAGGATCCAGTTGCAGAGGGAGGTGTTCAATCCCAGGTTCCTGAGTTTAGTTGAAGAGCTTGGAGGGCACTATGGTGTTGAACACTGAGCTGTAGTCAATGAACAGCATTCTTACATACTGTCGGTGTTCCTCTTGCCCAGGTGGGAGAGGGCAGTGTGGAGTGCAATAGAGATTACGTCGTCTGTGGATCTGTTGGGGCGGCGTGCAAACTGGAGTGGGTCCAACGTGTCTGGGATGATGGTGTTGTTGTGAGCCATGACCAGCCTTTCAAAGCTTTTCATGGCTACAGATGCGAGTGCTAGTCATTTAGACAGGTTACCTTGGCCGAGTTGTGTCTGTTGTTCAGGCTGATCTCGCCTTTCCAGGAAAAACCCTTTGACCTTTGACCGGGAAATAATAAAACCTCTATTGGTAATTGAGTCTGATTGTTTCTTCTGGATTGATCATGTATTAAAAGCCATGGCTGCAATGCCTCCGTTTCTCTTAGCATTTCAAAAAAGTGACTTCTTTGTATTTTCCTGTTACCGTGTCTTGTGCCAGAAACTTTTTGAAGCTTCGGGAGAATAAAGAAGAAGAAGCAGTATTGTATATCTCATTAAACCAAATAATAAGAGTAATCCACAGGCAATAATCCAACAAAATGTTTTACTGACGTCCAGCTGCCATACAGGAGCATTAAAAACAACATGTAAAAATGAACATTTTCCCATTTCGAGGTCATAGATAATGGGGAAAAAAAAGGTTTGGGATATTGCATTAAAACGATCAGTGCAGACACCGAGGAAATTTGAGACATGTCCGGTGTTGGCTCGTTTGGTCAATGTTTGGGGTCGGCTCATGAGTATGACCTCTATTGGTTGATTTTCCTACTGAGTTGTGAATCAAACAGCCTCTTATATCACAAGTGTCTTTTTTTACCATTCACAGAGACCATGTGTGTGGAGCTTCCCAGGGGATGTGGGGTCTTGGTAACCAGGGCAACAGTTCATCTCCCATTCTTCTCAGGACATTGGACCCTATAGCCCACCCTGTAAGCTTGCAGATACACACGCGCCTGGTTGATCCTGCAACCACAGAGAACCGTCAGATTGGGGGATAGTGTGTGTAGTGCAGTGTGTTTGAGTGATGGTTTGGTTGTGTGTTCTATAAAGGAGTGTTTGTGTGTGTGTCTGAGTGAGTGAGCGAGTGAGTGAGTGAGTGAGTGAGCGTGCGTGCATGTGTCCATGTGTGTGAGATCTGTCACCTGTACTTGGTGCAGAGCTGAACTCCCAGGGGTCCACAGCGGTCAACGTAACTCTCCCTCACACCCTTCCTGACGGCACGGGCCATACTGACCACGGTAGTGACCACAGGACACGTCCTGATCAACACACACAAACAAATGGAGAGAAACTCAGGCCGGGATTCATTCAAAGGGGTGCTGCAAGCGCTGCTCACTACACTGCCGACAAATAAGGAATGCCGTGCAGCTTGTTGGTGCTGGGTTGGCTGGTTGGTACTCACAGCCTCTCACAGCGGATCCCGGCCGTGCCCTCTGGACAGGTGCACTTGTTGTGAGGACTACAGGTGGCACCGTGGTGACAAGGGGGCACACAGCGGGTGGTCACTGCTACAGACACAACACATTGAGATGTATTATTCTCACGCAAAGTCACCTGAGTCATACTGTACAAGCACATTAACATACACATCCCTGTCTCTCTTTCACACGCAGGCATGTGCACGCACGGACACACACTTACACACACGCACACACTCACCTGTCTCACAGAGACTCCCAGTAAAGTCACTGGCACAGCGACATCTGTTGAGGCCCACACACACGCCACCATTTTTACAGGGCTTTTGGCACTGCACAGGCTCTGGGTGAAAAAAACACACACAATCAGTGATGCCTTCACATTGTAGTACTGAGATACAGTACTATCACCACTAGAGGGCAGCATATCATTATCTTATTACCTATCTGGCAGCGAGCGCCTTGCCACCCTACGACACACGTGCATTTGTTGACATCTACGCACCTCCCTCCATTCTGACAGGCTGGTGTGCACAGAGCTAGAACACACACACACACACACGTCACACACAGACACATATTTTTGTAAAATGTGTGACCATAAGTAGCTTTGGATAAAAGCGTCTGCTAAATGGCATATTATTATTATACTGTATATTTGTGGCACGGAAATTCACATTTTTAACTAAATATAGCACGTTACAGACAATGTTCCCTCTAAACTGCACAGAGAAGCACAAGACTGAACTTCCCTCAACTTTCAAGAGTTTTCCCCCTTGGTTAACACTACCAACGTTTCAACATAATAATATCCACTTTGAATGCAACATACCCGAAACAAAACATACTATGCAAGACTTAGTATGCAAAACTAACTATGCAAGTGCTTTTGTTGTAGGCAGAAGGCATCGGAGTAGGATGCTATTGCCTTGACACTAACAACTCAGACCCTTTTTTCCTTTATCTACTTTTCACCCCTTTTTCTCCCCAATTGGTAGTTACAGTCTTGTCCCATCGCTGCAACTCCCGTACGGACTCGGGAGAGGCGAAGTTCGAGAGCCATGGGTCCTCTGAAACACGACCCTGCCAAGCCACACCGCTCGCTTAACCCGGAAGCCAGCAGCACCAACGTGTCAGAGGAAACACCGTACAACTGGCGACCGAAGTCCGCGTGTATGCCCCCGGCCCGCCACAAGGAGCTGCTAGAGTGCGATGGGACGAGGACATCCCGGCCAGCCAAACCCTTCCCTTATCCGGGACGACATACAGACAGGCTGGGCAAATTGTGCGCCACCTCATGGGTCTCTCGGTCGCGGCCGGCTGTGACACAGCCTAAGATCAAACCCGGGTCTGTAGTGACGCCTCAAGCACTGCGATGCAGTGCCTTAGACCGCTGCGCCCATCGGGAGGCCAAACTCAGCCCCTACTCTACACAGACCGGTGCAGCATAACCAATCAGAGCTGAAGTAGGCACATATGCAAATAGACCATTGCCATATATGGATCTGTGCCATTCAATTTGAAGAGGACTGTGTTGGAGGCAGTGTTGTATTTTGATACGGTTTTGAATAAGCTCAGTAGCCAATAGGCAGAGGGTATCATCATTTGTCTGATTCTCTGTAATAATGGTATTGGAATAACAATGCATTTTATTTTGTAGTGGTTTCTTGCATCAAACAACACAACATTTTCAGTCACCTCCTTGTCTGGAGGACAACTGGATAAACAGGTTAATGTCAAGCCCTGCATGTTTTTTTCAAAAATGCTCATACAATGTAGACCTACATTTTCTTCTACTGTAGGCTGAAGGATAGAACAGCTATTTCCATGTTAAAATGTTATGGGATGCATTCTTCTCCATTGTTTTTGATGGTAGGATACTGGTTGACCTACATTATGATCAAATAGCCACAGTAGCCTACTTGACCACTGTCTGAAGCTGTAACTTAAAGCGGGTACAGCCTCAGTGTTCACAGGAAACGCACACTGGAAGTTGCACAGAATTTTCAATGTTCATGTCTGTGCTCAGCGGACCTGAAATGTGCTATGTGCCGGAAACAAACAAGACGATAGTTTGTTAGTCTACTTACGTGAAAGGCACTGAGGGCCGGTGTAGTCCGAGGGGCAATGGCAGGTCTCCGGACGCACACAGCGACCACCGTTAGCACAGGGCAGCTCACACACAGCTAGGGAGAGTGAAAGAGAGAAAGCGAGAGTGAGAGAGAGAGAGAGGGGGATAGAGAGAGAGAGAGAGAGAGAGAGAGAGAGAGAGAGAGAGAGAGAGGGGGATAGAGAGAGAGAGAGAGAGAGAGAGAGAGAGGGGGATAGAGAGAGAGGGAGAGATAGAGAGAGAGGGGGGGTAGAGAGAGAGAGAGCGAGAGAGAGAGGGGGGATAGAGAGAGAGGGGGGGGGGATAGAGAGAGGGGGATAGAGAGAGAGAGGGAGAGAAAGAGAGAGAGAGAGAGAGAGAGAGAGAGAGAGAGAGAGAGAGAGAAAGAGAGGGATAGAGAGAG
The DNA here is from genome assembly GCF_002021735.2 of Oncorhynchus kisutch. Classification (NCBI taxonomy): domain Eukaryota; kingdom Metazoa; phylum Chordata; class Actinopteri; order Salmoniformes; family Salmonidae; genus Oncorhynchus; species Oncorhynchus kisutch. Next base: position 44,021,685 of record NC_034186.2, on the reverse strand, counting down.
AGAGGGGGTATAGAGAGAGAGAGAGGGGGGGATAGAGAGAGAGAGAGGGGGGATAGAGAGAGAGAGAGGGGATAGAGCGGGACAAGAAAGTGGGATGAGAGAGAAGGGGAAGGAGGAAGAGAGAGAGAGAGGGAGGGGGGGATAGAGAGAGAGAGGGATAGAGAGAGAGAGAGGGATAGAGAGAGAGAGAGGGGGATAGAGAGAGCGAGAGAGAGATGAAAAGTGTCACAGTATGTGTCAGGGTGGGGGACTGACATTGGCTACGTCTGAAATGGCACCCTATTCCCTTATATAGTGCATGACTTTTGACCTGAGCAATGTACAGGGAATAGGGTGCCATTCCAGATGCAGCCCGCGTGACGGGGACAGTGTACCTGTGTGACAGCCAGTCCCCGTCCAGCCAGGTGGGCAGAGACACATGTCCCAGCGCATACATGTTCCTCCATGGGCACAGGGCGGGGAGCACATGGCTGAAACACGCAAGAAACACGCTATTCACGTCATGTCACAATGTTAAGGACACTTACTACACTGGACAAGAATATAAACGCAACATGTAAAGCGTTCGTCCCGTGTTTCACGAGGGGAAGTAAATCAATAAAAGTCGCAGACATTTTTCATACACACAAAAAAGCTTATGTTGCTCAAATTCTGTGCACAAGTTT